>NC_090827.1:146985449-147617949 GCF_028021215.1 Eschrichtius robustus | reverse complement strand
TCCAGCAACCCAACAGTCACATCAAACGATGCTTCATTTTTTCATGTGATCAGCCTACTACTTAAAATTCCCCTTCGATTTCCCGTGACACTCCGTTTCTGGTTTACTTCCTGCCTGACCAACTCGACTTTCTTAAGTCTACTTTGTTTTCCTTCAGCTTTCCCATTTAAAGGTAGTACTTAACCATGGGGCTCTTTTCCTCGTAGAGTAGTTACGTTTACTGTTAGGATTTTGCTTCAACGTAACTGTCACATAACCTCATCCACACGTGTGGTTTTTACTACCAAATCTATTGTTCTAGGCTAGACTGAAAGTCTTAGATGGGTTTAATTCCCTGCCGGCTGTTTCCTCCTGAGTGTCCAGTGGAACTCTCCTCTCTCGAAAATCTATTCCTCTTAGCTCAACAAATGACACTGCGTGAAGGCCATTCTAGACCCTTTACTTCCTATATCCAGTCTTTTACCAAGTCCTGTTGATGGTACCTTCTAAACAGCTTCCTTTCCCATCCTCCCTGCCTTACTGCTTTGTCTTCTCGAGCCTGCCTCTAGTTCGTCTCCTGTGCTACCAGATGAGAGCTTTCTAAAATGTGTACTTCCATCACTTCCTCGCGACTGCTTTAAATTCTTCAACGGCATCTCTTGCTAAAAAGAGAAATATCCAAAGCATAAAACTCTTATTCAAGTCCTTTGACCTAGCACCTGCCTACGTTCCCAAGCCTTACTCTCTGGCCACCCCCGTTTTGGGCATCTCCGGGCCACAGACATATTGACATGTATTTTTCCCCAATATTTTAGGCACCCATACCTCGTCGGGCCATGCCACTGATGGCTTCTCTCTGGACCACTCTTTTCTTCCTTCACCTAGATTTGAGTTGTTGGAGGTGACAGACATCAAAATATTTCTGAAATAAATAGGCTTGGAAACCATTCAGGGTGGGGAGTGGTCTTAATTAACTCTGAGTGAATTCTGAGTAAAAGATTGAAAAGCATCAAGTATATAAAGACAACAAGGGCTAGGGGAGAGGAAGAGTGACCCAGCAATGGAGATCAAGGACCATTCATGGTTAACAGGACAGTTGAGGTCAAGATAACGGCGGGCAACAGTATCAAGTGTACCAGGAAGGGCCAAGCAAATAAGAAGCCACCAACATTGATACAGTGACAAGAGAGGGGCAGTTCCAGTTGGGGGTTGGCCGTGAAACCAGAATGTAAGGGACAACGGCACCTGGTTCGTTACCAGCCACTCGCCTCTGACACCTGGCATGCTTCAGAGAGCATCTCTGATCACTGTATACGAACAAGTCATGTTTAATGATAACAAAAACAAAATTTGGGCTTTTATGTACAAAGCATCCCGTGATCCTTTAAGCCTCCTGGTCTATCTTATGGGAGGGCATTACAGAGCACATTTTTGGGAGGCAAGAGGAACCCTACTTTTAGTTCCACAGCCAGCACAGCAAGTTCACAGTGCAGGTCCTTTGTGGCTGTGGTTCATCTGTCCTTCAGCCCCTTGGTTATATCGTTGTCCTCCGCAGTTGTAACCTATTCTGTGCGGGCTCGGTGCACAGTGCCGCCATTCCTCATGAGAATAAGATACTCTTCCCCCTTTGCAAGGGCACTGACTCGCCTCCTGCATCACACCAAGAAACCTCTGAAAAACAAGTGCAGCAGGGAGACTCATGGGCATACTTCCTTTTACTGTGCTGCACTCTGCAGATGCTTTGTTTTATACAAACTGAAGGTCTGCGGCAACACTGCTGTCAAGCAAATCTATCGGCGCCCTTATTCCAGCAGCGTTTGCTCACTTCGTGTCTCGTGTCTTTGGTAACGCTCACGGTATTTCCAACCCTCCAAAAAAGATTATGGCTTACTGAAGGGTCAGATGATGGCTAGACTTTTTTTAGCAATAAAGTATTTTTCAATTACGGTATATACACTGCTTTTTTTTGGACATAATGTTATCGCACACTTAGTAGACTATAGTATCGTCACTTTTATATGCACTGGGACACCAAAAATTCATGTCTGTCTTTATTGCGATACTCATTCTGGTGGTCTGGAGCTGAACCCCCAGTGTCTCTGAGGTGTGCTGTATTTGATTGGACACGAATCTGCTTCACTTTTTTATGATGCATCCATAACTATCTTTTTTAACACTGCACCTCAGCAGTTATGCTGTGGGTTCAGGACTTATAAATGATATATTACAACTTCCCAAGTGAGAACGTACAAACAAAACATGAGTATTTAATGCAAAATACTCCATGTCAAAACCAAACTATAAATAGACTGTAAACTAAGAGCAGAGTTGCCTTCTCCCAGAATATCGTTTCCTCCCATCCCATTGTATGTTTAACTTCTAGAAAATTTTGTCTGAAAGATTTTAATACGTGATACTGTCATAAAAGGTGGATACTAAACTGTTTTACAGAATCTGCAAATTATTTGGATTGTAGGACATGAAATCACTGAAATACTGTGGTAACTTTGCTGCACATTAGATCACCTGGGAAGATTTTAAAATCCTGTTGCGCAGGTCACATCCCATACCAGTTAAATTACAATGTGTGGGACTTCCCTGGTGGCACCGTGGTTAAGAATCCGCCTGCCAGTGCAGGGGACACGGGTTCGAGCCCTGGTCAGGGAAGATCCCACATGCCGCGGAGCAACTAAGCCCGTGCGCCACAACTACTGAGCCTGCGCTCTAGAGCCCGGGAGCCACAACTACTGAAGCCCGCGCGCCTAGAGCCCATGCTCCGCAACGAAGAGTAGCCCCCGCTCGCCACAACTAGAGAAAGCCCGTGCGCAGCAACGAAGACCCAACGCAGCCATAAATAAATAAATAAATAAATAAATAAATAAATAAATAAATAAATAAATAAAATTACAATGTGTGGGAATGGGAGCCGGGCATCAGTATTTAAAAACATATCTCAGTGTGATTTCACCACGCAGCCAGGTTTGGGAACCACTGCCATCCAGATACAGTAAGGAAAGTTTTACATTTAGAGATCTGTCTTAATCTAAGCTTTTCTAAAATGTTCAACAGAAAAAGGTAGTTTGAGATATACCTATTAACTATTACACATAGCTTTTAAAAAACCTACAACTGTATATTTCATTGATTCTAAAGCCTTTTTCTCATATTTAATCTCTCTTTAATTAGGATGAATCTTTTACAGTCTTATGAAACAGTACACTGTGTTAATGTGCCTTGTCCCTTAAAAAAAAATTACTTTCGGGAAGCTATATATTAATGCCACCAATGCTACCATCGTTCAAAAAATACTTTTGAATTGCTTCTTGGAGCAGAACCTAAAATTTTAAAACATGCTTAATAGAGACAGGTTTCCTGCCGAGGAAGATTTTAGTTTTAGAAATAGCCAAGTCACTTGAGGTTAAGAAAACTGACACGAATTAAGCTAGGTACTGCCATATCTGTTTCAAAATGAAATGTGGCTCTGAAGTTCACACTTTTTTTTTTTTTTTTTTCTTGAAACCTTCATAAAACTGGATAGGGAAGCTGTTCCCCAAAGTTTCAAAAACATTTTTGAGTAGTGGCAGCAGTAACTCAAATTGTTTTGAAGTGTAAACCAGTTTTAAGAGATTTCCTGGTCTATTCCCTGTATTATAAATAAACTAAGGTTCAGAAAAACTTGACTCGTCAGTTTCAGTTCAGCTTGTCCGTGGCAGACCTAGAGACAGAACTTCTCTCTGGCCTCAACCTCCTTTCCCTCCCATCCAAAAAAAGGCAGGGGGGCTTCCCTGGTGGCACAGTGGTTAAGAGTCCGCCTGCCAACGCAGGGGACACGGGTTCGAGCCCTGGTCCGGGAAGATCCCACGTGCCACGGAGCTACTAAGCCCGTGCGCCACAACTACTGAGCCTGCGCTCTAGAGCCCGCGAGCCACAACTACTGAGCCCACGTGCCACAACTACTGAAGCCCGCGCGCCTAGAGCCTATGCTCCGCAACAAGAGAAGCCACTGCAATGAGAAGCCTGTGCACTGCAACAAAGAGTAGCCCCCGCTCGCCGCAACTAGAGAAAGCCCGCGCGCAGCAACGAAGATCCAACACAGCCAAAAATAAACAAACAACAAAAAAAGGCAGGGCTTGGGGTAGAACAACGTTAGTGTCTGAATAAGTCTATCCCACCATGCAATGATCTTACTTTCTCACAAAGTAAATTGTGAAATGTTGCAGAATTTTGCTGGGTGTTCCCTTCAGGTTTACCAACGTAAGGCAGATGTCAGGGGTGTCCCGTGTCCAGCTTCCCATCATCTCTCCTGACTGGTGTTTCCTCCCTATGATTCAGGACTCTGTAACCATATTTCAATACATATGCAAGTGGTCTACATCTAGAAGCCTGAATCTGTTCAGTGTGGCAATATAACTTATACTCTGCTTTATTATCAAAAGAATTTCAGATAGTTTACATCTTGTAAGAATAAATGAAAGTTAACAAAAACAAGCAGGTACGAGACAATGATGCAAGGGAAAAAAAGGCAGGATGGCAAAAGAAAATAGAATACATGCTATAGAATGTTACACAGCAATTAAAATTCAGCTACAAGGTTTGGTTTTGAATGTCTCGGCAGCCAAAGCAAAAAAGAATTCAACGTACCGAGATTCGTATCTCAGTTTACCAGCTGCTTAGAAGAAGCAAAGCTTTCCCTAACGTTCTGTCAAGAGGAGTGTGTCTATCTACATGCCTAATAAGTGAGCTTATAAGTGAGCTTTCCACAGAAATCTTATAAGCTTTCTTATAAGTGAGCTTTCCACAGAAATCTGGGGAGCTAGGGCCCCAAAGGCAGATATTTCTATTTTACGAATCAAAGTAGGGTTGAAATCCTCTCCTGAAATTAAAGAACCGAATCACCAACCCACAGCCTCACAACTTCCTGGAGGAAGAGTTAGGGGAAAAAAATCTTGCCATGCTATCAGCCCCTCACCTATTTGGGGCTTAATTTTCTTTTTAAAAAAAATTTTTAAATTTATTTATTTTTTGGCTGCGTTGGGTCTTTGTTGCTGTGCGTGGGCTTTCTCTAGTTGCGGCGAGCGGAGACTACTCTTCGTTGTGGTGCGCGGGCTTCTCACTGCGGTGGCTTCTCTCGTTGCAGAGCACGGGCTCTAGGCGTGCGGGCTTCAGTAGTTGCAGCACGCGGGCTCAGTAGTTGTGGCTTGCGGGCTCTAGAGCGCAGGATCAGTAGTTGTGGCGCACGGGCTTCGTTGCTCTGCGGCATGTGGGATCTTCCCGGACCAGGGATCGAACCCGTGTCCCCTGCGTTGGCAGGCGGACTCTTAACCACTGTGCCACCAGGGAAGTCCCTTAATTTTCTATTAACACTATTAGTTCTGCCCTTTAAAATTGAAGGATTATTCCCCTTGGAATGATCTGAAGAGTGGCTTGTTAGGACATCCATGAATACGTTAGGACATCCAGAACAGTGCCCTTCCTTTTCTTGCTCTGAATCTTAAGCATTGTTTACTCAACAACTTACATATATATTATATTACAATTTACAATATCGTTTTACAAACACCTCACAAATCTATGAGGCTGACAGGGCAGGTATGATGCTATACTCTCTGGATGAGAAAACTGAGGCCCTAGAGATAGAACCACAGTGGTCACAGCTAAGTCTTCTTACTTAACAGCCCATGCCCTTGTACATGATTTGCTTTTATAAGCCCAGCTCCAGACCTCCGCCATTCCGGTATCCATCCACTCTAGATAAAGGCCTACCTGTGCCATATTTTTCTACCTGTCATTTTAAGAAGTTCATCAGAGCTCCTTACGTAAACACGTTCATTTTTTGGGATGCCTTTCCTTTTTAAAAATTGAAATCAATTATGATTATGAGCATGCGTTTTTCTCTCTTTTTAGAATTTAAATCTTGGAAATCTCTCAAGTCTAAGACACAGCGTGTAATTAGATGCAACATTCCCTTCATTATAAAATTTTGCATGTTTTAAAAGAATGATTCAAATACAGAATATTTGCATCAATTTTCTCCTTTAGTTTGAAACACTACTACAGCTCTTACTGCTGCTTCCTTTAAAAAAAGCCACCATCAAACTATGCAAACGGTATCAGATGTTCTAATTTTGGCAGTACTGCTTTACTATTATACCAGAATAACTGAAATCCGCTCTATAGCCACTATTCAGCCTCTGTATCTTGCTTCTAACGCTATACTGTATGTGTACTACAAAAGTATGACTTAACGTGTTTGACCATTTTGCATTCAACAAATCTCTTCCTCCCCCCAGAATATTACTTTTCTCCCCATCTGTACTCACTCAAGGCCAAGGGCACGTGGTGGTGGGGAAGGAAGTGAGCCCTTTGGGGTCATGACAGACCTGAGGGTGAATAGAATCCTGTCTGTTAGCTGAGACTTTGGTCAAATTATTTGGACCTTTTAAGCCCCATTTTAAATTAAGAGTAGTTTTAAGATCATATGTAAAGCTCTCAGAACCAAAGATAAGGAACTCAAATGTTATACAGATAATACACCATTATGTTCTACTTAAGTAAATGAGGCGGCCATTCCTACCACCTCGTAGAATGGAATCTACTGAAATATGGCACGGAGGAAGAAAAAAAAAATCCACTATCACTCTGTCATCAAGAATCCGGGGGCTTCCCTGGTGGCGCAGTGGTTGAGAATCCGCCTGCCAACGCAGGGAACACGGGTTCGAGCCCTGGTCCGGGAAGATCCCACATGCCGCGGAGCAACTAAGCCCGTGCGCCACAACTACTGAGCCTGCGCTCTAGAGCCCGTGAGCCACAACTACTGAGCCCACATGCTGCAACTACTGAAGCCCACGCGCCTAGAGCCCGTGCTCTGCAGCAAGAGAAGCCACCGCAATGAGAAGTCCGCGCACTGCAATGAAGAGTAGCCCCCGCTTGCCGCAATTAGAGTAAGCCCGCGCTCAGCAACGAAGACCCAACACAGCCAAAATAAATAAATAAAATAAATAAATTAAAAAAAAAAAAAGAATCTGCACAATTTCTAAGACTCTAATTACAACCACAATCAAAATATTATGGGATATAAAAGGAAAAGCTGGATCAAAAGCTACATAGGGATGGAACAAGAGAAACTCAGTAATGGAACACACTTAAAACAATTTAGAATAGAGATTTGTTATTTACTCTTATGCCTTCAGGTTACCCTGATGGTCCACAAGGCAGAGCTGCCTGCAAAGAAAGACTAGAGGGGAAGTAAAAATAAAATATAAAAGTGCCACCTATCAAGATTTATATACTACTAAAAACCTGTTTACATAAAATGCTCACGTGATTACATTTTAAATGAAGACAAATACAAACAACAAAAGCATACTGGTAAGTGCTTAGGCCTGAGGCCGTGGTCATGCTGAAGGATGACTTGTTGGCATTCCAGAAGCCCTACTGCTCAGTGGCATTCCCACCCACCCCCTGTCCCACCCCCAAACCACAGCCCGTTAACTTGTATACTGGTGGACAACATCTGAAATTCAAACACCCTTTTGGCTTTCATTCTCATCCAGATTTGCTTATGATGTGGGTATGGTCATTTCTCTTCAGGTTGGCGTGTTTTGCGGTAGGTAAAACAACATTCAATGCCTGCTGTACGAATCAGTATTCTGCTTCTCAACAACATATGGATTAGTCATGCTAAGACCTGAGCCAGATGACAATCGGTACAGATGTTCTTCCCGACCGCCATTCCCTCCAGGTAGCCCCACGATTTCGTGTATACAATATACTGCAAACCTCATTTGTCTCAAAAGCGGTTCCAATGCAGAAATGTCTGGAGGAACGACTTTGGGGACTCCAACCCCGTCACCGAGCGATACCTCATAAGCGTAGCACAGATGCCTTCAACGTGCAACTACAGATCCACCTTTGTCCGGTTTAGAAATGAAGGTGTGAGTGGAAAGTGCGGTGTGGGCACCGCATTAACAGGATTAAAAGATCCAGTCTATTCTCAGATTCTCTTTGCATTGAAAAGACAAGATATGAAAACATTAGCTTTAAAAGACCATTTATTTATTGATCTTAAATATTTACAACTCAGGGGTTAAAATATCTATCCATTTATTACCAACGGGCTATTTTGGGGGATTTTTTGTTAGGAAGGGGTTTCACCTGTTATCTTTACCACTTTTATTTCTGAGGGAAGAGAATTCCAGGTTATCTTTCTAACTCTATATTCTGCTCTCTAGTTGTTTTAAACCAGTCACCTGGCTATTTTAGTAAATCTCAACGACAGCCTCATTAACAGGCTAGAAATAGTTTCCCATCTCTGAAAAGAAGGTCCCACTGACTTAGCCACTGCCACATATCAGCTCCTAAACAACCTATTGTGCAAAGCATATTCAATACGTATAATGACACTTTTGAGTGACCGTAAATGTACACTGATAGCATCCCGATGGAAAACCAGAAATGGAATTTCTTCAAGAAACATAATAATGGGGGACACGGAGGCACAGCAAGGATTTGTGAAGAATGTATCAAGAACTGATATTTCCACTTAAATAGCAAACAAAAACCCCTCCAGCCTAAACAGTTCCTTTGTACACTACTATTTTATTAGACCCCAAGTAAGAACATCTTTAACGCTTTAAGAAGATTACTATAAATTACTCTATAACTCATGTTTTGCATGGTTTTTAAGTGTTCATAATGCTATAATTTATTTACTTAATTTTACACGAAGATATAAAAAAAATAAATATTGCCATGCATAACTTGTTGATATTTTTAAAAAACCACAAATAAATAACTTGAAATGTTGTCTAGAGAAATTGTTCCTGCACACTTGTTAATTACAGGGGAGTCAAGCAAGTCTATTTTAATACAGGATCCTCAAACTGAAAAAGCTTCCAAACAAAGCCAAGTATAATGCCCTTAAATGATCAAAATGTAATTAATGCTAAGGGAAAGAAAACAATACAAACCAAAACTGGAGTGCAAACACCTTTTTCGCTGTAGGTTTTAATGGAAAAGGTTTGTGAGCAAATGGGGTTCCTTCCCCAAGGGCATGCTGGAAACATGGAAAGTGAAGTGAGAGGAACTGGGGAGCCTTCCTCAGTCAACCTCTTATCTTATTTCAGCTTCCTGGAACGTCCCTGGTTAAGACTTGTGACTAAAGAGACACAGACAAGCATTTATAAATGTCCATCAAGGTTCCTCGTTAAAGCTAAAGTCACACACTAGGGACAGGTGGTCTGAAGGGTAATTGAAGGACGGTAGTCGGTTGGGTCCAATCTGTTCCTCGGTGAGCAGAGCCAGGGCTGACCTCACGCTGAGCGCATGCTTGGAATACCAGATATAATCCAGAGTGTGCCGGCTCTCGCCCGAGGTCCGGATCTTCCAGGTCGTGTACGGAGGTTCCGACTGCCCGTCCGCGCTCAGCAGCTTGTAGGCGCTGTTCAGGTTGAGGCTGGAGGACGCGAAGTGTCTGTACACCTCCTCCGTCGGCTCTGCGTTGAAGTCCCCACAAACGATAAGGGGAATCTTGGCTCCCTGGGTGATGTTCTGCAGGTTCTGGAGAAGGTCACAGCCTTGAGCTGATCGAAATCGCTCCCAGCCCGTGCGAGCCTTCAGGTGCGTGACGGCGATGCAGAACTGCCGGCTGGACTCCTTGCACTCTAGGGTCTGGGCAATGGCCACCTGGTTGGTTTTCAACGTCATGGCCGTCAGCCTGATGTTGGCACTGTTGACGAGCTTGAATCGGTTTTGGAGAAAAAACAAGGCACAGCCATCCGGTCCGTTGTTGTGTTCCACGTCCAGACAAGGTGACCAGGGCTTGGGGAAAAACGTGCCCTGATAGCCCAGTCTACCGAGGAGGGGGCGGAAGGTGTCAAAGTAGTGGTCCACCTCTTGCAGGCATAGTATGTCGGGCTGGTAGGCTAGGATTTCTTCCAGGATGAGACATTTCCTCTCTTCCCACTTGAGTGCTTCAAGAGGGCACTGTACAAAGTTGTCTTTGCCTTCTCCAAGAGCTGAAAGAAAAAAGGCGGTCAGTGGTCAGCTACTAAGAACCGCTACAAAGTACCTGCGAGTCTCCTTAGGTTTGACGCTACCCAAGACCTTCAGAGTGCCTCCCCTGCTTCAGATGCTCTGGGTGGTTCTTCTCTTACTGCACCGACCTACCAAACTGAATAACCTCTTACCATCCAGATGAAGCAAGCAACTAACTGAGCCTTTCGTATTAAAACTACTTCTTGTCACTGTATTCTAGGACATAAGATCTTCTTAAGTTTTAGCTTTAGACAGTGTTCTCTGGCATCCAAGAGATCTAAACTATGCCAGATGAAGTAAATACACTTAACTCTATAGAGTGATTTCAACACTGACTTACAGTAAGCCATGCTAGGGCTTTACAGACACCACTTAGAATAAGTGACACCCATTTAAAATGGGCAGCTTTTTCCTACACCTGGAAAAAACAAATGAATCAAAGACTGGAAAGTCAGGGGGTATGCCCTTCTTCTCCAGAAAACATGGTGACCCTGGTTTCTTCTTAAAATTTCAACTGCGACATGATCGGCAATAAAGTTGGCCGACACGCCTGCTTTTTAACTGAGCAGACCCAGGAAAGGAGTCCTTTCTGTCGTACCAAGTGATATCTTAAAGCACAGGGAACTGAAGCAACATCTCTGGCCTCAAGTTACGAAGAGGCGTCTGGATGAGAACCCGGCCTCAGGAGCACCCCGACTCAGCACCACCCCTACACAGCCCCCACTCCCCGGAGAAGGCTCAGGGTCACCCGTTCGGTAGACTCAGTTTCCCCCTGCCAGGCGCTATCTTAGTGCTGTGGACTCAAAGCGGGAGACAACTGATGAAAGCTTATGGGCTGACAAGAGACAGGAAGCACGTGCCGGGAAGCAGACGCTTTCCCCGAACACGGAAAGTCTGCACACGTGGAGGGTAAGGAGTACGTCCCGAGCTGCCGGACTGGGCCGTGAAAGCCAGGCGACTCCCCTCCCTGACCTCCCCGCGCCGGAGCTCCCCCGGCCGCCCGCCCCTCTCTCCCTGCGCACAGGCGGCGCAGGCAGGCGTACCTTGGGCGAGGATGTTCCACTGCATGACCCGGATAGGCGCGTGGCTACTGCTGGGGCCGTCGGCCCTCAGATCCACGAAACCCCTCTGGAAGCGGGGAGGCCGGGTGTGCAGGACGGCCCTGCACTCCTCAAGGAGCTCTTTAGGGTCAATGGGCTCCAGCTGTTCCGGGTCGGGCGCCCCCAGGTACTCCAGGTGCTGGGCGGCGGGGCTGCCGTCGAGGGTCTTGGTGAGAGCGCTGTAGAGCCTGCTCGTGCCGTTGCCCATGGGACACGCTGCGGGGAAGGAAAGCACAGTCACTCGCCCGCCTCCTCCTCCCCCTCCTCCTCCCGCTCGGCTCAGCCGGAAGGTAAGGCACTTAACTGTCCACAGAAGCCGGGAGCTCAGTTTAGGGCGACGTCGCCACGTTCTTCGCGCTCTACAGGGCGGACTAAAGGAGTTTGCGGGTTCTAGCTTTCTCTTAGGGGCGGGTACTTGAAATACCGCTGTTGAGATACCTCGATCTTTATGGCTTCTTCTAACCTAGGATCTGTCTTTGTAATTTACAGACACAGTCTTACGAAAGCACGGCTGAACAAACTCCGTATTCCTTTTTCTGTGCATTTTAAGTGAGGACGTGAAGACCAATGTGTACAGAGCCAGATATTCAGAAAGCCCAGTTAATCCTGGAGAACAGGTTCGGTTAGAGCAGGCTGTTGCCCTAGCCATGTCACCTATACAGATCCCTCTGCTGTGGCGAGAAACGGCTGGATTCAAGCCATATCCCGCTTCTCGTACATGTTAACTGTACACCGGGGACCTGGCTTTCTGTGGGACACTGAACATCACTGAGCAGTACGGTCTGTAATCTAATATCGATTGCCAGATTTTTAACAAA
The DNA here is from genome assembly GCF_028021215.1 of Eschrichtius robustus. Taxonomy (NCBI): domain Eukaryota; kingdom Metazoa; phylum Chordata; class Mammalia; order Artiodactyla; family Eschrichtiidae; genus Eschrichtius; species Eschrichtius robustus. The sequence goes on along the minus strand of NC_090827.1, from coordinate 147,606,017 downwards.
TCAGAAAAGGGGCTGGGGGCAGAGGCAGTTGCCCACATTTTCTGGGATCCCGGGAGGAGAAAGGGCGAGGAGAGGTGCAGGAAGCACCGTCAGTGCACTTCGTAGGGCTTCCTATTTTTATCTAACTCGACAATAACTCACTAAGGAGACTAGAGCACAACCTTCAACAAGTCAGCCTGAGGAGAGTTGTGGCCGTCACCTCACTTGTAAGTAGCTGATTGCTCTTTTAAAGGTCAGCCTTGTTTCCTCTTCATTATAGTGTGAATTAGGGGCAGGTTTTACCTGGAACCACCTGATTCCGTGCGTGGTTCCTGGTAATGGAGGAACCTGGATTTCCCTGCCCCGTCCAAGTCCTTGCCTCCTCTTGAAGGACACAAAGTTTCCTTCATAAAACGTATCATTTGGCAAGCTGACTGCATCTGAAACTAGCAGTTCGATCGAACTTGCTGTAGCGGGTCACAAAAGCAGATTCAAGTGTTCACCACCAAGGGTTAACAAGCATGCAAGCATGCTTTCTATCACTCCTTTTCATCAACTCAAAAGTAGTTCCCCAACAAGAAAGCTAGATTAAGGCAAAGAAACACACCAGTTTTCCCAACATACATTTCTGTGCACGTGCAACTGCCAGCAAGCCTGTTCTTCTCACAAACGCACATGCATGAACACACGCACACACCTGTTCCGAAACTGTTTGATTTGAATATTTTAAATTCCTTTTAATAAATCTGTTTGCCTATCTGAGCGCATGGGTCCAGAGGAATTTTCTTCTTGGCTGGCAGTACAACTCTGAAAATCTTTCTTCTGTACTTCTAGATTTTTGGGGTTTTTTTTAAGGCAGTAAAAATATTACTCAGCCATAAAAGGAAACGAAATTGAGTTATCTGTAGTGAGGTGGATGGACCTAGAGTCTGTCATACAGAGTGAAGTAAGTCAGAAAGAGAAAAACAAATACTGTATGCTAACACATATATATGGAATCTAAAAAATAAAAAAAAAATGGTTCTGAAGAACCTAGAGACAGGACCGGAATAAAGACGCAGACGTAGAGAATGACTTGAGGACATGGGGAGGGGGAAGGGTAAGCTGGGACGAAGTGAGAGTGGCATGGACATATATACACTACCAAATGTAAAATAGATAGCTAGTGGGAAGCAGCTGCATAGCACAGGGAGATCAGCTCGGTGCTTTGTGACCACCTAGAGGGGTGGGATAGGGAGGGTGGGAGGGAGGGAGACGCAAGAGGGAAGAGATATGGGGATATATGTATATGTATAGCTGATCCACTTTGTTATAAAGCAGAAACCAACACACACAAATAAAAAAAATTAAATAAATAAATAAAAGGCAGTAAAAAGTCCTACTGGGGGACTTCCTTGGTGGCACAGTGGTTAAGAATCCACCTGCCAATGCAGGGGACATGGGTTCGAGCCCTGGTCTGGGAAGATCCCACATGCTGCGGAGCAACTAAGCCCGTGCGCCACAACTGCTGAGCCTGTGAGACACAACTACTGAGCCCACGTGCTGCAACTACTGAAGCCCACAGGCCTAGAGCCCGTGCTCTGCGGCAAGAGAAGCCACTGCAATGAGAAGCCCGCGCGCCGCAATGAAGAGTAGCCCACGCTCGCCGCAACTAGAGAGAGCCCGCGAGCATCACGGAAGACCCAACACAGCCAAAAATTAAAATAAATTAAAAAAAAAAGTCCTACTGGTTTCTCAAGTGTGGTTTCCAGATCAGCAGCGTCAGCACCACCCTAACGGTGGACCACACTGTCACAGGGCATCACAGCAAATTCACAGGGGCTCCAGTATGTGACATTCGTCAGGCTCTAGGCAAATGACCAGCTTGATGCAGTTCACTTTCAACAGGACTGCTCTACATCCTTTTAATGACATCATATCCTTGCCAAGCTGAGTTCTGGGGTAGCTGCTGTGATAAAAAGCAAGTACCATGTGAAAATGAATGTGAAAAAGAGGGTAACAGTGTCCAACAGGAGTCGAAGGTTTGAGGAGTTACGTGAAGCCAGAAAAACTATGCTGAGCCACACTTCTTTCTAAAAACTTAAGAAAAACCTTCACGTGAAGTGACTAAGGAACAGGTTAACGTCTGTTCAGACAATAAAAGTGTGCCAGAAAGATATGGCGAGAAAGCCAATCAAAATTATATCCTATTGCAAAATGAGCTAAAAGATAAGACAATGACAGAACAGCCTAAATTAGAAAACTCAGAAGTGAGGCAACACAAAGAATTAGTAACAAAAAACATAACAGGGCTTCCCTGGTGGCGCAGTGGTTGAGAATCTGCCTGCCAATGCAGGGGACACGGGTTCGAGCCCTGGTCTGGGAAGATCCCACATGCCGCGGAGCAACTAGGCCCGTGAGCCACAACTACTGAGCCTGCGCGTCTGGAGCCTGTGCTCCGCCAACAGGAGAGGCCGTGACGGTGAGAGGCCCGCGCACCGCGATGAAGACTGGTCCCCGCTTGCCGCAACTAGAGAAAGCCCTCGCACAGAAACGAAGACCCAACACAGCCAAAAATAAATAAATAAATAAATAAATAAAAGAACGTGACTTTCTTTAAAAAAAAAAAAAACATAACAAAAAGAAATGAGGAGATAAAGCATTTAGGAGACAGTGGCAAACATTATGTACTAATTTTAAGCGAAGGTGCAACACATGGATAAACAGGGGTTCTTGTAGCAGGAAAACCAATGCCAGGAAATGAAACAAATACGAGAAACTATAAATCGAGAAAACTTTTAGGAGTACAAAGTTTCAATCGTGCAGGATGAATTAAGTTCTCTGGAGGTTTAATGTACAGCATGGTGACTACAGTTAACAATAGCGTGTTCCATACTTGAAATCCTCTAAGAGAGGAGATCTAAAGTGAACTCACGTCCCCACTCCCTCAAACACACAGGGTAACTACGTGAGTGAGATGTTAATTAGCCTGACTGAGGTAATGGTTTCACAACGTTTACAAATGTCAAAATATCGTGTGGCTTACCTTAAATACACACAATTTTTATTCGTTAATTATACCTCAATAAAGCTGGAAAAAAGGAAAAAATTATGAGGTTAAAAAAACACGTATCATGGACACACATACCTGAGAATATCAACCCAGAATGACCAACACCAACTGGGCTGTAAAGAAAAAGAAAAAATCCCTTGGGCTCTAGGCAAAAACAGCAAGTAACTTCCAAGGACACTTAGAGTATCACCGGACTTCAACTGCAATGTTTTATACCAGAAGAAAATGAAGTTAAGTATTTGAAATATATGTCAAACTGTATATATATGGCTCACCAGTATACGAGGATACCAGGATTTTATATCCAGCAAAACTGGAATACTGATGCCAGGAGCACTTCTTCCAGAAACTACTAGAGTAGGGGATGGCAAACTGCAGCCAGATGTATTTTAGTACAGTCCTCAAGCAAAGAATGGTTTTAAAGAGATGTTACTTACACACACACACACACACACACACACACACACAGAGTACATGACAGGATTGTTTTTGGCCCTCAAAGCCTAAATGTTTACTATCCTGCCCTTTTCAGAAAGGTCTTTGCCACCCCTGGAACTAGAGAACAAGATTTAGACCAAAATGACCAGAGACACTGATTTAAGAACTGGTGGTACTATATTAAACATATAGCTACTTAGAAAATCAAGTCTAAAATGAGGTTAAAAGACAGAGTACAATATACAATGGCTATGTGATCTGATAATGACCCAATGAAGATTTAGTACACCCAAAAAAGGCATGGGGGTGGGGGAGAGCAGGGACCAGAAAGAAGCAAGCATATTCAATTAAAAATTGTTTAATTGTTTTTAGGGAATTCCCTGGCGGTCCAGTGGTTAGGACTCTGCGCTTCCACTGCAGGGAGCATGGGTTCAATCCCTGGTCGGGGAACTAAGATTCCCGTAAGCCGTGCATGGTGCGGCAAAAAAAAAAAAAAAAAAAAAAAAACAACTCCAAAAAACACAATCTACAACACAAAACATTGATAATTTGGACTTTATCAAAATAAAAAACTTAAAAAAACATTCTTGTTAAAGCTGGCTCATTTTGGACCAATAGCGGATTATTAAATCTTGTCATTCACCTTATTTGTGATTTTTGGTGGTTTTCAAAAATTAAATTTACCATTAAAGGACAAAGCTTTGCAGCAAGAGGAAGGATGTACTGCATCGTGGGTATCAAAGCATCAGTTCCAGTCCGAGCTCTACCACCATTCAGCTGTGCCTCTCTCCAGAGCTGCTGGCAAGGCTTGTTATTAAGTGACCATGATTTCTTTAAGATTATTTGGAAAATGCATCTAGGTTAGAACAGGTAGCAATTTCAAAATAGTATTTCTACTAGAGGGCACACACACCTCTATTAAGAAAACTTGTGTATGTTATTCAGAATGACTTTTATTCCCCTCAAATTTGAGTCCCCAAATGGACAATTTCTGTCGGGTGTAATAACACTACTCTGGAATGCATTAAAGGTTGTCTTTTCAAAAGTTTTACTGACATAGACCTTTTGCTCTTGTTTCACTAGATTCATTTACCCAAGAAAGAGAATCGGGCAAAATTTCAACTAAGAGACTGGGCAGAGGGGAATTTCAGGGCATATTTACTATAGTCCTGTCTCTCCTCCTTAGATCTTACAGGAAACCCTAAGACGGTCCCCTTGATGGACAGATGCAAGACTGAATACCCTGTTTAATAACGAAGCCAGCCTAGGACATGCCTTCTGACACCAAAGTACCTAGGAAGCTGATTTACCAAAGTACCTGGGAAGCTGATTAACCAATCAGCTGCTTGCATAGAGAGCAAGGCATCAGGACAGAGACACATGGTCCTGGAAGATGGTTCCACCCTCCTCCTAGACAGCAAGGCTCTGCTCCCGCTGGGCACTCTGCATTCTGCCCACCCCTGCAGATCACTCTCTCGGCCAGTGGGCACGGGCAAAACGAATCTCCACAATCTAATCTAACCCTGCAATCCCCAGGAACCATGTGTCTGCAGTATGCTGATTTTACATTCTTATTTCTCTGAACTTTGGGAAGAGCACTCCATACCTATAAAATATGAGCTCATCTTTTCTCTCAAGAAGTGTTTGGTTAAAGATTAATATATACATAAATTAACAAGAGAAAAAGTGAATGCATGCTATGTGGAATGGGCTAGGGTACAGTAAGGGCTAAAACCATCAGGATGGGTAAGAGTAATCAAAGACTTCAAAAAAGGACTCAAGATATTCAGCTCTCATTCCTGACTACACCACTTCCTTGGTAGGTGGCCACCATAATCCCCTGCCTCGCTCTCTCACACAGACACCACTCTGGTCCACAGAAGATACATCATTGAACAGACTAAAATCTCTCTCCTTATTGGCTATGGGGCTTATTTTGTACGGGGGAGAGACAAACAAGGCGATAGACGTTTTGTCATATGGTGAAAAGTGCTTTGGAGCAAAATAAAAAGGAGAAAGGTGAGACAGGGAATGCTAGGGAAGGGAAGTTGCTAATTTATACAGGATGCTCAAGAAGTCTCACTAAAGGGTACAGAAATCTGTCATAAGGAAACCAGTCTTAGAGAAATCCAAGAACATTCTGGGCAGAGGGAATGGTGAATGCAAAAGCCCCGAGGAAGGAACATGCTTGGCAAGGCTGCTGAACAGCAAGAGGGTTAGAGTGACTTAGAGAATGAACAGAAGATGAGGTCCATGAGGCAGTAAGGACAGGGGAGCAGACTGTGTAGGCCCTGGGAGGCCATTCTGTGGACTTGAGCCTTTATCCGAGATAGGAAGCCACTGGAGAATTCAAAGCAGGAGAGAGAATCTGATTCATATTAAAAAAAAAAATCTCACTGGCTGATTATTAAAAATATACCACACTGTAGGGAAAGAAGGGCAGACATAGGAAACCCATTAGGGGGACAGTTACAATAATCCAGGCAAGACAGTGGTAGCTAGGAGAAGTGGTAGCAGTTAAAGTGGTTGGATTCTGAATACATCCAAAGTTGGAGCCGACAAGTTTTGCCGATGACTTAGATGTGGCTTGTGAAAGAGTAGTCAAAAAAGTTTCCAATTGGACTTCCCTGGTGGCGCAGTGGTTAAGAATCTGCCTGCCAATGCAGGGAACACGGGTTCGAGCCCTGGTCTGGGAAGATCCCACATGCCGCGGAGCAACTAAGCCCGTGAGCCACAACTACTGAGCCCGCGAGCCGCAACTACTGAAGCCCACGCGCCTAGAGCCCGTGCTCCGCAACAAGAGAAGCCGCCACAATGAGAAGCCCGCGCACCACAATGAAGAGTAGCCCCCGCTCGCCGCGACTAGAGAAAGCCCGCGCACAGCAATGAAGACCCAACGCAGCCAAAAATAAATGAATAAATAAACAAATTTATATTAAAAAAAAAAGTTTCCAAGGCGGCTGGCGGAGCACCCAGAAGGGTGAAGCTGCCAATACAGGTTAGGAAGACGGGGTGGGATCTGCTGTAAGACATGACTAATGCTCAGGAGAGAGGTGCAAACTGGAAATGAACATGTGCAAGACGAGGACTCAGGCTCTGGGAGGGTGTGGTGAAAATCTGCAAAGAAGGCAAAGGCCAGGGGCAGGACAGTCAGGAGAGCAAAGCAGAGAAAGCGTTTCATCCATGAGGGAGCTGTGTCCTGCCTGTGTCAAATGCTACTGATAGTTCAAGGAAAAATGAAGACTTGAGCACAGCTCAGATCTGGATTTAGCGACATGGGAAACGTTGGTGAATTTAACGACAGCGATTTTTGATTTTTGGTGGAGGTGTGGGGAGAATAGGAAACAGGACAGAGAGTAGAGATGTATTTTGAGAACATCTTGCCCCCCTCCCCCGAAAAAGGAGAGAAATGGAATGGTGGCTGGAGATGGAGGCATGAGAATTTGGGGAAGCTGCTGTATCGTGTTTGTTTGCTAACGGGGGTGACACAGCAGAGGGAGAAACCCACGAAGCAGGAGACTTCGGGCATGACGACATGAGGAAGCCGACAAGTCCTCCCCCAAAACAATTATCAACCCGGACGAGAGTGTCAAAACCAGCCATTTCAGTGCTCTGGATATAGACCAAAGGCATACAACGAACTGAGAAGCTTTTATTCACAAAAGCTCTTGAACTTCAGTTAAGGACAGTGCTAGCCTGTGCCTGGTCCTGCCGGGGCTGGTCCCACCCCTCCCCCTCAGCTCCATGCAAGTATTCAACTAGGGCAGCAAAGGTACTAAATTAAGTTAAAATCTGCCCAAAAGAAAGGCCCAGGCCCTGATGGCTTCGCTGGTGAGTCTATCAAATATTTAAATAAGAAGTAGCAATCCTTCTCAAACTCCCACTTACTGCTTCCCACGTATAGCCACTCTGGAAGACAGTCTGGCAGTTTTTAAAATACACATAGAATTCATGCCCCTAGGTATTTACCTAAGTGAACTTAAGTTCATTCAGGAATATGTATGCAGGGACTTCCCTGGTGGCACAGTGGTTAAGAATCCGCCTGCCAATGCAGGGGACACAGGTTCGAGCCCTGGTCCTTGGCATGTGGAAGATCCCACATGCCACAGAGCAACTAAGACCGTGCGCCACAACTACTGAGCCCGCGAGCCACAACTACTGAAGCCCGCACGCCTAGAGCCTGTGCTCGGCAACAAGAGAAGCCACCGCAATGAGAAGCCCACGCACTAAAACGAAGAGTAGCCCCCGCTCACCACAACTAGAGAAAACCCGTGTGCAGCTACGAAGACCCAAACGCAGCCAAAAATAAAATAAATAAATTTAAAAAAAAAAAAAAAAAGAAGGAATCCCATGGTACTGAGCTGGAGTCAGAGACATCAGCCTGAATTCATGTTTCACTTACTATACATATATAGATGTGTAGATACAGAGATAATTATCGATGTGGACGGCTCTATTTTTCCACTTGCTGTCTGCCATGAGCTAACCATTTATTTAGTTAATGCTACCATCCACCTGCTTTTTTCCCATGCTACAAATGTCTATTTTACATCTTTATATGTCCAGGGTTATTGTGAGGATAGAAACATAAATCTAAAACATTTTGGTAAAATATAACATTACTTCTTAAGGAATTTTGTTTGATTTTTTTGTGGGACCCTAGGAGGTCCTGAGGCCTTGTCACGCCCCAGCAGATAAGGTACTTCTGTGGCAATGAACGCTTTCAGTTAAAACTGTCATTTTTACATGATGCTATGTAAACATATATAATAAATACACATGAGTATTTATGTATTTACATGTATAACACAAGTTGCATTTAGCCAATAAGTATAAAAATTGAAACGGACACATTCTACACTCACAACTCAGCGCGCGCACACGGCATACATAGATATCTAAAAGGAGGTTCGCAGAACAGCTTTTTTCTGCATGCCATCTGGGCCATTTTCTGGTGTATTCCATGTCTTTTTAAAAAAATGCTCGCCGTGACCCGACTACATCTGGTTTCCGACCCACTGATGAGGCACTGCTCCAGCAGCAGCTCGGGGCGTGGTTCACGGGCCACCGGGGTGTCTGAGACTCTCGGAGCCACGCATGGCCAAGGTTTTCATGACGCTGAGACCGCACGTGCCTCACGTTTTTCTCTGCCTGGGTGCCTGTCCTCCGCACAGCCGTGGTGAAACCGCTGCCCGGTCAGCACATCTCAGGCACCGAGCGGCCCCGGGCTCCACTAGTGGCCACTGTGCTCTTCCCCATCACTCAGGGTTTTCATTTAAAAGTGCCTGTTTTACTTTAAAATGTCCCTTAGTGAGGCAGTAGTCAGTATCCCTGTTAAATGTGGAGCCTCGATGACATATCTTTAATATGTGACAAAATGGAGAGTCCACAGAAACACTTACGCTGCACACAAAATACGCTGCCCTTAAGGAAAAGAGCTCGGGTGAGCGTCTGAGCTGCAAAATGAACTCGTCCCTGTCTTCGTGGAACACCATTTCACCTCGAAGAACCGACAAACTACAGTTCATCACATATGGACACTAGGCAGACACTTATCCACCAAAATGTAAGAAGAAGTCAGCCTGTCCCTTTAAGGAAAACAACTGACAGCGTCTTTGCCCACTAGGAAGATTTCCCAGAGGCAGTTCTGGAAAACGTATCTGCCTTCAGGAGCCTGACAGGTCCCCAATACTTAAAAAACGTTTCTGACAAGATTGGTGGTGACAGTAGCTACAGTTATTTCTGTATTGTGTAACACTTGGAAGATCTGCATAACCCAGTTAACCAACATTTGCCAAAAAACCAATACCAAAAGTTCACTGATACATGTGGTATCAGATTCCACGTCGCAAATAACTACGTATTAACATAAAGACTACCACAAAAAAAGACTATCCACAATTATAAGACTTATCCACAATTATCTATTAAAACACTTTTTTCCAATTATATTATCTGTGAGAGACTGAATTTTCTTCATATATTTTAACTAAACTATATCACAGCAGATTGAATGGAGAAGTAGATATGAGAATACAGCTGTCTCCTATTAAGCCAGACTTTAAAGAGATTTCCAAAAATGTCAAACAATGCCACTCTTTCACTAACTTTCTTTTTGTCTTGGAAAACAGTTCAAAAGTGTTACTTACGTTAACACTGATTTTACTATTAAATGACTTGATAAACATTTAAAAATTCTCGTCTTACTTTCTAACATGATATATAAACATAGCTCATGTTAATTATGTTATATATTGACCCACATAAACAAAATTCTGGGGGACCCTCCGTATTTTTTAAGAATGCGAAGGGATCCAGAGAACAACAGGTGAGACTGTCTCTTGTAGACCCACCGTCACCTGAGTGTAGACATCCCGTTCCAGGGGATACAAGCAAAGCAATCCCCGGGGAGAAAATGAGAACTAAAAAAGGTGAAAGGAAATAACAGAAAGTAGACATGTCTGTCATTCACACAGAGCACGTATCTGAATTTTTCTCAAACTGACAGAGCATCTGATCACGAAAGGTGGGAGAGGTCACTGCTGCTAGGCTGTCTCCACGGCACTGCAGAGACTAGTACTGTCTCCAAAGCACGGACAAGCTTCCCTGACCTCTGTCCTCATATTTCTAAGCTCCAACCTAGATTTTCCATAACTCAAAAATATTCTTCTCATCAAGTCAGGTTACTGAACCAAATCAGAAGGGATCTGGGGAAGTCCCAATTCATTTCTTCCTGTCTTCAGTTATTCTTTTCGGCTTTTATCCTAAGAACATACGGGCTTACTCAGTTATTTTTCAAGGCTTTATTTCCTAAAACTTTCTGGTAACATACAGACATCAGTTCAAAGGAAGTGCTAGGGAATTAATAACTCAAAGTGGACACCATGGAGACTTCACATGCTATTTTTGCACTTGTAACACCGTCGTAGCAAGGCTCAGAGCCACCCAAGAACTGCAAGGTGGTAAGGCAAGTTATTTAAATTTGAGAACAAAGGAAAGCTGAAGAGCATGCGACACCCTTCTGCCCCTCCCCCATCCTGAGGAAGATGCCCATGACAGCTAATGACTGCTGAATGCTTACTATGCACCACTGGCAAATTAAGTAATTCTCACTACATTCCTAGGAGGTAGCCACTCTCATTATGCCCCTTTTACAAGGAGGGATAACTTAGTAACAATTCTCTCACCTGTTTTAAAAAAGTCATTTTTTCTTTTAGAGTATCGACCATTTAAAAAAATTTTTCACACATAAATACAAGTCCAATTCCAAAATTGCTTGCCCTTCTGCTGACGTTTTATACCTTAATAGGGGCTGCCATTCAGGGCTGTAAAACGATCGTCAAAGGTTCAGAACAGCAACATGGAAAGCCACTTTCCTGAGGCAAGGCAGCACAAACAATTCATCCAGGTGGTTGCTAAGATACTGGAAAGCATGAAATCTTGACGAAACCTCTACTGAACTTTTATGTGGCACTCATACCGGCTTCTGGGTCCAATTTTACATGTGTGTGGAGTGTTATTTATTTGACCCCATATTATATTCGGTTTTTGCCCCAAATTCATTTTTTTTCCAGCCACTTTACTAGAGAAAGTATCAGCCATCATTTCAATGTAATGCACATGATGTAATTTATACAGGCAAAAGGCAGGTGACAACAGCTTTATTTCTCATGCCTTTATTTCTCATTTAGCTGCACCACTCCCATCTCTTGCCATTTCCCAATCCTATAAGCATATTTCCATATACACCGAGAACTGGATGCCTGCATTCCGTGACGATATGATGACGATGAATAAATACGTCACTGCTATTTTACTTTATAGGAATAACTCTTCTTACCCTTATTATAGCCTTTAAAGGTCTGCCAGAGAACTCAGATTATTTAGGTTCCAGAAATACAGCAGTGGTATGTAAACGTCCCCCATTTTGTCATCCCTTTGTTTTCCTAATAAAGCAAAAGTGGGCTAATTACTAAAATACAGAATACATTTACTCTTCACACTACTGATTACTAAAGCAACTCTAAAGCAACAGGCAGACCACCATATAAGTTCCTAAGAGTGCCAGCCATCAGAGAGGGAAATGATCAGGGTTTAATGACAACACCTTTCAATCAGTAACTAGAAGGCTGGATGAGAACCCAAACAGTTGAGACCTAAACTGACTGGGCCGACCACCCCAAGCAGTCCTAACAGCACTCAGAAATCACAGCAGAAAGACCTCTCTCCACGTAACATTTCTCTACTTACCCAGCAATTGCTTGTTCTAGAGTCTGCCCAAACCGTTCAGTCTGTTAATAATTTCTCTCAACTAGTCTGAGCTTAGTCTCCTGAAACGATGGCTTGGCAAAAATGCTGGTTAAAAAGCAAAAACTGAAGAAAAGCCAGGATTCTCTGGGTCCGCGCCTGAGAAGCTGCTGGAGCTGACCAGCCTTGGGCCCTCGGAAACCTCCAAGCGTAAAGTACCCAGAAGTGTAAAGCACAGACGTCACGGGAAGGCATCGCTGAACAGCGAGCCTGTGCTGCCACCTACTGGCCGCGTGCTGAACCACCTCGGAAAGTTCAGACGGCTAACTCAGCAGCTAGCTTTCCCTGGGCTCCTTAGAGCAGCTTCCTGAACACACGCGGCCACCTTCAAAACAGTCACAAGATAACCGTCGACCTAAAACAGCCTGGGTGCTGGATATGTGGTATAGTTCGTATTTACTGAAGAAGTCAAAGATGCACAGCCCCCCACCTCCCAGCTTCATGGAGCAAGCCGCAGTGGCTCCCTTTTTCTTACACGTGGCCTTCTTCTCTTACTTAAATCACCCTTGACATTTGAACTACAATCCCTGTCCTTCACTCATTAGTTCTATGAGGAATAGGGACTACATCTGCCTTGATTACCACTTCCCCTGGTACCCGGTACCCAGCCTAGCACTTTAAAAACGTTGATAAAAGAAAGGACGGCAAGTGGCAGCAAAGTGTTAATTAAGGATCCCTGTCGAACACTGGCAGAAGAACCGCCTTACGTTGGTAGAGCACTTAATGGTGCACTAGGCACTTGTACTTGGTGAGACACCTGTTACCCTTTCAAGAACCCCTTGGCTCTTTTATAGATGAGGCTCAGAAGTGACTTGTCCTGAGTCACTATTAAACGTACTCTATCTTTTTGGAATTTTGTGAGACTGTAGTCAGGGCCCTCTCTTTGTGTTTATGTACCCATCAGCTAGAACACCGAAACTCAAAACAGTGCAACACGTCCCCGGCAGGTCCACCTGGTAAATGCACACAACCACCTTCAAATTCTGTGACGCAGTGTGGACTTTAGTACATTACATTTCCTGGGTCCTAGAGACCAGATTCTAAGCGTGGGAAAGCCTTACGGCGAAAGCTTTCACTTTTCTCAGCGAGGCAAAACGGTCTTAAACACATGGACTTGGGTTAGGCTGCCTCGTTTCAAATCCCGGTTCCTCCTTTACTAATCAGATCGTGACCACGGTATTTACCTCTGTGGCTCACTTTCTTCATCTGGGGATCACTGTGACCTACTTCACTGGCTTACCGGCCGCTGAATTAAACTAGCTGTACCCAGCACCTTCGAAAGGGGAGCTAAATGTTAGCTATTTTGTTACTGTTAGTGAAGCTCACTTTCTGGGTTTAAAGAGAAGCTACTTTTACCATTTGAGAGCCCAGCATGTGCCATACCCCTTGCATGTATTTTCATTACTCTTTCCAACCATCCAGCAAAGTAGGTATTGTGTTTGTCTACTTTTGTAAACACGGAGAGTGAGGTTAAGCGGATCACCTGGTTTTCTCAGGATTGCGCAACTGGCAAAGGGTCGGGCCCCGGAGGTGGCTGCCTGCACCTTGGACCACAGCTCACCAGCATCCCTGACAGTGCTGGTCCAGAGTCAGGCCAACGGGATGGAGCACGGAATCAAGAGGTCGAATTCCACCTCCTCCCTCTGCCCAGGACGTCACGAGGACGTCACCGCCGTCACGGTGCGCACGCTGGCACAGCACAAAGTGTACAAAGCGGTGTAATGACCCACATGGCATTCCTAGAGATATCAAGCGAAGGTCACAGCTCTCAACCTAGCGTGTCTAAAAATACAAGATCCTAGACACAGTGTGACAATCCCAACGACCTCTGCTAGGCAGCAGTCACAGACAGGAACGCCCAAGTGTCTTCCGGACAAGGCTAAGCTGTACCTTCAGTCACGCCCGATTCATCTAGGAAATATGGCTAAGGGAGAAAGAAACCCCTCCACAGTGAACGCTGAGGTTAACCTGTTAAAATTGGTGCTCGATTGTTAGTGGGCTGGCCAAGCATTGCCACAAGCCGGGCTTTTCTAGCATAATGCTCTGAAGTGAAACTGAAAAGGCAGAAACGAAAAGAATCTGTTGGGACAGCAGCTCTCCACTAAGACATCAGGTCTGTGTTACTACCTGATGCCCATCACTAACATTCCCGGATACTCAAGAAGCGGGCCAGGTTTACAGCTATGAATGGAAGTATGGAGTATGGAGCCAAGAGGACTATTTGGCTGATATTTTCCCCTCTAGATCAGAGGTCCACACACTACAGCCCGTGAGCCACATCCGGCCAGTGCCCTGTGTTTGGGCTGCCTGTGATCTTCTACATTTTTAAATGGTTGAAAAAAAAACTAATAGTATTTCATGATGTGAAAATCACATGAAATTCAAACTTCAGTGTCCGTAAATAAGGTTTATATATTGTCTGTGGCTGCTTCCACACTACAGCAGCAGAGTTGAACAGCTGTAACAGATATTTGGTCTATAAATCCTAAAATATTTACTAGCTGGCTCTCTATAAAAAAATTTGCACACCCCTGCTCTAGGTTATATTGAAATGAATTACACAGTTTGTACATACTTCAGAAAACCAATGAAAGATGCAGTCATTTAAAAAAAGGGAAAACAATTCATATATAAATTTCCATAGCCTTGCTTGAATAATTACGACACATGTAGGAAAAGAATCATCTTTTAAAATCTGAAGTGAAACTGTCCGTTTTAAAATCTCTAGTCCATTGAGGACACGGGGAGGGGGAAGGGTAAGCTGGGACAAAGTGAGAGAGTGGCATGGACATATATACACTACCAAATGTAAAACAGATAGCTAGTGGGAAGCAGCCGCATAGCACAGGGAGATCAGCTCCGTGACTTGTGACCACCTAGGGGGGTGGGATGGGGGGGGTGGGATGGGGAGGGTGGGAGGGAGGGAGATGCAAGAGGGAAGAGATATGGGGACATATGTATATGTATAGCTGATTCACTTTGCTATAAAGCAGAAACTAACACACTATTGTAAAGCAATTATACTCCAATAAAGATGTTTTAAAAAAAATTAAAAAAATAAAAATCTCTAGTCCAACGAGTCATTTTTAAAATGGGAATTGGTAAGTCGTGTACAACGAATAGGTCATCGGGCGTGAGGCTGAACATAAATTACTCTCCTTCCTAAGAGCTTTCAGGAGTAAGGTACAAGTAGGCAAAATGTTTTAAAGACTGAAACAATAACATGGTAAAACAAGAAAGGATGCCACCAATGGGCCAAAAATTTGGAAAAATTCCAGGAAAGCACAGACAGACAGGTTTGAATGAACAGAGAACCCAGAGTGGAGGAAAATGCAGTACAAGCTACCAAAGGTAAATTAAATATGGCTCTTCCCAAGGGAGCTTTGAAGAAACCCCCAGCTGAGTCCACAAAGACAAAGGACAGGGGAGGCAGAGAGGAGATTGTCAGGGTCACTCTTTCAGGAATGGCACTTGACAGAGCGGCTAGTTCTGCCACTTCCCCTCTCTCACAGACAGAAGAGGGTGGCTTCTGCCAGCTGGAGAGGAGGCTTCAGGGAAGGGGGGACAGGCCGTGGAAGGGCTCCCAAGGGCGATGGACGTGAAGGGCAGCAGAGCAGACCAGGCGCTAACCCTGGACCTCAGGGATATTGTGAAGTGCGGGCTGGAGCGGGCGAGCTAAGCAGCAGAGGACACAGGAGGGAGCCTGCCGGCCCGCTCAGGAGCTCTACAGGAGGCCTGGCTGCCCCCCACCCAACCTCCCCACCTACAGGGCGTGCAAACTGCTCTCCCCGGAGGAAAGGCCTGCCGGAGAAACGTGCACACATAGCTACATATATTCACAACTACATAGGACACAATGTAAGACTAGGCTTCTGTGAAAAAAGGAGCAGAGAACTAGAAAATGTCCAGAAATTGTAAACGACTGCAAAATAGACACGTTCAGAAAATCTGTATGAAATAGAGATAAGATAAAGAGATAAAGACTTGAAAAGATGAGAGGAGCCATAGAGAGGGTGGGTCCATATGGACAACAATCTGTCCAACGGGACTTTTTAACAACATGAGAAGGGGGGTGACATAGTGATGAATATGATACAATAACCCAAGAAATAATAGAAAATCTTCCTGTGCTAAAGCATGGGATGTCCTTAGACTGAATGGGCTCACCTGACGCTGAGACATTTATCCTGACAGAACTTTTGAACACCAAGGACAAACAATCCTAAACTTCTGGAGATAACCAGTACTGACAAAGACATTTAAGTTCTCAGGGAAAATATTTTTATTAATGGGCATGTGTTACTTGTGTAATTAAAAACTATCATGATGAAAAGCTGCTCAGCATCACTAATTATTAGAGAAATGCAAATCAAAACTACAATGAGGTACCACCTCACACCAGTCAGAATGGCCACCATTAAAAAGTCTACAAATAACAAATGCTGGAGAGGGTGTGGAGAAAAGGGAACACTCTTGCACTGTTGGTCCGAATGTAAATTGATACAGCCACTGTGGAGAACAGTATGGAGTTTCCTTAAAAAACTAAAAATAGAACTACCATAGGACCCAGCAATCCCACTACTGGGCATATACCCTGAGAAAACCATAATTCAAAAAGAGTCATGTACCACAATGTTCATTGCAGCTCTATTTACAATAGCCAGGACATGGAAGCAACCTAAGTGCCCATTGACAGATGAATGGATAAAGAAGATGTGGTACATACATACAATGGAATATTACTCAGCCATAAAAAGGAACGAAATTGGGTCATTTGTAGA
The DNA here is from genome assembly GCF_028021215.1 of Eschrichtius robustus. NCBI lineage: Eukaryota > Metazoa > Chordata > Mammalia > Artiodactyla > Eschrichtiidae > Eschrichtius > Eschrichtius robustus. The sequence goes on along the minus strand of NC_090827.1, from coordinate 147,589,460 downwards.
GACATGGATGGATCTAGGGACTGTCATACAGAGTGAAGTAAGTCAGAAAGAGAAAAACAAATATCGTATATTAACGCATATACGTGGAACCTAGAAAAATGGTACAGATGAACCTGTTTGCGGGGCAGAAATAGAGACACAGATGTAGAGAACAAATGAATGGACACCAAGGGGGAAAGTGGCGGGGTGGTGGTGGGATGAACTGGGAGATCGGGATTGACATGTATACACTAATATGTATAAAATGGATAACTAATAAGAACCTGCTGTATAAAAAAATAAATAAAATTCAAAAATTCAAAAAAGAAGAAAACTATATGAAAATTTTCCAAATAAAATTCAGCATGAACCACCTAAAAGAGAAATGCACATCAACCTTGAATTGCTAAGTATTCATCAAGTGTGATAACCATTCAAGTGGTTATCAAGGTCCTATGAATCCTGATTAGAGACTCCTAACAATAAATATATATGCTGAGTCTCCCTCCTCCTTCCAAGAACCTGAATATACCTGCCTCACCTCTTGTAGCAAACATCCCATCACAGGAACCTACAGAGTACATATTAATCCACCTACCTACTCTATAAATTGTACACTCTTGTTACAATGTCAGTGTCAAGTTCTGTCTCACTGAACTTTCACAAATACACCAGTTCTTTCCTTTTCTTGAAGCTCGCTTTTGCTCAGGTAAACATTCTTGCTCAGGCGTCTCCTGAATTGTCTTAGGCCCCAAGCTCAATGCTCATAACACTCTTCCAGAATTCTCTCCGGGTTGCCCAAACTTTCCAGGAGGAATAAGTACCTCTAGGAGTGGAGCTTATAAAAATACTCCCCAGGCTTTCCAGAGAGAATCACCTGCGGCACTTGTTAAACACAACATAGCCAGGATTCTCAGGAAAAATTGATTCAAGTAGAACAGGTGAAAGACCCAGATGATTCTCAAGTACCCCTCTTCCCAGGGTGTTCATCGCTCTTCCCACACTGGCCACCTTCTTCCGGCACATGGTCTTCTCTCACCCTCCTTTCTCGCATTCAAAGCAAAGTTTTTTTCTAACAAATCTAGCCGCACTCATGTCTTTCTTCTCAATCTCTGCTGCAATTAGTCATGAGAAGCAATAAAATATTTGGCCTTTTAAGTGTACTGTGTTTCAGTAATACTTGTGGATCAATTGATACCGATTTATCTTATTAATTTTTTTTCCCCTAGGCAAAGCCCAGCAAGTTAAATGATTTGCAAATGTTCATACAAGTGTGTTGAATGTGAGTCTGGAGCTATGGTTACTAATTCAAAAGCCCCCAATAACTCACTGTATTTAAGCTCTTACTATTAAATGCTACAGGAAAACAATACCTTGGGTTCTCCTACAAAGAAAGCAATTTATTTCTGTAGAAGCTTGATAATTACAAGCTTTTGCATTTCTTCTCTCTCATAAGCAGCTTACTCACATCGTTAAGGGACATACTAAATAAAGCCGCCTCCTCAAATGAGCCGGTATTTGCTTTTAAAATTGTACCAAGAAAAAAAGCAACATGTTCCAGTGACGGAGAACAGTAATTCAGCCAACTCTTCATTAGCTGAGGAGGAAGGCATTTATAAACCCACAGATGACACCGGACCAGTACAGTCATCCAGTACAGTAACTGTGGCAACTGCTGCTTCTTTATGGGGGCTGCTGTCCTTCCACGAGAAAAGGTAGCAAAACACTGCTAGGTCCCCCTTGTAAATTCTAATAACCCAGCATTTGATGACTGCAAAGGGGCTGCACTCATCTTTCCAGTGACCTCTGATTGCCAAGGGGCGTAAGTTAGGAAGGAACTGATTATCAAACGGGGTCAAGTGTGAGGCCTTATTACCCATCCTCCCGCAAAAAGGTGCTGGAGGGAAGAGTAGCTTCAGTTCCCTGAAGGTTTCTCTAGCCAGATGTCTAAACCTCGGGGCCTGTAAGAATAATCTGGTTTTTATTATTGTTGTTATTTTGTTAAGTAATGTGGAATCTGGGGCCCACCTGTAACGATTCTGTTTAGTAAGTCTACAGTAGGATGTATGAATCTGCATTTATTTAAAAAGCACCTAATGCTGGTTCTGAGGCTCTTTGGGAAACATTTCGCAAGGCATCTCTTCTCTCACCCTGCCACATCCATGCTTCATGCCTTCCACTTTGCTCCTGGCTTTTCCCAAGCAAAGTGTTTTAATCTCTTTCCATCCTGAACTGCACTTCAAGGCCCAGCTCAAATGCCAGCCGCGTTTTGAAGCCGAGAAAGATCACCACTGCTAAAAGGGACTTTGCGCTCTCTGGCACCCTTGTGCCATTTGCAAACCTTTAATTGTAACAGACTAAGAATAAAAGGTGTTTGATGTCATTAAACAGTCATGTCTTTGTGCAAAACTCACCTCTCTTACTGGGCACTAAACTCCTTAGTGGCAGGCTAAGTCTCATGTTCTTTTACCTCCCATAATAAAACACCTACAGAGTGAGACAGACTGTAAGTTTCTGAATGAATGAGTGATCAAGCGATGAACTGATGAATGCATTCATGAGTGTCTTCCAACAAGTAGCTGAAGCGAAAACTGCGCAGAAGCCAGAAAATTGCCTAGATCTTGCAGTAGTAACTGTCTATAATAGTTTAACTACCATAAAATCTTTCAATTTCCTTCTGAAACTTCAGGGGACTTCCAGAAAGTTCATTAAACACCCTTCTGGGTCCAAAGCCCAAGATTCCAAATGTTCTGGCCTTTCTTCCTCAGCCAACAGCACAGCTCTCTGTATGTGTGTTACGCAAGCTATCTGTGCTCCCAAGATGAGCCTACAGACTAACCGCCCCGAGGGGTCTGGAGGAAATTTAAGGTGAAAGGTTAAGATAGGAGAGACGGCTAGGAAGACCCCAATTGGTTTTCTTTCACCCCTTCTCCCACCTCAAACCTAGCAATGTTCCTCTTGAAAATTTCCAGCAAGAAAAAACACTGACCTTCCCTGGGGGTGCAGTGGTTAAGAATCCGCCTGCCAATGCAGGGCACACGGGTTCGAGCCCTGGTCCGGGAAGATCCCACATGCTGTGGAGCAACTAAGCCCGTGCGCCACAACTACTGAAGCCCGCGCGTCTAGAGCCCGTGCTCCGCAACAAGAGAAGCCACCGCAATGAGAAGCCCGCGCACCGCAACGAAGAGTAGCCCCTGCTCGCCGCAACCAGAGAAAGCCAGTGCGCAGCAACGAAGACCCAACGCAGCCATAAATAAGTAAATAAATAAATAAATTTATCTAAAAAATACTTTATAAAAAAGAAAAAACACTAACAGATATTAGGTGGTAACCATTCTAACAGTTATTTCACTGTGCCAAATTCCTATAGAACTGGAAAGAAGATCTCAATGACTGCCAAGTTCATCCTTTCTAAGAACGCTAAAGAATTTAGAGTCTCCGGTAACCAGTTTAACATCCTAATTTTATTTTACTTTATTTTACTTATTCATTTATTTTTGGCGGCACCGCAGGGCATGTGGGATCTTAGTTCCCCCGCCAGGATCGAACCTGCGTCCCCTGCGGTGCAAGCGCCGAGCGAGTCTTAAACCACTTGACCGCCAGGGAAGTCCCTCGTCACATTTTGGGTGATCACTTTCAGTAAAGAAAGCCACACTGAACATATTCTTTTTACTGTTCAATCTGTCCTTAAGTAAATCCCAAACTTGGGAATTCCCTGGCGGTCCAGTGGTTAGGGCTCAGGGCTTTTACTGCCCTGGCCCTGGGTTCAATCCCTGGTCTGGGCATCCCGCAAGCCACGCAGCGGGGCCAAAAAACAAAAACAAAACAAAAAAACCCCGGTAACCCAGGATTTTTGGAGCAAAATGTAGTTATTTACAGTCTAAGATGCTCAGACGTCTTAAACAGCAATAAACTTGAGCACAACCAAAATACACTTTTTTAGTGTGATAAAATTGCCAGTTTTGAAAGAGAAGCTTTATTCCTCATTTTGAAAAGTATGACTACTTTGTATGTAAATTGTGGCCGCGGTAATGGGTCCTCAGGCAGAAACCTCGGTGGCCAGAAAGGGGAAATCCAGGGCATGTGACGTATAAAATTGGCTCTTGGCAAAGACGGCATCACTTTTGCAAGATCTTAAGCCAGGTATACAGGACGCAGAATGGCGCAAATATTAAGACGGGAAGGCTCCCGAAACATTTCAAATGTTATGTCCAAAGAGTGCGTGTTATAACACACTGTTCACATGACATTTTTCAAAATTCAGAACCTAAAGGCCATGCAGGCCACGTGATCAGATAAATGTAACTTTAGATTTTTTGTTGGTTTGTTTGCATAAAATGTTCCATCATTAGTGCGATTAGAAACAAAACACAAATAACCTGCGGCCTCGGAAGGGGAAAACTTACAGGTCAAGAGCGAGAAATACAAAAAGCACGGCATCGAACGGTAAGGATCAAACTAGAAGCCCCCGCGGGGTTCCGGTTCTTACCGGACGCGGTGCAAGCCCCAGGCAAGGGAAGGCGAGGGCAGAGCCGCAACGGGGAGCGGAGACAGCGGCTCAGGGAGAGGGGGACCCGCTTCCCGGTCCGACCCCACCGCCCGGCGGCCCCCGGCTTCCCATTCATTCCGCTCCGTCTCCAGGTGGCGGCCGCGCGTTGGCCGCCGCCGCGTTCTCCGCCCGGAACCGCCGCGCACTCACCTGTTCGGGAGCACGACCTCGCGACGCCGCGGGCCGCCGAGGCCGCCGCCAGGAGCCGGGGGGAAGCGAGGCGCGGGGCGGCGGCGGGCGCGGGCGAGCGGCGGCGCGGCGGCGGGCCGGGCGGGCGGCGCAGGCCGGGCGCGTCCCTCTGCAGCAGGGCGGAGCAGAGCCGCCGCGGGCTCTGATACATGCCGGGCGCCGCCGCCGCCGCCGCCACCCCCGCCGCCACCCCCGCCGCCGCCGCCGCGGCCCCTGGCGCGCCCAACCCACCCGCGAGCCTCGCCGACGCGGGCGAGTCGAGCAGACTGTCTGGGCCGTCCGAGCGGAGGCTCCCGGGCTCCTTCTCTTCCCGCCGCGGCCCGGGGGAAGGTGCTGGGCAGGCGAGCCCGAGACTGAGCGGCTGATGCTGCGGCTGCTGCGACGCGAAAACGCTGTCTGCCGCCAGCCGGCGAGAGCTGGGGGGTAACCGGCGAGCGCAGAGCGCTGACAAAGCGGGCGTTACCAAGCGCGACAGGGAGGGGGGATCCATGGGACCGAAGCCCGGCACGACGCGGCAGGAACTCCTCGAACCGGAGTGATACTACTTTGGGAGGAAGCGGATCTTAAGCTATTTATAGGGTGGGGGCTGTGGGCGGTCCAAAGTAACAAGGATCCCTTGAGGCGGTTTTAAAGAAATGAGCCTCCCCTTCCGCTGGCTGCAGTGGAAACGCCCACAGGCTGGGAGACCCAAGACAGCTCCAGGGCTGTGGCTCTGGAGACACGTGGGTGTCCGAGTGGAAGACAGCGTCCGTGTGTACGTGCGAGTGTACGTGTGAATCCGGCAAAGCGTGTCCGCCCCCGACGCCGTAGGCGGACCATGTTGCGTTAAACGAAATTAAGCACGATAAAGCCCCCACTGTGTGCGAGGGCGATGCTGAGGAAGACAACGTCCCATTCGTCAAGAATGTTATCCTCAGGCAAAGGGGGCCGAAGGTGGCAAGAGAAGTCAGACCATAAAGCTCTACAAGGTAGATTAAGATCAGTGCCACAAGTTTTCGCAAGTTTGGCGATAGAGGTCACAACAGGCCTGCGGTTTCTAGAAGGTTTATTAGAAGACTTGGCATTTGTGTTGGGCAAAGACTTGGAGGTCTCGGTTTTACACTTGTGGAATTTGCGGGGGGGGGGGGAGAGTGGTGGTGATTTACACATGAAAAAGGGGAATAAAGAAAGCCCTGGGTGTATTTACAGGAACAACTCTTAGTTATGTAGGATGGACGCTAAGGAGTAAGAAGACAGATGCTTGGATAGGTTATACTGCGGGAGGCAGACGTTATATTAGACGTAATTTGGTAGGAAACAGTGAGCGGTTTTGTGAGCTGCGCAAGGATATGATTTAGGGCCGTGGTTTCCTTGAGGTCATGTATCTCGGGCATGTGAAAAGGCAAGAGGGAGAAGTAGGTCAGCTGATAAAAAAGTTATTCTAGACTTGCATCTAGTGCTGGAAAAGAATGAATGGAAGAAATATCTCAGCTAGATTTGGGCAGGAAACGATGACTAACCAGGAAGGGAAGTGGGGTGAGGGGGAGGGAGGCCCAAGACTGGATTCCTCTCTGAATGATCTATGACCTAGAAATGTTTTCTTGCCGGATTTCCCATGGTTCTGGTGATTCTCCTGTCTTGAGGTATTGGAAGCTTTTCATTACCGAGGATATTCAATGTATGTTCAGGCCTGGGCTATATATCTGACGCCCGGAAGGTGTGGTTGCCATCAGCTGGCACAGGTTGATCATAACTCCTGGGAGATATGCTTCTTGGCAAATCATTAAATCTCTTAGTCTCTTAGTCTTAGTCTATAAAAACAGACAGAATCATACCTTAGTCACTAGGTGAAATAAAAAGTGCTGATAAAACTAGCCTATAAAAAGTGTTTTGCAAATACAGCAAAATGTTGATTTAGAATCTAGGGTCTATGGGAGTTCACTTACAATTCTTTTTCTTTCCCATGTGTTTGGAAATATTCATAATAAAGTGTTGGAAGAAAAGTGCTTTGAGGGACTTGCCTGGTGGCACAGTGGTTAAGAATCGGCCTGCCAATGTAAGGGATCACAGGTTCGATCCCTGGTCGGGGAAGATCCCACATGCCACAGAGCAACTAAGCCCGTGTGCCACAACTAGTGAGCCTGCGCTCTAGAGCCTGCGTGCCGCAACTACTGAGCCCACGTGCCACAACTACTGAAGCCCGCACGCCTAGAGCCCGTGCTCGGCAACAAGAGAAGCCACCGCAGTGAGAAGCCCGCGAGCCAGAACAAAGACCCAACTCAGCCAAAAAAAAAAAAAAAAAGTGTGGTGAGATTATTTATTAAAAAAAAAGTGCTTTGAAAAATCAGAAGTACTGTTTGAATATAACCTGTCATTATTAAAAGGGACTCAGGGACTTCCCTGGCAGTCCAGTGGTTAAGACTTTGTGCTTCCATTGCAAGGGGCACAGGTTCGACCCCTGGCGGGGGAACTAAGATCCCACATACAGTACGGTGCGGCAAATAAATAAATATTAAAGGGATTCAAAGAGCATGCTGTCCTGAAAGTGGGTCAGTAGTTTCATTTTTGTTATATGTTAAATACTGTATGGGAATTCCCCGGTGGTCCAGTGGTTAAGACTCCGTGCTTCCATTGCAGGGGGCATGGGTTCAGTCCCTGGTCAGGGAACTAAGATCCAGCATGCCGCTCTGCGAGGCCAAAGAAAAAGAAAAAGAAGAAAAAGAAAAAAAATACTGTATACTTTAATCAATCAGAAAAGTGTAAATTAAAACTTTATTCACTTCAGAAATGCATTCACTCAGCATTCGTTGAGTACACATTATGTGTGGGTCTCTACATGAGGGCATACGATAATGAACTGAACAAAGTGTGCTCATAGCTTAGTGGGTGAGACACTGTATAAACACAAATACTTATAACCATCCAATAATAAATATAGAATCATGATATGAACAAGGTCCTGTGGAAACACAGAAGAGGAAGTACCTAACTGCCTGGAGAAGTCAGGAGAGGCTTTTTGAACAAGATGACTTCCAGGCGGAAAGGGCTGACGGAGGAGATCCACTGAGAACAGCAAGGGAAGGAAAGGAGGAATGTTCCAGGAACAGCAAGTAGCACACTTCGATAAGGCTTGAGTGCAGGGTGCCTGTAAGGGAGTGGCAGGAGGTGAGGTGGAAGCTGTGGGCAAGAACCAAAGTGTCAAGGGTTTTCCGAGGAGTTTGGACTTTATCCTGAAGGTTCTGCGGAACCTCTGAAAAGACAGATAGGTTGCGCTTTGACGGTTGCCTTTTGGAGAGATGATCTGTCAGCGGTGTGGAGGATGGATGGGAGACCAGGGGAGAATGAGAATAGCGTGGTGAGGAAGAGGACGTGCCGGTTCAGGACCTCTGGAGGAGGGGCAGGACAGGCACACTTATTTAAAACGAAAACCACACAGGTGATTCTGATGCACATTCCTGTGGCTCCCTCAATACTACCTCCCAAACAAGTAAATTGGGGGCAGTGATGGAAAAGAGATGGGTTTAAGAACTATGAAGGAGAAAGAAACTACAGGGTTGAGTGACAAATTAAATCCAGGGGGTGAGGGAGGAGAGGACAGAGTCTAGGGACGACCTGGGTGACTGGTAGATGATGGTACCAAATAAGGAAAACAGGTGGAGGTGCCTCTTAGGGAGGACACTCCCTGAGAGTTAGGATGGGAGCATATCGTTGAGATGCGCCCGTGGAACACCCAGGTGGAGTCACTTTGTAGGCAAATAAAACTAAGCACTGGGAGCTCATAGCGGAGTCAGCGCCAGACATGTTTGAGGGTCCAGTAGTCGAAGCCATGGATAATGAGCTCCCTCACAAAAAGTCTCTGAGTGAGAGAAGAAAAGTGTTAAAGGATGAAATTCCTGTGAAACACGTAGCTTTAAGGATGGCTGGAAGGGGAAGAGACTTGAAACCTAATCAAAGAAGGAGAACAGGGGGAGACTGGTATCTTCGAAGTAAGGGAACCAAAAGTTTCTACAAGGGTAGAACAGTGGCGAATGCTCCCAAGAGGTCAAGGCAGCGAGTGGATCCTTTGGATTTGACAACGGGAAGGCCACTCTACGTGAACAGTTGTAGGTCGGCCGTGGTGGTGGAAAGCAAGTGGCAGTGGTCAGCGAGGCTGGAAGGCAGGAGACAGATGAAAGAACAATGGCATAAAGAACCAGGTGAGTCTTTTTTCCCTGAAGATTGGAGCAACCTCAAAATAGAAATTGAGGAGAAGGAGCTAAGAAACATAGAGGTTGTAGTTTTTCTCCTGTTGAGACTTTCTGCTTAGCACTGCTGTTTGCCCAGCAGTTTCACTAGTTCCTTTGTTAACGTCTAACTTCAGCTGTCTGAAGTGAAGCTATATACACATGTGTACACATATATGTATACACACGTACATAGATATACACATATATGAGCATGAGGGGAAGGGAAATCTCTCTCTCTTCCTCTTCTTCTAAGACCACCTATCCTACTGGATTAGGGCCCTACCCTTATGACCTCATTTAACCTTAGTTACCTTCTTGAAAACCTTATCTCCAAATATAGTCATATTGGGGGTTAGGATTCAAAACAGGAATTGGGTGGGGCGACACATTTCAGTCCATAGCACTGTCAAAGACCGGAAGTACATCAGTCAATGAATAGTCAGAACAAAACAAAGTAATGAGGGCTCTAATTCTATCACTATAAATGATTCTTCACTTCTACCTGAAGTGATATCATCTTTAACATATTTAAAAATGCAGAAAAATCCCAATTGCTTTGAGCGTATTTTTATATTTATTAAAGAAATTCATTCAAAAATGTATGTTAAACTCTGTTGGAGTTTTTTCACTTATTATATCCCTTTTTCTCAGAAGGTAACACTGTTCCAGGCGTCTTTTCAGAGGATCATCAGGTATCCTGAACCAGGAGAATGTGGCTCTCAGACGTCTCACTGGGACTGCAAAGGTATGATTGATCCATGCCCTCCGTGGCTTTGCTCTGACACCCATCACCGCTGTGGAGCCGGGGCCTTGCTTCTCATAAAGTGGGCCCAGCCCACAGCTGAGCACGATGGGAACAGTGAGGCAGGTGTGTTCCTGCGAGACAGGGAGTGAGGGGGTGAACTTGGCTGGGGAACTCCCCACGGCCTTACCAAACTCTTATAATTGCACGGCCACCTATGGTCCTGTTACCCCAAAACTGGTTTCTCCTCTCGGTGGGTGTCGAGACAGTAGACACAACCAAGCCGCACATTGGGAGGAGGAAGCATTTATTATCACTTACAGCAAGTAAGGAGAACACCGGGGATCTTTCCCAAATCAGCATCACCCTGAACAGCAAAACTGAGGAAGTGTTTTGTTTTTTTTAAATACATTTATTTATTTATTTATTATTTATTTTTGGCTGCGTTGGGTCTTCCTTGTTGCACACAGGCTTTCTCTAGTTGTGGCGGGGGGGGGGGGTGCTGCTCTTCCTTGCAGTGCACAGGTTTCTCATCACATGTGGCTTCTCTTGTTGCAGAGCACAGGCTCCAGGCGTGCGGGCTTCAGTAGTTGTGGCGCGCGGGCTTAGTTGGTCCGCGGCATGTGGGATCTTCCCCGACCAGGGCTCAAACCCGTGTCCCCTGCCTTGGCAGGCGGATTCTTAACCACTGCGCCACCAGGGAAGCCCAGAGATTCCATCCTTAAATTTACCTCATTGTATACGGCAGGGCTGTTGGAACTATCATGTCTGCATTCGAGGCAGGAAGCAGAAGAAGGAAAACAAGGGACCGCATCAGCGATTTGTTCCCATTTCAAAGATCTTTTCTAGAAGGAATTCCAACAATTTCCATATATATCTTAATAATTATCTGACCACAACCTGTCTGCAAGGGAGATTAGAAATGTGGTCTTCTAGTCGAGTATATGCTCTTCAAGATAGCAAGAGAACCTGAAATCAGATTGGTAACTAGCAGTTTCTCTTACACATAAGAACTAAGGAATGCAACTTTTATATCTGAAGTAGACATGCAATAAGTGATTCAAGCTTAAATTGTGTCATGATAAATAATACCAGAGAATGAGATGGGCATAGGGACATATTCACTTGACAGTTCTGTTGTAACCTGCGGTTAAATCTTGCCATTGGGACTACATAATCATGATTAAAAAACAAACTTCTTCCTATTTCATTTGCTCTTGAAACAAATATTTGAATGTCTCCTATATGCCAGGCACTGTTTAGATGCTTGAGATATACCAGTAAACCAAGATTCCTGCCCTTGTGGAGCTTATATTCTAACAGGAGTATAGAGACAATGAGCAATAAATAAATACTTCAGAGATGAAGACGTAACATAAATTCCAGGTCTTAAATCACACTTTGTAGCACACTGTCAAATGACCAGACTAAAACCATTTACTTATACGTTTGAGATCCTTTATTCAAGGGAAAATAACCCATTGCTTGGGGGAGGACAGTGCTTTTCAAGCAGTGGGGCCTTCTTCTGGAGGGATTTTGGGCAAGATTTGTACAGAGCTTTAGAAAGAGCAAGCAGAAACAGGGCATGATTGGCCTGGAGGTTGGGAATTTCCTTGTAAGGCTGGCAAGTCCTGTTTTCTCGGGTAAGGTGAGCTGGCTAAAGCTGACTTGGAGGACAGTGTTTGGTGTTTGTTCGGTTCCCTTGACAGTGAGGCATTTGGGGTAAGTGCAGGCTGACTTAGGTCTAGATTTGTGACATGTGTAGGGTCACTGGGGGTGCCTCCATTCTGTGGGTCCCAGTATATAAATTAACTTTATCACTTCTCAGTATAAATAAACTGGTACAACTTTTGGGAAAAATGCTATGAAATGGTCATGTCCTTTGTTTCATTAACTCTACTTCTTAGGAATCAGAATCTATCCAAGGAAATAATCCTAAATACCAAAATGCTTTCTGTATAAAGATATTAATCCTTTCTCCCCATTAAGATAGGGGAAAACAGGAACCAGTCATTGATAGGGTAATGGTTAAATACATCATGACACCTCCATGGGCATTAAATAACGTTTACAAAAAACTATCTGGGGAACTCCCTGGCGGTCCAGTGGTAAGGACTCCACGCTCTCACTGCCGAGGGCCAGGTGCAATCCCTGGTCGGGGAACTAAGATCCCACCCGCTGCGTGGTGCATCCAAAAACAAAACAAACAAACAAACAAACTACCTGATGACGTGGAGATAGGCTTATAATATAGTGTTATGTGAAGAAATAACTATGATGCACGATTATCGGAAGAAAACACTCCAAAATATTAATAGTGATTATCTTTGGGGCTTCCCTGGTGGTGCAGTGGTTGAGAATCTGCCTGCCAATGCAGGGGACACGGGTTCGAGCCCTGGTCTGGGAAGATCCCACATGCCGCGGAGCAACTAGGCCCGTGAGCCACAACTACTGAGCCTGCGCGTCTGGAGCCCGTGCTTCGCAACAAGAGAGGCCGCGACAGTGAGAGGCCCGTGCACCGCGATGAAGAGTGACCTCCGCTCGCCGCAACTAGAGAAAGCCCTCGCACAGAAACGAAGACCCAACACAGCCAAAAAGAAATAAATTAATTAAAAAAAAAATAGTGATTATCTTTGAAGGTTGGCTCCTTCACTGCCCCCCCAACTATTTGGATACATTTTTCTAATTTTCTTGACTGGTCATCTATAAACTGGTTAAAAATTAGAAGTTAGCACAACCACTTGATTTACTTGATTCTAATGTGAGTATTTTTTAAAAATATATTTATTTATTTATTTTTGGCTGTGCTGGGTCTTCGTTGCCGCGCGTGGGCTTTCTCTAGTTGTGGCAAGTGGGGGCTACTCTTCGTTGTGGTGCGCGGGCTTCTCTTGTTGCGGAGCACGGGCTCTAGGCGCACGGGCCTCAGTAGTTGTGGCACACAGTCTCAGTAGTTGTGGCACGCGGGCTCAGTAGTTGTGGCTCGCGGACTCTAGAGCGCAGGCTCAGTAGTTGTGGTGCATGGGCTTTGTTGCTCCGTGGCATGTGGGATCTTCCCCGACCAGGGCTCGAACCCATGTCCCCTGCATTGGAAGGCGGATTCTTAACCACTGCGCCACCAGGGAAGCCCTCAATGGTTTTGAATACATTTGCAGAATTGTACAACCATCAGGACGGTCAACTTTAAAACATTTTGATAAACCTAAGAGGAAGTGCCATAGATATTAGCAGTCACTCCTCATTTCTCTGCAAATCCTCCATCCCTGGGCAACTATGAATCTACTTTCTGTTGTCGGGGGGAAGAAAATTTCCTCTGTAGTCTTAGGTTCTTCTGGCTGGTCTAAGAATTATATTGACATGGGACAGATTAACAGGAGAAAATCAAACCAAACTTAATAATACATGGGAGAGACCCAGAAAAAAACAGTAACTTGCCAAAAGGGCCAAAGACCTTATTCTAAGTACCATCCTCAGCTAAAGACGAAAGATGATGTTAAGGGTAGGGAGAGTCAGTTATGGGAGGTTACCAGGAAAAGCACAGTTGATAAGAGTTTGCACACAGACTCTAGAGCACAGGCTTAGTAGTTGTGGCGCACGGGCTTAGTTGCTCTGCGGCATGTGAGATCTTCCCAGACCAGGGTTTGAACCTGTGTCCTCTGCATTGGCAGGCGGATTCTTAACCACTGTCCCACCAGGGAAGCCCAATATGTGGTCTTTTGTGGCTGCTTTCTTTCGCATAGTGTAATGTTTCCAAGATTCATTGATGTTATAGCATGAATCAGTATTTCACTCCTCTTCATGACCAAATAATATTCTATTTTAGGGATGACCACAAGTTACTTATCCATTAATCGGTTGGTATATTTGAGTTGTTTTCACATTTTGGCTATTATGAATAATGCTGCTGTGAACATTTGTGTATAAGTTTTTGTGTGGACATATGATTTCATTTCTCTTGGGTATAAACTTAAGGCTGGAATTGCTAGGTCCTACGGTAACTTTTATGTTTAACCTCTTGAGGGACTGTCCGACTGTTTTCCAAAGCAACTGCACTATTTTATACTCCCACCTGCAATGTAGGAGTGTTCCCAGTTCTACCCATACTCACCAGCAGTTGTTAGTATCTATTTGTTTATAACCATCCTAGCTAGTAGGTGCAAAGCGGTATCTCATTGTGCTTTTGATTTACATTTACCTAATGATTAATAATGTTTGGAAAAATGTCTATTCAGATATTTTGCCCATTTAAAAAGATTGGATTGGGAAGTTTCCTGGCCTATTGATTAGGATTCCGGGCTTTCACTGCCTGTGGCCCGGGGTTTAATCCCTGGGAACTGAGATCCCACAAGTGTGTGTAGCGCAGCCAAAAAAAAAAAAAAGAACAAAAACATTGGATTATTTATCTTTTTATTGTTGTATTGCATATATTCTGAATAGAAAGTGGTTTTGAGATATATGATTTGCACATGTTTTCTCCTATTATGTGGGTTGTCTTTTCAGTTTCTAGATGGTGTTATTTAAAACACAAATGTTTTAAATTTTCATGAAGTCAAATGTATTTATTTTTTTGTCACTTGTGCGGTTGGTGTCATACCTAAGAAACCATTGCCTAAACTCAAGGTCATAAAGATTTACTTCTATATTTTCTTCTAAGAGCTTTGTAGTTTTAGCTCTTATATTTAGATCTATAACACATTTTGAGTTAATTTTTGTATATGGTGTTAGGTAAGGGTCCAACTTTAAATTGTCTTGGCACTCTTGTTGAAAATCATTTGACCATGAATGTACAGGTTTATTTCTGGACTCTCAGTTGTATTCCCTTGATTTATATGTCTATCATTTTGCTAGTGCCTGACTGTCTTGATTGCAGTAGCTTTGTGGTAAGTTTTGATACTGGAAAGTGTGAGTCCTTTAAATATGTCCTTCCTTTTCAATATTGTATTCCAGGGGCACATAGTTTTTCAAGGCAGGAGGCTGCCGTGTCCCCCTTTGCCTGGCAAAGCAATAAAGCTCTCCTTTTCTACTTCACCCAAAACTCTTTGTCTCCGAGATTCGATTCGGCACCAGGGCAAAGAGGTTGAGCTTTCGGCATCACAAGTTCCTACCCTTTGCAGGGACTATTGACAGGGGCGCACTTCAGAGTGAGTGCTTTGTATTCGTTAGAGATGTTAATGTGAGGGGTGAGGTCCAAGCAGGGGAGCTGTGTTAGGGACGGGATGTGAACTTCAAGAGGGGTAGCTTTAGCAGACCTGTTAGCCAAAGTGAGAGTGAGGTGGTCACTTTTAGGGGTAAAGTGTAATATGTTTAATCCATAGGTGCCACTTTGTGAGCAGGGTGACAGATGTAGCACCGGGATATATTTTGTCCACGGGCTCTAATGCTTGAGAAATTTACTATTGCATTGAATTCCCATTCCACGTGGACGGTTGTAAGAGAGCAGAAAAGATAAGAAAGAATAGGCAATAATGGCCACTCCTCCTGCTTCCAGTATTAATATCCCCCATACCCAGCATGGACAGAGACGTTTGCCAGAAGGAGGGGCTTTCACAGAACAGCAGAAGCCAAGTAAGGCAAGAGCGGTGACAAAGCCAACTACTAAGCCTGTCCACCACGTCACGTATCTATTGGTAAGCTTGTCCTTTTGAAAAGTGATTTAAGGTCTATGACAGGTTCACAGGTGTAAGGCGTGGCTGGCTCAGTAACTTCTTCCTCAGGCACGCCTTCACTCTGGTATGGTGGCCCACGGAATTAAGTCCTGTAATTTTCAGGCAGAATGAGTGGTCAAGATTACTAGGTAGTGGCCTGTCCACTTGGGGTCTAACTGGACGTGTGGATTTCCAGCCTTCCAGGTTTTCTAATAAACCCAATCCCCAGGGGAGAAAGGATGTAAAGTGATGTCAGAAGGGGAAGGCAGTTCCAGATCCCTGTAGGTGTGTAAAGCTTTGATTATTTCCCCTCTCTGTAAGGTATATTTCTGTTGGTCCATATTCCTAAGGTTGGTCTTCGAGCTGGGTCCTTCAGGAATGGGCCTCCCGTACATGAGCTCATATGGACTCAACCTGAGCTTTCCTTTAAGGACTATTCACATTCTCAAAAGTGCTATGGGGAGAAGGGCGATCCAGGGTTGATGAGTGTCTTGACATAGTTTGGCTAAGTTTCTTTTGAGAGTTTGATTTGTTTTACTTTTTCTGAGGATTGTGGTCTCCGAGTGTAAACCCCATTTAATTCCTGGGGCTCTAGAGACTCCTTTAGTAATTTGGGAAACAAAGGTGGACCCACTGTGACTCTGGATAGACTTAGGGACCCCAAACCAAGGAATTATTTCTTTGAGCAGGGCCTTAGAGAACTCCAAGGCAGTCTTGGTTTGGGTGGGGAATGTCTCCATCCAACCAGAGAAGGTGTCAGTCAAAACCAGCAAATATCTGAAATTTCTTTGTGCCCAAGGACATTACTGTAAAATCAGTTAGCCAGTCTTGACCTGGATATGTGCCTATATAGTGGGTGGGGGTCACTCCCTTGACCCCAGTGGGGAGGGGAGGGGTGTGAGTGTTGAGCTTAAAAAAGAAAAAAAAGAGTGTGTTCTAGGTCCCTTGAATTTCTATATGAATTTTAAGATCAACTTATCAATTTCTGCCAAAAAGCCAGCTGGGATTTTGATAGGAAACCTGTTGAATCTATAGATCAGTTTGGGTAGGATTGCCTTTTTAACAATATTAAGTCTTCTGATCAATGAACATGGGATATCTTTCCATTTATTTAGGTATTCTTTAATTTCTTTCAACAATATTTTGTAGTTTTTAGAGTATGACAGTTTGGTATTTTGGAAAGAACAATGGCCTTGGAATTAGTCAGGTCTGGATTTGAATCCCAGTTTTACTACTCAGAAACTGAGTGACAATGGGAAAGTTACATAATCTCACCAAACTACTTTTTTCATCTGTAAAATGGGAGCTGCCATACCTAATTACAATTGTTGACAATTGTTAGGGTTAGATGAGATACTGGAAATACACTCAGCGATAGGGTCTACCACATGGTAGGTGTTAGGCAATATTATTCCTTTTGGAAAATTCCTTTTAGCATTACATCATCTCATAGTATACTTTCTGATTGATCTATGTTGCTGTTTTGTTTTTGTGTGGACCTGTTTTTAAACAGTAAGCTCCCTATTTACTCTTGTCCATTTTCTATACCATGACAGCCAGACCAATTTCCTGAAATCCTATTTCCAATTATATTATACTTTTTCTTTTTTTGGCCGTGCCATGTGCAGCATGTGGGATCTTAGTTCCCCGACCAGGGATCGAACCCATACCCACTGCAGTGGAAGCGCAGAGTCTTAACCACTGGACCACCAGGGAGGTCCCCTTTTATTTTATTTTATTTATTTATTTTTTAATTATATTATACTCTGTTGAATAACCCGCAGTTTCACCCTGTTACTTTGTCTATAGAGTCCAAACTTCCTTAAATTTCCAGGTCTTACCCTACCCAGTCAACATTCTCTTCAGGGTTGTCTTCTCTATATAGAAATTGGACGAGAGATTCTTTTTCTTTTTTTTAATAAATTTATTTTATTTATTTATTTTTGGCTGCGTTGGGTCTTCGTTGCTGCTTGCGGGCTTTCTCTAGTTGCGGCGAGTGGGGGCTACTCTTCATTGCGGTGCGCGGGCTTCTCATCGCGGTGCCTTCTCTTGTTACAAAGCTCGGGCTAGGCGCGCAGGCTTCAGTAGTTGCAGCACGTGGGCTCAGTATTTGTGGGTCGCAGGCTCTAGAGCGCAGGCTCAGTAGTTGTGGTGCACGGGCTTAGTTGCTCCGTGGCATGTAGGATCTTCCCAGACCAAGGCTCGAACCCGTGTCCCCTGAATTGGCAGGCAAATTCTTTTTTTTTTTTTTTTTTTATGGCCTTTATTATGTTGAGGTAGGTTCCCTCTATGCCCACTTTCTGGAGAGTTTTTATCATAAATGGGTGTTGAATTTTGTCAAAAGCTTTTTCTGCATCTCTTGAGATGATCATATGGTTTTTCTTCTTCAATTTGTTAATATGGTGTATCACATTGATTGATTTGCGTATATTGAAGAATCCTTGCATCCCTGGGATAAATCCCACTTGATTGTGGTGTATGATCCTTTTAATGTGTTGTTGGATTCTGTTTGCTAGTATTTTGTTGAGGATTTTTGCATCTATATTCATCAGTGATATCGGTCTGTAATTTTCTTTCTTTGTAGTGTCTTTGTCTGGTTTTGGTATCAGGGTGATGGTGGCCTCATAGAATGAGTTTGGGAGTGTTCCTTCCTCTGCAATTTTTTGGAAGAGTTTGAGAAGGATAGGTGTTAGCTCTTCTCTAAATGTTTGATAGAATTCACCTGTGAAGCCATCTGGTCCTGGACTTTTGTTTGTTGAAAGATTTTTAATCACAGTTTCAATTTCATTGCTTGTGATTGGTCTGTTCATATTTTCTGTTTCTTCCTGGTTCAGTCTTGGAAGGTTATACCTTTCTAAGAATTTGTCCATTTCTTCCAGGTTGTCCATTTTATTGGCATGAAGTTGCTTGTAGTAGTCTCTTAGGATGCTTTGTATTTCTGCGGTGTCTGTTGTAACTTCTCCTTTTTCATTTCTGATTTTATTGATTTGAGTCCTCTCCCTCTTTTTCTTGATGAGTCTGGCTAATGGCTTATCAATTTTGTTTATCTTCTCAAAGAACCAGCTTTTAGTTTTATTGATCTTTGCTATTGTTTTCTTTGTTTCTATTTCATTTATTTCTGCTCTGATCTTTATGATTTCTTTCCTTCTGCTAACTTTGGGTTTTGTTTGTTCTTCTTTCTCTAGTTTCTTTAGGTGTAAGGTTAGATTGTTTACTTGAGATTTTTCTTGTTTCTTTAGGTAGGCTTGTATAGCTATAAACTTCCCTCTTAGAACTGCTTTTGCTGCATCCCATAGGTTTTGGGTTGTCGTGTTTTCATTGTCATTTGTCTCTAGGTATTTTTTCATTTCTTCTTTGATTTCTTCAGTGATCTCTTGGTTATTTAGTAACGTATTGTTTAGCCTCCATGTGTTTGTCTTTTATACGTTTTTTTCCCTGTAATTCATTTCTAATCTCATAGCATTGTGGTCAGAAAAGATGCTTGATATGATTTCAATTTTCTTAAATTTACTGAGGCTTGATTTGTGACCCAAGATGTGATCTATCCTGGAGAATGTTCCGTGCGCACTTGAGAAGAACGTGTAATCTGCTGTTTTTGGATGGAATGTCCTATAAATATCAATTAAATCTATCTGGTCTATTGTGTCATTTAAAGCTTCTGTTTCCTTATTTATTTTCATTTTGGATGATCTGTCCATTGGTGTAAGTGAGGTGTTAAAGTCCCCCACTATGATTGTGTTACTGTCAGTTTCCTCTTTTATGGCTGTTAGCAGTTGCCTTATGTATTGAGGTGCTCCTATGTTGGGTGCATATATATTTATAATTGTTATATCTTCTTCTTGGATTGATCCCTTGATCATTATGTAGTGTCCTTCCTTGTCTCTTGTAACATTCTTTACTTTAAAGTCTATTTTATCTGATATGAGTATAGCTACTCCAGCTTTCTTTTGATTTCCATTTGCATGGAATATCTTTTTCCAGCCCCTCACTTTCAGTCTGTATGTGTCCCTAGGTCTGAAGTGGGTCTCTTGTAGACAGCATATATATGGGTCTTGTTTTTGTATCCATTCAGCAAGCCTGTGTCTTTTGGTTGGAGCATTTAATCCATTCACGTTTAAGGTAATTATCGATATGTATGTTCCTATGACCATTTTCTTAATTGTTTTGGGTTTGTTTTTGTAGGTCCTTTTCTTCTCTTGTGTTTCCCACTTAGAGAAGTTCCTTTAGCATTTGTTGTAGAGCTGGTTTGGTGGTGCTGAATTCTCTTAGCTTTTGCTTGTCTGTAAAGCTTTTGATTTCTCCATCAAATCTAAATGAGATCCTTGCCGGGTAGAGTAATCTTGGTTGTAGGTTCTTCCCTTTCATCACTTTAAGTATATCATGCCACTCCCTTCTGGCTTGTAGAGTTTCTGCTGAGAAATCAGCTGTTAACCTTATGGGAGTTCCCTTGTATGTTATTTGTCGTTTTTCCCTTGCTGCTTTCAATAATTTTTCTTTGTCTTTAATTTTTGCCACTTTGATTACTATGTGTCTCGGCGTGTTTCTCCTTGGGTTTATTCTGTATGGGACTCTCTGCGCTTCCTGGACTTGGGTGGCTATTTCCTTTCCCATGTTAGGGAAGTTTTCGACTATAATCTCTTCAAATATTTTCTCTGGCCCTTTCTCTCTCTCTTCTCCTTCTGGGACCCCTATAATGCGAATGTTGTTGCGTTTAATGTTGTCCCAGAGGTCTCTTAGGCTGTCTTCATTTCTTTTCATTCTTTTTTCTTTAGTCTGTTCCGCAGCAGTCAATTCCACCATTCTGTCTTCCAGGTCACTTATCCGTTTTTCTGCCTCAGTTATTCTGCTATTGATTCCTTCTAGTGTAGTTTTCATTTCAGTTATTATATTGGTCATCTCTGTTTGTTTGTTCTTTAATTCTTCTAGGTCTTTGTTAATCATTTCTTGCATCTTCTCAATCTTTGCCTCCATTCTTATTCCGAGGTCCTGGATCATCTTCACTATCATTATTCTGAATTCTTTTTGTGGAAGGTTGCCTATCTCCACTTCATTTAGTTGTTTTTCTGGGGTTTTTTCTTGTTCCTTCATCTGATATATAGCCCTCTGCCTTTTCATCTTGTCTATCTTTCTGTAACTGTGGGTTTTGGTCCACAGGCTGCAGGATTGTAGTTTTTCTTGCTTCTGCTGTCTGTCCTCTGGTGGTTGAGGCTATCTAAGAGGCTTGATGGGAGGCTCTGGTGGTGGGTAGAGCTGACTGTTCGGCAGGCGAATTCTTAACCACTGCACCACCAGGGAAGCCCTGGACCAGAGATTCTATGTTGTATAGCAGGGCAGAGAGAGTTGGGATGCCACCTTGGGCTTGCTGTCACAGGTATCTATTCCTTTACCCTCACAACAATGCAGGCAGCTGTATAATCAAGAACATTCTATCCTCCAGGCTTCAGGTTGCATGGCTCTGTTGTTAAGCAGAGCTCCTCTTTATTGATAGTGAAGTAGCAAAATATAGACTGTCTTGGTCATACAGGTAACTGACAGGATTGAAAATGTAAAATGTTAAAACAAATAGTCCATTATTATGGGATTATATGAAATCATGTGTGTGAAACTTTTGAAAATTTTAAAGCACTATAGAATTTAAAGAATATTTCATTCAATTAAAAAAAAACCCAATAGTCCAAAGCCAGTCATTCAGAATGTAAATAAATAAGCAGAGGAAATATTATACTGTAATTATGAATATAAACATGATAGAATAGAATCCTTTTGACTAGAGTTATCAGTCTCCAGCTGACAGAATCCAAAGCCTACCATGGCAACCAAAATTGATTTAAATCTCCAGTGTCCATCTGTGAAACCCTTAACAATAAACAATAAAATAAGATAAAAATTTAAAAACCTACAACAGGGACTTCCCTGGTGGTGCAGCGGTTAAGAATCCGCCTGCCGTTGCAGGGGACACGGGTTCGATCCCTGTTCCGGGAAGATGCCCACATGCCCGGAGCAACTAAGCCCGTGTGCCACAACTACTGAAGCCTGCGTGCCACAACTACTGAAGCCCATGTGCCTAGAACCCGTGCTCCACAACAAGAGAAGCCACCGCAATGAGAAGCCCGTGCACCGCAAAGAAAAGTAGCCCCCGCTCACCACAACTAGAGAAAGCCCGTGTGCAGCAACGAAGACCCAACGCAGCCAAAAACAAAACAAAACAAACAAACAAAAAAACCTACAACATACCAATTGGTTTAATGACCACGTGGATTCCACACTTCCCTGAAGATATTTTTTTGGAATAAGAAACCAGTTAAAAAGTTTTCCCTTGGATATCTCTGTAGCACTAATGCCCTGGGCTTAGAGGTAGGTGTGAATATTTCAGTACAACCTAAAGACTTCACAGGGCCCAGGTAGTGATACAGATCCTCCTCTCCTTTTTCTTTTTCTTTTTTTAAATGAAATTTGGAGTTTAATTAGAACAGAGATACGATACAGATCCTCTTCTTAATGGACTCTTGTCTAGTAGCAATTCTCCCACTCAGAGCTCCTAAGGAATGTGGCCTCCAGTTTGTGCTTGAGCACGTACCCAATTCTGAAACTTGTCCCAGCAACATTTTTGCCAACCTGAAACAATTGTCATTATGTTTTTGCATACAATTCTTTCTGGCTTCTTTCCCAGTTAAGGAAATGTGTTTCCCCAGTCCAGCCCTCACCTACAGAGCTATTTGTCATCAATTCTAAGATATAAGATACAAGTTTGATTTTTTTTTTCCCTTAACATGTTAACACCTTGGAAATGGAGATGGTCTCTTAAATTCAATGGAATTCACTATTTACAATCATCAGATGTATAAATTATAACTGATCCTTTCTTAACCCCTTTTTTGAGATCTGCTTTTCTTCACCTGTACTAAGCAATTCATGATTTTCCTGTCCTCTGCTAAATCCTGGTTGGCTGAGTTAGCCTGAACTGTGTTAGTCATAGGGTCATTATGGAATCTGAGTCCCAGGTCCCAAAGGATACAAGTTCTTTGACTTTTAGGATGTTCGTAGATGTTTTTTCCCCAATGTCTAAATATTCTGTCCTTCAGTGTAGAAAATGTGATGGCCCCAATCTTACTTTTTTGTTTGGCTTAAATATCATCTGTTTATTAGAGACCAAACTATTAGAAAATGAAATTCCCCGTCTAATATTTCAGATACTCCCTCTCCTTTTTCCCCATCCAGTCACCTAACAAAGGTGTGTGTTAGCACTTGGGCAAACTAAACAACCTGATTTTTTGTTCACGTTAGAGAGTCAACCTCTGAGCTACTTGTCCGTGTAAATAATAACCAATTTATCTCATGATCAAACTGTGGTATAGTTTGATAAGGCCTTCTGCATCTATACCTTAAAAAAAAGGAAACATCTTTTTTGTGTGTATCTAAATCTTCTACTCATTTGCATACCCACCCCTCAGACGTCTGGAACCAATTTGATAGTCCTCCAAATTGTATTCCTTTTTTTTTTTTTTTAAATTGTTTTATTTTTTTTGGAATTTGATTTGATTTGATTTTTTATACAGCAGGTTCAAGAGTTAGTTATCTATTTTATACGTATTAGTGTGTACATGTCAATCCCAATTTCCCAGTTCATCCTCCCCGCCCCCTGCTTTCCCCCCTTGGTGTCCATATAAGCAAATTGTATTCTTAAACTTTTCATTAACTGGTATAATAACTATAGGGGGCACACACCAAAACTGGTAATTCTACCAAAGCTTGATTTAAAATTGAACCACAGCCTACCAGCAGACACCATAATAGGATCTTACCAGCCACGTGAAGCTCCACAATGAAAAGAAAGATCTATCTGCAGGAAACTGTCTGGAAGCTTAGCATCAAAGGAACTGCTAGGCTATAAACATCATCATGAGTTAAGACTGTGTGCCCTCAGGGCCACATAGAATTATTTATATCAGAACTGAGACCCTTTCTTGCAAATCAGCAGATATCCTTAAACCTGTGTGAACTGACTGGGAAATTATATTTTGTAGCAGCAACTACAATATTATTACATAGGGACTCTATCCAAAATGGGATCACCAGCCATTTTCAAACTTTTAAAAGTATCAGAACATTTCTATTAAAAATCAAAGTATTTTTTTGTTGCTGTTGTTGTTTTTAAATCAATTGGCAGCCTGTGATATTGATACTATACTATAAGAAGTGAGTACTGGGGCTTCCCTGGTGGCGCAGTGGTTGAGAATCTGCCTGCCAATGCAGGGGACATGGGTTTGAGCCCTGGTCCGGGAAGATCCCACATGCCAACTAAGCCCATGCACCACAACTACTGAGCCCACAACTACTGAGCCTGTGCTCTAGAGCCTGCGAGCCGCAACTACTGAGCCCACGTGCCACAACTACTGAAGCCTGCACATCTAGAGCCTGTGCTCTGCAACAAGAGAAGCCACCGCAATGAGAAACCCGTGCACTGCAATGAAGAGTAACCCCTGCTCGCCGCAACTAGAGAAAGCCCGCGCGCAGCAACGAAGACCCAACAACGAAGACCCAGTGCAGCCAAAAATAAATAAATAGATAAATTTAAAGAAGTGAGTACTTACGTATGGCTGATTCATTTTGCTGTGCAGTAGAAGCTAACAGAACATTGTAAAGTAACTATACTCCAATAAAAATTCATGGAAAAAAAAATTCATGGAAAAAAAAAAGTGAGTACTGCTGGGGTCTAGAAGGCTATAGATTCCAAGTAGAGTTAAACCCTGCGATTGGTGATAAGACTAGAAAACAGCAGTGAGTGCAGTCACCGTATAACAAGGAGCAGGAAAGTGTGATGGGGATATTGCAGGGCGATGAGGGGCTTCCCAAGCTTTGCTTCATCTACAGGGACTAACATAAAATTTCTTTCAAGTCTCCTGTTTTATCATAGA
Organism: Eschrichtius robustus; assembly: GCF_028021215.1. NCBI lineage: Eukaryota > Metazoa > Chordata > Mammalia > Artiodactyla > Eschrichtiidae > Eschrichtius > Eschrichtius robustus. The sequence continues at coordinate 147,565,239 of NC_090827.1, read as the reverse complement.
AATCAGTGCAGTTTGGCCCTCTACACCATAATGTTTGTCTTAAGTAAACTTGTTTTATTCCTAAATCATGGAGTGAAATGTGTACACATAAAAGATGTGCTGTATTTATTGTGTGGCTTCAAAGAATCTCCTGGCACGTTGCTGAGGATCAAACTCGCATGCTGAGTGAACCAGATTAGTATGGGTGCTGGAAAGTACACTGGCTTTGGAATGAGATAGAGCAGAGGTGGAGTTCCAGCTCTAACATGTAGAAACTGCATGAGTTTGGGCAGGCAGGTTATTTAACCAGTCTGAGCTTCAGTTTCCTCAACTATAGAATGGTTTTAACAATGCCTGTCTCAGAATGGCTATGCATTCTCCCCTTCTTCTTAAGCAACAGCACCCTGAGTTTTGGCAAGGCATGGCGTTGAAACCCTGCAACTCACATTGGGACTTGAACCCAGGTTCTTTTTTTTTTTTTTTTATTAGATCTTTATTGGAGTATAATTGCTTCACAATACTGTGTTAGTTTCTGTTGTACACCAAAGTGAATCAGCCATATGCATACATATGTCCCCATATCCCCTCCCTCTTGAGCCTCCCTCGCATCCTCCCTATCCCACCCCTCTAGGTCATCGCAAAGCACCGAGCTGATCTCCCTGTGCTATGCTGCTGCTTCCCACTAGCTAACTATTTTACATTCGGTAGTGAATATATGTCCCTGCTATTCTCACTTCGTCCCAGCTTCCCCCTCCCACCCCATGTCCTCAAGTCCATTCCCTATGTCTACATCAAAGAAACAAACAATCCAATTAAAAAATGGGTGGAAGACTTAAATAGACATTTCACCAAGGAAGACATACAGATGGCCAAGAAGCACATGAAAAGATGCTCAACATCACTAATTATTAGAGAAATGCAAGTAAAAACTACAATGAGGTGTCACCTCAAGCCAGTCAGAATGGCCATTATCTAAAACTCTAGAAACAATAAATGCTGGAAAGGGTATGGTGAAAAGGGAACCCTCCTGCACTGTTGGTGGGAATGTAAATTGATACAGCCACTATGGAGAACAGTATGGAGGTTCCTTAAAAAACTAAAAATAGAACTACCGTACGACCCAGCAATCCCACTACTGGGCATATACCCTGAAAAACCATAATTCAAAAAGACACATGCACCCCAGTGTTCATTGCAGCACTATTTACAATAGCCAGGACATGGAACCAACCTAAATGTCCATCGACAGATGAATGAATAAAGAAGATGTGGAACCCACGTTCTTTTAACTGAGATGACACACCTGGTCTCAGGACTTAATGAAACTCACTTTCTTGATGTCTCATCGCAGAAAGAATTCAGTGAGAGACAAAGTGATAGGTAAGAAGTGGATTTATTTAGAGAGAAACACACACTCCACAGACAGAGTGTGGGCCATCTCAGAAGGCAAGAGAGGCACCAGGGTATGGGGTTGTCAGTTTTTATAGGGGTGGGTAATTTCATAGGCTAATGAGTGGGAGGAATATTCCAGCTATTTTGGGGATGGGGTGGGGATTTCCAGGAATTGGGCTACTGCCCACTTGTTGACCTTTTATGGTTGGCCTTGGAACTGTCATGGCGCCTGTGGGTGTGTCATTTAGCGTGCTGATGTGCTACCATGAGAGTATACTGAGGCTCAAGGTCCAGTGGAAGTCTTATCTGCCATCTTGGGCCTAATTGTTTCTAACCATTTATGTCGTGTCCTAAGGCTATGTCATTCTTTTAAAGGTTGTGCCCTGCCCCCTTCCCTCCTGTTTCACTACCATTTGGGTTCCCAGCTTCATAGCATTTCTCAGTCTCCCCAGGAGGTAGATAGAGCCAAGTGACTAAGTTTTCCAATGGAGTATGAGCAGGAAGGATGTGTACTACTTCCAAGCTTTGTCCAAAAAATATCCCATGTGCTTTCCTTCATGTTCCGTCTTCCATCCTCTCAGGAGCTGAATGGGCCTTTACAGTGATGGCCAGAGTGACTTGAAAAGCAATGTACTAATGGCGGAGACTCAGTTAGCCTGGATCCCGGAATGACTGTGAATCAGAGCCCTTGCCAACTTGGAATTGGTGCTGAAAGCTCGGCCTCTGTGCACAGGTGCCGAATTGAATCTCAGACACACAGTTTGGGGTGAAGTAGAAAAGAATAGCTTTATTGCTTTGCCAGGCAAAGGGGGAACACAGGAAACTCATGCCCCTCAATAACTGTGTGTTCCAACCTGGGAGGATTTGTTGAGCAGTTTTCTAGCAATGGTTCAAGGGCAGGGTTGCTGATAAGGATTAGGGTGTGTGCAGGGCCTACACTCCTTTAATCTGGCCTGAGGTGGTTTCTTGAAGAGCTTCTCTGGTTCCTTTAGTCTGGAATGAAGAATGCTAACATCTTCCACTTGTTGGGGGTTTTAGTTCTGTAAGGAGCTCAAAGATATTGTTATGTATATCCCTTGAAGTAGAACCAGGACCCTGCCCCAAGGCTGCACTTTCTGGGCTGTACCTTCCTTGTTTCTGCATCCCCTCCCTTCCCTGATTAGCAACTCTGTGAAAGCCTTCTATGCGCAGGAGCCCCACAGGGTGCTGCTTGGTTTCAGTTTCAGCAGAAAGTATAACACTCAGCTATGAATATTAGATTGTAATTAATTGTCTTTGAGGTTTTGTTTATCCACCTATAAACTGGACTGGATCCTGAATTTTTCTACTCAACTATTTGGCTATAACTCTGCAAACTAACATTTCCAATTTTTCTCCCACTTTTGGCTTGGAATCATTGAGAACTAAAGCTGCCCTTTTCTTGAAGCCCTGCAAACTGAAGCTGAATACTTGATATACATTTAAGAGAGATCATCACAATAGCCCATGTTTAGATAATCTCCCTGCCTATTGCTGTGTGAGCCACTTAGAAAGTTTACCTGCACACTGATGACATCATCAGAGACATTTAAAACCGCAGAAAGATGCTTCGACTGCGACATCTAAATATCCTTCAAGGGGCTTCCCTGGTGGCACAGTGGTTAAGAATCTGCCTTCCAATGCAGGGGACAGGGTTTCGAGCCCTGGTCCGGGAAGATCCCACATGCCGAGGAGCAACTAAGCCTGTGCACCACAACTACTGAGCCTGTACTCTAGAGCCCACGTGCCACAACTAGTGAGGCCGTGTGCCACAACTACTGAAGCCTGCACGTCTAGACCATGTGCTCCGCAACAAGAGAAGCCACCGCAATGAGAAGCCTGCACACTGCAACGAAGAGTAGCCCCCGCTCGCCGCAACTAGAGAACGCCCGCGCACAGGAACGAAGACCCAACGCACCCAAAAATAAATAGATAAATAAATAAATAAATAACTGTCTCTTCAACTGGCAGCTCTCAGGACTCAGACACTGTGTTTATAGTTTGTTCCAACTACTAAGCTTTGTTTTTCTTCTGTCGCAGTAGAAATGCCTCTTATTAAATACCTGATTTCACGTAGAGTACAGTACTATCTTTGAGAGCCCAGCCCTATCACCACCTCCTGAAATGAGCCACAGCCATTTCACTGAACTGACCTATTCTCAGGACTGAGTAACTGCTTCAAACAAGATATGGAGTCATGTATCAACTTAGCTTCTGGATGGTGAAACTTCCCTGGGAAGTTTCAAAGGGGGGACTGTAGCGGAACAGAATTTGCTGCCCCAAAATGTGTCTCTTTGGAATATTTTAAGCTGGTTGATTTCTAAGAAACAGCAGATCTGGGAAAAACTCTGAAAATCAAGTAGGAGTTACCCTTTTGTAAGAAATATTTACATTTGTAAGGGAAATCTCCAATTGTAAGGGCGGTTCCCTCACTATACCTGGGAGAGGAGGTTGACCAAATCTCTAGAAACTATCATGAATGGAGAAGGCAATGACTTAAATCTGCATAACAACCTCACCCTTGTTTACTGTGCCTTTGCCTGTAACCCCCCCCCCCCCCCCCCCCCCGTAACTGACTCTCCCCATCGTCAATATCCTTTGTGGTCTTTAGTGAGAATGGTATTTAAGGTGAGGGCTTCAGCCATCTTGGCGAGTGACTCAGTTTTCCTGGGTCTCTCCCATGTTATTAAATTTTTGTCTGATTTTCTACTGTTAATGTGTGTCATTCCAATTTAATTTTTAGACCAGCCAGAAGAACCTAAAAGCGAAAAGGAAAATTTCTTCCTCCCTGACAGAAGATAAGCTAACTGTTGTTTTAAAAGTAATACTGTTTTCTCTTTTTATCATAAGTAATACATGAATACAGTCTCACTTTAAGACATTAAATCATTCAAACAACTTAAGACCAGCCTCACTTTCAGCCCCTCCTGTAAGCAGATAGGTTTGGGGGGTGGGTCCCCAGAGAAAGAGAACCAAGCATGACTTTCTTGACAGAAGAGAATCCATTTTCAGCCTAAGCCATTTTGTGATCTAAGCCTGGCCACAATGCTTGCCCTTGAACAGGTCTCAGTAATCAATGATCTCAAGGGAACAAAGGAACGAAGGAACTGAGAAAAGGCAGCCAAACAATAGTGCGGTGATAAAGCAGAATCCTAGTTCCTCCTCAAGGGATTATACACAATAATAGATCTCTGAGTTCAGCAGGAACTAAGGTCCCCACCCAGGTGGAGGGTGGCAGGATGAGACTGACCCTCCTGACTTCAATCAACTCAAGCTTGGACTCTTGTTGACCTTTGCCCCGATTCTATGCTGAATTCTCCTCTGCTCAAGCTCATGAATATGCGCGTACCCTTAGCTTAAAACTTCCTCGGTTTTGCTGTTCAGGGTGATGCTGTTTTGGGAAAGATCCCCAGTGTTCTCCTTACTTGCTGTAAGTAATAATAAATGCTTCCTTCTCCCGATCTGTGGCTTGGTTTCATATATTGGCCCGACACCCACCAAGAGGCACAACCAGTTTTCGGGTAACATTCCTTCCAGCTAACTCTTACTAATAGCTTCCTTGGAAGGAGCCTTGAGCTGCATCGCCTGGGCTGGCCGAACAGAAGGGAGAGGAGGTGCCTGAGAGGGGACGAGCCCTAGGCTTCTAGCTATAAGAGGATTGCTTTCCTGCTTTTGGGGGACAGTCATGTTTATTATCGCTGTTATTTATAAACATTCTTTCCCCTAGAGTATACAGTGTTGGAGAAACATAGGTGAATTCCTCCTGATACTCATTATTTCTAGACTGGGTTTAACCACAGCTCTCTGGGTACAGCTCAAAAGAAGTTTAAATTTCTTAGCATCTCTGCATTCCAGTTATATCCTGGATTCCTGAGGATACACTCCAGGTGGAGATTTAGCAAATGCCTGGTCTTTTCCGTAGCACCTGAAAGATGTGGGTACAAGCCATTATGTGTTCTGTTTTCAAATGGTAAATTCATCCTGGTTTTTTATTTTTGATTCTGGGGGTGGGACAGAGATACCTTAACTGTAATTCTTAGCACATTGAGTATTGAGTATTTGCCTTTCTCTTTAGGAGTGAACATTAAACTATAAATTCTTGGATTGCAGGATGCTGTTTTTCCCACAAGATGGTGTATATTGGGGAGCTCAGTTTCATGGCCACTAACTCTTTAGAGGAATCTTGTCCATTCCATGAAAGTTTATATTGAGCACCTCCGTAATCCAGGCATAGATGTAGGTGCCGGGCATGTTACCCAAAAAACTGGGTTTGCCTCTTGGTGGGTGTTGAGCCGAAAGATACAACCAAGCCAAAGATGAGGAGAAGGAAGGATTTATTATTTGTAGCAAATAAGGAGAACACCGTGGATCTTTCTCAAAGCAGTGTTTCCCCGAACAGCAAAACTGGAGAATTTTTAAGCTAAGGATACATGCATATTCATGAAGGGGCTTGAGCAGAGGAGAATTCAGCATAGAATTGGGGCAAAGGTCAACAGAGTACAAGCTTTAGTTGACGGAAGTCAGAAGGGTCAGAAAAGGTCACCATCACCATCCCTTAAGTTCTAGTTGATCTGGCGGTTGAGCACTTGAGGGGGGTTTGAATTCTGCAAAACAGCTCAAGAAAGTGCTTCAGGCTAATCTTTACAACTGGAACAGAACTGGGAGTCTTTACAACTGATTTGGTATCTTTGCTATCCTTACGTCTCTTGCCTGATAACAGTTTGTTCTTTTGTTCCCTTAAGATCATTATTAAAAGATCATTGATTACTGAGACCTGTTCCAGGGCAAGCATTGTGGCCAGGCTTAGATCACAAAATGACTTAGGCCACAAATGGCTTCTCTTATGTCAAGAAAACCATACCTTATGCTCTTTCTCTCAGGACCCCCTACCCTATCTACTTACAGGCATACAACAGTGAACGAGACAGACAAGGGTACCGTTATGGAACTTACATTCTAGCTGAGAGAGAAGACAGATAATAGGCCAGCAAAATAAATAGGATAATTACACAGTGTGATCAATGCTATGAACAAGTAAATAAAACGAAGTGATAGAGAGTAGTAATATCTGAATTGAGACTGAAGGATGAGGCTGAGCCCCTCACCGGGGGAAGGGCTGGGGCAGGGAACTGCCAGGGTAATTGCCTTAAGGTGGGAAAATCATTTGATGATGTTCAGGTACAAAAGGAGCCAATGTGACAGGAGTCAGATCACAGCTGTCATATAAAGAGATTTGTTTTTTGTTGTTGTTGTTTTTTACTTAAAGAAAAATGCACAACGTAAGAGTTGTGAGTTTTGGGAATTCCCTGGTGGTCCAGTGGTAAGGACTCCGCACTTTGACTGCTGAGGGCCCGGGTCCACTCTCTGGTTGGGGAACTGAGGCCCCACAAACCATGTGGCACGGCCAAAAAATATTTTAAAAAGTTGTGAGTTTCAAATAAACAATCTAACCTTACACCTAAAGGGACTAGAGAAAGAAGAACAAACAAAACCCAAGGTTAGCAGAAGGAAAGAAATCATAAAGATCAGAGCAGAAATAAATGAAATAGAAACAAAGAAAACAATAGCAAAGATCAATAAAACTAAAAGCCGGTTTTTTGAGAAGATAAACAAAATTGATAAACCTTTAGCCAGACTCATCAAGAAAAAGAGGAAGAGGACTCAAATCAATAAAATTAGAAATGAAAAAGGAGAAGTTACAACGGACACTGCAGAAATACAAAGCATCATAAGAGACTCCTACAAGCAACTCTGTGCCAATAAAATGGACAACCTGGAAGAAATGGACAAATTCTTAGAAAGGTATAACCTTCCAAGACTGAACCAGGAAGAAATAGAAAATATGAACAGACCAATCACAAGTAATGAAATTGAAACTGTGATTAAAAATCTGTCAACAAACAAAAGTCCAGGACCAGATGGCTTCACAGGTGAATTCCATCAAACATTTAGAGAAGAGCTAACACCCATCCTCCTCAAACTCTTACAAAAAATTGCAGAGGAAGGAACACTTCCAAACTCATTCTATGAGGCCACCATCACCCTGATACCAAAACCAGACCAAGATACTACAAAAGAAGAAAATTACAGACCAATATCACTGATGAATATAGATGCAAAAATCCTCAACAAAATACTAGCAAACAGAATCCAACAGCACATTAAAAGGATCATACACCACGATCAAGTGGGATTTATCCCAGGGATGCAAGGATTCTTCAATATACGCAAATCAATCAATGTGATACACCATATTAATAAACTGAAGAATAAAAACCATATGATCATCTCAATAGATGCAGAAAAAGCTTTTGACAAAATTCAACACCCATTTCTGATAAAAACTCTCCAGAAAGTGGGCATAGAGGGAACCGACCTCAACATAATAAAGGCCACATACAACAAACCCATAGCAAACATCATTCTCAATGGTGAAAAACTGAAAGATTTTCCTCTAAGATCAGGAACAAGACAAGGATGTCCACTCTCACCACTATTATTCCACATAGTTTTGGAAGTCCTAGCCACGGCAATCAGAAAAGAAAAAGAAATAAAAGGAATACAAATTGGAAAAGAAGAAGTAAAACTGTCACTGTTTGCAGATGACACGATACTATACATAGAGAATCCTAAAGATGCCACCAAAACTATTAGAGCTAATCAATGAATTTGGTAAAGTTGCAGGATACAAAATTAATGCACAGAAATCTCTTGCATTCCTATACACTAATGACAAAAGATCAGAAAGAGAAATTAAGAAAACAGTCCCATTTACCACTGCAACAAAAAGAATAAAATACCTAGGAATAAACCTACCTAAGGCGGTAAAAGACCTGTACTCAGAAAACTATAAGACACTGATGAAAGAAATCAAAGATGACACAAACAGATGGAGAGATATACCATGTTCTTGGACTGGAAGAATCAATATTGTGAAAATGACTGTACTACCGAAAGCAATCTACAGATTCAATGCAATCCCTATCAAATTACCAGTGGCATTTTTTACAGAACTAGAACAAAAAAATCTTAAAATTTGTATGGAGACACAAAAGACCCCGAATAGCCAAAGCAGTCTTGAGGGAAAAAAACGGAGCTGGAGGAATCAGACTCCCTGACTTCAGACTATACTACAAAGCTACAGTAATCAAGACAATATGGCACTGGCACAAAAACAGAAATATAGATCAGTGGAACAGGATAGAAAGCCCAGAGATAAACCTGTGCACCTATGGTCAACTAATCTATGACAAAGGAGGCAAGGATATACAATGGAAAAAAGACAGCCTCTTCAATAAGTGGTGCTGGGAAAACTGGACAGCTACATGTAAAAGAATGAAATTAGAACACTCCCTAACATCATACACAAAAATAAACTCAAAATGGATTAGAGACCTAAATATAAGACTGGACACTATAAAACTCTTAGAGGAAAACATAGGAAGAACACTCTTTGACATAAATCACAGTAAGATCTTTTTTGATCCACTTCCTAGAGTAATGGAAATAAAAACAAAAATAAACAAATGGGACCTAATGAAACTTCAAAGCAAAGGAAACTACAGTCAAGACGAAAAGACAACCCTCAGAATGGGAGAAAATATTTGCAAACGAATCAATGGACAAAGGATTAATCTCCAAAATATATGAACAGCTCATGCAGCTCAATATTAAAAAAACAAACAACCCAATCCAAAAATGGGCAGAAGACCTAAATAGACATTTCTCCAACGAAGACATACAGATGGCCAAGAAGCACATGAAAAGCTGCTCAACATCACTAATTATTAGAGAAATGCAAATCAAACTAAAATTAGGTATCGCCTCACACCAATTAGAATGGGCATCATCAGAAAATCTACAAACAACAAATGCTGGAGAGGGTGTGGAGAAAAGGGAACCCTCTTGCACTGTTGGTGGGAATGTAAATTGATACAACCACTATGGAGGACAGTATGGAGGTTCCTTAAAAAACTAAAACTAGAACTACCATATGACCCAGCAATCCCACTACTGGGCATATACCCAGAGAAAACCATAATTCAAAAAGAGTCATGTACCACAATGTTCATTGCAGCACTACTTACAATAACCAGGTCATGGAATCAACCTAAAATGTCCATCGACAGATGAATGGATAAAGAAGATGTGGTACATATATACAATGGACTATTACTCAGCCTTAAAAAGGAACAAAATTGGGTCAGTTGTAGAGACGTGGATGGATCTAGAGACTGTCATACAGAGTGAAGTAAGTCAGAAAGAGAAAAACAAATATCATATATTAATGCATATATATGGAACCTAGAAAAATGGTACAGATGAACTGGTTTGCAGGGCAGAAATAGAGACACAGATGTAGAGAACAAACGTATGGACACCAAGGGAGGAAAGTGGTGGGGTGGTGGTGGTGGGATGAATTGGGATATTGGGATTAACATGTATACAGTAATATGTATAAAATAGTTAACTAATAAGAACCTGCTGTATAAAAAAATAAATAAAGTAAAATTCAAAAATTCAAAAAAATATTCAATCCTTAAAAAAAAAAAAAAAGTTGTGAGTTTAAGTTTTACTCCAGGTCTTACTGAGGACTATAGCCCGGGAGACAGTCACTCAGTAGCTCCGAGGAAGCTGCTCAGAAAAGGTAGAGCAGGAGTCAGTTTATACATGATTTTTGGTTGGGAAATATGTGCAGTCAAGCATATCTCTTGGTAAAAGATTATTACTGTTTAGAAAAACCAGCTCTCTCCAGTTAATGATTTTAGCACTTTTCTATGTATGAGAAGATGCAGGGGTCTGGGTTCATTAAAATTGTTCCTGGGACTTCCCTGGTGGCGCAGAGGTTAAGAATCCACCTGCCAATGCAGGGTACACGGGTTCAAGCCCTGGTCTGGGAAGATCCAACATGCCACGGAGCAACTAAGCCCGTGTGACACAACTACTGAAGCCTGCGTGCCTAGAGCCCATGCTCTGCAACAGAGAAGCCACCGCAGTGAGAAGCCTGCACACCACAACGAAGAGTAGTCCCACTTGCCCCAAGTAGAGAAAGCCTGAGTGCAGCAACGAAAACCCAACGCAGCCAAAAAAATAATTAATTAATTAATTAATTTAAAAAAATTGTTCCTAAGGTATATCTCTAACTATCTAAAGGACCTGCTTGTCCAAAGTACAGGGTAACTCATCATGTTATCATGAATTTCCTCTTTGTGCGCTGTCGGTCGGTGACTGCAGTGGGTTAGGACTTAATCCTTGTAGAACTGGGTGGTGAGCAATGCTCTGTGTTTTTTTTTTTTTTTAATTAATTTTTATTGGAGTATAGTTGCTTTACAGTGTTGTGTTTCTACTGTAGCTCTGTGTTCTTCTTTGTTTACAATTTTATTCTAAGAACAATGAAAAGCTATTGGAGGGTAAGCAACCAAAAACAACATCTGACTTATGTTCTTAAATATAAAATACATTTAAAAACATAGAATATAAAACATAAAATAGCTGCTGGGTGGAGAAGAAGGTTCTACTATCTCCCCATGACCTCCTTGCTGTAGACAGATGGGTCCCATCAAAACAGCAGGAGTGGGAAACTGTGCCCTTTCAATCCCACTCCTCACAACCATGGGCGTCTTTTCTTTCTGCGTCCCAGCACTGTGGAAAAGCCCCGTGTATGTGTGAAGAGAGTTAGAGAACTTAGGTTTTGGGTCCCCAAAGGTGGGGTGAATTTTTCTCTGAGCTCCTTTCCCAGACTTTGAGGTTCCCTGGGCTAAAGGAAAGTCCTAGCTGCTTGGGTGATGACTCAATCATCCGGCCACAGGACTTGTGTCACCAAGTCATATAGTCTCCAACAGGAACTGAAGAAATGTTACTTCATGATAATGAAAATGACAGTGAATAATGAAATAGGAGCAAAATACTGGATGAAATTACCAAAAAAAGAAAAATAGAAAAAAATCAGCAAGTAGCAGGAAGATGCTCTCTAAGGCTTTTGAACTAGAAAAGTATAAAGGGAATTAAAAAACCCAGTCATCCCAGAAAACTCGATAGATTATTTTATTTTCTCAAACATAGTTTGACGCATAAATGAACTTAAAGTAACTTTCTTTTCTGAAGTAAATTTGCAGCGGTGTAAGCAAAGTCTTTAGGATGAGGATATGATTTATTCATGTTTCTCTAATGTGCCTATGACTCTCTATCCAATTTATTCATGACATGACTTTCTATTTTATAAATCTCAAAATAAACAAGGATGGATTTAATCTTTTAAGGAACCCATGTTTTTTAGAGTATTGAAAACAGAAGTGGAACGTTAGCCATGTTTTCTTTTTTTTTTTTAGCCATGTTATCTTTATTCTCTCTCTCTCTTTTTTTTTTTCCTTTTAAGGAAAGTAGATTGAGAGTCAATCCTTTTGTTATAAACTGATGAAGTGGGGACTTCCCTGATGGCGCAGTGGTTAAGAATCCGCCTTCCCATGCAGGGGATGAGGGTTTGATCCCTGGTTGGGGAATTAAGACCCCACATGCCTCGGGGCAACTAAGCCTGCGTGCCGCAACTACTGAGCCCGCACACCGCAACTAGAGAGAAGCCCGTGTGCCACAACAAAAGATCCCACATGCCACAGTGAAGATCCCGCGGGCTGCAACTAAGACCCGATGCAGCCAAATCAATCAATCAATAAAAATAAACTAACGAAGTAAAAATTCTTATATCTGTACATATGTGTCTATATATGTAGATACATACATCTATATCCATTATCCCAAATTAGAAAACATGAAACTATTTCCACTGCTTTTGCATTTGGGACAGGCATTGAAGTTGGATCTTATTTTCCAGGTACTTCACTTAAACCTCCAGAGTGTCTAATAAAACCATTTATTTAAAACCTACATCTTCTGGGCAGCTCCTAAAGAAGAAATACAAATGACAAAACAAAATAAAACATATCAACTCCACCAGTAGTTAAAGAAAAGCAAACAATACCAACTACTACCAAAAAAACCCCCTGATTATTTCTCACATATCTTATTGATAAAGGGGGAAAAAAAGATAATACCCAGTGTTTGCAAAGTGATGGTGGGGTAATGTATTTTTTTAGAATGTGGTTTGACCATATGTATCAGAATTTTATTTATTTTTTCATGTATAAGGAAGTTCATGTGTAGAAGCTATGTAAATTAACTTGTTCAGGATGCCTAGGTGGTAAATGGCAGGGTTAGGATTCAAATTCAGGTAGTCTGGCTCCTGTATTTTTTTTTTTTTTTTTTTTTGGCTGTGCGTGCCACGTGGGGTACGGCATCTTAGTTTCCTGAACAGGGATTGAACCCGTGCCCCCTGCATTGGGAGCACAGTCTTAACCTCTGGACCACCCGGGAAGTCCCCTGCCTCCCGTATTTGATCTCACAATCACTGAGCTAAAGTGTCTCCTTAAAAGTGGGTCTTACAGAGAGCCCTTCAGTGCAAAGGGTGTAAAAGGCCAACCCCAGCAAGCCTAGCCTGGGGCCAGGGCTTAGTCTTTTTTTTTTTTTTTCTTTTCTTTTTTTGGCTGTGCCGCACAGCATGCAGGATCTTAGTTCCCCCACCAGGGACTGAACCTGTGCCCCCTGCAGTGGAAGCTCAGAGTCTTAACCACTGGACCACCAGGGAAGTCCCTGTATCAGAATTTTAAATGAACGTACCAGCAATTCTCTTCAGAAATAATTCTAAGGAGTCAGTCACACATATGTGCTAAGTTTTATGCATAAGTATGTTCAGCACAGTATTATTTATTCGAATGAAACACTAGAGACAACCTAATCTTTTGTCAATATCAGATGGGGTTAAGAATATTATGATACATTCACACAATGGAATGCCTTGTGGTCAATTGTATGGTCAATTATAAATGACAGCACAGATCTACACTGATACAGAAAGATTTTTATTTTTTTTTGGCAGTATTGCCCAGCATGTGGGATCTGAGTTCCCTGACCAGGGATTGAACCCTCGCCCCCTGTAGTGGAAGCGCAGAGTCTGAACTACTGGACCACCAGGGAAGTCCGACACAGAAAGATTTATATCACATATTGTTGAATGAAAGAGGTGGTTACTAAAAAAAAAAAAAAAAAAAACAAAAGAAAGAGGTGGTGATACTGATGGCATGCATAGTATGATTTCATTTATATAAAAGTGCATATTTGTGTGTGTGTGTGCGCGCACGCACGTGCGTGTGGATAGACAATGCTAGATAGATGTCTGAAAGGATCTTCAGAAGAATGTTAACAGTATTTGGTTAGATTTACTTCCTTTTGGGTACTATCTCTATTATGTGATTTTTTTTTTTTTTTTGAGAATTTTTTTCTTTTTACTATAAGAAAAACAATAAAGGTATTTTCTACTTTAGAACAAAAATGAAATAGATCAGCATATTTAAAAATAAATAGGATTGGGACTTCCCTGGTGGCGCAGTGGTTAAGAATCCACCAGCCAATGCAGTGGACACAGGTTCAAGACCTGGTCCAGGAAGATCTCACATGCCGTGGAGCAACTAAGTCCGTGCGCCACAACTACTGAGGCGGCTCTAGAGCCCGTGAGCCACAACTACTGAAGCCCGTGTGCCGTAACTACTGAAGACTGTGCAACTAGAGCCTGTGCTCCGCAACAAGAGAAGACACCGCAATGAGAAGCCCGCGCACCACAACGAAGAGTAGCCCCTGCTCACTGCAACTAGAGAAAGCCCGCACGCAGCAACGAAGACCCAACGCAACCAAAAATAAATAAATAAATAAATTTTAAAAATAAATAAATAAATAAATAGGATAAAAAGAGAAAAATAGGTATAGTTCTACACAAATAAAATTGATAACTTAGATGAAATGGACCATTCCTCAAAAAACACAATCATAACTTACCCAATACGAAATAGATAATATGACTGCCCCTATAACTATTAAGGAAGTTGAATTTATAATTTAAGAATTCCCAAGAAAGAAAACGTCACGTCCAGATAGTTTCACTGGTGAATGCTATCAAACATTTGAAGAATAGTTAATACCAACTCCATGCAATTTCCTTCACAAAATAGAAGAGAAGGAAACATTTCACAATTCTTTCAGGAAGCTAGTATTACCTTACACCAGAACCAGACAAAGGCAGTACAAAAAAGAAAACTACAGACTATATCCCTCATGAATATTGATGAAAATTTCCTTCACAAAATATTGGCAAATAGAATTCAGCAATATATACCAAGCCTTATATACCATGACTAGGTGGAATTTATCCCAGAGGTGCAAGGCTGGTTCAATATTTGAAAATCAGTCAAATTATTTACCATGTTAAGAGGCTAAAGAAGAAGAATCACATGATCATATTAATTGATGCAGAAAAGAGCATTGCAAAATTTAACACCTGTTCATGATAAAAATTCTCAGAAAAATAGGAATAGAGGAGAACTTTCTCAACTTAATAAAGAGCATCTACAAAAAACCTGTAGCCAATGTTATATTTAATGGTGAAAAACTATGAGCTTTTAGTTTGCTAGGACTGCCATAATAAAGCATCACAGACTGGGTAACTTAAACAGAAATTTATTTTCTTCCAATTCTGGAGGCTAGAAGTGCAAGATCATGGTGTCAGCAGGGTGATTTCTTCTGAGCCTCTCTCCTTGGCTTGCAGATGGCTGTCTTGTTCTGGTGTCTGCACATGGTCTTTTTTCTATAAATCTGTGTCCTAATCTCTTTTTATAAAGACACCAGCCATATTGGATTAGGGCCCACCCTAATGACCTCACTTTAACTTATTAACCTCTTTAAAGACTTTATCTAGTCATATTCTGAGGTATTGGGGGTAGGATGTCAAGATATGAATTTTCAGCCCATAACACCCCCTAAGATCAGGAACAAGGCAAAGATAGCCACTTTCATCACTCTAATTCAATTATAATTCTAGAAGTTACAGCCAGGGCAGTAGGGCAAGAAAGGGAAATAAATGGCATACAGATTCAAAGGAAGAAATAAGACTGTCCCCTATTTGCAGATAATGTGATTTACTAGTTAGGAAATCCCAAGAAGTCTACAAAAAAACTCCTAGAACTAATAAGTGAGTTTAGCAAGGTCACAGGATACAAGATAAAAATACAGAACTCAATTGTATTTCTGTATACCAGCAAGGAGCATGTAGACACTGAAATTAAAAATACAATACCCTTTACAGTTGCTCAAAAAAAAAAGAAATACCTAATTGTATATCTAACAAAACATGTATAGGACTTGTATGCTGAAAACTACACAAAAGTGATGAAAGAAATCAAAGCAGACCTAAATAAATGAAAAGGCATATTTTGTTCATGGATTGGAAGACAGCATAGCAAAGATGACAGTTTTCCTCAAATTCATATATAGGTTTAATGTAATTCCTGTCAAAATATCAGTGAGATTTTTTTGGTAGATATAGGCAAGATTATTCCAAAATTTATGAGAAAAGGCAAAGGAGCTAGAATAGCTAAAACATTTTTGAAAAAGAATAAAGTAGGAAGAATCAGTCTACCCAGTTTCAAGACTTATACAAATCAAGACTGTGCAGTACTGGTGGAAAGATAGACAATTGATTAATGGAACAGAGTAGAGAACCCAGAAATAAGACACACATAAATATGCCTAACTGTTTCTTGACGAAGATGCAAAAGCAATTCAAAGGAGGAAAGGTAGCCTTTTTAGCACATGGTGTTGGAGAAATTAGCCATTCATAGGCAAAAGAATGAACCTTGACCTAAACCTTGACCTAAATCTTATACCGTACATAAAAAGCAACTCAAAATAGATCAGACTTAAGTGTAAAATTTAAAATTGTAATATTTTAGAAAAAAATAGGAGAAAATCTTCAGAATCAGGGGCTAGGCAAAGGGTTCTTAGACTTGACACTAAAAGCACAATCCCGGAGGGGAAAAACTGATACACTGGACTCCATCAAAATTAAAACTTTTGCTCTACAGAAGACTGTTAAGAGGATGAAAAGACAAGCTCAGAGTGGGAGAAAATATTTGCAAATCATGTATCTTACAAAGAACTAATATCTAGAATACTTAACTCTCAAAATTCAATAGTAAAAAAGCAAACAATCCAATTAGAACATGGGCAAAAATATGAAGAGACACTTCACCAAAGAAGACATACATAACTAAGCACATGAAAAGATGCTGCAGAGCATTAGCTGTCAGGGAAATGCAAATTAAAATCACAAGGAGAGGGACTTCCTTGGTGGCACAGTGATTAAGAATCCACCTGTCAACGCAAGGGACAAAGGTTCGCTCCCTGGTCCGGGAAGATCCCACATGCCGCGGAGCGACTAAGCCCGTGCGCCACAACTACCGAGCCTGCGTGCCACACCTCCTGAAGCCCGTGCACCTAGAGCTCGTGCTCTGAAACAAGAGAAGCCACCGCAATGAGAAGCCCGCGCACCACAACAAAGAGTAGCCCCCGCTCACCACAACTAGAGAAAGCCCATGTGCAGCAACGAAGACCCAACACAGCCAATAAATAAATAAATAAATAAATGTTCCTTAAAAAAAAAAGAAATAGTAGCTTTAAAAAAAAAAAAAAAAAAAAAAAAAATCATGGGGGCTTCCCTGGTGGCGCAGTGGTTGAGAATCCGCCTGCCAATGCAGGGGACACGGGTTCGAGCCCTGGTCTGGGAGGATCCCACATGCCGCGGAGCAACTAAGCCCGTGAGCCACAACCACTGAGCCTGCGCGTCTGGAGCCTGTGCTCCGCAACAAGAGAGGCCGCGACAGTGAGAGGCCCGCGCACCGCAATGAAGAGTGGCCCCCGTTTGCCGCAAATAGAGAAAGCCCTCACACAGAAACGAAGACCCAACATAGCCAAAAATAAATAAATAAATAAATAAATAAATTAAAAAAAAATCACAAGGAGATATCATTACATGCCTGTCAGAGTCACTAAAAAAAAAAAAAAAAAATAGTGGCAACATTAAATGTTGGCTAGGATGGGGAGAAACTGGATCTCTCATACATTGTTGGTGGGAATTTAAAATGTTACAGCCACTCTGGAAAATAGCTTGGCAGTTTCTTACCAAACTAAACATGCAACTACCATACAACCCAGCATTTGCACGTCTGGGCATTTATCCCAGAGAAATGAAGACTTATGTACAAAAACCTGTACATGAATGTTTATAGCAGCTGCATTAGTAATAGCCAAAATCTGGAAACAACCCAGATGTCCTCTGACAGGTAAATGATTAGACAGTGAAACAGCCATACCATGGAGCACTACTTAGCAATAAAAAGAGAGAGCTATTGATAGTGTAAAATGCTGGATGAATCGCTAGATAATTAGATCCAAAAAAGTTACATACTGTATAATTCCATTTATATAACATTCTGTAATGACAATCTTATAGGAAAGGAGAATAGATTAATGGTTACCAGGAGGGAGGGAAGTAGATGTGGCTATAAAAAGCCACCAGGAGGGATCCTTGTGGCGATGGAGCTGTTCTGGTATTGATGACTGACTGTATCATTGTCAATATCCTGGTTGTGATGCTGTAGTAGTTTTCCAAGTTGTTATCACTGGGGGAAACTGGGTAAAGGCGACACAGGATCTCTCTGTATTATTTCTTTCCCTCTTCCTTCCTTCCTTCCTCCCTCCCTTCTTTATTTTTTAGTATTTATGTATTAATTTATTTATTTGTCTGTGCCAGGTCTTAGTTGCCGCACGTGAAATCTTTACTTGAGGCATGTGAGATCTTTTAGTTGTGGCATGCAGGCTCTTAGTTGCGGCCTGTGGGATCTAGTTCCTTGACTAGGGATCGAACCCAGGCCCCCTGCATTGGGAGCACAGAGTCTTAACTGCTGGACCACCAGGGAGGTCCCTCTGTAAATTTACAATGCTCTCACAAAAAAAGTTCAATTAAAAAAAAAGACACAATCTGCTTGCTCAGTTCTCTGCCTCCCTTTCCTGGCCTTTGCCTTGACCTGTTGGGAAGCCTTGTTCTTGTTCTTTTCCTGTGCCCCAGGAACTGTGTCAGTTCACTAGAAAGCGTTCCCAATGACACCTCCAAATATGTCAAAGGGGCCTGCTGTTTGTCAGTCCGTATGGGAAGCAGCATAAACATTTCCTTAGCAGATTTCCGTGATTTTCAGTGGTTAAAATTGGCAACAGGGACATTGGTGAATTACAACATGAATTCTCATGGGAGAACCCTAGAGGAGAAATATCAGTGTTTGGAGCTCTCTGTTGTGATCCCTAAAGCTTGGGAGGAAGTGAGTGGGGAAGAAGTTGATCAAACAGCTCTAAGGGGACTGATAGCATTTTACAGCCTTGCTGTGACTTTCTCATCTTCTCCCTTTCCCTGCCCCCACTGGAGGATGCATCTGAGTTTAGATGGTTGCCCCCCAAAATTCATCTTTTCAGTTTGCTCTTGGATTGTTTCTTTGTAGACCCTGTCTTTTGTGTTTCTTTTTCTATCAGTCTTTGAATTTTTAAAGTTAAGGATTATATGTGTATGTATATCTGTCTCTATCTCATCAGGTTTTCTTTTCAGTTTAATTAAACACATAATGTTTTTTCTTATTAGTTATCCATTTTATACATATTAGTGTATACATGTCAATCCCAATCTCCCAATTCACCCCACCACCACCCACCCCCCCCACCACCACTGTCCCCCCTTGGTATCCATATGTTTGTTCTCTACATCTGTGTCTCTATTTCTGCCCTGCAAACCGGTTCATCTGTACCATTTTTCTAGGTTCCATATATATGCATTAGTATACGATACTTGTTTTTCTCTTTCTGACTTACTTCACTCTGTATGACAGTCTCTAGATCCATCCACGTCTCTACAAATGACCCAATTTTGTTCCTTTTTATGGCCGAGTAATATTCCATTGTATATATGTGCCACATCTTCTTTATCCATTCATCTGTCGATGGACACTTAGGTTGCTTCCATGTCCTGGTTATTGTAAATAGAGCTGCAGTGAACATGACTCTTTTTGAATTATGGTTTTCTCAGGGTATATGCCCAGTAGTGGGATTGCTGGGTCATATGGTAATTCTGTTTTTTAAGGAACCTCCATACTGTTCTCCATAGTGGCTGTATCAATTTACATTCCCACCAACAGTGCAAGAGGGTTCCCTTTTCTCCACACCCTCTCCAGCATTTGTTTTTTGTAGATTTTCTGATGATGTCCATTCTAACTGGTGTGAGGTGATACCGCATCGTAGTTTTGATTTGCATTTCTCTAATAGTTAGTCATGTTGAGCAGCTTTTCATGTGCTTCTTGGCCATCTGTATGTCTTCTTTGGAGGAATGTCTATTTAGGTCTTCTGCCCATTTTTTGATTGGGTTGTTTGTTTTTTTAAAATTATCTTATCAGTTTTCATAAGCAAAAGGGGAAAAGGAACTCACATTTATTGAGTGCCAATATGTTGTGCTAAGCATTTTACGTTTGTTATCTAATTATCTCGGCAAGATAGGTAACATTTCCCCCATTTTCTGGATGAGGAAATTAAAGCTTGGACAGGTTACATGACTCCTTCAAAGGTCAGACAACCGGTAAATGTCAGAGGCAGCATAACAACACAGGTCTACCTGGCTCCAGTGCCCTATCTATCTATCTATCTATCTATCTATATCTATCTATCTTATCTTTATCTATCTATCCATCCAACCATCCATCTATCCCAGACAGTAAAAATCTACATGTTATATATGCTGAACTGTCACTTTCACATGAATGGCATGTTAATCCTAAATTGATATATTAACTATATTCTCTAGGGTGGCAAAATATGAGTTTTAAAGCAGGTTTCTAGCTCAGGTAAATGTTAATAAAGTGCCTTAAAGTCTTAAGTGGTCTCTTTGATGAGGAAGAGTATCTATGGCCAAATGAAAGTCCTCTGCTGATCTGCTTATGTCACTTATACTGATATGCTGTCAATCATAGAATTCTAGCACTGGAATTAGCTCAAGTTCAACCTTCCTTGTTCACAGATAAGGAAACTGAGTCCTAGAGTGGTTAATTTGCTTAACATTGCACAGTGAAAGAGTCAGGATTAGAACCCAGATCAAGTGTCTCCAGTCCCGTGCTCTTCCTAGGTTAGCACGTTGCCATAGAAAGAATACTGGGTTTACCTTCCATGCTCCTACCTCTTTTAATGGGAAAAAGCCTAGCCTAGTGTTTAAGATCACATCCTCTGAAATTATCTGGCTTCACCTCCAGGATGTGTGACATGAAACAGACTACTAACTCCTCAAGACCCGTTTCCTCCTCTGTAAACTGGAATAAAAATAGTATCGGGACTTCCCCGGCAGTCCAGTGGTTAAGACTGCACGCTTCCACTGCAGGGAGCGCGGGTTCGATCCCTGACTGGGGAACTAAAATCCCACCTGCTGCGCGGTGGCGCAGCTAAAAAAACAAAAACAAAAACAAAAAAACCCCTAATAGTACCAACCTCTTTGGACTTTGAGAAGGAATTATTGCCCGTGTGCTTAGAACAGAGCCTGGTACACAGTAAACACCTGATAAGCTTTAACTAGTATTTAAACAGGGAGTTTGAGAGGATGCCATAAAGAGATGCCAGGTGTTTATGGAGATGATTACTTTCGAAGGTGTTGGAGCCAGGTGTCCCTGTGTCATGCTGCCTCTGTCACGTGCTGGCTGTCTGACCTTTGGAGAAGTTACCTAACCTGACCGAGCTTTAATTTCCTCATCTAGAAAATGGGGGAAATAGTACCTCCTTTGCCGAGAGAATTAACTAGCAAATGTAAAATGCTTGGCACGATGTACTGGCACTCAATAAATAGAAGTTCCTTTTCCCCCCTTTAAAAAAATTAATTAATTAAGTAATTAATTTTTTGGCTGTGTTGGGTCTTCGTTGCTGCACGCGGGCTTTCTCTAGTTGCGGCGAGCGGGGGCTACTCTACGTTGCGGTGCGTGAGCTTCTCATTGCGGTGGCTTCTCTTGTTGTGGAGCACGGGCTCTAGGCACGTGGGCTTCAGCAGTTGTGGCGCGTGGGCTTCAGTAGTTGTGGCTCGCGGGCTCTAGAGCGCAGGCTCAGTAGTTGTGGCGCACGGGCTTAGTTTCTCCGCGGCCTGTGGGGTCTTCCCGGACCAGGGCTCGAACCCGTGTGCCCTGCATTGGCAGGCGGATTCTTAACCACTGCACCATCAGGGTAGCTCTCCCCTTTTGTTTATTGAAACGGCTATGTAGCTTTTGGTCTGAAATTCTGTCTTCTGGCAGCCAAGTGGTTGTACGGTTCAATCACCAGGAATGTGGCCATAATTTAATCTGGAACAAAAGTAGCCCTGAAACTCACTTGTTTAACCTAGAGTTAGACAAATGTAGGGGAACAGGTTTTATGTCAACTGTGCTTTTAGGACATAGGTGACGTCCATCTCATAATTAATGTCTTGTTTATTGTTTTAAGCCTTCCAGAGAACCAGTTGCAGCCTCCTGGAAAGTGTCAGGCTGTAGAAAAAAGGTCAGAGCTTCGGGTTAAGAAAACCTTAGGCAGGAGGGCTAGGGTGCTGTGTGCTAGTCAAACACAGACCTTGAAGGGCTGCTGTGAGAATGAAGCTGTATATGACGTGGGGAAGTAATAATGACTAATATTTATTGAGCATTTATTATGTGCTACACATTGTTGCAAGTAACTCATTTAATTGTTACAACCACCCTGTGAGGTGGGTGCAGTCGCCGCCCTTTTGTGGATTAAAAACTCAGGCACCAAGAATTTATGTTACCCGCCCAAAGATTGCACAGCTAGTTGTGGTATGGAGTCTGGATTTAAACCTAGGAATGTGGTCCCGAAGCCCAGGCAATTAGCTGTGAAGCTTTATTGCCACCTTGGCACATAATAGATAGTAAATAAATACTAGTTTCCCATCTTTTCACCTAAGATAGGCTTGTTGAATTGGAAGCCATTTTCAAAGTAGGGGAAAATAGGACTTCCCTGGCGGTCCAGTGGTTGAGACTCCGTGCTTCCACTGCAGGGGACGCAGGTTCCATCCCTGATCGGGGAACTAAGATCCCACATGCCATGTGGTGTGGCCAAAAAAGGAAAAAAAAAAGGAAAAAAACTAAGTAGAGGAAAATAGTGTCCCGCTGTTGCAGGAAGGGGGACCCCTTCCAGGGCCCGAGAGTGGGCTCTTGTCTAACACTCGGAAATGAATTGTCCACGGAGACACACATACTGAACAAAGCAAGAGACATTTTTGGGAAGGGGCGCCCGGGTGGAGAGCAGGAAGGTGAGGGAACCCAGGAGGACCACTCTGTCATGTGGCTCGCAGTCTCGGGTTTTATGGTGAGGGGGTGAGTTTCCCCGCTTGTCTCTGGCCAATCGCTCTGACTCAGGGTCCTTTCTGGTGGTGCACGCATCACTCAGCCAGGATGGATTCCAGCGAGGAGGATTCTGGGAGGTTGGTAGGACATATGGACTGGCATCTTCTCTCTCCTTTTGACCTTTCCCGAATTCTTCTGGTTGGTGATAGCTTGTTAGTTCCACATTCTTTACCAGGACCTCCTGTTGTACGATAACTCATGCAAGCGATTACTATGGTACCTGGCCAGGGCGGGTGGTTTCAGTCAGTGGTTCCCCTAACACCCCGACTTCAGAAGGAATAAATCCAGGAAATAACTGATTAATAATGAGTGTAATTTCTTGGATTTAATGATGCAATATTAACTCTAGGAGCACAGTTGGATTTTTTAACTAGTACTTAATGAAATATGTATTTTTATGGAAAAATTTAAAACCAAAGCCACTGGAGAAGGAATGCTTGTAAAAATCAGAACAGATTAAAAGTCACAGGAGGGACTTCCCTGGTGGTCCAGTGGTTAAGACTCCACGTTCCCAATACAGGGGGCCCGGGTTCGATCCCTGGCTGGGGAGCTAGATCCTGCATGCCGCAACTAAAGATCCCACACGCCGCAACTAAAAGATCCCGTGTGCCACAACTAAGACCCGGCGTGGCCAAAAATAAATACATTAAAAAAAAAAAAAAAAAAAAAGGCACAGGAAAGGGAATGAATATGTATTGAGCATCTGCTATGTCCCAAGCACGGCATTGGATGATTTACCAACCTGGTTTTGTTTCATTTTCATAACATTTCTGAGAGATAGAGATTGTCCCAGTGTCTGATGAGGGAGCCATGGTTCACGGAAGCTTGCCCAAGATCACAGATCTGGCACGTGTCGGAGCCAAGATTCAAATAACTCCCACCAGAGTCCTCAGCTGATGGCTTCCCCCACCCCTGCCTCTGCTCCCGAAGTCACGTGGCCGTATCCCTCGTGACTCTGTGGCTTCCAGGATTCACGAGTCATGAAGTGTCTTTGGCTGGAATTGTCGGTGCCTGTGCGGGGGCTATTCGCGGAAACCCTTGCGCCTCAGTACAGCGCACAGCACTGATGTCCTGCTGCTTTCTCTGAATTTAGCAGGGATCCAAGCTTTCGACTGAGTTCTGTTCAACTTAAATGCACACAGGCCTGTGGTCACTGGAGGGCCCAGGTGGTGGGCCATATTGGGGTTTATTTATATGAGCCACCAAGGAGGCTCTGACAAATGCTTTGCAAGACAGGAGTCAAGGCACACGGAGCTTTTTCTTCCGTTTCAGAGGGGAAGGATGATTGTCTTTTTTTTTGGCCAACCCTGAAGGACTCCAGTCTTGAGCCCTAGGGTAGGGAGCAGGGGCTGGGAGGAAAAATGGAAAGAATGGTTTGATTAAACTCTCTGTGATGGGGACCCACGTATCATGCACAGTAACACAAAGGCGAATTTGAGGCCCATCCATAGAGGCCCCGGCAGCACATTGCTGAAAGTCTAAGGACAGCTGAGGTGTCCAAAGAGAGCCGAGAGGTCTCAAGTGTGACCACACAGGGGTCACACCCCGGAGGGTGAGGGACTGGGGAGTGGTCTTGAATTGAGTTTGAAGAACCCACACCAGGAAGTGAGGTAGATCCAAAGAAATAGTTTTGAGACTATCACACTGATGCTCTTTCTGCGTTGGTATGATGGAGAAAAGATGGGTTAGGGTGCGTTTTTAGAATGCCTCTTCCCTCTAGAGACGTAATTTATGACCTCTTCATTTAATGGAGGAACTAGTCTCACAGATGTTAATTAAGCAGTCACACAGATCTGTAACTTCAGACTGTGACGAGTCCCATGAAGGAGAAATACAGGGGACCCCGCTGGTATATAAAGGGGAATCTGATCTGGCCTGGGGGTGAGAGACTAATAAGGAAAGGCTTCCCTGGGGATGCGATGTTTGCCTTGGCGGTGGTGGGATGGGAAGGTGCAAAGATCCTGAGAAGAAGTCAGATAAATTACAAACTGTGGGAAAGGGAGGAGGAAAAGACTCACAGGACGTTTCTTCTCTGATTTGCATTTTAAAATGCAGAGTTGCATTTGTGAAAGCAGGAGTTAGTGCTGGAAGGGTCTGTCTTGCACAGTTGGTCGGCTTTGCCTTTCAGGGCATATGGACCGGGGGCGTCCAATACCCTGGACTCTATTTATGCCTCAGTCACCGACAGATTGCATGACTTTAAGCAGGTTTCATAACCTCCATTTTTCTACATGTGGAGGAGGGCAGAGAGAGGAGTGGGATCTGCCTGATGATCTCTACAATTCCTTCTGGTGCTTAAAAAAAAAATCTAATAGTAGCTTTTCAAGAGCCCTCTGATATTGCACTTTTAGAGAAAGGGCTTGTTCCATTCACTTCATAATTCCTCATAAATGTCCAACCTTTCCCTTTGACTCTCAGAATAGGCCTTAGGAGAATAGAGTTTATTTTGCCATCATGTAAGATTTCATTATTTTATTGAACACACGTTGTCATTCATTACTTACCGCCTGGTCTAGGTGCTGAGTTTCAAAGGAAGAATAGGATATGTCATCACCCCCACCAGCTAACCCCAGTCCACTGTCAGCTCAGAGGACAGACGTTATCAGGTAATTGCAGCATAAAGTGATAAGTGCATTGCTAGAGATACAGAGAAGGTATTAAAGGAGATCAGAGGAAGGCCACCTAATGCACGTGGAAGAGTAATGTAGTTGGTTATACCTGGGGATCAATACTAGGTGCGTGCAGTAGTGGGTGCTTATAAATGGATGTGGCTGAACGAATGAATTGTGTTGCTGTGATTCTCACTTCAAATGGTTCGATGGCTGATTCCAAGACCCCTTTATTGCTCTTTCATGTCATAAAAGAAAAACAATTTAATAACGGTTGCAGTTGTTATGATTATAAAGCGCCACCAGGTGCTTTGCACATTCACATGGGTATTTACCTGCACTTTATTTTTTTCCTCAACTTTTCATTAAGTGATTGTTTCTACCATTAATCTTTCTTCCCAGAGACGGGAAAGACCGCCTTTGGCCATTTTCATCGTATTGTGTTAAATCTTAGGAAAAAAATGAGTTCAATGTATGTAGCACAAGAGACAGGTAGGAGACTAACAGCTGGGGTAGAGAAATTCAATAACAGTTTTCTCCCCGAGGATGGGAGCAGGGGTGGTGTTATGAGCCTGGGAAATGGTGCACTTATTGCTAAGCTGCGGAGAGAGCAGGGTTGAAAGAGTAGAGTTTTCCCCTCTCCCTTTAATTTGCGCTGAACACTTGCTCTGGTAAAAAAGTGGGAATGGAAGCCCTAACTGCAAAGCATCAACTTCAGAAGAAAAAAATGTTACTCTTATGCTGCCCATGAAAACATTTAGCTGCTCCACATGCTTCAGTACTTATCAGAGAAGGAGGAATTTGCCCATTGAAAATGGAGAGCTCGTTTCTGAAAAATTGTTTTCCATAAATCTTGCAAATGACTGAGCTCAAATATTCTAGGTTGTAGCCAGAGCGACCCCCAGGGAGTGATTATCAGGGAAATAACCATGAACAGCAAAAGGATCTTGCACAGATCTGACTAGTGACACCAGGAGGTGACCTTTCTGTGCAGGAGGCATTCACCTGCATTGCCAGGAGCTCTGTAATTAATGGGGCACCGGAGATTGCCTACTTCTCTCTGAGCTGCTAATTATTGCTCCCAGAGACACACATCAGGAACTACATCCAGGATGTCATGTTCTGACTACTGCTCCGTTGGCGGAATCTGATGAGTGTATGAGGGGCTAAGTTGACTAAATCCCAATACTCCCCTCCTGTGGTCCTTTCTTTTCTCTCAAAGTGGTCCCACTTGAGGAAGGCTATGGTGATTAAGCAATACTTACAGTTTCCACTTTCCTTTTTGGGGGGAGATTCATGATTTCATTAGCAATATCATGAGTATCAAATATACGGAATGGTTTGGAACTCACAGATGGTTTTGCTTCCTTTTTACTCGTACGTCTGGGGTGGTTAGTATGATGTGAGAACACTACCCCCCGTCGTCAGGGTGGGTGAAAACCTACCTGCAGGGCTGCTGTGTGCGGTTGTACATGTTGTGCCCTGCACGAGGATGCCAGCCGAAGGGGTGAGTGGGGGCCTGAAATCCAGTGGTTCCAGAGTCTGAATTCTTCTTCTTTTTTTAAAAAAAGATATTTATTTATTTATTTGCCTGTGCCGGCTCTTAGTTGTGGCGTGTGGGATCTTTAGTTGTGGCACGTGGGATCTAGTTCCCCGACCAGGGATCAAACCCGGGCCCCCTGCATTGGGAGCGCGGAGTCTTAACCGATGGACCACCAGGGAAGTCCTCAGAGTCTGAATTCTTAACCACACACCATATTGACTTTATAAACTAACAGTGTACTGGGCTTTCATGTCCTGGCAACCAGCTTTATCGTTTAGCAGCTAGCAGTCATTGAAGCCCTGGGAGAATATGATGGTTGAAGCAAAACATTTCAAACCAAAAATTAAGTTTGATACTAGGATATTGTCTGTGATCAGTATATGCTGGAGAAAGAGTCATTTGCCCTGGTACACCATACCATGTTTTACTTCTCCCATTCAATATGAAGGTCTAATTGTAAACGGATAGGATTGTTTATTCACAATCTCAGCATTATAGTTAACTTTTTGTTAAAAAAAGGATTTGACTACTAGTTGGCAAAGTATGAAGCTTCAGTTCAATTAGCAACAATACTTGGCAGTCAAGAGATATTGGGGACTTCCCTGGTGGCACAGTGGTTAAGAATCCACCTTCCAGACTTCCCTGGTGGTGCAGTGGATAAGAATCCACCTGCCAACGCAGGGGACACGGGTTCGATCCCTGGTCCGGGAAGATCTAACATGCCACGGGGCAACTAAGCCCGTGAGCCACAACTACTGAGCCTGCATGCCACAACTACTGAAGCCTGTGCGCCTAGGGCCCATGCTCCGCAACAAGAGAAGCCACCACAAGGAGAAGCCCGCACACTGCAATGAAGGGTAGTCCCCGCTCGACACAACTAGAGAAAGCCCACACACAGCAACGAAGAACCAACGCAGCCAAAAATAAATAAAATTAAATCTTAAAAAAAAAAATTCACGTTTAAAAAAAATAAAAAGAATCCGCCTTCCAATGAAGGGGACATGAGGTTTGATCCCTGGGTCAGGGGACTAGATCCCACATGCATGTTGCAACTAAGGAGCACGTAAGCTGCAACTAAGACCCAGCGCAACAAAAATTAAAAAAAAAAAAAAAGAGATGTTGACATATCTTCCAGGGAGCCCATGAAGGTTTGGTTCACCTGGATAAAGGTTGCATGGTAACTGCTGGTTTAACACCCGTGTATGCGATTCTGCTGAATCAGTCTTCTCAGGCCAGTGCTGTGTCCTTGGCAACGGTGCATTGGAAGCATTGTGGCCTTTAGAAGCAGAGCCTTAGCCTCAGCCCTTTCCAGCTGAGGGAACTTCAGCATATGACTGACTTAGCTGCTGAGCCTCAACTTATTTGTCAAATGCCTTCTTCCTACAGTTGTTGGAATTAAATAAAATATGTAAAGCATCCAGCACGGAACCTGGAGCAATGTCATAGGTTGTCAATAAATGCTAGTCTTCCCCTCCCCCCTTTAAACAATCTTTAATGATTTCTGTATTAGTTTCCTAGGACTGCCGTAACAAAGTACCACAAATCGGGTAGACAACAGAAATTTATCCTCACTGTTCTAGAGGGCAGAAGTCTAAGATCAAGGTGTTGGCAGGGCCACGCTCCCTCTGAAGCCTCTAGAGGAGAATCCTTCCTGCCTCTTGTAGCTTCTGGGCACCTCAGATGTTCCTTGGCTTGTGGCAGAATAATGCCATGTCATCACAGTTTTCCCTCTGTGTCTGTCTTGACACAATGTTCTCTCTGTGTCCAAATTTCCCTCTTCTATGAGGACACCAGTCATATTGGATTAGGGCCCATCCTAATGACCTCATTGTAACTTGACTGCATCAGCAAGTTAAATTTAAATTTAATATCAGCATCAGCAAAGGCCCTATTTCCAAATAAGGTCACATTCCCAGGTTAGGTGTCCGTATCTTTTTGAAGAACACAATTCAACCCATAACGATTTCCCATTGTCTGTGGGAAAATAATAATCAATAGTTGTCTAGTGACTTTAGAGTTTCTAGAAGGCTTTTATTATCTCTGCCCAGGGAGATAGGACTTAAGATTTTTTGTAAAGGGAGAAACTCCCATTAAAACTAGGTGGTGGGAAGCAGTGCACGATACAGCAGCTCCCTGGCAAAGCTGGTGATGCACAGGGGGAGCAGGCACACCCAGGCACGCAGAGGTTCCAGGCCGGGAGCTGGGGCACAGCCAGCCAGGAGGGTGTGAAAGCCGAGGATCTGAGCCTTCTTGAGAAAGGCAGACACAGAGGATGGATGAGAAACAAAGACCAGATGAAACATGGATTTGAAAAACACACCCTGCTCTTGAAATTGGGGTGGGGGGCACCCCAGATTTGAGTCTTCTTACTCCCCAGTACCTAGTGCTTTGGCATTTGCCCAATTACATATAAAATGTGACTGATAATGTCTAACCCATAGAATACTGCATTTGGAGTGGTTTTGCGTGTTTGTGTTTCTGTAGTGGAGTGATCTTTTCTACAAGAAAAATGTACACAATCTGAAATAAATTCAAACCCCTCTTTAAAAAAAAAAACAAAAAAACAAAAACAAACAAACAAAAAACTAGGTGGTGGTTTTGTTACAGGAAGTAAAGATGTCAGTTTAGGTTTGATGCAAAATTCTCTGGTTTTGCTAAAAATCACCAGAAGATACCATTTTTTTTTTTTTTTCTGTTTAAGATTTCACCACAATCACGTTTCCATGTTGCAACACAGTTTTTGTAATTTTTCGCAGTTGATTTAGTTGATGTACCACCATTTACTTCCTGGTTGTTGGATATCTTTAAGACTAACCAAGAATATCTTGACCCAATCTAGAATTCAACTGATCTCTTTTAGCTATACGTATAGCTATACAATACTACCGGACCAGTCTTCCTAAATTAGTGCTGTGTTCTTGGCGATTGTGTGTTGGAAACAAAGTATGTTCTAGAGTCAGACAGACCGGAAGTCACGTCTCAGTTCTAGGTCTTTCCGGCTGTCTGAACTTGGCATGTTAAAAAAAAAAAAAAAAAAGCGGTAGAACAATGTGTAAAATAAGCATATATTTATATTCATATGAAAAACTGTGTACCTGCTCAGAAAAAGATCTAGAAGGACTCACACAAATATTGTTAAGCAGGGTAAGTCCTGAGAAGTGGGAATGAAAATGAATGAGGGGGGTGAGATGTTCACATTTTACTACGTGTACATTTGTATTAAAAATTATTTTTTCAACAAGCATGTACTTTTCCTAGTTTTTAAAGAACCAAATTCAGGGACTTCTCTGGTGGTCTAGTGGCTAAGACTCCGTGCTCCCAATGCAGGGGGCCCAGGTCCAATCCCTGGTCAGGGAACTAGATCCCACATGCCGCTACGAAGATCCCACATTCCTCAACGAAGATCTCGTGTGCCGCAACTAAGACCTGGCACAGCCAAATGAATGAATGAATGAATGAATGAATGAATGAATAAATAAATAAATAAATAGGAAAAAGAACCAATTCAAAACCCAAAAGCACCTATCTTAAAAGCAGGTAATGGGAATTCCCTGGTGGTCCAGTGGTTAGGACTCTGCACTTCCACTGCAGGGGTCACGGGTTCGATCCCTGGTTGGGGAAATAAGATCCCACAAGCCATGCGGCACAGCCAAAAAAAAAGGTAGGTAATCATTTGCAAAAGACAATTTGAGAAAAGAAATATAAAACAGAAATCTTTTTTCTTCTTCTTACTGTTGCTTCTAATTGTAATTTCTTTGTAACCCACTAATAGTTCCTTCAGGTATCTAAGTCTCTTTAATTGTCTTCCTTTTTTTTTTTTTTAATTTATTTATTTTTGGCTGTGTTGGGTCTTCATTTCTATGCGAGGGCTTTCTCTAGTTGCGGCAAGCGGGGGCCGCTCTTCATCGCAGTGCGCGGGCCTCTCACTATCGCGGCCTCTCTTGCTGCGGAGCACAGGCTCCAGACGCACAGGCTCAGTAGTTGTGGCTCACGGGCCCAGTCGCTCTGCGGCATGTGGGATCTTCCCAGACCAGGGCTCGAACCCGTGTCCCCTGCATTAGCAGGCAGATTCTCAACCACTGCGCCACCAGGGAAGCCCTGTCTTCCTTTTTAGAGAAAGAAAATAACAGAAAAAAATTTACGAAATAAATACATCCTTTTAATAGAATTGCTGAAGAAGTATTTGGAATTTTTGCTTTTGTTGTTGCTGATGTTGCTTTAAAATAGGCTTTATTTTTCTGCTGAAACCTGATTCTGCAATGTAAACAAATATCCTTACTGTTCTAGACAAAATTACCCCAGTCTAAAAAGTTCTGGAAGAAATATATTCGTTAAAAATTTCAAAATGATTGCAAGTCTCCTTGATATAATAGTAGTAATGATCCCTCAGTTATTGTTTTCTACAATTCTCTTCAGCGAATTCTGTTTTCTCAAATACTGCATAGCTCAGCATCACATCTTTGTTACTGTGAATATTTGCTTTTGAAAAAGCAGTGTATCCTGGTTTTAAAAGATGAGGATTCTTCCACTTTTCTTGCCATTCTAACAAATACTTATTTAAAAACTAGGTGATGTAGCTAGGAAATGAAATTCTTTAAAAAAATGTAATTTCTTTATTTCATTTTCTTCAATATCATTCCAATGTTATTATTCAATTAATTTCCAATAGGCTTATGGAAAAGTCTTTGCAAGAGATCATTCCTTTTTGATTTATATTTACTGAAAGGCTAAAAAAGTTTTCACAAATGATTGGGTCTGAGAAAATTATATTTGATTCATAACGTATGTATTAATATGAATTATTAAGATATGTTTTCGGCAAATATAGGAAGTCTCATCATCAATTACTGACAGGTCAAGACAGATCAGTTAATGTTATCTGAATACTTGACAGAAAAGAAAACCTGATGCTATTCCGATGAGTAAAACAAGAACTAAGATCATGTTGAGAGGTCATTGAGGATATTTCGAAACCATACCCACGTCACTAGTAAGAGTACAAAGATGGTTTAAATGACCTTATGTACATATATGGTAGTACCTTGATCTGTGTAATGCTTCTTGTGTAACCTTCTGCCAGTTCTCATTATTCTTTAACCCTATCATCATCATCAACTTTATTTAAAAAGAATTTATTAGTCACCTAAGTATGCATGATAATATGCACAGTTGGTACCCAGAGAAGTCCATATACAGCAACGCAAATCGTGGCTATTGGTAAAACATTTGACATTGTGCCTAAACACATAAACATGGCTGCTCTTTGAGTTTACAGATAAAAGGTGAGATCCTATTGATTCTGTGTTACTTCAGTGGATTGAGGGCTGACTGACTAGTTCTTAGGCCTTCTGAATCCCTTGCGAGAACAAGCCCAGAACCTGGCCCAGGGGAGCCGCTCAAGAAATGCTGCGTTACAAGGTGACCTTCCGGTAAATGCAGATGAAAGCAGCAGGGAGACAAAAGTGTCGAAGGGATAAATTTAACGTTGGGGCCACCTGCTACAACAGCCAGTTGAGTACTTGTTTTTCAGAGAGAAACAAAATAAAAACATATTCTTCCGTGTAACTAACATGGCTTTGGATTTTGAAAAAGCAGAATAATTAGATTTTCATTTGAAAATCTTTTAAAATACTGTGGGATAAAAGTATCATTTCTTTTTGTATCAGGAAGCTGAGACATATTGAAAAATTGAGAAATAGAATTCCCAGGAAGATAATGAAATTTCAACATTAGGAAATCCAGTCATGCAGTTCACATATTAATCAATTGAAGGAGAATAATCAAATGATGACCTCATTAGATGCTGAAAAGACACTTGATAGAATTCAATATGCATTCCTTACTTTAAAAGAAACTATTAATAATAAACTTTGATAAAGGCAGAAATCACTTCAAATATCACAATAATGAGATATTAGGAGATGCTTATTAAAGATAGGAACAGGATAGGAATTCCACCATCATATTATTTTGGATTTTGCTCTCCAACTACACTCAGAAGCATATTCCAAATGAACTGAAAATCCAACTATAAAAAAATAAATTTCCATAAAAATACAAGCAGAGTATAGGAGGTTTTGTTTTGCTTTGTTTTATTTTTAATAATCTTGGGGCTGAACATGGCCTTCCAAATAAGTCTCAAACCTCAAAAGACATAAATAAAAGATTGACAGATCTGTCCTCAGAAATATCTTTTTAAACTTCTATTTAGTAAATGATCCATCAATGAAGCTAAATGTCAAGCAGCAGAGAGAGAGGAAATGTTTTCACAGAACTACAGGAGAACCATAATATATAAAGAGCTCCTTCAAATCACAAGAAAAAGTAAATGAAAAGAAAAATGGGCAAACGCAAGGTAATTTATAGATAAAGAAATATAAATGGCCAAGAAACATGTGAAAAGTTATTTAACCTCCCAAAAAAGAGTCTGGGAAATACAAATAAAAACAACAATAATATGTTATTTTCATTTCCCCAATTCCCCCCCAAATAAATGAAAATATACTCTCACGTTCAATTGGTGGGAATGTTCATCTTATAACCTTCTATGTAGAGCAATTTGGCAACATCTATCAAAACAGTAATGCTCTGGGACTTCCCTGGCAGTCCAGTGGTTAACACTCTGCCCTCCCAATACAGGGGGCCCGGGTTCGATCCCTGGTCAGGGAACTAGATCCCACACGCCGCAACTAAGAGTTTGCATGCCTCAACTAAAGATCCCGCGTGCTGCAACTAAGACCCGGCATAGCCAAAATAAATAAATATTTTAAAAATTAAAAAAAAAATAACAGTAATGCTCTGGGACTTCCCTGGTGGTTAAGACTCCATGCTCCCAATGCAAGGGGCCTGGGTTCGATCCCTGGTCAGGGAACTAGATCCCACATGCCGCAACTAAGAGTTCGCATGCCGCAACTGAGACCCGGCACATCCAAAATAAATAAATATTTTAAAAAATTAAAAAAAAAAAAACAGTAACGCTCATACACTCTGATTCAGCAATATATGCACAGTGCACGTAAATATTTATTGCAGCCTTGTTTGCATTAATGAAAACCCTAAACAGCCAAATTGGGAAATAGTCGAATACTTTATGGTACACAGATAACTCTACATCTGTGAAAGAGAGTTAGGTAGCTCTAGCTGTTCTGACATGGAAGAAGTTTCTGACTCAACATTAAGCAAGTTCCAGAACAATATGTTTACTACAATCCAATACGTGTAAACAAATAAAACTCACAACACCTATGTGTGTAAATAGACACATATGCATAGAAAAAAGTCTGGAAGAACATACTGCCAACAGTTTCCCATCCCTACCTGAGGAAGTATGATGTAGTGAGTCCCACCCCTGTGGGGTTTAAGGAGAGATGAATAGAGATTTTGACTTTTTACTCTCTATACCTTTGTAATGTCAGAATTTTTTTTAACAGCAAATGCATATTTGTAGTGTAAAAAATTAGTTGCTAGAAGAGGGAAATGTTTTTTCTATAGTGTAGAGATTGTTGCTGTTGTTTTTCTTAAGCAGACATTAGGATGCAACCAAGGTACATGAAATTATTTAGGAGTTTTTAATCCCTCAGGCTGAAAAAAATATTGTTTCCATCATAGGCAGGGGAGTTGTTTTCTCACTGATAACATATTTATTTTCCTTAAATGTCAATTAACAAAATTTGCTACTTACTTGAAAAAGCTGCCTTCAACCCTGGCTGCTGAAAAGGAAATTTGAGTATAAGCAGAACTCAATTAAATGCAATGTTTTTCTTATTGGAAAGTAAGTATTAAAAATAAAACTTTTTAAGGCCTTGCTAGTTGGTTGAAGTCTGTTGTTGAGTATGATGGGCTATTGTGAAATTTCCAGCACCGGAGGTTGAATCTCTCCTGCCTTCCGTCTTTTCTCCTCCCTCCCTCCCTCCCTCCCTCCCTCCCTCCCTTTCTTCCTCTTTTCAATATTTCTGGCCTTGGGCAGGCCAGGAAAGAAGGGCAGGGAAACTGAAGTAATGCAATGACATGGACATGGACCCGTCAGAGGCTGGTCTCACAATGTCCTGCCTATCCTTGAATTTCTAAGTACCCTTAGGCGCACTGTACCAACCTCAGTCAATCTCAAGTCAGCCAGCCAGGAGGTAAACAGAAGAATCTGGGACTAGGTCACAGAGAAAGCACCTGGCTAAGGAAGAGCCCACTGGGGGTGTCCAGATGATCAAAGGCTAAGCTTCAGAGAGTGGGGTGTGAAGTGGAGCTGGCATATGGCAACAGGAGACTGTTCAAAATGACACCCCGAATCAGGGGAGTTGCAGAAACCCCATGCTTACAGATTCCCCAGAAAGATTCTTTCCTGAGAATATTTCAAAAGAGACATTTTGAATTATTTCTCCAGAAGGCCTTTTGGCTCGTCAGAATTAGAGAGTTCTGAAACACGAAAGGAGGACATCTGTCTCTTCCCAAAGGACAGAACACTTTCCTGATTATTAGCAAGCCAGTTTATACCATACTTTTGTACAAGAGTGAAATCCTTACTTTCTTAAGGCAGGTGGTTCAGTTTCCAATGTCGAGTTTCTTGTTCTTTCTTATGTTTCTTTGTAGGTTACAAGCTCCCAATAACAGGGAGACAGGCCATCATCTTGTGTTCCTTGGACAGTTTTGTTCTATAGCACTAGAACATTAATCTCTTTCTTAACTCAAGCTTTATAACACTGCTGTCTCAATGTGTCTGCTCCCCGGGCACCCTATTTCCCATCCATATAGGATTCCAGAAGTCAGTTTATTATTCTTAGCAGAATCTATTTATAATCCCACAGGGCTGGCAGAGATGTTGAAATATTGTTAGAACATTATTGAGGTATAAATCTTCCTCCCTCCATTGTCAAGTCTTCAGTACAGGTCAATCATTTGCTACTGCTCAACTGCACATTGATGGCCTTTGGTATCGATCGTAGGTCAATTAGCTGGTTTTGGCCACCCCAGCATTTTTAGTACTGTACGTGATGTTGGTTACTGTTACATCAGCTCCTAGGGGAGGCGGTGTTCTGGAATCTGAAACTACAAGGTGTTTCAAAACTCCCTCTTATCTCACCTGTGACTGCATAAAAAAAAAAAATTGTTTGTTTTATTTCAAATGATGTCACTGTGACCTAGGGGTCCAACGTGTTTCTTTTTTCTTTCATTTTTGACTGCCATTTATTTCTCAGGTGTTCTTGTTTAAACTAAGAAACCCCCAAACCTCCTGATATTTCTTTTTTAAAAATTAATTAATTAATTAGTTAATTTTTGGCTGTGTTGGGTCTTCGTTGCTGCGCGTGGGCTTTCGCTAGTTGCAGCGAGCGGGGGCTACTCTTCGTTGCGGTGCGCGGGCTTCTCATTGTGGTGGCTTCTCTTGTTGCGGAGCACGGGCTCTAGGCACGCGGGCTTCAGTAGTTGTGGCATGCGGGCTCAGTAGTTGTGGCTCGCGGGCTCTAGAGCACAGGCTCAGTAGTTGTGGTGCACGGGCTTAGTTGCTCTGCGGCATGTGGGATCTCCCCAGACCAGGGCTCGAACCCATGTACCCTGCATTGGCAGGTGGATTCTTAACCACTGTGCCACAAGGAAAGTCCCCTCTTGGTATTTCTAATTGTACACACATTTCTAAAGCATTGGGCTCCCACATTTGCTCCAACTGTTATCAGTTTTGAGATCCTGAGATTCCTCCTTAAGGAATCCTTGTCTCAGTAAACAAGGAAGAGAGTTCTAGAATATGAGCCTTGATTGGGCTGAAATATCCTGTTTCCATAGAAGATGCTTCTGATGTACCCAAACTTTAGAGAGAGAGAGAGAGAGAGAGAGAGAGAGAGATTGACATTTGGTTTCCTTTCCCATGAAAGTATAAGAGGCACAAGGGCTGCCCGAATGTGGGCTGCTGTGACTTGCTCTGTGATCAGATCTGCTTTCTTGATCAGAGCAGAAGCCTCTGACACATCACCTACTTCCTTCTTGGCTTCGAAAAATCACAAGTAGGGCTGAGTTAAGTTAGAACGACTCTACTTGGTCAGAATTCAGTTATACTGGGTGAGACAGAAGCCAGCTTCAAAAACAAACGGTAAGATTCATCACAGAGCACACATAGGTCAGAAACAGAGAGTCTAGTTACTGTACGATCCAGCAATTCCACTCCTAGGAAGATACCCATGAGAGGTGAAAACCTATAACCACACCAAAACTTGTACGTAGATGTTCGTAGCAGCGTTATTGATAATAGCCCCAAAGTGGAAATGGCCCAGGTATCTGTCAACTGAGGACTGGATAAGCAAAATGTGGTCATCCACGCAATGAATATTATTCAGCAGTAAAAAGGAGTGAAGTACTGATGCAGGCTACAGTGTGGATGAACCTTGTACACGTTATGTTAAGTGGAAGAAGCCAGACAAAATGTCACTATTGTCTGATTCCATTTATATGAAATGTCCAGAACAGGCAAATCCATAAAGAGAGAAAGCAGACCAGTGATTGCTTAGGGCCAGAGGGTTAGGGGCGAATGGGGAATGACTGCTCATGGGTTTGAGGTTTCTTTCACAAAAATGTTCTCAAATTAAATCATGGTGATGTTTCTACAACCATGTGACTATACTCAAAAACACTTAATTCCATGCTTCAAATGGGTAAACTGTATGGTCTGTGAATTGTATCTCAACAAAGTTGTTTTCTGTTTTGAAGGAAGAAACAGCCTGTTTGGAAGGAATCAGTGAAAGACAGCATTGGCATTTAGATCTGCGTGGCAATCGGGAAGCCACATGTGAACCGCATTTCCTTCCTGGCAGTGTCTCCTGCCTACCGCCCCCAAACTAATCTTACTCTAGTTCCGTGTTTCCTGCGTCAGAACAATTACTCAGAACTCTCAGTGATTCCCCACTGCCAGAAGGATTCTCGGTCTCAAACCCACCTTTCCAACCTTGAGTCTTGCATGAATCCTTTGTTCCCAGTTGCCAGGTCTCCTCATCTTCTGCCAAACCCTCCCCCGCATTGCTGTTTGCTCACATCATTCTGCCAGCTTGGAATATGATTTTCCTAGCCTTCACGTTTTCTCTCCTTCGAAGATAAACTAGTACAAATCCCACCGTCTTCACTGAGCACCCAAATCACCTCAAGATTCCTTTCTTTGACTCCCACCTCTTCATTGTCTGCCTCACTTACTTTTCACAGAATTTACAGTGCGCGCGCAAAGATGAAAGTGTCACATTTTCTTGTATGTATATGCCTCTCCTCTTTCCTGCTACTCACGTGCATTTATTTTGGGGGTGAGGGATGAATGGAACTGGGTTTTGAAGGATCCCTGATCCCCTTCCCAACTCCCCACACAATCAAACGATAACTTCCAATAGGGATGACAAGAAATGAAACAGCCTTTTAAAAATATCGTTTTCCTATCACTTTGCTGTTCACTTGAAACTAACACAGCATGGTAAATTAACTATACTTCAATTTAAAAAATATTGTTTTCCTATTGTTAAAAGAAATACATTTAAGAATAGAGCATTTGAAAATAAAGAAAATAAAAATTGCCCTTAATTCGCCTGTCCAAAGTTAGCAGGAAAATTAGCATTTTCTTGTATAACATTGTATACACATACATACACAGGTGTAGCAATTTTAAAGCTCAGGCGAGTGGAAATGTAATTTTTTAATGATTGAATCCGACCTGCTCCGTCAGCTCTCACTTCTGCTGATGGAGGAAAAATATTGTCTTTTGGTTAAACATTCACTCAAATTTAGGGATCTCCTCGTCCTTTTCTCCTGCCCTTGGCCCATCCTTCCAGATTCTGCCCATGGCTGGATTGGTGAAAGGATGGTCTCTACAAAACACAGACTCCAGGGACTTCCCTGGTCCGGCGGTTGACTCTGTGCTTCCAACTCAGGGGTCGGGGGTTGATCCCTGGTTGGT
Source organism: Eschrichtius robustus (assembly GCF_028021215.1). NCBI lineage: Eukaryota > Metazoa > Chordata > Mammalia > Artiodactyla > Eschrichtiidae > Eschrichtius > Eschrichtius robustus. The sequence goes on along the minus strand of NC_090827.1, from coordinate 147,526,449 downwards.
GAACTAAGATCCCGCATGCATGCTAAGCAGCCAAACAAAACAAAAACACAGACTCTATCACAGTGCTCCCTCCCCACCTTTCCCAGTTTAAGACCTTCAGTGGCTCCCATTGCCCACCAAAGTCCTAAATTCCTTAGCAATCCTCTTAAGACCTTCATAGTCTAGTCCCAATCTCCCTTGAATCTCACCTCTTATACTGCTTTTACTAATGCATTCTGCCCTCTAGACACACCAGAGTATTTACTTTTTCCGGAGTATAACGAATGCTTTCAAGCCTTTGGTTCAGTCTGCTTCCTCTGGAGCACCCTTTGCAACTTTCATCACCAAGCAAATATCCTTTGCAATACCCAGTTTAAATGTTGCCTTCTCTGCTTAATTTTGCTTGACTCATTCATGCCGAACTAATCCTCCCTTAATGTACTCTCTTGGCACCTTGTACATATACTTCCATTACTGCATTTATTACACTGTATCAGAATTTGTCAGTCTGTTCCCTCCTCTGGAATGGGAACTTCTTCAGTCTTACTTTTTTTTTAAAAAATAAATTTATTTATTTTTATTTTATTTATTTTATTTTTGGCTGCCTCGGGTCTTCGTTGCTGAGTGTGGGCTTTCCTTACTTGGGGCGAGTGGGGGCTACTCTTTGTTGCGGTGCGTGGGCTTCTCATTGTGGTGGCTTCTCTTGTTGCGGAGCACGGGCTCTAGGCGTGCGGGCTTCAGTAGTTGTGGCTCACAGGCTGTAGGGCGCAAGCTCAGTAGTTGTGGCGCAGGGGCTTCGTTTCTTTGCGGCGTGTGCGGTCTTGCCGGGCCAGGGATCGAACCTGTGTCCCCTGCATTGGCAGGTGGATTCTTAAACACTGCACCACAAGGGAAGCCCCGTCAGTCTTACTTTTATTCATTTTTTTTTTTTTTTGCCTTCCAAAGTGGAGTGTTACCCCAGAACATCGAAGGTGCTAAATAATATTTGAAAATAAAATGAAATAATATCTCTCAATACATTTTTATTAGTTGATTAAAGAGTATCAGAATAGGTAAGAGATACAGGAAATAGTATGGGATGCCCGGGCAGAAATGCAGGCTATGTTGCTTGTTAGGGGGTTATTCACAAGCTGGCAATGAAAAGATAACTGTCCTTTTAAGATTTCTCATTGATCTCGGACAGCGAAAGTCACCAAATCTTGACAAGGGACCACTACTGCACACTCTAGAGAACGAACTAATTCTAAAGCCAGAGCATGGCATTCCAAATGGTTACATGCATCTATCTAAAAATAAAAAATTTACCAGTGTCCATTGACAGATGAATAAACAGAACGTGGTATATACATTCAGTGAAATATTACTCAGCCTTAATTCGGAAATTGCTGTCACGTGCTACAATATGGATGAACCTTGAGGACACTGTGCTAAGTGAAACGAGGCTTTCACAAAAAAGGCAAACACTGTATGATTCCACTTAGATGAGTTACCTAGAGAAGTCAAACTCATAGAGACAGAAAGCAGAATGGTGGTTGCCAGGGGCCGGAGGCGGGGCGGAGGAAAATGGGAACCTTCGTTTAACAGTTTACAGAGTTTCAGCTTTGCAAGGTGAAAAAGTTCTGGAGATGGATGTTGGAGATGGTTGCATAACAGTGTGAATGTACTTAATACCCCTGAACTGTACACTAAAAATTGGTTTAAATGGTAAATTTTATGTTATGTATTTTTTACCATAATTAAAAATTTCAAAAGATTAAAAAGGGAATTCCCTGGCAGTCCAGTGGTTAGGAGTTGGCGCTTTTACTGCTGGGGCCTGGGTTCAATCCCTGGTCAGAGAACTGAGATCCCGCAAGCCGTGTGGCACTAAAAAAACAAAACAAAACAAAAAAAGATTAAAAAATGTAAGAGCATATGATCCATTGTTTTATCTGCTATAGGGGAGAATCTAGATTTTGTGGAGCCTGAAACTGACAGAATTTAGGGACCCCTTTTATAGAAAAAAAATTACAAATAGAAAATAAGGTGGAAAAGCAACTATTTATTTAGAATGAGAACGGGAAGGGATTGTGAAAGTGAGGGTTCCTGAAGCTTAAACTTCCTTAGCTTCTATGAGAATCTGCTTCTGCTTATTCTATATTTTTTCTGAAGTTCCTGTGAGCTTTGCACATAATGACAGCTGGGGCTGTTCTGGGGAAGGTTTTACTGTATGTCGTAGTACAATGTGGATTGTAGGATCCACCATCTTTCCTGTGCTTATTAATGGCTAGATATGGATTAGATTCAAGTCAATATAATAATCAGCTTCCTCTTTTTTTTTTATCTTGTCTACAATATAGGTTTATTAATTTTAATTCTAATAGTGTACAACAGGATTAGTGTCTCTGACAAATAAAAGTATAATGCTGTGAAAACAGACATTGAGCTTTCTGTCCAGTGTAGACCCATTTTATCTCTGTATCCCAATGCACTGCCTAAGACTTTAGTAAATATAGCTGGGCTACTCTGAGTGTGTAAAGTTAATGCTTTTATACATGTGCCTTTGGGTGTTTTTTTTTCCTAGCAAGGTTGGTGTTTTTTTTGTTTGTTTGTCCGTGGCCTTGCCACGCAGCTTGTGGGGATCTTAGTTCCCCAACCAGGGATTGAACCTGGGCCCTGGCAGTGAAAGCGCTGAGTCCACTGGACCGCCAGGGAATTCCCATGGTTGGTGTGTTTAAATTGGTTCATTGTCATCCTTTTGGCTCTAGGGTAGGGACAATAAACACAGATGTAAAAACCGAGAATTTTACTTTGGTCTTTTAGTTTTTCAGTTAATGCCTTTTCTGGAGAAAAAGCAGTGCCGGGTGGGTGTGCAGTAATTAACAGGCTCCCTCTGGAAGCCGGGGACTTGTCCTGCGCATCTTTGGGGGCTGCAACTACCCCGCCCAGCGCTGCCCACCCTCCTCTCCGGATTCCCCCGGTGGCGGGGTGGGGGTGGGGGGCCGGTGACAGTCAGCAGAGATCAGCAACCTGGGAGTCAGCTGCTTCCAAATCTGCCGGATTCACTTTCAGTTGCAAAGAGTTCCCTAGAAAATGACAAAGTCAAAAATGCAGAAGGGGAATTCCTCCGGGGGAGTTTCTGGGGAAGAAAACGCATCCCTTTTTCCTTACGAAGTCTGAACTGTGGAACCCTCCCCATCGTCTGACTCATGTTTAATTGTAATAGCAGAGCAGAACTCAATGGCTGTTCTTCAGCAATGTTGGGGGCTTCCCTGGTGGCGCAGTGGTTGGGCGTCTGCTTTCTAATGCAGGGGACACGGGTTCGAGCCCTGGCCCGGGAGGATCTCACATGCTGCGGAGCAACTGGGCCTGTGCGCCACAACTACTGAGCCTGCGCTCTAGAGCCCGCGAGCCACAACTGCTGAAGCCCGCACGCCTAGAGCCCGTGCTCCGCAGCGGGAGAAGCCACCGCAACGAGAAGCCCGCGCACTGCAACGAAGAGTAGCCCTCGCTCACCGCAACTAGAGACAGCCCGCGCGCAGCAACGAAGATCCAACGCAGCCAAAAATAAATAAATTAAAAAAAAAAAAAAAGTTGTTCGTGGGTTACACTTATTTTTAGGTTCTATTTAAACCACAAGACATAAGTAATGAGAAATAATTAGTTTGAAATAATAAGAAAGGTCATGATGTAATTTTTATATTTAACTCAAGGAACATGGCAAGAAATGAAGCTAAAATAGAAGACTTAGTAGACCCTGGAATGTGGAATGTCGAGGTTCTGATCTTGGCCGAAAATATCCAGCCAATGATTATTAAGTCATCAGGGGTAAAGCACTACCTCAAAAATCGATTTCCTAAATTATCCTTGGTCTCAGCTACTCTGGGTTGTAGATGAATAAATCCCTCAACTAACGAATGACAGGGCTAGAAGTCTGGGCTCTTGAAAAGAAATTACTGTTTTATCTAATTATAGAAGCAATGTATATACATTAGAAGAACATTTTTATCTACAGAAAAGAATGGAAAAAAAATCCAAAGAAAAATGTCCTGTAATTCTATTTCTCAGAAATAATCTCTATAGACTTTTAGGTTAATGTTTAAGTATATTTTCCTTCAGTGTTTAATATAGAAAATAATTTGTATCTAAAAATGTGCAATTTGGAGATCTAGAGAATATGCCAAATAGTCGACTCTGCATTTTAGAATTTAACATTCAGAGTTGTGAATATTTTAGCAATCCATGACATGTAGAAACACAATTTTGCTGACAGGTTGGTGGGTAGGAATGAGTCCACTGGCTTGTGAGTCACATAGTGGCTATTGGGTGACTGCATCTCAATTTGGCTCTCTTGAAGAACAGCAACTGTCTGCCTGTTGATTTGTGGTCAACACTGCTTAGTGCCTACCAATACACATTCTCCCCTTCTTCATCGGTTAGATGTATTGCCATCCAACTAAAAGAAGACAGTCCTAATTTCCCATGTAAATATGTGGCTCAGTTTTGGCCAGTGAGATGTAAACAGAAGTATACACAACTCCTGAGAAGCACTGCTTTTCCATTTCTCCTGGGTGGAATATGATTGCTAGGGCTGGCACTCAGCAGCCACCTTGTACCTCGAGGATGAGCACCTCAATTTAGAGAAAGCTGACTGTGAGCTAGAAAGTATGCTGGTCCCTGCCAATTTTGTGGAGCCACCATACTGGTCTTGGGCTGCCTACCCCCAAATTTCTTTTCTATGAAAGAGCAATACGTTTCTGTCTTAAGCCAATGTAAAAAAAAGTTTTTTTTGTTTTGTATTCAGCTAAGCTTAATCCTAATGGATAGAGGCTTGTATACTATCATTTACCTAATGTGCAGAGTTGTTGACTCACCTGTGGAAATACTAGGATGAAGTGATCTCACTGTGGAGGATGGAGCCGGGAGGCATTCTGGTCTTGGTTTAATGTCTATTCATGTCTATTCCTGCCTTGTACTGTCTCCTGAGACCCAGGGCCTGTGAGCAGAGCTCATAAAAAGTGGGCCTTGCTCTATGTTTCTGTGCTGGGTTGGGGTTGGGGTGGGCTAAGGAGTCCCTCTGGCCTCATGGGGAAGGCCAGGACTGGCCAGGGAGGAGTAGCAGGTAAGAACAACCAGAAGGTGAAGCCATCCTCCACAGAGGGGGTTTCAGGCAATTGTTGTTTAAGAATGTCCAGGGACACCCAGGATTCCCCCAGACCCTTTCAGGGAGTCATGAGGGCAAAATTATTTTCACACTACTACTAATATGTTCATACCTTTTCTAAAAACTTTGAGAACTGCTGTTCTAGATTTCCCTTAAAGAGAGCTTGTCTCGACCTCCCATCAGCACCTCAGAGTAGCCCCTGGAGATAGTCACTGAATCAATGAGTTATGATGGTGCTACCTAAAGACTCTTCTGGGCTCTGTAGTCTTCAGGGAAGATGGACCCAAGGACCTGAGGGCACAGGAAAGGATGTCAAGTCCAGAGAGGAGGGTTATGTCCCTGCCAACTTCATATGTTGTGTTCTGACCCTCAGTACCTCAAAGTGTGACCTTTGGGAGATCAGTGAAATTGTTTAGGTTTTGGTTTGGCAATATATTTTTTTAATACATTGAGGTATAATTGACATATAACATTATATTAGTTTCAGGTATACAACCTAATGTTTTGATATTTGTATGTATTGTGATGTGATCACCACAGTAAGTCTAATAACATGTCACCACACATAGTTAGAAAAATTTTTTTTCTTGTAATCAGAACTCTTTTTTGAAAAAAAATTATTTTATTTATTTATTTGGTTGTGCTGGGTCTTAGTTGTGGCAGGCGGGCTCCTTAGTTGCGGCTTGTGTGCTCTTTAGCTGTGGCATGCGAACTCTTAGTTGCGGCATGCATGTGGGATCTAGTTTCCTGACCAGGGATCGAGCCTGGGCCCCCTGCATTGGGAGCGTGGAGTCTTAACCACTGTGCCACCAGGGAAGTCCCTCAGAACTCTTTTTTTTTTTTTTTTTTTTAAGTTTAATTTTTATTTATTTATTTATTTATGGCTGTGTTGGGTCTTCGTTTCTGTGCGAGGGCTTTCTCTAGTGGTGGCAAGTGGAGGCCACTCTTCATCGCGGTGCGCGGGCCTCTCACTATCGCGGCCTCTCTTCTTGCGGAGCACAGGCTCCAGACGCGCAGGCTCAGTAGTTGTGGCTCACGGGCCTAGTTGCTCCGTGGCATGTGGGATCTTCCCAGACCAGGGCTCGAACCCGTGTTCCCTGCATTGGCAGGCAGATTCTCAACCACTGCGCCACCAGGGAAGCCCAGAACTCTTTTTTAAAAACATTTTTATTTTATATTGGAGTAGAGTTGATTAACAATGTTGTGTTAGTTTCACGTGTACAGCAGAGTGATCCCATTATACATACACATGTATTTATTCTTTTTCAAAATCTTTTCCCATTTAGGTTGTTGTGATCAGAACTCTTAAGATTGACTCTCTTAGCAAGTTTCAGTAGGTACTGTTAACTGTAGTCACCATGCTGTATCTGACACCCCCATGACATTTTCTAACTGGAAGGTATATGTTCTGTACGTTTTGACCCCCTTCACCCATGTCACTTGCCTGGGAAATAGGTGCCTTAGGAGATGACAGAGATGATTAAGAGGAGGTCATTAGGGTGGGCCCGAAACCAATGTGACTGGTGTCCTTGTAAAAAGAAGACATTGAGACCCAGACATGTATGGAGGAAAGCCAATATGCAGACACAGGAAGAAGGTGGCCATTGGCAAGCCAAGGAGAGAGGCCCTGAGAAGAAACCATCCCTGCTGACACCTTGATCTTGGACTTCTGGCCTCCCGTCTGTGGTACTTTTATGGCAGCCCTAGCAAACCAGTTCAGTGGGTTTTTCTAACACCCTGCAGAGGGCTGCAGAGAAGAGGAATGAAGCAGGTCTGCTCGTCACAGAAGCTCTGTCCACTGTCGATGGCTCCTTTACTTGGTCCATCTTGATGGCTGTGACTCCTGGTTTGAAAAATTTAAGTTGTCAGTTCCCCAGAGTTTGAAAAAAGTTCTGAAAAGTTAAATGCGCAGAACTTAAAGCAGTTATTTTATGTGAGAGTAAATAAGGCCCTAAGAGGAACTCTCCACCTCCCTTATTTTACAGATGAGGTAATGGTACCAGATGTGGATGCCCCCCGGGGCTGGGCTGGGGTAACTGGCTAGAGCATTGCGTCCTAATGAGGAAGCAGAATAGAAGCCCTGCTCTGGAGTGCCTCACATCAATCTGGATGTTTCTAAGTCCTTCAGGGCCCCAAGGAGGGGTTTGGAGTGTGTCTGGGGTAGGAGCGGAGCAAGAATCCTGGATGTACTTTTTTCTCTCCATCCCCTCTCCCCCCACAGTTCCTCCAGAGTGGAAGAAGCAAACATTTCTCTTATGTCTCATCCTTTCCAGAAAGACAGTGGGCCCCAGGGCTGAATCAGCGTGATGAACACTCCTCCCTTGCCTGGGATTCAGGGGTTCGCTGCTAAAACCTTAACAGTCCTGGGCAAACTGGGACGAGGTGGTCAGCCTAGGCTTAGCTCTCTCCAGCCCCTGGGCTTTCATTCCACACACATTGAGAGGAACCCTGTGATGTGTTGAATCGAACTTGGGTTTGTGTTTTCTAAAGACAATGAAGAAATCTCTTTGGCTTGGTAGGTCTCAGGGAGGGGAATTCCCATCTCCCTAAGGGGCATCTGGAAAAGATTGGGAGCATTTTATTTATTTATTTATTTATTTATTTATTTATGGCTGCGTTGGGTCTTCGTTGCTGCGTGTGGGCTTTCCCTGGTTGCGGCGAGCCAGGGCTACTCTTCGTTTTAGTGCGCGGGCTTCTCATTGCGGTGGCTTCTCTTGTTGTGGAGCATGGGCTCTAGGCGCGCGGGCTTCAGTAGTTGTGGCACGTGGGCTCAGTAGTTGTGGCACACGGGCTTAGTTGCTCTGCGGCATGTGGGATCTTCCCGGACCAAGGCTCAAATCCGTGTCCCCTGCATTGGCAGGCAGATTCTTAACCACTGTGCCACCAGGGAAGTCCCAGGAGCATTTTTTAATTGCAACCTTACCTGCAGTGTGCCATTGGCATTTAGCAAGGTGGGGAAATGCCTGTGACAGTCCCCACGATGACGAATCGTTGTCCCACTTAAAATGCAAGTGGTGACCCATTGATAGCTGGAGAAGGATTGCCTAGACTTGTTTTTCAAGCTCAGAGTCTTGCTGAAGAGGCCAAATCCCTCTTTTCTCTGGGGCCTTAAGTCTCAGTGAAGTTTCCTGGGGTTGGGAAGCTTCTAGAGCATATAATTTAAAGAAGGAAATTACACGTAGAGGTATACTATTTGCAAAATATTACCTCCTTATAAAACAAAGGACTCAAAGTCTCCGTGATTAGTGGCTCCGGAGCATGAACAAGATATCTCCCAGAAGATACAAGTATGGGGCAGGAACAATGGAAAATACTAAAAAGTAAGATATAGGATGAAGCAGAATGAATCTCTCTCTCAGCCAGTGAGGTCAAGGGTCATAACCAACTCCTCCATGAGGAGGGACTAGAGATTGGGTCTAGAAACTTCCCTGTAACCCTTACAGATCGTTGTGTAACTATGTACCCAGTTTTCATTATAGTGCAAATCCATTTGTCATCCTCATAAAATTCCAACTTAAAGAAAACATTCAGGTATTTGTAACATAAAGCGTCTTGGACAGGACAAGTTAGCGTCAAGATTTTGAAGGTTACCAGTGGGGAGAGGGAAGAGGGGAGGGGCAAGATAGGGGCAGGGGATTAAGAGTACAGAGTATTACGTATAAAATAAATAAGCTACAAGGCTATATGGTACAGCACAGGGAATATAGCTGATATTTTATAATAACTGTATATGGAGTATAAACTTTAAAAATTGTGAATCACTATATTGTACACCTGAAACTTACATGATATTGTACGTCAGCTGTACCTCAATTAAAAAAAATAATTTAAAATAATTTTAAAAAGGATTCTTGAGCTCAGAGTGGCAAAAATGGATGAGAATCACCCCTGATGGAATGCTGTCTTCCTGAGGCTTTTATTTTTCCCTGCTGGGGGTGCGCTCTGTAGTATAGAAACAGAAGAGCCTCGGCAACAAAGCCGGCTCAGAACAATTTCCAGTTTACACAGAGGCTCTTTTTGGCTTGTAACATAATTATTATAATACTTACTTGATAATCTTTTTGGAACATATTTATCCATGAACTCTCTAATATTTACTCAGCACCTGCTGCAACCCCCTTCTATCCTGTCTTCCTTTACTACAGAGGCAGGAAAGCTAAAAATATTTCCCAGACTTGCTTGTAAATGGGGTTTTAGGTTCCACCAAGCACAGCCACATGGCTGGTTTTCCTGGGGCAGCTGGGTTATGTCTGTTGTCATGGCATAATTATTAAAAGTGCCCCCTGGGACTTCCCTGGTGGTCCAGTAGTTAAGACTCCATGCTTCCACTGCAAGGGGCACAGGTTCGATCCTTGGTCAGGGAACTAACATCCCACATGCCATGCAGCATGACCAAAAAATTAAAAATAAATAAATAGAGTGCCCCCTTCACTCTCATGGTCCTCACTGGGACTTTGGGACTTGAGGACTTGAGGTGGGTGGCTCTGATTGGCTTGAGGTGGGTAGCTTTGATTGGCTGTTTTGGCAAGTCCCTGGGCAGAAGCATTAATTTTCCAGGGCAGCTGTGGCAGTTTCTGATGTGTTATAGGTGTTGAGTGACAGGCAGTGGTGGCAGTGCTATTTCTGCTGTGTCAGCCCTGTTGAGTGGTTGGACATTTTCCCAGGATGCTTTGTTTCTGCTTGCGTAGCATCTAAACCCATTTCCCTGGTCTTTCTGGGAAGTCTGTCAGGTTCCTACTATATTTTATCTATTTCATCAATTCCAAGATGCACATATTCCCACTTTTTTTGTCTTCGAAATTGGGATGCTTCTTACAATCAATGACATATTGTAGTTTAATTCCTAGTGTTATACCTTTCTTAGTGGTTTATATAATAATAGTGTGCCTTACAAATGGTGGCATCGTAGCTTTAATGAAAACAAACATCATATCATGGGTTTTGGTCTGCTTGGGCTGCCATAACGAGATACCATAGGCTGGGTGGCCTAAATAACAGTAGTTTACTTCTCATAGTTCTGGAGTCTGGAAATCCAGTCTCTTTTTACAAAGGACACTAATCCTATGGGGTCAGGACCCCACCCTTAGGACCTCATTTACCCTTAATTACTTCCTTAGAAGCCCCTTCTCCTAATACAGCCATGCTGGTGGGTTAGGGCTTCAACATATGAATTTTGAGGGGACACAAACATTCAGCCCATAACACTGCTTAAATCAGGTAAAGTAGATTATGTTGTTTGTAACCAAGCACCCTGAACCATATAGAATGCAAACAAAAAAGGAACCTAAGATAAGAGAGCTGGAATTAATGTAATTGAGTCCTAGGTCACTTTTTTCCTTTTTAAAATTCTACCTGGTTTTCTTAAAAAAAAAAAAAAGTTGTGTGGATCAGGGCTTTCTAGCAGAGAATAAGGGGTATTTTGCAATGCCTGACAGTTTCTTTTTTTCTTTTTTTTTTGGCCGGGGGGTGGCAAGTGGGATCTTAGTTCCCTGACGAGAGATGGAACCCTTGCCCCCTGCAGTGGAAGGGTGGAGTCTTAACCACTGGACCGCCCGGGAAGTCCCCTGACAGTTTCTTAAAAACCTGTATTTCTTATCTCCTTCTGGAATGCCCTAAGCTTTTCTCTGTCACTTACCTTCTATCACTTTATTACATTTGAATTTCTCACCACTCCTTCCTTTTTAAATCATAAAAGAAACTCTTACAAGACCTAATTGTTATGTAGCACTGTGGGTTTTTAAAAAAAATTAATTAATTAATTAATTTATTTTTGGCTGCGTTGGGTCTTTGTTGCTGCGCACGGGCTTTCTCTAGTTGCGGCGAGCAGGGGCTACTCTTCGCTGTGGTGTGCGGGCTGCTCATTGAGGTGGCTTCTCTTGTTGCGGAGCATGGGCTTTAGGTGCACGGGCTTCAGTAGTTGTGGCACACGGGCTTAATTTGTCCGCGGCATGTAGGATCTTCCTGGACCAGGGATCAAACCCAAGTCCCCTGCACTTGCAGGAGGATTCTTAACCACTGCGCCACCAGGGAAGTCCCGCATTGTGGGTTTTTAAAAAAAAATTGTTTTCCCACAACATGGTCCAGGACCAAGCAGGTGTATGTCAATCCAGTCATTCTGCAGTATCACTATCATCACCACCATTATCATCATCAACATTATCACCAAGAGTACGTAAGTGTGCATGTGGTTACTGTGGTGTCATCAAGTCCTACTGTTCTTTTTTCTGCCATGTCTCTTGAATTGGATCCTTTCCATCCACACTGGCACTGTCCTGGCTGGGGTCTCGCAGTCTCTCGTCTGGATAATTGCAGCATTCTCCCTGCATCTAGCGTCGTCCTTGTCATCCCAGCCTGCTCTCCTTACAGTGATTGGCCGGTTTCTCAGGCATCTTAGGAGCCTTGGGTCTTGGGAGTTGCGGCTGAGCAGAGCAGGACTGAGGTGCTTCTGGGAAGAGGTGCGTATTAGACGTTTTCCCTAACCAGGCATTCATTTATATTCATTTTTTTGCTCAAGGGCTGGAAAAATTCCCACAAGAAAAAAAAAAAACCCCAAACAAAAAACTGAACCTTGTCCGTCCTTGTCAGGACGTTCTGACATAAACCAGGTTGTAGGAAATGTACTAGTGCATGTGAACACACACGCACACACACGCACACACACACACACACACACACACTGATTTGGAATTCATGATAGGAAATCTGGTACAGTGAGCCAACCTGAGATCAAGGACTAAGCGTTTGTTGGGGATAATGGTTCCACCTGCAAGCTTTACCTGACTACACGTATGAGTCCTGGGAGAAAGACCCTAGTGTATTATTTAGGGTAAAACTAGACCATTGTAATAAAGAGACTCACAATAATCACACAGCTTAAAGAAGACAGAAGTTTCTTTCTTTGTTAGCCACAGCCCAAGGTGAGCTCTGCTCCATGAACTCATTCAGGGACTCAGGTACCCAGTTTTCTCTTCTATCTCCTAAATCCTGGGTTCTGATTACATGGTTGGAACTGAGTCACCATTAGTCAACATTCTAGTTTGAGTGGAGGGAGCACATGTATAATATTCTAAGACCTGGGCCTGGAAGTGGCATGTATCATTTATGCCCGTGTTCCATTGGTGAGAAGTCATACGGCCTCATCTACCTACAAGGGAGGCTGGGAAATGTAATCCCTAGCTAGGTGGCTACATGCCCAGCTATAACTCCATAATTATGGCAGATGGAGAGAATGGACTTTGGGAGACAACTCTGATACACTGAGTATATGTGAATATGTAGAGTTATAATGCCTTGGGATCTGGATGATTTTGCCATTGGACAACCTTGCGTTGTGCTCTCTCTTCCAAGGGGACTTCCTAGTTCTAGCATCCAGGACTGAGGTGGTGGTAGCTTCAATGGTCATGGAGTCCTCCCTTGAAGGATATGTGTGGGCTCCTTCACCACCAGTCATGGTGGTAGTAAGTTGCCTCCAGGATTGATTGAAAAACTCATGTAAGCAACCCTGGAGGGTTTTTGGAAATATACAGGAAGAGGAACCCTAGGAAAAGACTGGACTTCCTGTTACTCAAGCAGTGAATACTCAAGAGTATTAAGACCTGGGATAATTATTCAAATATGGCCTCATGTATACTCTTAGGCAAATAAAGCCTGGGCATTCCATTCACAGACTTATGTTATTATTGTTATTTTGCATAAGAAAAACCTTTCTGTCTCCTCTTGCTGCCAGGATAAAGTGCAAACTCTTTAACATAATATTCAAGGCTTCTCACCTTCTCAAGGCTGACTGTAACCAACCCTTCACATCTAATCTTTGCTCACCACCCTCCAGGCCCTGGCTGCATTGTATTAATTACTCTCCTCCAGGTGTGACAGGTGTTTTCATGCCTCTGTGCCTTTGCTCTTATTGTTTCAGATGCGTGGAATGCCCTTCCTGTCCTGGACTAATCTTACTCATCCTTCAAGTCTCATAGAAACTAATAATAATGATGACAGCTAATAACTAAGCACTTGTAGTATGCCTGGCACTGTTCTAAGAACTTTACAAGGTTTATCTCTTTAAATTTTCACAACAGATATGAGATAGTTACTCTTATTATACTCATTTTACCATTGAAGAAACAAGGGCATAAGGAAATCACTTAGGGGACTTCCCTTGCGGTCCAGTGGTTAGGACTCAGCACTTTCACTGCCGTGGCTTGGGTTCAGTCCCTGGTTGGGGAACTAAGATCCCCCAAGCCAGGGGAAAAAAGGATGTCACTTAGGAAGTGAGTTTCACAGCCAGAATTTGAACTCAGGAGGTTAACGCCAGAGTTGAGCTCTTGACCAATATGTTGCATGAAGTTTCCCCACCCCTGAGCCCACCCCAATTAACCTTTTCTGTGCTTCCATGAACCCAAACTGGGTTAAAGATAGTTGTTTTCTATTTTTGCAGTCTGCTTGTTGGTATACTCTCTAACATTTAGTAGAAGTCAACAAACGTGTGATGGTGAGTTTTAGGTGTTAACTTGGCTAGGCTATAGTACCAGTTATTCAGTCAAACACTAATCTAGGTGTTGCCATGAAGGCGTTTTGTAGATATAATTAACGTGTACAGTCTGTTGACTTTATTTATTTTTCTTCCAGTCTTATTGAGATATAATTGACGTAACACACTGCATAAGTTTAAGGTGTGTACAGCATGATAAATATAATTAACACTGCTGTATGTTACATCCGAAAGTTTTTAAGAGAGTAAATCCTAAGAATTTGCATCATGAGAAAAACATTTTTTCTATCTCTTTAATTTTATATCTATATGAGATGACAGATGGTCACTAAACTTGTGATAATCACTTCATGATGTATGTAAATCAAATCACTGTGCTGTACACCTTAAACTTATACAATGCTGTATGTCAATTATATCTCAATAAAACTGGAAGAAGAGAAAAAAAAGTGTAAGATGTACAGGATAATGATTTGATTTATATACATCGTGGAATGATTATCACAATAAGTTTAGTCAACATCGATCATCTCATATAAATACAAAATTTATTAATATTTATTTTATAACTGGAAGTTTGTATCTTTTGATTGCCTTCATCCAATTCCCCCCTCCAGTTCTCTGGTAACCACAAATCTGATCTCTTTTTCTATGAGTCTGTTTGTTTTTGAAGTATAATTGACCGGCAATACTATGTTAGTTTCTGTTACACGGCATAGTAATTTTTTTCTATACATTTCAAAATGGTCACCAAGATAAGTCTAGTTACAATGTATCACCATACAAAGATATCACTTAGTTACTGATTATATTCCCCAAACTGTACATTTCACACCCGTGACTCATTTATTTTGCAACTGGCAGTTTGTACTTTTAATTTCCCTTTCCTATTTCTTTCCTCCCCCTAACTTCCTCTCCTCGGTAACCACCTGTTAGTTCTCTGTATCTATAACTCTGTTTCTATTTTATTATGTTAGTTCATTTGTTTTGGTTTTTAGATTCCACATATAAGTGAAATCATACAGTATTTGTCTTTCTCTGTCTGACTTATTCCACTTAGCATAATACCCTCTAGATCCATCTGTTTTGCCACAAATGGCAAGATTTCATTCTTTTTTTTTAATGGCTGAGTAATATTCCATTGTGTGTATATACCACATCTTCTTTACCCATTCATCTACTGATGGGACACTTGGGTTGCTTTTGTATTTTGGCTATAGATTATAAATAATGCTGCTCTGAACGTAGGAATGCAGCTATCTTTTCTAATTAGTATCTCTGTTTTCTTTGGATAAATACCCAGGACAGGAATTACTAGATCATATGGCTATTTTTAACTTTTTGAGGAAACTCCATACTGTTTTCCACAGAGGATGCACCAATTTACATTCCCACCAACAGTGCACAAGGGTTCCCTTTTCTCCAAATCCTGGCCAACACTTGTTATTTGTTGTCTTTTTGATCATAACCATTCTGACAGGTGTGAGGTGATATTTCATTGTGGATATAATTTGCATTTCCCTGATGATTAGTGATGTTGAGCATCTTTTCACGTTCACAATCAGTAGACTTTAAGGATATCGTCCTTGATATCTGGATGGGCCTAATTCAATAAGATGAAAGACTTTAATAGCAAAACTGATGTTTCCATGAGGGCTGTAGTGACTTTCCAGCCTGGTGGCCTGCTCTATGGATTTCTGACTTGCCTAGCCAGTCCCCATAATTTCGTCACCCAAATCTTCGCAATGAATCTCCATCTGTCTTTCTCTTGTAGAACCCTGGCTGATACAGTTTGTTGCACTTAATGACATAGGCTGGTTTATAAGGTATTAATAACCTTGTTGTTTCTTCAGTTCTAAGTCTACTCTTGACCTCCTCCAGGATACATTTAGGGACTTTTCAGGTTTCCTGAAGTTTTTACTATAATCACATTTGAACACACTCCAAGTTTTCTCCTGGATCACATATTCTACAAGAATTAGAGGGTTCTTTTGCATCGTCTTCAAAACCCCAAACTAACTGTCATTTCAACAGAAATGTATTTAACTGTGAGGCAAATGAGGCTTAAAGCTTCAGGGCCACTCTCTTGTATGGACCCTTCCAGGCTCTGGGAGATCCCTAGCCATATCCACGTGTTCACGTGGGCACCTGTTTTTCATAAAGTTTGTAAGAGCAAGCTATTGGAAGTCGTGAATTTGGAAAAAGATTTTGCAACATTTTAATACTTTTGAGAAGTTATAGATTTGATTTGGATCTACATGAGGGGTATCTTCTTTAGTTATCTTTAGTTATCTTTGAAAGTTAACTTTCAAGAATTCTTCTTCTCGTATCTTTTGTCTTTTTCCCTCCAAGAACTAGAGGTTAGATTTCCAGGGTTTCAGAGAGTAAGATATCATGCACAGAGCCATGAGATAACCTCATGGCAGGCTTAGTTCAAGTTCGCATCTCAGTAAACTGACAAATTATTACATATCATGAATCTTTGGAGCTGCTTGAGTGTAACTAGTACCTCAAATGTTGAATTAGCAAATTACAAGAACTTAGCAGAAAGGCTTTGCCCTTGGGGAGAGTTACCTGGTCTTCGGGATCTCCCAAGGACCCTCATTTCATGATTTGGATGCCAGCTTTCAAATGTCCTATTCCAGTGCCTCAAAGAAGGAAGGGCCTTTCATCCTTTGAAACTGGAAAATACATGTCAAATAGATGTGACAGGGTCCAGCTCTTTTTCAGTTGGTCAAGCATTCTCAGCTCCCTTACTGTATCCAGAGATAACTTATTGAGAACAGGGAACTATTTTTTTCTTTTTGAATTTCATTTTATTTATTTTTTATACAGCAGGTTCTTATTAGTTATCTATTTTATACATATTAGTGTATACACGTCAATCCCAATTTCCCAACTCATCCCACCACCACCACCACGCCCCGCCACTTTCCCCCCTTGGTATCCATACGTTTGTTCTCTACATCTGTGAACAGGGAACTATTTTTAATGGTGTAATCCCCACTTGAGCAAGCAGATATGGTCTGGCTATTGATGTGCATCTATTTAGAAAGATTTTTGCCTCATTGGTGGAACAGATAAGGTCAAAGATGATAATCTCCTCTGTGACGAAATATTCAAGTTCCTGCTGTGGAATATCGAAACGAATATCTTTTTCTTTAAATCTAGAGATGGGGAGTGGGCATGGGGAGAAACTTCCCAGCATATTGCTGACTCTCAGATGGATATTAATAGGGGATGCCTGGGCTCTGTGATGACCTTGACAGTAATGCAGTAATGGCCTTACCTCTTTTAATTGTCACAGGTGACTGTCTATCCGCTTTTCTGCTTTGCTTCACGCTCCCTCTGTGGGCTTTGTGGATCAGAGAATACAGGCGTGCATCCCTGGTAAATAGCAGTGATACAAGACACCAGGGGTACTGTAGAAATTCGTCCATTGGCACGTGAGGGTCTGTCCAAGATGACACCAATTAACATCATCTTCTGTTTCTCCTCTGTATTTACCTTGCATTGGGGTCAGAATGTACTACTTGCTGTTCAGTACAAGCAGAGGTGTGCGGGACTTCCCTGGTGGTCCAGTGGCTGAGACTCTGTGCTCCCAATGCAAGAGGCCCGTATTCGATCCCTGGTCAGGGAACTAGATCCTGCATGCCGCAACTAAAAGATCCCACATGCCGCAACGAAGATCCCACATGCAACAACTAAGACCCGGCACGGCCAAATAAATAAATAATAAATATTAAAAAACAAAACCAAAAACAGCTGTGCTCAGGACGGCTCATGATCTGTGATTTTGTTCATGGAATTACCTTGGCCTGGCATGCCCTTTCTTCCTGTTTGCATGTGTCAAACATTTTATTCATAACTTGATCATCTCAGCCAAATCGTTTCTGTTCCTTCTATAGGATCACCTGCTTTGTTGAGTCGCTACATTAGCACCTGATTACATTTCAAGTAAGGCCTTGCCAGGTCCACCCGTGTCACTGTAACAGAGACATGGCCCACGTGAGGCACCTGCATATGTCAGTGACATTGGCAGTGACTGCTTCCTCCTGCATTAGGTTTGAACTGTCTACCTGCCCAGCCTGGAAAAATTCCCATGACGACAAGCTACTAGTACTCAGGGGCAGCTGATTATCACCGATCTCTTTCGCTTTAACTTTAAAATGAAAATTACTTTTCTGACCTCAGGGAAAAGCCATATTTCATCTCTAAGGTGTTATGACCCTACCTTGTCCCATACAAATTGCTTTTAGGACCAGCATGTTTCTTCAGACAAAATGTGCTTTAAAACATCCCAGCTTTTCTAAATATCCAAAGAGAAAAGAATCTCTCTCTTAATTTCAAATCTTCTTGAAACTTCCACGATACCAGCCTTTTATTTCCCTCTTGCAGTTATTATTGTATTCGAATGGAAGCGTTTAAAAGTTATGGTCTGGGACTTCCCTGGTGGTCCAGTGGTTAGGACTCCACGCTTCCACTGCAGGGGGCACGGGTTCCATCCCTGGTGGGGGAACTAAGATCCCACATGCCGCAGGGCGAGGCCAAAAAAAAAAAAAAGTTATGGTTACAAACCTAGGTCTTAGGCAATGTATGTATTTCAAATTCTTTTATTACCCACTAGATGTCACTCTCTACCTGGTGAATTTCAGAGCTAAGCCTTGTGGTGAGTTAATTAGAAAAGAAAGCTCTTTGGAAAAGAGTTTGTAAGTGGCTGCAAAACATATTTTCAATTACTTTCAAATAGGACATTTCCCCCCCACTGTCTGCAAGAGGCGTTCATTATTTCTTTGGTAAAAAGAAACCCTTCAAAACTCATTGGAGGAAAGAGGAGTAAAATCGGTGGGAGTATTTTCTTTTTCCAACCATAGCTGGGTTGAAATCGGACTTGCCTCTGAAATGATTTCCCCAGAAAAGGACAGCGCTGTAGACGGATGTTGGCATTTGAATCTGTTCCTAGAGATGCAGGGAATTCCCACACCCAGCCCTCTCCACACCTCCTCAGAAAGAAGGAAGCATGATTGACTTAATTTCATTTTCTGGATTTAACTGGCATTTTCAATCATGAAATGCATGTGTGGACCTTTTAACTGGATGGCCGAGGTGAAGGAAACCTAAAGAATTAACAATGCATAAAGGAAGTTCTCCTTTTTTCCCCCTTCCTATTTAAAAAAAAAAGTGAGGGAATTCCCTGGTGGTCCAGTGGTTAGGACTTCACACTTTCACTGCCCTGGGCCCGGGTTCAATCCCTGGTCCGGGAGCTAAGATCCCACAAGCCAGTGTAGTGCAGGGGGAAAAAAAAAAAAAAAAGAAGAAATATAATTGACTTACGATAGGGAGTTCTTTACTTTCAGGTTGTTTAGGCTGAAACAGTAGGCAGTGCTTCATGGGTTTTATTCCACAAGGTTGACTGAAGAGGAATTCTCTCGAACTTGAACAAGGCACGTTAGTGTGGTATTGCTTTGTTTAAATTCTCTCATGATTTTTACACCACAGATGTCCATAAATTACAAAACTTCTTTACAATTTCAAAACTGCCAAGGGAAATAGGAAGCATCTTGGTGGTTTGCTGGTGATACTGGCTTTGGTAAACCCTGGGCATATGAACTGGCCAGGGATTTCAGAACTGATTTTCATTTTAAGAAATTTACACGTTTTAGATATTAACGTAAAGTAGCTCACATCCCCAGCATTCCCGAAACAACAATATTCCCCAAATGACAAAAATAAAGGTGACAGTTTAAAGTATAGGCCTGAAATTTCAAGTGTGAACTGACTCGCTCTCTACTTCCTAGAAATCTGTGGGTCAAATACGCTTGGAACTAGAATGCATCCAGAGAAGATTTGTGGCATGTTTGAGTGATGTGCCATCATTTTGACAGAACCTTGAGGTGTGATTTGCATACACAAACAAAAAAAATTGTGAGGTTTTACCAAAAATTTTTATGTTTGTGTGCTTTGAATTCAATAGAATACTCAAATAGGTCTCAGTCTTGGGTGTGACTGGGCAACTTGTGTCTGTCCCCAAGCCATTATTCCTAAACCATAATTTGACCTTGTTTAGCTGATATGTTAGAATGTGACATGCTTAATTTTCACGTGTACGTGTCTGTGTGTGATGACATTTTGAGGCAACCCTTGGTGTTCTCGTTCAGGTCTCGGTGAGACTGGGTTTGAATTATACCTGTAACTTTTTCTTCCCAAATTCCAACTTTCCATATTTGGAGATTCCTCAAAGTGGGAGAAATATATACAAAAATAAATTGGATTCGTTCATTCCATAAGAATTTAGAAACTGATTACTATCTCTTAATAAAGAGCTTTTTCTCATTATAAAAGTAGTACATATACACTGTAGGAATTTGGAAAGTAGAGATAGGCACACAGAAGTATATACACCCTACCCATAGTTCTACCATCCAGAGATTTCAACGTTCATATTTTGGTGATTTATTGATATTTGGTTGATATATTTCTAGTTTTGTCATCTATCTATCATCTAGCTATCTATCTGTGTATCTATCTAAACCGTGATCATGTTGTGCATACCATTTTGTAAACTACTTCTTTCTCATTTTCCTTGTAATTAAATATTCTTCTACAACAATATTTTTATTGAAGTATAGTTGATTTACAATACTGTGTTAGTTTCAGGTGTACAGCCTACTAATTTGGTTACATATATATATGCTTTTTTAAAATTCTTCTCCATTATAGGTTATTGTAAGATATTGAATGTCGTTCCCTTGCTATAGAGTAAATCCTTGTTGTTTATCTATTTTATATATGGTACTGTGTATCTGTTAATCCTATACTCCCAGTGTATCCCTACCTCCACCCCCTCCCCTTTGGTAACCGCAAGTTTGATTTCTATGTCTGTGAGTCTTGTTTCTGTTTTGTAAATAAGTTCATTTGTACTATGTTTTTAGATTCCACATATAAGTGATATCACATAATATTTGTCTTTCTCCTTCTGACTTACTTCACTTAGTATGATAATGTCTAGGTCCATCCATGTTGCTGCAAATGGCATTATTCTATTCTTTTTCATGACTGAATAGTATTCCATTGTATATATGTACCACATTTTCCTTATCCATTCATCTGTCGATGGACATTTAGGTTGCTTCCATGTCTTGGCTGTTGTTCTACAACATGATTATTTATTTATTTATTTATTATTATTTTTTTAAACACTATTTTTATTTATTTTATTTATTTATGTCTGTGTTGGGTCTTCGTTTCTGTGCGAGGGCTTTCTCTAGTTGTGGCAAGTGG
This sequence comes from Eschrichtius robustus, assembly GCF_028021215.1. Taxonomy (NCBI): domain Eukaryota; kingdom Metazoa; phylum Chordata; class Mammalia; order Artiodactyla; family Eschrichtiidae; genus Eschrichtius; species Eschrichtius robustus. The sequence goes on along the minus strand of NC_090827.1, from coordinate 147,505,564 downwards.
GGGCCACTCTTCATCGCGGTGTGCGGGCCTCTCACTGTCGCGGCTTCTCTTGTTGTGGAGCACAGGCTCCAGACGCGCAGGCTCAGTAGTTGTGGCTCATGGGCCTAGTTGCTCCGCGGCATGTGGGATCCTCCCAGACCAGGGCTCGAACCCGTGTCCCCTGCATTGGCAGGCAGATTCTTAACCACTGTGCCACCAGGGAAGCCCCTACAACATGATTTTTAATGGCCTGAAAGTGTTTTGTTATTTGGACAGTTTTAAAACCCAGTTCTCAATGGTTGGACAGTCTCATAGCGATCACATCATGTATATTCATGATTAGTTCTTTTTTTTTTTTAAGATAGTAGTCATCTTTTCTTTTTTTAAAAAAATTTATTTATTTATTTATTTATTTTTGGCTGTGTTGGGTCTTCGTTTCTGAGCGAGGGCTTTCTCTAGTTATGGCAAGCGGGGGCCACTCTTCATCGCGGTGCGCGGGCCTCTCACTATTGCGGCCTCTCTTGTTGCAGAGCACAGGCTCCAGACGTGCAGGCTCAGTAGTTGTGGCTCACGGGCCCAGTTGCTCCACGGCATGTGGGATCCTCCCAGACCAGGGCTCGAACCCGCGTCCCATGCATTGGCAGGCGGATTCTCAACCACTGCGCCACCAGGGAAGCCCTCATGATTAGTTCTTTAGGACAAAAACTGTAAGTGGAAGTTTTAGGGTCCAAGGCATGAATATTTTTAAGGTTCTTCCATGTTACAAGTTACCTTATCTTTAAAAATGTCAATTTACATTTATTTCTACCAGTGGTACACAAACATTCCTGGGTCTTTCACTGTTGCCTTAGAAATGTTTTTATAGTGCTTTCCAATGCTTTCCCCTCGTTTGTTAGTAAAAAAACAGGCAGGTGTGCTTAACATCAGCCTTAAGATAAATGTCTTAGCACATTAGTAAAGGAAATTTTATACTAGATTAAAGCAAGAGCAAATAAACAATAAAAGTAATAGTACTGTATCTCTGACTCTGTGTATTTATTACAGCAGAACAGTTTCGTTTTAATTACTGGTGATAAATACTTCATGGTCTACTAATAAATGTTGTGCAGTATATCTTGAAAAATGCACTAAACTCTTCGTTGGGTGAGAATTCACAACAGTTCTTGGTCTCTAAATCTTTGTTGAAAAGAAGGGTAAAACTGCCATTTTTTTCTGGTGAGAATTATTGGCAAGACTGATAAGGAAGTGAGACTTGGCAAGGTTTTGAAATAATTACAGCCATCAGGACAAAATTGGGAAAACACACCTGCACGTTAATGTAGCACTAATATTAGGTCAGATCAGTGCTTAAAACAAAATTAAGCATTAAACACAATCCTTAAGAAATAAATGAAAAAGTTAAGAAAAAGTTAGTTTAGAAATAAAACCATGTCAGTACATGGCTACAGTTGAAAATGTATTGCTGGGGCTTCCCTGGTGGCGCAGTGGTTAAGAATCCGCCTGTCAATGCAGGGGACATGGGTTCGAGCCCTGGTTCGGGAAAATCCCACATGCCACGGAGCAACTAAGCCTGCGAGCCACAACTACTGAGCCTGCACTCTAGAGCCTGTGCGCCACAACTACTGAGCCCACATGCCACAACTACTGAAGCCCATGTGCCTAGAGCCCGTGCTCCGCAACAAGAGAAACCACCGCAGTGAGAAGCCCATGCACTGCAATGAAGAGTAGCCCCCGCTCGCCGCAACCAGAGAAAGCCACGCACAGCAACAAAGACCCAATGCAGCCAAAAACAAACAAACAAAAAGACCATTAAGATATTAGAAATGAAAAAAAGAATTATTAAAAAAAAAAAAAGAAAATGTATTGCTGAATAGATTAGTCATGAACTTACATCTGGGAGGCTTTGACCTACTGTTCTCAGTAAAGTTGGCAAAATTGGACCAAAATATTCAAGTCAGAAAACATTTAGGTTCTAATCTTCATTTGTGCTGATTTTAGGGGTATTCTTGGGAATCAGGAAGAAATTCCTTTTTATTCACTTTTTGAAATTTTCTTATTCTTCTCTTTTTCCTAGCTCATATTAAAAGAAATCAAAATCGAAATAGCTTCCCCCCCCCCCGATTTACAAAAAGAATACACACTCATTGTGAAGATAATTATACAACACAGAAAAGCATAAAGAAGAAAGGAAAAAAATCATTAAAAGTACCACTACCCAAAGATAACTGCTGCTAATATTTGGTGACCATCTTTCCAGACGGCTGACTCTCTTCTCTCTAAAGACACAAAATTTTATACAAATGTGATTGTGCTACACACAGTGTTCAGTAACCTTCTTTTCTTTTTATAGAAATATACATCGTGACCATATTTTGAGGTCACTATGTATAGATCCACCGCATCATTTTTTAATTTTTTAATTTTATTTTTTATTTAAAAAAATTTATTTATTTATTTATTTATTTTTGGCTGCGTTGGGTCTTCGTTTCTGTGCGAGGGCTTTCTCTAGTTGCGGCAAGCGGGGGCCACTCTTCATCGCGGTGCGCGGGCCTCTCACTATCGTGGCCTCTCTTGTTGCGGAGCACAGGCTCCAGACGCGCAGGCTCAGTAGTTGTGGCTCACGGGCCCAGTTGCTCCGCGGCATGTGCGATCTTCCCAGACCAGGGCTTGAACCCGTGTCCCCTGCATTGGCAGGCAGACTCTCAACCACTGCGCCACCAGGGAAGCCCCACCGCATCATTTTTAATGACTACTTAATATTCTGTTGTAGAGATGTGCAGTAAATGATTTTAGTTTATTATCTTAACATTTGACTTTTTAAAAATTACAAGAAGGGTATATGCTTCTGAAATGTTTTTTTCCTGAAATTGCAGAAGTGTGTAAAGTAAAAGTCTCATTTTTTTTCTCTCTTCTCCAATTAATTCCACCTCCCAAGGGTGATCCTAAAATATGATCTCCTCCAGAAATATTTATAAGAATATATATAACTTTAATACACACATTTTCCCCCCAAATGGGATCATTTTATAGTCTATAATTTGCTTTTTTAAAAAATTTCACAATACACTGTGTACATTTTCCATATATATATATGTTACATCTATACAGATAAAGTTATCTAACTCTTTTTTAACATCTGTATATGCAGTATGGATTTACCATAATTGATTAAACTTATACCCTATAGATGGATATTTAGATTATTTTAATTTTTAGATAGTCTAAACAATGCTGTAGTGAACAATCTTGCATATTCATATTTATAAATGTCCTATTATCTCTTTTGTAGATTCCTGACAATGCTATTGCTGAATCAAAGGCATTCTTTTTTTAAAAATTAATTAATTAATTAATTAATTAATTAATTATTGTCTGTGTCGGGTCTTCATTGCTGCGTGTGGGCTTTCTCTAGTTGTGGTGAGCAGGGGCTACTCTTCGTTTCAGTGCGCGGGCTTCTCGTTGCAGTGGCTTCTCTTGTTGTGGAGCCCAGGCTCTAGGCATGCAGGCTTCAGTAGTTGTGGCTCACGGGCTCTAGAGCGCGGGCTCAGTAGTTGTGGTGCACGGGCTTAGTTGGTCTGCGGCATGTGGGGTCTTCCCGGACCAGGGCCTGAACCCGTGTCCCCTTCATTGGCAGGCGGATTCTTAACCACTGTGCCACCAGGGAAGTCCCCATTCTTATTTAATATTGATTTGTGTAGTTAACTGTCCTCCACTTACGTTCCACTTCAAGCCTGTACTAGCTGCTGATATTTTCATTTTTATCTTTTCTAAACTTCTGGGTGGAAACTTCCATATCATTGTTATTTTTATTTGCATTTCTTTTATTAATGAGTTTTAAAACATTTTACAATGCTTATTGTGGGTCATGTGAAGTTCTTTCATGACGTGCTTATTTGTATCCTAATCTCATGTTTTATTGGGTTGTTTATCTTTCTCTTATTGTTGCATAAGAGCTTTTAAAATGTCAAGGAAATTGTTATTTTTCTGTCATAAATGCCGTAAATATTTTTCAATCAGTTTGTCAACTGTGTTTACATGTTGGGTGCTTTGAAAAAAACATGCAGAAGTTCTAAAAGTATGACACAATTAGGAACTCAGATCAGCTTTTTCCAGTCCATGGAAAAGTCTGACTTGATGTGACATGTTCTACTGACACTCTCTTCCTTCTGCTTAATGAGGAAGGAAAGGGAAGAAGGACTGCCCTTTCTCTCTGTCATCATTTTCAGTGTGGTTGGCTAATACACGGATGTAACACAAGTAGGAAAGGATAGGATTTCTTGAGTGTTCTTGTTGCTTACGACACTATTGACTTCTTTCAGGCCAAGCTGGTTTGAATGGAAAACGTGGCCTCCTTTTTGTGGGGTGAGGGGTGCCGTTGAGGTACCGCTAACTCAGTTGTGATGTAACACTGAGTCCTGTTGCACTCCTGTGCATCCTGGGAACACAGGAAGTCTATGCAGGGAGCGTTGGCAACAGTATATGCCAGTGGGCGGTAAGGAGTGGTGTAAACCCACATGCACACATCTCTCCTCTCCTCAGGCTCCATGGTCCACTGTATTTCACTTACAAAACACAAGTTCAAAGATAAAATTGTTAGGGATTTTAAGACGGCAACGATGTGGCATAAAATCAAGTGCGAGGCACTTTTGAGTTGGGGGGTTCCGTGTGACTTTGGGGACCCCGTACTAATTCCTGCTGGGGGCTGGGCCTGGGCCATGGTTTAGGGGTCCAGGCTGCTGGGGAGAAGAAAGGAACTCTGACTCTACCAGCTGCTGGTAAGAAAGACCCAAGACCCTTTTAATTAACCCATGACATGATCTAATATCTCCAAAGAACCTAGCCCCTCTGCAACCCAGCTCCTCCCCCCCGCGACATGCACACACATTTCCAACTGGCTAGGATATTTAACTTAATGAATTGTCACTCATTTGCGCAGTGTCTGTAGGGGGCGGTGAAGGGTGTGGACAGCAGGTCACGTGCCCAGGCTTGTTCCCACAGGAATAGGGCTGAGTCCCATACCCACAAGCCCACAGAAATGCCCTGAAAAAAAAGACAAAGTAGAGAATTTCATCAGCACACCGACAAAATAAACTTTCTTCCCGAAAACATATTCACTTTCTGGCAGAGCGGCTGTCCTTATTCTACCCTAGATACAACTGCATTCCAATGACTGGTGAGGGACCCTTTATACAAGTTTGTAAAATGCTTGAAGAAGCGTCCAGAAAAAAGAGACACCATGCAAGCATAAGGTACTATTATCACTTGTTTCAAAGTCTGTGTTTTGTTACCAAACATTCTCCCCTGGTGACATACAGATCCGCATGGCTTATTATAAGCAAGGCCATGTGTGGCCTCTCATAGCCCATCACTTGCCTACAGAAGCTCCTGGTCTCACTGACTTTCCACATCAGAACGAAACCATCCATAAAAGTGCTGAGAAGCAAACACTGAGGCAAGGGGGATTTGAGTATTCTTTTTTTCCCCTACCATCAAGTCAAGACTCTAATACCCTAATCCATCAGATCTCCCAGGCAGAAACCACAAATCTTTTTTGTTTTGTTCAGCATATTGGCACAGTGACGAGGTGATATTACCGTCTGTCGAGAACCTCTCTTGTAACCTCACCAAGTCTCAAGTTCACAACAAGAGCTGAAGCAAATAACCCCGGAATGCAGATGATTGTTTATTTATGGATTTACCTTGTTACATACCAGTCTATACCCAAGGCCTTTCGTCAGGACTTCACAAAAAGTAATAGTAACTGACATTCATCGCACATCGAGCTTCTCATTCCATTTCCCTTTTCTTTAATAGATCCCTATAGAAGGTGCAGAAGGAAGCTCAGGCTATTGTCAGACAGTCATTTTCCTTCACTCTCTCCCAGCTCATCAAACATTCTTTTGCTGCTGCTTGCTAGAGTGAACCGTATTTTTTTTTTTTTTAAACTTTTTTTTTTTTTCACACACACACACTGTATTTTATTTTTACAAGAGATAAATAGACTGACACCAAGCATTGTACATGGATGACCACAACAAAAGCAACAATGATTGCAATTACCAAACATGAAACACACTCATACTATGTCATAATATTGACATTCAGTCCAGTAATCCTCCACTGTAACAGCTCCTTTACTTTGCAGTGAAAATTGATTTCTATATTCTTTGCCTCTGAGTCCTTGTGGGATTTTTTTTTTTTTTAAATTCAGACAGAAAGTCACAAAAATTATACTCATCCTCATCAGTTCACTCAGTCCCATGTAATTAATTTTTTTTTTCATCTTGATCTTTTTGTTAGCACTTTTATGAGTTCATCAGTTTTTCATTAGAGTTCTGAAAATGCTTATTCATTCAGTTCAGCAGTACAGTCAGTTACCAGAAACCTGTACTTGTCAGAGTCTTTTCCATGAATTTCTTGAAGATGAAACCCTTTTATAGGAACATATTTGCAAAATCATCAGAGTACACCCAGAACTGTCTGTAAATGACAAAAGACTTAAAAATGACCACGGTTAAAGATTTGATGAAAGTTCATAATAATGCAGTTGACAAGAAAATTAGTTATTTCTGAGATATACATTTTAAAGTAATAACTAGGATTATTACTTATAACATTATACCAGAACATATAAGATTTTTAGAAATTTCATGTAATGTCTGAAACATTTATATTAACATATTTCCATACATATTTCCATACAAATACAAATATAAGATTTTTAGAAATTTCATGTAATGTCTGAAACATTTATATTAACATATTTCCATACATATTTCCATACAAATACAAATATAAGATTTTTAGAAATTTCATGTAATGTCTGAAACATTTATATTAACATATTTCCATACAAATAACCCAATGAAAGTTTAGTATTAGTTGTTTTGTTTGTCTTTTTATACTGCAGGTTCTTATTAGGCATCAATTTTATACACATCAGTGTATACATGTCAATCCCAATCGCCCAATTCAGCACACCACCATCCCCACCTCACCGCAGTTTTCCCCCCTTGGTGTCCATATGTCCATTGTCTACATCTGTGTCTCAACTTCTGCCCTGCAAACTGGCTCATCTGTACCATTTTTCTAGGTTCCACATACATGCATTAATATACGATATTTGTTTTTCTCTTTCTGACTTACTTCACTCTGTATGACAGTCTCTAGATCCATCCACGTCTCAACAAATGACTCAATTTCGTTCCTTTTTATGGCTGAGTAATATTCCATTGTATATATGTACCACTACTTCTTTATCCATTCGTCTGCTGATGGGCATTTAGGTTGCTTCCATGACCTGGCTATTGTAAATAGTGCTGCAATGAACATTCGGGTGCATGTGTCTTTTTGAATTACGGTTTTCTCTGGGTATATGCCCAGTAGTGGGATTGCTGGGTCATATGGTAATTCTATTTTTAGTTTTTTAAGGAACCTCCATATTGTTCTCCATAGTGGCTGTATCAATTGACATTCCCACCAACAGTGCAAGAGGGTTCCCTTTTCTCCACACCCTCTCCAGCATTTGTTGTTTGTAGATTTTCTGATGATGCCCATTCTAACAGGAGTGAGGTGATACCTCATTGTAGTTTTGATTTGCATTTCTCTAATAATTAGTGATGTTGAGCATCTTTTCCTGTGCTTCGTGGCCGTCTGTATGTCTTCTTTGGAGAAATGTCTATTTAGGTCTTCTGCCCATTTTTGGATTGGGGTGTTTGTTTCTTTGATATTGAGCTGAATGAGCTGTTTATATATTTTGGAGATTAATCCTTTGTCCGTTGATTCATTTGCAAATATTTTCTCCCATTCTGAGGGTTGTCTTTTCGTCTTGTTTATGGTTTCCTTTGCTGTGCAAAAGCTTTGAAGTTTCATTAGGTCCCACTTGTTTATTTTTGTTTTTATTTCCATTACTCTAGGAGGTGGATCAAAAAAGATCTTGCTGTGATTTATGTCAAAGAGTGTTCTTCCTATGTTTTCCTCTAAGAGTTTTATAGTGTCCAGTCTTATATTTAGGTCTCTAATCCATTTTGAGTTTATTTTTGTGTATGGTGTTAGGGAGTATTCTAATTTCATTCTTTTACATGTAGCTGTCCAGTTTTCCCAGCACCACTTATTGAAGAGACTGTCTTTTCTCCATTGTATATCTTTGCCTCCTTTGTCATAGATTAGTTGACCATAGGTGCGTGGGTTAATCTCTGGGCTTTCTATCTTGTTCCATTGATCTATGTTTCTGTTTTTGTGCCAGTACCATATTGTCTTGATTAGTGTAGCTTTGTAGTATAGTCTGAAGTCAGGGAGTCTGATTCCTCCAGCTCCATTTTTTTGCCTCAAGACTGCTTTGGCTATTCGGGGTCTTTTGTGTCTCCATACAAATTTTAAGATGATTTGTTCTAGCTCCGTAAAAAATGCCATTGGTAATTTGATAGGGATTGCATTGAATCTGTAGATTGCTTTGGGTAGTATACTCATTTTCACAATGTTGATTCTTCCAAGCCAAGAACATGGTATATCTCTCCATCTGTTGGTATCATCTTTAATTTCTTTCATCAGTGTCTTATAGTTTTCTGCATACAGGTCTTTTGTCTCCCTAGGTAGGTTTATTCCTAGGTATTTTATTCTTTTTGTTGCAATGGTAAATGGGAGTGTTTCCATAATTTCTCTTTCAGATTTTTCATCATTAGTGTATAGGAATGCAAGAGATTTCTGTGCATTAATTTTGTATCCTGCAACTTTACCATATTCATTAATTAGCTCTAGCAGTTTTCTGGTGGCAGTTTTAGGATTCTCTATGTATAGTATCATGTCATCCGCAAACAGTGACAGTTTTACTTCTTCTTTTCCAATTTGTATTCCTTTTATTTCTTTTTCTTCTCTGATTGCCGTGGCTAGGACTTCCAGAACTATGTTGAATAATAGTGGTGAGAGTGGACATCCTTGTCTCGTTCCTGATCTTAGAGAAAATGCTTTCCGTTTTTCACCATTGAGAATGATGTTTGCTGTGGGTTTGTCATATATGGCCTTTATTATGTTGAGGTAGGTTCCCTCTATGCCCACTTTCTGGAGAGTTTTTATCAGAAATGGGTGTTGAATTTTGTCAAAAGCTTTTTCTGCATCTATTGAGATGATCATATGGTTTTTATTCTTCAATTTGTTAATATGGTGTATCACATTGATTGATTTGCGTATATTGAAGAATCCTTGCATCCCTGGGATAAATCCCAATTGATTGTGGTGTATGATCCTTTTAATGTGTTGTTGGATTCTGTTTGCTAGTATTTTGTTGAGGATTTTTGCATCTATATTCATCAGTGATATTGGTCTGTAATTTTCTTTTTTTGTAGTGTCTTTGTCTGGTTTTGGTATCAGGGTGATGGTGGCCTCATAGAATGAGTTTGGGAGTGTTCCTTCCTCTGCAATTTTGTGGAAGAGTTTGAGAAGGATGGGTGTTAGCTCTTCTCTAAATGTTTGATAGAATTCACCTGTGAAGCCATCTGGTCCTGGACTTTTGTTTGTTGGAAGATTTTTAATCACAGTTTCAATTTCATTACTTGTGATTGGTCTGTTCATATTTTCTGTTTCTTCCTGATTCAGTCTTGGAAGGTTATACCTTTCTAAGAATTTGTCCATTTCTTCCAGGTTGTCCATTTTATTGGCATAAAGTTGCTTGTAGTAGTCTCTTAGGATGCTTTGTATTTCTGTGGTGTCTGTTGTAACTTCTCCTTTTTCATTTCTGATTTTATTGATTTGAGTCCTCTCCCTCTTTTTCTTGATGAGTCTGGCTAATAGCTTATCAATTTTGTTTATCTTCTCAAAGAACCAACTTTTAGTTTTATTGATCTTTGCTATTGTTTTCTTTGTTTCTATTTCATTTATTTCTGCTCTGATCTTTATGATTTCTTTCCTTCTGCTAACTTTGGGTTTTGTTTGTTCTTCTTTCTCTAGTTTCTTTAGGTGTAAGGTTAGATTGTTTACTTGAGATTTTTCTTGTTTCTTTAGGTAGGCTTGTATAGCTATAAACTTCCCTCTTAGAACCGCTTTTGCTGCATCCCATAGGTTTTGGGTCGTCATGTTTTCATTGTCATTTGTCTCTAGGTATTTTTTAATTTCCTCTTTGATTTCTTCAGTGATCTCTTGGTTATTTAGTAACGTATTGTTTAGCCTCCATGTGTTTGTCTTTTATACGTTTTTTTCCCTGTAATTCATTTCTAATCTCATCGCGTTGTGGTCAGAAAAGATGCTTGATATGATTTCAATTTTCTTAAATTTACTGAGGCTTGATTTGTGACCCAAGATGTGATCTATCCTGGAGAATGTTCCGTGCGCACTTGAGAAGAACGTGTAATCTGCTGTTTTTGGATGGAATGTCCTATATATATCAATTAAATCTATCTGGTCTATTGTGTCATTTAAAGCTTCTGTTTCCTTATTTATTTTCATTTTGGATGATCTGTCCATTGGTGTAAGTGAAGTGTTAAAGTCCCCCACTATTATTGTGTTACTGTCGATTTCCTCTTTTATAGCTGTTAGCAGTTGCCTTATGTATTGAGGTGCTCCTATGTTGGGTGCATATATATTTATAATTGTTATATCTTCTTCTTGGATTGATCCCTGGATCATTATGTAGTGTCCTTCCTTGTCTCTTGTAACATTCTTTATTTTAAAGTCTATTTTATCTGATATGAGTATAGCTACTCCAGCTTTCTTTTGATTTCCATTTGCATGGAATATCTTTTTCCAGCCCCTCACTTTCAGTCTGTATGTGTCCCTAGGTCTGAAGTGGGTCTCTTGTAGACAGCATATATATGGGTCTTGTTTTTGTATCCATTCAGCCAGTCTATGTCTTTTGGTTGGGGCATTTAAACCATTCACGTTTAAGGTAATTATCGATATGTATGTTCCTATGACCATTTTCTTAATTGTTTTGGGTTTGTTTTTGTAGGTCCTTTTCTTCTCTTGTGTTTCCCACTTAGAGAAGTTCCTTTAGCATTTGTTGTAGAGCTGGTTTGGTGGTGCTGAATTCTCTTAGCTTTTGCTTGTCTGTAAAGCTTTTGATTTCTCCATCAAATCTAAATGAGATCCTTGCCGGGTAGAGTAATCTTGGTTGTAGGTTCTTCCCTTTCATCACTTTAAGTATATCATGCCACTCCCTTCTGGCTTGCAGAGTTTCTGCTGAGAAATCAGCTGTTAACCTTATGGGAGTTCCCTTGTATGTTATTTGTCGTTTTTCCCTTGCTGCTTTCAATAATTTTTCTTTGTCTTTAATTTTTGCCACTTTGATTACTATGTGTCTCGGCGTGTTTCTCCTTGGGTTTATTCTGTATGGGACTCTCTGCGCTTCCTGGACTTGGGTGGCTATTTCCTTTCCCATGTTAGGGAAGTTTTCGACTATAATCTCTTCAAATATTTTCTCTGGCCCTTTCTCTCTCTCTTCTCCTTCTGGGACCCCTATAATGCGAATGTTGTTGCGTTTAATGTTGTCCCAGAGGTCTCTTAGGCTGTCTTCATTTCTTTTCATTCTTTTTTCTTTAGTCTGTTCCGCAGCAGTCAATTCCACCATTCTGTCTTCCAGGTCACTTATCCGTTCTTCTGCCTCAGTTATTCTGCTATTGATTCCTTCTAGTGTAGTTTTCATTTCAGTTATTGTATTGTTCATCTCTGTTTGTTTGTTCTTTAATTCTTCTAGGTCTTTGTTAATCATTTCTTGCATCTTCTCAATCTTTGCCTCCATTCTTATTCTGAGGTCCTGGATCATCTTCACTATCATTATTCTGAATTCTTTTTCTGGAAGGTTGCCTATCTCCACTTCATTTAGTTGTTTTTCTGGGGTTTTTTCTTGTTCCTTCATCTGGTACATAGCCCTCTGCCTTTTCATCTTGTCTATCTTTCTGTAACTGTGGTTTTTGGTCCACAGGCTGCAGGATTGTAGTTTTTCTTGCTTCTGTTGTCTGCCCTCTGGTGGTTGAGGCTATCTAAGAGGCTTGATGGGAGGCTCTGGTGGTGGGTAGAGCTGACTGTTGCTGTGGCGGTCAGAGCTCAGTAAAACCTTAATCCACTTGACTGTTGATGGGTGGGGCTGGGTTCCCTCCCTGTTGCTGTGGCGGTCAGAGCTCAGTAAAACCTTAATCCACTTGACTGTTGATGGGTGGGGCTGGGTTCCCTCCCTGTTGGCCGTTCTGCCCGAGGCAACCCAACACTGGAGCCCACCCGCACTCTTTGGTGGGGCTAACGGCAGACTCTGGGAGGGCTCACGCCAAGGAGAACCTCCCAGAACCTCTGCTGCCAGTGTCCTTATCCCCACGGTGAAACAGAGCCACCACTCGCCTCTGCAGGAGACCCCCCAACACCAGCAGGTAGGTCTGGTTCAGTCTCCCCCAGGGTCACTGCTCCTTCCCCTGGGTCCCGATGCACACATTACTTTGTGTGTGCCCTCCAAGAGTGGGGTCTCTGTTTCCCCCAGTCCTGTCAAAGTCCTGCACTCAATTCCCACTAGGCTTCAAAGTCTGATTCTCTAGGAATTCCTCCTCCCGTAGCCGGACCCCCAGGTTGGGAAGCCTGACGTGGGGCTCAGAACCTTCACTCCAGTGGGTGGACTTCTGTGGTATAAGTGCTCGCCAGTCTGTGAGCCACCCACCCAGCAGTTATGGGATTTGATTTTACTCTGATTGCGCCCCTCCTACCGTCTCACTGTGGCTTCTCCTCTGTCCTTGGACGTGGGGTATCCTCCTTGGTGAAGTCCAGGGTCTTCCTGTCAATGATTGTCCAGCAGCCAGTTGCGATTCTGGTGCTCTCGCAAGAGGGAGTGAGAGCACGTCCTTCTACTCCGCCATCTTGGTTAATCCTCCGAACCGTATTTTTGAAAGTGTGACATGGGTCTCGTCTGTAGATATCTTACCAACATGCAGCCATCATTTTCCTTGACCTCACATCATTCTAATCCGTTCTCAACGTTCACGATTCTCCTGAGAGTCCTTATGGATCAGGGAGGGAGGCCGGAGACGTAATAACAGCTTCTCGCACTTAGTATCACTGCTCAGGAAATTTTGAAGCACTTGCCAGTGTAAACATTCTTCCATGTCTCTGATAAAAATAATGAAAAGTGCTTGGGTTTAAGATGATAGGCTCTCTGTAACTTCTGATCAGGGTGGACAGATACATTTATGGGAAGAAAGTTTCTTTGTATCAGTATAAAGAAATATTTCCAGCTCCTTTCTGCTGTGGGACTTAATTGTCTCCTTCTCCCTCTCCCTCTCTTCCCCCTTTTTTCTTTTTTTTTCTTCTGTTCCTATGCTTTAAAAAATTTTTTAAAATTGAAGTATAGTTGATTTACAATGTTGTGTTAGTTTCTGCTGTACAGCAAGTTGAATCAGTTATATATATATACATATCTCCACTCTTTTTTAAAAAAATTAATTAATTAATTAAATTTTGGCTGCTTTTGGTCTTCGTTGCTGTGCGCGGGCTTTCTCTGGTTGCGGTGAGCAGGGGCTACTCTTTGTTGCAGTGCACGGGCTTCTCATTGCGGTGGCTTCTCTTGTTGCAGAGTACGGGCACTGGGTGCGCGAGCTTCAGTAGTTGTGGTGCATGGGCTCAGTAGTTGTGGCCCGTGGGCTCTAGAGCGCAGGCTCAGTAGTTGTGGCGCACGGGCTTAGTTGCTCTGCGGCATGTGGGATCTTCCCGGACCAGGGCTCGAACCCGTGTCCCCTGCATTGGCAGGCGGATTCTTAACCACTGCGCCACCAGGGAAGTCCCCTATCCACTCTTTTTAAGATTCTTTTCCTATACAGGTCATTTCAGAGTATTGAGAAGAGTTCCCTGTGCTATACAGTAGGTCCTTATTAGTTATCTGTTTTATATATAGTAGTGTGTCTGTGTCAATCCCAGTCTTCCAATTTATCCCTTCCCCTGCCCCCAGCTTTGCCCCCTGGTAATCATAAATTTGTTTTCTACATCTGTGACCCTATTTCTGTTTTGTAAATAAGTTAGTTTGTACCATTTTTTTTTAGATTCCACATATAAGTGCTATCATATGATATTTGTCTTTCTCTGTCTGGCTTAACTTTACTCAGTATGACAATCTCTAGGTCCATCCATATTGCTGCAAGTGGCATTATTTCATTCTTTTTTTATGGCTGAGTACCTTTTTTCTTGTTTTGCTTTAAAAATATTTTGAAATATTTCACAATAGAAAAATTTTTTTTTTTTTTTTTTTACATCAGAATCACCAATGTATTTAGAGTGATCCACAAACCTTACTTCAGACCTACTGGATCTCCTGGAAATAATTTAGACATCTGAATGTAAACAGATAAAACAACTGTTTCCAAAGAGGTTTGAGAACCACTCTTACAGTAATGAGTCGTTAGAACCTCTGGTACGGGCAGATGCAGTAAAATTAACCTGAAAGCAAGACTAGATTGAGTGTGACGTGAAGTGGAAGGCCTGTGAGAAAGTAGAAATAGTGAAAATGAGAAAGACAACTCAAAAATTATTTTGAATAAAGACTGGACAGTACTTGAGGACAGATAATAATACATGGGATGAAAAGGAGTGAAAAGTAGAGAGTAGTTGATTTGGGAAGAAAAAAAATTTTTTGGTAATGGATTGAGTTTAAGAAGGTGAGAAGAAATTCAAGTGAAGATGTTCTGATGAAATGAGTTGTAGTAATGAACGGATAAAAGTTTTTTGAAAGAATAAGTAGAGAAAAAAGGATGGCTGGGAATCAAGGCTTAGGAAACACCCATAGGTACTTCCTATGCTTTAGGTGCAGGAATAGAAAGAAAAAGGAGCAAAAGGGAGAGAGAAATATATCATTATAATAAGAAAGCTGAGAGAGGAGAAAAACATTTCAAAGAAGGAAAAGGTGGTCTGTAGCATCCATATAATGTCATCCAAGTACTATGCAACTTTTATCTGAGGGAAAACTATATCACATGTAATTACTCTAGACTAGAAGTGGTATAATTTCCCCTCAGAATTTTTGTTAGTTAATCTGTCTTTTTTTTTTTTTCACACACACACACACACACACACACACACACACACACACACACACTGTATTTTATTTTTACAAGAGATAAATAGACTGACACCAAGCATTGTAAATGGATGACCACAACAAAAGCAACAATGATTGCAATTACCAAACACGGAACACACTCATACTATGTCATAATATTGACATTCAGTCCAGTAATCCTCCACTGTAACAGCTCCTTTACTCTGCAGTGAAAATTGATTTGTATATTCTTTGCCTCTGAGTGCTTGTGGGATTTTTTTTAAAAATTCAAACAGAAAGTCACAAAAATTATAATCATCCATTATAATATTTTGAAATATTTCACAATAGAAAAATCTTTTGAAAATTGATTATTTGATCATTCAGTTTGCTTCCATGTGACAACAGAGCAGTCTTCGAAGTGTTTGGAAGGTCTCGATTACCAAGTCCTTTCCTTGGCTTTGGACATACTCAGGGTCCAGATTTATTCATTCCTTTCAAAATGGTCATATATGTGTGTATCCAGATACAAATGGAAAGGAGGGTGGAGCTGGAGTGGGGGGAAGGAAAACTTTAGGGGCTCAGCTAAGTCTTCTGAGAAACCTGCCTCTTCCTTCTCCCCACTCCACCCCTCAAACTGCCCTAGGGATTCTCTTTGCTTCTTCCATAATAACCTTTATGTAGCTCAACCACTGCATTTGTCATTTTTTTTTTTTGTAGCTAACTGTATTACCTGGCATTACCAGTGCAATTATTAATCTTTGTTAAAGTTTAATGGAATGATTAGAAATAAATATTTCAGTTGCAGTAATTTTCTAAAATTATAGTAATTAATTCAGAGCTATAATAATTTCCAACTTAGTAATAAAGCTTCCTTGCATGCTACATTTTTCATTCAGTTAGCTGGAACACATAGAAATCTGTATTGGAAGGGGAGACCCCTGTAGGAAGCGAGTTGATCAAAAAATCAGTGAGTGCAAATCTGAGTGCCTGCTTTGCTGGTATAGAGAGAATACACTTGGTCGTTGCAGACATTTGGAAGCAAATGGAGGTAATTTGAGGGACTCTCTGGATCCCAGGGCTAATTACTGCTTTCTCTTGTCTGCACCTTTTAAAAATGTACTGTTAGGCTCTGTTGCTATTTTTTTAAATGTCTGGGTTCTGGACAATAAGGTCAGAATTGGTTCTGACTTTATCACTGGAACACCCTATCCTTTGTATTTTAGGGCTTGACCATTGAGATGAATTTCAGATCTTGGACAAATCTTAAATTTACAATAATCAATTCGGGGCTCATTTGAAATTCTGTTTGTGTTTTCTCCCTGTGGCATGCATGGCATGTCTCTTCAGGTGCCTCCAGGTATATCCCTTGGGTTCCCCCCTGGGTGTTTCTTTGCACTGGGTTTCAGCTACTAGGCGGGGAGGCTGCCCGTCTTTGGGTGCGCAGAAGAGCCCCTGGTTCTCTTGCCTCGGCTAAACGCGCATCCTTGCGGATACTTCCCAAAAGAGCCTTGATCAGTCCTCATGTTGTTACCTCTTTCTGTCAGAAAAGATCTATTGAGCACCTACTCTATGCCAGATTTTGAACTAGGAATTGGGGACACAACAGAGAAAAAGATAGACTCGGACTTTTGGACTCTCAAAATTCTCAAATTTTCATAAAAGCTCTTGCTGGTGAGGGTCTCAGTTTATTTATATTCAAGATGACATTTTTTTGTTTTCTCCCTAGCATGATTTCTTACATGAATGCACAGGGGGGGAAAACAGGAAAATTAAAATGGGCGATTGCAAAAAAAATGTATGAACATTTTGGGGCTTCTATACCATTTGTAAAATTGTGGCAACATTCAAAATACATAGATTTATAAATTTAAACTTTTAGCATTCTGTGTTACTCTGAATGAATGATGTGATATATTATTTTGCATATATTAAAAAAAAATGTTGTTCCTTCCTACTCCTAAATCCCCCAAAGTGGATTTTATCTATGTCCCATCGCCATATACGACACCAACTATCTTGGTGCCAGTAATTGTGAAAGGAAAATGAAAATGGAGTTGGTGTTGCTAAGAGAACTCTTGAAAATTAAGCAGAGAGGCCACTAGAATGCGTGACTTATGCACATCTCAGCCTGGATGGAATCTGACCTTTTAATGCCAGAAACTCAAGATACTTATCCGCCCCTTCCGCTAAAATAACTCATGGCAACCACCCCTTAAGGACAAATATTTCCTTTCTTGTGTCAGCGTACAACCTCACGACTTTTGCCTTTGTAAGCTCCTGACTCTTTCTCTTCCCTGGAACCTCTACGGTTTTACCCAAATCTGTGTTTGCCAAATTGCAATTCTTAAGACCGTACATAAAGCTCTTTGTTCTTTGCAGCCTTGATACTGATGATTATTTGACATTACAAATAGAGACCAAATTTTATTATATAGGTAATTAACTTAATGTGTTCTCTTCCTAGAGGGTAAAGACTCTGCTTTTCATATTTGAGTAGCTCGAGCCTAGCATAGTACTTGGAACACAGTAAGGGCTCAATAAATGTTTGCTGGATAAATGAAGGCAGGCAGGATTTAGGAAGCTTAAAAATGGGACAACCCTTTTCCTGACTGGTGTTTGGAATGGAAATAAGGGAATGCAAATAAGAAGCTAAGGGTCCCCTATACACATCGCATGTTTCTTGCACCCTAATTGAGCTAAGTACTTACGTACGTGGCACATATGACTGCTCATATTTAATTTCATGAAGGAAGAAGCATCACTTTATTTTACAAACAGGGAAACTGAAGCTGAGGCAGCTTATGAGACATGTTCAAGTCACACAGCTGGTTAGCTGGCAGAGCCGCCACCGGGACCCAGGTCAGAAGGGCAGAGCTGCTTCACATTTCATGCTCCTAACTATTAAACGTACTGTGCCTTACAGACTAACTGTCCCAGCGCTTTGGTTTATACAAACCTTCTGGTAGGGTCCCTCCCTGAACCCCTCCCCCTCTACTGCTGGGCGCCCCCCACAACCTTCAGGATGCTTAGCCTGCAAATACTAGTGTTGGGAGGCAAAGTGTCAAGATGTGAGTCTTCCTTGCAAGTCATATTTAGTTGGAGGAAAGGAATAATTTGATGAAATTTCTAATTATTTACAGTTAGGGTTCCCCCCCCCCAACATCTGGTAATAGGCCTCTCTGCATTCAAACATACATCTCTACTGAGTTATTTGGAAAGGAAACTATTGCTTTATATCAGGAGGATAGAGAAGGTGAGGTGGGGAAGAGGTATGAGGGTTTCTTGTGCTGTATGCAGGAGAAATATCAATCAAATTTTAAAAATTTGTGTTTTAGAATAAAATCTCCCATTCATTTTTGGGAGTTTCTGCTTCCTTTTTTGCCTTGGGCCTTATTTAGTGATTCATTTATTTAGGGGTTACAGCATATATTCCTGAAATTCTGGATGGTGGAACTGTTTGCCCTTCCAAAGCAGGGGCTCCTCTAGGTACATACACACTGAGGCTTCCCTTCAAATAGAGTCAGAGAATTTTCTTCTTGGGGAGAGGGTACCCTCCCACCTGCAGCCGGTGCTTTGGACTTTGAATCGCCTCAAGGTGAGGGGCAGTAATTAGCATGCCTTCTTAAAGCAGGTCTGGCTTATTATCTCAATTCAGAATGGGATGGGGGACATTTGCTCCCTTGCCTGTTTGGGTTTAGAAGGACAGCCTAGGATGGATGTCATCTGCTCCCTGATAGAAGGAAGGGAGACTAATAAAAGGCACTAAATACATCTTTTTCCTTATTTCACTCGACTCCCTGCGTCTGTCACAGACCCTGATGGACTGACAGAACGTTACACAAATAACTCTCCTTCTTAAGCAACGACGAGGCAGCAGTGGGCATTTTTTCATTTAGAGTCCGTCAACCGAGAATTGATAAAGTCATCACAGAACAACTGTAGTTTGACCCTGACCTGACAAAAGAGATCGAAAATGTCTCGTGTGGAGAGAAGCGAGGGGGCTGGCTCAGAAGGAAGCCGCCAGTCGGCTAAGGGCTGACACCAGGCATTCCGCCGAGTGTGTTTAATAACTGAAAAGCAAATAATGAAAGGGCAGTCAGTAAACAATTGTGGTTTACTAAATTATTCATTTCAACAATACTTCCAGTGTTTGCCCAGAGAAGGGAGAACGTCTGTATGTTTTCTTCCCAACTGCTCGTCAGGTCTGAACCTGTCCGGATGCTGAGTTGTTCACACTCTGGACAGCAGAGGGCGCTCGTGTTACATCAAAAAGGGAGGCGGTACCACCCCTCCCCCACCCCCGCCCCCGCCCCCTCCTCCCGGTGCCTGTCTTGTGTTTACGAAGGCGAGAAAGATGCAAGAGATAGGAAAATGTTAAGAAGAGGCGCAGAGGAAGGTAGAAAACGAGAGGAGAGGCACGGAAATGAAAAAAACCGAATTTTTCACAGGGAGCTCAAATTCAACCCTGTATGAAGCTAGGCCTAAGGAAATAAAGAGAAAACAGTTGTTCTGTATTCCTTGGTTAAAGTCACTTCTTTATTTGAAAACCCTAGGACGGCAGATTTGGAACCGACGGGGTAAGGGGTCAGGAGAGATTTGAAAAATCCAACAGATCTATTTCCATCTTGAAAACCCAGCTCTGATTTGCAGGAAACGCTCCCGGGAATCAAGTGCTTCTCTGGGGCCTCGCCACCAGCAAAACAATCAAAAACGCCGCCCAGCTGCTGAGCGGCCCTAGGTCGTTTCCATGCAGGGCATACTTTAATGGCGAATATCAGCTAAGCTCTGCGCTCCTTCTCTGTTCTCACGGCGCTCTGCTATAGCCCTATTTTATTTATGAAACGGTGTCACAGGAGGCAAAACGCCTGTCGCAGGGCGAGAAGGGCCGTTGTACTCCCCGGGATATTTACTGTCTACCTGAGGCGCGGGGCTTTAATCTGTCCTCGGCAGTCATGCAGATGCTAAAACGCATGGTATTTATTTACAATAACGCGTGAGGCAGCCCACAGGGAAGTGTCACCTTGTTTGTAATCAATCCCCCTGCCAGACTGTTGTTGCAGCACAGACTTTGTATGAAGTGACAAATTGGCTTCGTCTTCTTATTCTTTTTCTTTTTTTTTTTGGTGTTTTTTAAAAAAAATTTATTTTATTTATTATTTATTTTTGGCTGTGTTGGGTCTTCGTTGCTGCGCGCGGGCTTTCTCTAGTTGCGGCGAGCAGGGGCTACTCTTCATTGCGGTGCGCGGGCTTCTCATTGCGGTGGCTTCTCTTGTTGTGGCGCACGGGCTCTAGGCTCGTGGGCTTCAGTAGCTGTGGCACGTGGGCTCAGTAGTTGTGGCTCACGGGCTTAGTTGCTCCGCGGCATGTGGGATCTTCCCAGACCAGGGCCTGAACCCGTGTCCCGTGCGTTGGCAGGCGGGTTCTTAACCACTGCGCCACCAGGGAAGCCCCGTCTGCTTATTCTGACTGTCATTTTTCTTCAGTGGGGATCCATCATCTCTGCTACCAGGCCTTGGAGTGTGTACCACACAGGGACGCACCCAAATGCATCCCCTGTGAGTGTGCTCAGGAGAAAAAGCCACTCTCTCCCCTATGCCTGCAGACAAATCCCATTTCTTACCACTGCAATGAGTGCTGAGATGTTGAAAGTGGTGATTGTGGTGAGTTAAACATTGATGCATCTGGTGAAGGTGGGTTATTGAACTGATACTGGTATTATTTGATTTCAGTTAGGAGCTTGATGGGAAAGTAGATGTCTCAATCCACAAGACTAAGTAAGCTGGAATATTTAGAAGGAGACATTTATTTTTCATTCAGTCCCTCAACATTTATCGAACACCAGCCCTGCTCTAGGTCCTGGGGATACCCACACTCCTGGAGCTCACACTTCACAGATGTAGCAAATTCGGGGCAAAGGGCATGACCCGCCAAGTTACCCCTCTCCTTTGCTCTGCCCCACCTCCATCACTGCAGGTTTCCCTCCAGAAGGAGACTTATTTTTGGTTTTAATTTTAGATGAAGTCTTCTCTCACCTTGTGGCTGACAGACTCTCAAGGTGGTCACTCCATAACCTCCACCTCCTAGTGTTCAGACCCTATGACTCTCTTCTCTTGAGAGTGGGCAGGACCTGTGACTTTCTAACCAATACAATATGGCAGAGGTGACAGGATGTATGAGATTATGTGTATGTGATTACATGATTGTGTTACATAAGATTGTAACTCCCATCTTGCTGGAGTCTCTCTTTTTCCTCTGGTGTCTTTGAAAAAGCAAGAAGCCATGTAGGGAAACCCCATGTGGTAAGGAGATGCAGACAGCATGTAGAATCTGAGGGCTACCTTCAACCAACATCCAGCAGAAACCAGAAGTCCACAGTCCTACAACCACAAGGAGTCGCATTTTGCCAATAACATAAGTGAGACTGAAAGCAGATCCTTTCCCAGCTGAGTCTCAGATGAGACTGTAGCCCCAGTCAACACCATGATTGTAGCCTTCTGAGACCCTAAGCAGAAGACCCAGCTCAGCCGTTCTCATACTCCTGAGCCACAGAAAATGTGAGATAACAAATGTATGTTTTCTTTTTTTAAGCTACTAAGTTTGTGGTAGTTTTGTTACACAGTAATAGATAACACTCAAAACCATATCCCCCTTTTCTTCCTTCTCTGTCGCATCAACCTCTCAAAAACTGAACTTCTTCTTTAGTGAGCTGAATGAATTTCCTGCTTAATCAGTACCAGCTTAAAGGTCTTAAAGGCAAATTTGCCAGACTGTCTGGAATAGGACTTTCTTTCTTTCATTCTTTCTTTCTTTCTTTACTTTTGGCTGCTTTGGGTCTTTGTTGCTGCGTGCGGGCTTTCTCTAGTTGCGGTGAGCAGGGGCTACTCTTTGTTGTGGTGTGCGGGCTTCTCATTGTCATGGCTTCTCTTGTTGCGGAGCACAGGCTCTAGGCGTGTGGGCTTCAGTAGTTGTGGCTCTCAAGCTCTAGAGCGCAGGCTCAGTAGTTGTGGTGCATGGGCTTAGTTGCTCCGCAGCATGTGGGAATATTCCCAGACTAAGGATCGAACCCCTGTCCCCTGAATTGGCAGGCAGATTCTTAACCACTGTGCCATCAGGGAAGTCCCAGGACTTGCTTTCTATTTAGAATAAATCTGAAAGTTAGGTACACAGTGAAAATAAACTGCAATGAAATTGAACTTATGTAGTTAATTGTAACCAGTTTTAAGACTGGGTCTAAGACTTCCCTGGTGGCTCAGTGGTTAAGAATCCGCCTGCCAGTGCAGGGGACACGGGTTTGATCCCTGGTCCTGGAGGATCCCACATGCGGTGGAGCAACTAAGCCCGCAAGCCACAAGTACTGAGCCCATGTGCCACAACTACTGAAGCCCACATGCCTAGAGCCTGTGCCCCACAACAAGAGATGCCACCGCAATGAGAAGCCCGTGCACCGCAACAAAGAGTAGCCCCTGCTCGCCGCAACTAGAGAAAGCCCGCACGCAGCAACAAAGACCCAAAAGCAGCCAAAAAAAAAAAAAAAAAAGACTCGGTCTAGTTATAAATTAGATTACGATTGTTTGGTTAGATAAAGGAAGAGGTTCCCATAGAGCAGGCAAAGGTGGGGAATATGCAAGCGGGGTGCACTTGGCCCCTTTTGGAGAGTTTACATGTTAAGTGATTGACATATTTTGAAGCTGAGAGTCTGGATTCATGCCTGAGGGAAATGCAGGAGGCCATTATTTGTTGGAGAGAGAATAGCAATGAAGAGAATCCACAAAAATGGAGGAGAGCAAAGAGAGAAATGTTAGGTGATTCCGATCACTTGAGACAATGTGTAAAAGAGATGACTAGGGAATTCCCTGGCGGTCCAGTGGTTAGGACTTGGCACTTTCACTGCCGGGGCCTCTGGTTCGATCCCTGGTTGGGGAACTAAGATCCTGCAAGCTGAGCAGCGTGGCCAGGAAAAAAAAAAAAAAAGATGACTAACTGGCAACTAGGTGACCAGGAGGTAAGGACTGCAGGGGCATTCCTGCCTTTGCTCAGATCACTCTTCTTTTCTGAGTGTTCTCATCCCCGACAGATCATCAAACTCCCATTTGCCCTTCAGGTCCAATCAAGTACTAACACTCTCATGAAATTTCCAGAGAAGGTCTTGATTTCAGGCCACAGAAATTTCCTCAAATTCTTTTAAATGATAAAGAAATGTTCTTGGCCCATGCCACTGACTAGTCTATGGGTAAACTGGGCTTTGCGTGAAGTTGCCCCAAAAGTGTCAACGTCATCACGTAATCAATGGGACACTAGCTATGTTTTTCGTTTTGTTTTTAAAAAAATTTTCAAGTTCTGTTTCCCTCTGGCTTTCCTCCTGATAACAAAAATGACTTAAGTCCACACTTTTCAGAGGAAGAGAAAAGAAATTTATCCTAGACATCCAAGCAAAGCCCTGAGAGTCACTCCGGTGGACATGCCTTGCCTGCAGTGCTCATGTCTGAGTCTGTCATTCTGACCAGGGGGATGGAGGGCGCTGATTGGTGTGGGCTATGCCTGAGGCTCTGTCCCTGGGGTAGAATCAGCTCCCCTGGAACCACATGAATTCCTCAACAGAAACCAGTGTTCACGCAACCTTTTTAAACTCTAGCCCACCCTTGTTTATCTACTTCTGAAATAAACATTTACTAAGAGTTTTGCATCAATGGGTGAGAGGTTTTGGAAGTTAGTATCGTCCCTATTTTTAGCCAATTCCTTAGTAAAGTTAGGACATTTGTTTCCAATTTCGATCCTTTCACATTTCACGTGTGGATTGCAGGCCCTTCCCGATTGGAGTATATGCTTATTGAAAGCAAGAGCTACACAGAACTCTTGGGATATTGGCCCTAAACCACCATAGCTGATGGGTACAGGGCAGGTTAATTGAACTGAGGCCTTGCAGACTAGCCTCACAAATTTCCGTCGGTGAGTCCTACCATTGCTTTAACATTTGTATTATGAAAACGAATCTGATGGAACTCAAAATCATCTTTGATCTTTTATGTTGAACTCATTAAACCATGTTAAGAGACAACTGAGATCTCATTTTTGCACCCTTTCTGAACAAACAACTCCATTAATAGTTCTTTGTAAAATAATAAGAGACAGTCTGGGTGGGTGGTTAAACTCTCAGGTTCTGGACAGACCTGGGTTCAAATTTTGGCCTCACCGCTTCATGACTTTGTTTCCTGCAACAGGCTTTCATGTCCTCTGTGCCTCAGGGCTCTCATTTGTAAAATGGGAATATAACAGCAATAGGAAAGAATGGACAAAGCACAGGAAGGGAGAGTTCCCCAAAAGGAGATATAAAAGTCCATTAAGTATAAGAAAGGATTTGGGCCTTACTCATAATAGGAGAAAATTAAAGCTACATGGAGATAGCATATTTTTCACCTATCAGAATGGATGGACTCAAGCTTTGACAATCCTTCTCTTGTCAAACCTGACGGGGAAACAGACCCCCTCATATATTGCTAGAACTCATTGTTGGAGGCCCTATGAAGGGCAAGTTGACAATACCTGTCTAAATTGCAAATGTGTGTATCCTCGGATCCAGCCATCCACTTTTGGGTATTTGTCATACAGATATCCTGGCACACTTATGAAATGGTATATGTTCAAACTTATTCATTGTAGCATTTTTCTTAATGGCAAAAGATTGGAAAACAATCCAATTGTCCATCAATGTGGAACTGGTTAAATCAGTTATGACGCGTTAATACAACAGACTGTTAGGCAATTCTATACTGCAGTAAAAAAAAAAAAAAGAAGAAAAGAAGAAAAAAAGTCTCTACATATTGGTATGGAGATACTGACAAATCTATGGCCAAATGGAAAAAAAAAACTAGGTGCAGAACAGGATGTTGAATGCGTTACTTTTTGTGAAAAACAAAAAGGAAAAAACGTCTATTGGTTTGTGCTAGTATTTGCATAAAGGAACTCTGAAGGATTTCCTAAAAATCCTATGAAGTGGTTACCTTTTTAGAGAGCCGATCAGGGCTGGTGGGGGGTTGGGGGGTGGGGAATAATCACTCTGGACCTCTGAAGATTGATTTCTGAAACCTGTAAATCTTTTAGCTGTTCAGAAAAATTGGAAAAACGTCCGAGCATTTCTGATGTTTTTCCCTTTTGCCTATCTGGGGAGCGGCGGTTGGAACACTCTCTAGCCTCATTTATCATTTACGTAGCATGCCTACTGCCTCTTGCCTCAGTCTGGAGAGGACAGCTTAATGTAACTGGTAAAGAGCACGCCTGGAATTTGGGGTGAGCCGAACCTGGATTCCAGTTTGGGCTCCGTTGCTTACTGGCTGTGTGGTCCAGGGCAAGTTACGTCACCTCTCTGAGCTCTGTTCTTTCACTTGGAAAATGAGGAGGCATCTCATTTTACAAGTGTGAAGAATAAATCAGATGTTAGGAACGTGCTTAGCACCGTGCATGGCGGTTGTGGCTAAGTACTCCTTAACTGATGGCTAGTATTAGGCTCTAAGCTCCTAGATGTCAGGGGTTGTTGTTTTGTGTTTTGTTTGTTATTTTCTCCCACCAAATCAGTCTTGAGAGTGCTTTGTGCAGACTCACACAGAGGGCTGTTTATGAACATGACATGATGTGGATGGTGACACTCTTGGTTCCTGAGGGATGGCAGGGAGACAGGTATTCTTGTTCTTAACTCATAATTATTTATTTATTTATTTTAATAAATTTATTTATTTATTTATTTTTGGCTGCATTGGGTTTTCGTAGCTGCATGCGGGCTTTCTCTAGTTGTGGCGAGAGGGGGCTACTCTTCGTTGTGGTGCATGGGCTTCTCATTGCGGTGGCTTCTCTTGTTGCGGAGCACGGGCTCTAGGCGTGCGGGCTTCAGTAGTCGTGGCACGTGGGCTCAGTACTTGTGGCTCGCGGGTTCTACAGCACAGGCTCAGTAGTTGTGGCGCACGGGCTGAGTTGCTCCGTGGCATGTGGGGTCTTCCCAGACCAGGGCTCGAACCCGTGTGCCCTGCATTGGCAGGCGGATTCTTAACCACTGCGCCACCAGGGAAACCCTTAACTCATAAGTAAAAGGGGCTGGAACACAAGGGCAGGAATTGCTGCTCCTTTTCCCCCTCAAGGCATGACCTGTGTCTGTTGGGACAACAGGACAGTGACCTGAAAACTCTGGGGCTCCTCTCCGTGGGCTGGGCTCTCCACGGGCTCAGGTGGAGTGGGTCAGCGGTGAGCAGGTGAGCCTCAGGTGTGTTTAAGGATTCTACAGACACTTCTTTTCACGTTGATGCCGGCGCCTGGGGAATATCACTAGTTCAACAAATAATTATGAGCACCTATCATGTGTCTGACAACTGGTTATGAATCTGGAGAAACAAAGAGAAATGAGATCTGATTTTTGGTCCTTGCTAAAACCAGTTCTCAGGACAGTTGGCCTTTGTTTCCTGTGCAGGTTTAAATATGTGGATTTCCCCCAGCACCTTCCATCTTGGGTCTATCCTCCCATCCCTTTTAACTTTGACGTTTTAGATTTACCCGAGGCTATACTCTTTCTGGCTCACCTAAATGAAAGACATTTAAGACATTTAACCTGAAGGTCGAAGCGCACAGGCATCCGGACAGGGTAGGACTCTAGGTCACATAAGGATGCAGGTACCCGGCTCTGTACAGGAGAGAAGTAGCGTTACAGCAGCTACATCCTCGAACGGGGAGGATGGAGGGGGGCGATCTATTTGCATCCTCCCCGCCGTGTGCACGCAGGGCAGGGAACGGGGGTGTCACAAGACTGGCAAGATGACTTTGTGACTAGGAGCCAGAGCTCGTGATCTGTTTACCCTTCATCTGACATGTACGACGTTTGCAAACATCAAACTTAACGGGACCTGTGATTTTTACCACTTGTCAGGTTGAGATGCTGATGACAGCGAGGGGATGGCATACAAACAATTAAGGATCTTTAAATCAGAGGACTTTAACGCTTTACAAGAATACTGCTGAGGTACTTTGATGGTGTAATATCAAGAAATTGCTGAACTTCCTTAGTGCAGGAAATAACCCTGCTTCCTTTTCTGAGACAGCTCGTTCGCGTCTATCCAGTAGATGAAGACAAATGAAACCGACTTAGACCTATTACATACTTCCTGGCCTGTACATCAGGCTGGGACCAGCTCTTCTTTCCTCCTTCCTTCCTCGCTTAGTAGTAAATAGTAGCTACTATTATATTATTATAATGCTACTAATATATTATACTATTATATCAATAATCCATTATATTATTATAATGGATCCCAATCATGTATTAACCACGCCCCCGCCCCGCCCCCCTCCCCTCCCCAGCGCTCTCCATGGCCAGGGGCGGAGATGTTAGCTCCCCGGCAGCCGCTAGCATAGGGACATGGGGAATGGTGCTCCGAATCCGTGACTGGGACTTCAGAGACCCGTCCCCAACCCTCCCTCTGTGGCCGTGTGGGTGGCCGAGTGGCACTCAGGTGGGAGAGGAGAGAAGGCTTTAAAGAATTAGGGGCTGGGACTTCCCTGGTGGTCCAGTGGTTAGGACTCCACACTTCCAATACAGGGGTGGCGCGGGTTCCATCCCTGGTGGGGGAACTAAGATCCCACATGCCCCATGGCATGGCCAAAAACAAAACAAAAAATTAAGAAAAAGAATTTGCAGCATCAGAGAATAGCAGCACCCTGCCCCCATCCCTCACTCTGCCGGCACAGGGGCTCTCTCAAACCTTTTAACAGCACCTTGAGTATACTGCACACTCTTTCAACGCTCTGGGAAACGGAGTAGGGAGGCCCAGAGCTCGAGCCTCGGAGGAATGGCCACGCTCAGCCGGGCACTGTGCTGGAAGGAGCTGTTGGTTTCCAGGCATCTCTTGAAAAGCATCCTTCTTCACCTCCACCGCTGACTCACAAAGGGCAAAAAGCCTGCCGTTGAGATCCCAGGCTCAGTACCTGGGTTGTTCGTGTCATTTCCTGCAATGTTTATCCGGTCCTCTCTGTGTACTTTGCCAGCTGGAACGAAACAGCGCTGCTATGGAAACTGCAAACACCAGGCAATCCTGGCCCCTGCACTTGGCAGCCCAGCCAGAGATAATGGCTTTTGTTCTTATCTATTGGATGCTGACGATGATTATCAGTCAGTTGTACCCTCAGGCCCTAACTAGGGACACGCTGACACTGTGCCATCAGGCTCTCTTGTAAACTTCCCCCGCCTCGTGATGCAGCGATGCAGGCGGATGCAGGCGGAGATAACCAGCGCAGCCATTATCCTGAGGACAGCCCGGGGCTTTATGCTTCCTTGACAACTTCTGTGGTCTCCCCCCTCTCAGGTGACCCAGAACTCTCAAAATAGTCTGCCGAACTCTGTAACTTGCCCAGCCCAACCAACTGGCGGCGAAGCTTCCATCCCAGTTTTCTTTCTTTCTTTTTTTTTTTTTTCCAGTACTAATAAATACATTCTCCTGGAGCTGGCTGTGACTCAGATGCATTGTGTCATCCCAGCAGGAACAGGTCATGACACTCGAAACAGGTGACTGGACATTCTTCTTCCCAGAATAAATACAAAGCCCAGCCCTCTAAACACACATTTAATATGAAACTCCAAAGATTATTAAAACTTCTCTGTTGGCTGCAACATTTCAGAAGAGGTCAGTTCACTGTATCTGACATTAATTGTTACAATGCTGGGAGAAAAGGAGTCCCGGAGACTGAACAAGGGGATGTGGGAGCCTTTCACCCCTGGGTAGCCAGGTTAAATCAAACACAGCCTGGCAGGGAGTAGGTGTGGACAAACACAGCTGTGTTTAGAACGCGCTGATGTCTATTTTTCCAATATTTGTGCTTTGAAAAGAGTTTTCTGCTTGAAATGCAGCCTCTCTTGTGCTTGGAGCTCACATGTGTGGTAGCAGAAATTATTCCATCTCTATTTCTGTGATTCTCAGGGACTGGCTTTCTTGTATTCTTAAAGCGGTATTTTTTTCCCCCCCTTGGCAACACCCATTTTCTCTGGTTTCAAACTGCTCTATTCTGGAGGAGATACTCTTGAAAAGTCTTCTGACCCATTTGCTTGCAAATGCTTTTCTTTGGTAAGAAATATTTGCTATTCTTAAAGCTCTTGCCACATGAAGTAGGGTGATTTTCGAATTCTATTTGATCCTTCTCAAAGCTAGCTAGCCTTGTTCTAGCAGAAAAATTGTAGTACAGGCGCACACAGAAAATAGTTCTAATTCCTGATGTTATTTCACATTTGTAGGCTGTTGCTCACAGGAATATTTGGATGAGAGAGGTGGCTCATTGTGAAGCTATAGTCACTAATGGCCCTCTTCCCTCTTTCTCCAGAGAGGATAGAGCAAGGGCAGTCCCTGGCTAAGAATTTAATGGAGTCTTTGCATATAGTAATTTTAGTAATTTTAAAGGTTGAGGCAGGCCTTGGTGTATGTAAGGAAGCTGCAGTCAATATACACACCTATCTTGACTGACATATACATATATGTATGACTTATCAATGGGTTGGATTCTTTTTTCCAGCTGACCATTGAGGTACAATTTGATTTGAATTTGTGCATGGGGGAGGATTGGTGATGAAGGAAAGATATTGGTCTTCATAATTACATAGGATATTAACTGCACTGTGAGAGAGTCAGCCTTGCAAACTGTTAACCTAAAACAATAAAACGGTAAGTTATTTTACCAGCAGAATACATTTATTTGAGAACAGCAAAGAATTGCAATTTGGGACATGCGACTATGTTGAACCACATGCCAGTCTAGTAAAGCAAAGGAGAGGAAACTCTTTTATAGAGGAGAAGGGGAAGTTGGGAGGGCATGTTATAAACAAAAAGTCCGTTGGAGGAAACTGGGAGTTCAAAGCATAGTGATTTTTTTAATTGGCTGAGTTGTGACAGTCTCTCATTGGCTGAGCTATTGCCAGGAAAGGAGAAAATTTTTCTTTCTCCTGCTGACAGTAGGAAAGTAGCATCACTTTCTGCCAGAGATACAAAGTACGTTTCCTTCTGTTGGGATCTGTACATGTGTGAGTGGTGTATCTGTGAGAGCTCCCCTTTCTGGACTCCTGACTCCATTTTAGTGAGGTTTCCCTTTATTAATTTTCACACTTCCCCCTTTAGATCAAGATCTTTCTCAAAAAGCATTGCTGATCAAGAGTCAAATTTTGTTCTATTTTTGTTTTTTTGATTTTTTTTTAAAACAAGCATTTGGTGGCCTTTCGTCCTTCGATGCCGGAAGGACTTTTTCTGGGTGTTGTGACTCATGTCGGAGGGAAAGTACACAGATTGGAAAACTATTGTGGTCACATTTGAGTAACAAGGAGGGGTAGGAGGGAGATCTCTTAGGCATTTTCCATCTAAAGTCTGTATCTTAGAATTGTGAATACAGCAAGGGCACACTCAAAACTGAAGGAATTAAACAAGTGCTTTATGAAGATGGTGCAGGAATAAACATGAAGTAATTGAACAGTATTGTTATCTCAAAAGAGACTGTTTGGAACCAAATGTTGTATCAGTAATACAACCTGTAGGTTGCAAATTCAGAAACTATGAATTTGGATAATAATCCAGAGTCAGTTTTTGGTCTAAATGAAAGAGAGACTTCTGTGAATTCTAAACCTTCTAAAAGACCTGGTCTGGATATCTTGGGAAAGCTGTCTCATCAGATGTCATCTGCTTCAATTCTGGGAATTCTTTACCTTCAGGTCAGCAGATGGTGTGCAGGTCCAGTCAGGGTTTGGTGCTTTCTTTAGATGTGTGATTTGAATCCCAGAGTCTGTTCCCTGGAGTTTGGTGGCCCAAGGGTTGGTTAGCAGTACCTGATAGGAGCCTTTCCAGGGAGGTTGAAGAGAGTCTTTTTGGAGGCACCTTTTCCAATAGAGAACACCTCCAAGTTGAAAGGTGTGATGCTTAAGGTCTTCGTATCCTGAGAGCTCACTGTGAAAAGATTACTCGACCAGGGCATGGTTATTTATTTATTTATTTATTTATTTATTTATTTATTTTTGGCTGCATTGGGTCTTCGTTGCTGCGCGCGGGCTTTCTCTAGCTGTGGCGAGTGGGGGCTACTCTTTGTTGTGGCGCGCGGGCTTCTCATTGCGGTGGCTTCTTGTTGCAGAGCACGGGCTCTAGGCACGCGGGCTTCATAGTTGTGGCGCGCGGGTCCTAGAGCGCAGGCTCAGTAGCTGTGGCGCACGGGCTTAGTTGCTCCGTGACATGTGGGATCATCCCGGACCAGGGCTCGAACCTGTGTCCCCTGCCTTGGCAGGCGGATTCTTAACCACTGCGCCACCAGGGAAGCCCCGGCATGGTTATTTTTAGTGGAAGCAATTAGGCCTTTACAATATTGAAGTATATCTCCTTTTATCAGCTGTGGATCAAAGAAGCAGGGCTGGGTGCAGTGGGCACCCTTTGACTATTTCAAAGGGTGAGAGTTTATGAGGTCTCAAAGTGGTGGACCTGAGATTTAGAAGGACCAGTGGCAGTGCTTTTGGCCAGGGTATTTGAAGGCTCTCTATGAATTTTGCCAGCTGAATCTTAATAGTGCTGTTAGTACGATCAACTAGCAATGAGCGTTGCGGATGGTACATACAGTGAAAGTGTAAAAACGGCCAAACAGTCAGACTTGTTGAAGTACCTGACCAATAAAGGGTTCCTCAATCACTATGAAGTTTGAGAGGGGTTCCCCAGGTATGGATAATCTAACAAAATGTTAGCCACCAAAGAAACAGTGGCCTGTCTATAAGGGAAAGCTTCCGTCCAGTGAGGAAACATACAGACCATAATTAAAACATATTTATAGCCTGAGATGGGGGCAGCTGTATGAAATCCATTTGCCAAACCTTGAATGGCCCATTAGGCAATTCAAAATGTCCAGGAGCAGTGTGAACAGGTTTTCCTGGGTTGTATTTTGGGCAGGTGGGACAAGCAAGGTAGGCCCTCTTTGTGACATTATTAATATTTTCCCAGCAATATTCGTTCAGGAACGTTATCATTTTGTCAGTGGACCAATGGTTCAATGCATGTACAGTGGTAAGGAGTGCGAATCATAGCGGGAGGTACGCTGTGGATTTTGACAATATTAGTTGGAGATTTTGCCCGTAAGAAGGTTGGTAGCTGATTCAACAGGGAGAAATGGTCAGTCTTTCCAGAATTAGCTTCAGGACCGTCAGAGACAGAGAAAATAAAAGATGTCCAAGTGTCTTTTTTTTTTTTTTTTTTTAATTAATTTATTTATTTACTTATGGCTGTGTTGGGTCTTCGTTTCTGTGCGAGGGCTTTCTCCAGTTGCGGCAAGCGGGGGCCATTCTTCATCGCGGTGCGCGGGCCTCTCACTATCGCGGCCTCTCTTGTTGCGGAGCACAGGCTCCAGACGTGCAGGCTCAGTAGTTGTGGCTCACGGGCCTAGTTGCTCCGTGGCATGTGGGATCTTCCCAGACCAGGGCTCGAACCCGTGTCCCCTGCATTGGCAGACAGATTCTCAACCGCTGCGCCACCAGGGAAGCCCGTCAAAGTGTCTTTTAATTCATCTGGTTGGCTCTTTTGATGGCTACCGTCAATTCTAGAATTGTTTCCCCCTTTTGAGAGAAAGAGAGTCTGGCATGGTAATTTTCCAAGACGTCAGGGCCTAACAAGTGAATAGGGGTGGAGGAACTAAGGAGAAAAGGGTGTGCGTCTCTCAAAGGGCCTAAACAATAGGGAAGAGGTTCAGATACAGGAACCTGTCGAGGTTCATCAGAGATCCCCACTATTTGAACTGTTTTAGTGCTCTGAGGCACGGGCTGCTTTAGAGCAGGGGGGTTGATCACTGAGAGTGTGGCTCTGGCATCAATAAAGACACAGAGCGATTCATCTCCAATCTGGAGAGTTGTTTTTCTGAGCTGATTAAGGGGAAAATGGGCAAGAACCCCTGTAGTTCCTTGGAGTCCCCTCACTGGGAATTAGGAGGACATTGGAAAGGCTGGCTAGAAGGCTGAAAATGACCAAAATGATTAAATTGGTAAGAAATGCTTAAACCTTTTTTCCCAATGTCATGACTCTTTGCAATAATAGCAGAAACGAGAAGGTTTTTGGTTTCGTTTAGAGACCTTCATTTGTCAGAGTTTAAGAATTTAGCAGTCTTTCTTTCTGGTGACTCATCTAGGGTACAAGCAAGCTGATTTGCCAAATTAACTAAATCTGGAGTGGACCTCGTTTCTCATTCCATCCTGGCCCTTTCAACTGAAAGAGAAGATCCCTGTTCAGCCATTAGTAAACATGGAATTAAAGGCCACCCTAGTGGAACTAACATTTCAAGGAAGACCAGAATTTTCTTTAAAGATAATCTGAAGTTAATTACAATAGTTACGAACAGGTTCATCAGATTTTTGTGTGCAAGCCTGAATTTTGTTCCCATCAACAGGCTCAGGAAAGGCTACAGTGATTGCTTGATGGAGGTTTTCAGCGAGTGCTCTGGACTCTTGTCAAGTTAGGGCTTTGCTTTCTAATCCCCTCCAGGATGTTCCCATAGGACTAGTTTCATCCATTGTTTGGCTTGACCCTCACCAACAAGCATGTGGGCTAACTGATATAAATCTGAGAAACCAGGTTGGTAGGTTTGAATAACTATGATAAATTCTTTAGCAAACCCATGGGGTTCCTCATTTACTTCTAGAAACTCGAACTGTGGCTCAAATTCAGCCTTAGTCCAGGGAACATAAGAAATTTGGGGTTTATCTGGATCCTCAGAAGATTTCACACTAACGGAGAAGGTTCTGATGGGGTCAGAGAAGGAGGAAGATGGCCCTGGGGGCAAAGCCCGAGACACGGAAGCTGCAGAGGCGAACATGAGACTTCAGAAGCCCTTTCGTCTTTCTTTAATCCTTTGATTGCTTCAGTTAATTTAATTATTGTATTTTGCAGAGAGGCAATTTTAGACTCCTGGTAATGTTTGGAAGCCTTAAAATACCTACCCAAATAGGCATCAAATTTAGTTTTGACGATTTCAGAGCCATGGCTGTCTAATGCAGCCATGGAGTAAGGCTAATGCCTGAGGGTAGGTTTTCTTGGGTAGATGAAGAGTCTTAGTCTGAATTATATTTGTATGTGTGATTAACGCTGTGCTGTGCTCACACATAAGCCCTGGCTTCTCAGTGGCTTATCACAGTGAAGGTTTACTGGTTGCTCACAGCATACACTCTGTCTCATGGAGGGGCGGGCAGCCCTCCTCCATCTGGTAGCCATGCCATCTAGAATGGGAGGCCTACAAAAACGCTAGAGCAGGAGGAGAGAGGGAGTGTATGACCGGGTCTGGAAATGGCAAACATCACTTCCAATCCTGTCCCGTTGTCCAAAGCCCACTCATAAGCCTAACATTAACTGCAAGGTAGGCTGAGAATGGAGTCTTCCTGTGGGCCTGGGAAGAGGAAAAAAAGATCCGTGAACACCTAGCATTGCCTCCGCTGCAGAGATTAAGGAAAGGCATGCTTTGGAGAGAAGGTCAGACCTGAGGACAAGAGAGCAGGGTTAGGAAGTGGATGTGCCCCTCACTGAGCAGGAGTGAGCTCTCTGGGTCCTTTTCCCCTAGACTGCGGGAAACATCATCTTTAGCACATAGCTTTGTGCTCTCTCCCGATGTGTAATTCACTTTAATTCCCCCAACCTTTTATGGGAAGCTGATACGCATCCCTCTGTGGCCTCAGGTCGAGGGATGCAGAGAAGAAAGAGACAGCACAATGAGAGGAACTGCTGTCTGCCTGCCGCCTCTCTGCTGGTCCCTTAGAGAAGCAGCGGCAGCCATCCGAAGTCTGTGTCCTGGAGTCCAGGCAGGGACCAGCCACAAAGTGAGTGGTGACCTGCGGGTCCCACAGCAGGGAGCACTCCCATCAGAGAGCTCAGGAAGGAGGTGACCGAAGCCTCCACTTTGTTAATATCCACCAGAGAAAGCAGACCTTTGGAAGGGCGATGCTGATGGCTTGGGTTGCGCTTTGCCATAAAAACAGCTCAAAGCCCAGGTCTTATCAGTAGCCTTCCCTACGGTTTAGTACTATTGCTTGAGCACCTGCACAGCCAAGTGCTACCTGGCTGAACACACTGCAGCCTCATCTCATTAATCGTCACAGCAACCTGACGAGGTAGAGGGAATTATCCCCCATGTTACAGGTGAGGAAACGGAGGCCGAGAGAGGTTATTTAACCCAAGTGGCAGAGCCAAGAGTATAACCCAAGTCTGCTTGATTCTAAAGCCAGTCTTATACTTTCCTGACTAGCAGTGGTTAATTATAGTTAACACCCCTCAGAAGATCCTCAGAAAATGGGCCTCTGTCCATGACTGAATCTGCAGACTCTATTGCAGGATCTCAGGAGGCTTGGGATTAGTTTGGGGACTGCGGTTGGAATCAAAAGTCCTGCTTTGTGAAGTGTCTTAGAGCCTGGATGTCCTAAAATTCTGGGAGAGCTAAGACAGGAAGAGTTCCAGCCTGTTCAGGAGTTTATATCACTCCTTGATATATACTTGATAGTGTCCTGGAGATTCTGGCCTAAAATAGACCAAAGAAAGAAAGAGAGAAGGAAAGAAAGAAAGAAGAGAGACAGAAAGATATACAATACTCGCACCATAAATTACCAAAACGACATGATTCAGTTAATATTTAAGCTTAAATGACTATCTATATGGCTCTGTATATAAATATGTGTACGTGTATACATTTATATACACATACAGATATACTGTATACTGTATGTATATATATGTATATATATATATACATATATCTGTATGATAGTAAAGATAGTGTCCTGGAGATTCTGGCCTGAAACAGATGAAAGAAAGAAAGAAAAAGAAAGAAAGAAAGAAAGAAAGAAAGAAAGAAAGAAGGAAGGAAAGAAAGAATATATAATACATGCATATGTAAATTACCTAAACATGATTCAGTTAATATTTAAGCTTATATGCCTATATATCTGGCTCTGTGTGTATGTTTGTGTGTGTGTGTGTATATATATATATATATATGCACATTTATATCAGTATGTGTATATATATATACACACATATACACACATTCACTCATGTTTAAATTATATTTTTATAAAAACAATATTCAACTCTAATTCTATTTTTTTTAGAATTGCTTTATTTTTATTTTATTTTTTATTTATATATTTTTATTTTTATTTTTGGCTTCGTTGGGTCTTAGTTGCGGGATCTTTTATTGCGTCATGCAGCGCACAGGCTTCTCTCTAGTTGTGGCTTCTGTCTAGTTGTGGTTTCTCTCTAGTGGCTTCTCTCAAGTTGTGTGGCTTCTATCTAGTTGTGGTTTCTCTCTAGTGGCTTGTCTCTAGTTGTGGCTTCTCTCTAGTTGTGTGGCTTGTCTCTAGTTGTGGCTTCTCTCTAGTTGTATGGCTTCTCTCTAGTTGTGGTGCTTGGGCTTAGTTGCCTTGCGGCATGTGGGATCTTAGTTCCCCAGCCAGGGATGGAACTTGCATCCCCTGCATTGGAAGGTGGATTCTAAACCACTGGGCCGCCAGGGAAGTCCCTCTAATTCTATTTCTGTAGCAGCTTTGGAGTGCTCTTCCTTGAATGTGTTGGTGCTTGTGGAGATGTTGGGCGTGGGTACTCACGAGCAAGTTGCGATCAAGGTCAACCACCAGGAAGGCACGATGCAGGCTGAGGAGTAAAGTGAGAAGTACGGAGAGGGCTCGGCTCAGAGGCCAGGAACCACTAGATGACACTGCAGACCTATCTGCCTGCGGTATGACAGTGGCCTGGCTCTTAAAGGTGGTAAAACAAGGATTTATAGATTTAATAGTTTAATGTGATGATGCCTTGGGATGTCTTGGGATGATGTCGGTAATTTTCTTCCTTTGAGAGCTGTTGTGCTCTCAGGATCTGTCCCATTTTTGAGAAACCAAAACTTTGTCTGGGCATGTGTCCTGAAGATGGGTCCAGAGCTGGCAGTAGCCTTTTCTTCAGGGACATAGGAGGATGCTGACAAAGACACAGAGCTGACGCCCTCCCTCCCTCCCTCCTTCCATCCTTCCTTCTTTAGTTTTAGATCTTGTGTCTCTTCCACACCCAGGCTTGTAAAGTCAGACACTCAGTAGTAGAATTTGGCTTCTTTGGCCTTGTATCTGAGGAGTGCATATCACAGTAACACACAGGGCCTCTGTGGTTTATAAATGAATAAAACTCAATGAGTACATGAGACCAAAGTCTGAGGTTGAAGTTCAGTGAAAGTACCAAGTTTTTCATAGTGCCCTCTAAGTGCAAGATTAAAATGACCTCATTTCAGGCTGTGAGTTTAGTGCTTTTGCTTTTTAAGTGAAGATTTCAAGACGTTCCATTAGATAAGTCAAGATGCATTACCTAAAATATGCTGTTTTCTAGCTGAGGGTCGGGGGAGGGAGGGAACAGAGGGCATGTTGGAAGCCAGAGAACATCCCTGACGGTTAAGGTGGAATCATTACCCATTTCTTCTTGGGACCCAAGTGTATCCTTTAATTTCTAGGCATGGGGAGATCCCAGGTATTCCAATTAACAATACTTTTTTTTTTTTTTTCGTACAGAGTGTAATAAACACTGCAAACTTGGAAAAGAGAGAAAGAAAAACCATGAAATAAAAAAAAATGTAAAAGGCAGAAATCCTGTTGCCCTAAGGCTAGTTTGGTGCTTTTATTCAAAACGAAGGATAAGGTAACCACAATATCCAAAGTCTAAAACGAGGCAGTTTTTAGAGAGTCACCGGCACGCGAGAGGGCACGGGGTGACAGGGAGCGAGGGAAGCTGGGATCAGGGGTGGGGTCATGAGGCCCCAGAATTCCTCCCAGTGGCTCGAATCCTTCCGAGGAAGTGGAGGGCAGGACTCATTGGCTCCCTGGTACCTGTTATTTGAAGACCAAGAATCCTAATTTAGGGACACCCACTAAATGCCATTGACTTTAACGACCTCTGATCCTTGCATTTCTGGGAGGTGGTTATTATTTTCCTTAAAAAAAATTTTTTTTTTTTTTGCACATCCATAAAGCCTTTTAATTATATGGGAATAATGATAATAATTATAAAGGCCTACACTCAGCTGATAAAATATATATTGCTCCAGAAAAAATTATTACATGTATTACAAATGAATTATTTCTGTCAGTGAATGGCTCCCATGACATTTTTCAACAATATAAACATAAGCAGCCTTCAGGCTTTATACTTACAGGGAAAAAAATTGCTGGTTTGTGGAATCAGAAAGGTTTTCTTGTTTTAAAATTTTTGTTGGAGTATAGGTGATTTACAATGTAGTGTTAGTATGGGGTGTACAGCAAAGTGAATCAGTTATACCTATATATATCTGCTCTTTTTTTAGCTTCTTTCCCCATATAGATCATTATAGAGTATTGAGTAGAGTTCCCTGTAGGGAACTCTATAGAGTAGGTCCTTATTAGTTATCTATTTTATATTTAGTAGTGTTTATATGTCAATCCCAATCTTCCA
Source organism: Eschrichtius robustus (assembly GCF_028021215.1). Taxonomy (NCBI): domain Eukaryota; kingdom Metazoa; phylum Chordata; class Mammalia; order Artiodactyla; family Eschrichtiidae; genus Eschrichtius; species Eschrichtius robustus. The sequence continues at coordinate 147,467,113 of NC_090827.1, read as the reverse complement.
ATTTATCCCTCCCCCCACCACCCCCTTACCCCCTGGTAACCATAAGTTTGTTCTCTACATCTGTAACTCTATTTCTGTTTTGTAGGTAAGTTCATTTGTACCCTTTTTTTAGATTCCACATATAAACAATATCATATGATATTTGTCTCTCTGTCTGACTTACTTCGCTTAATATGATAATCTCTAGATCCATCCATGTTGCTACAAATGACATTATTTCGTTCTTCTAATGCTGAGTAATATTCCATTGTGGGTATTATCTTCCTCATTTTGTAAGGCTAGAAATGGAGGCTCAGAGAGGTGAAGAAAACTGCCCACATAATTGTTAACGCCAATGAAGCCCTTACGCACCAGTTCAAGTTATAGGCACTTTATATGTAGTAACTTATTTAATCTTCACTCTATCCCTATGATTAGGCCACTCTTATTCTCCCCATTTCACAGATGAGGAAACTGAGGCACCAGAGGTCAAGGGGCTCATCCAAAGTCATGTGATTAGTGAATGCGTGGGCCGGGATTCAAACCAAGTCTGTCTGATTTCCCAACCTCTTTTATTTTTCTTACCTCACCATGTGGCAGCTTAAAAAACTGAGAAATATCACAAACATCACAAAATCCAGAAAAATAACATACTATTTTTATTAATTTATTTTCTAGGATACTTTTATCTTTTTCCCTACTTTTTTGGGCAGCACGTTTTGACTCTTTACGTAATAATAATTTTGTAATATCAACTTCTATAGTGACAATAGAAAATAATTCCGCCCTTCCTTTAGCCTGATTGATCAAAACTTTTTAAAAAAATTAGAGTTGAGAATGCATAAATCATGTGATGTCACACACAGACAAACTTGTTTAATACAACTATAGGATTTTGGCCTATGATAAAGGAATTATGATAAATTCTATTTTGTATGATTCTCATAAAAAATATCTAGTGCATCTATAATTGTATACCATGCATTGTTGCATCTATTCCTGACAGAAACTTTTGTTTTGACTAGGCTTCAACGAGAATTGAATCTTCCAGTTACAATTTTACATGTCTGAAGACTAAAATAATTTTCCACAAACTAGCTTCTGGTTCCCTATATTCCAAATCTTGTTTCTCTTCTGCTACCCACACACTTTCAGTGCTGGGTGCTATAGAACAGGTGATAATACATTTGGCTTTATCTGGGTCAGTCCCAGTTTACACCTGTCATCCTGGCATAATAGGGCCTTTCTTTTCCCTCACAAAACTGTCCTGGTGGGGAGGAAGGAGTTGAAGCAGTTCATCTGTGATCCATTTCTCCTCTGATTCCTGGGGGAAAGCTTCTGCAAAAGAAAGGAAGTGGCCTGGCTTCATCTCCCTGTAAACACGCTCTTAACTGGACCCCCTGGTAGAACAATGATATTTGATAGGAAAGTCCTTATATATTGAGTGTTCCTAGTTGGATAGCCTTGATTTAGGATTACTTAGGGCCAACAAACCTAGATGTTATAGATTTATAAGGCATGATTCCTGGAGAAGATCATGTTACCTATACAATTATCTGGGGATAAAATGGGGATGTTTCATAACCTAAAATCTCCTTGATGTGTGAGGTGACACGTCAACCTCATCTAGAGACCCCCATATATTATTATTCTGTCCAGAGGGCATGTGTCTGATGTGGGAAGGAAGGACCGGAGCAGTCAATAGGACATCTCAGACATCACCCTGCTTTTGCCTATGCCTCCTGATTGCTTATATCCTTAAAATCACTAGTACAGCTTGATTTGGGGTAAAGTCTCAGATTTGTGTGAGTGTGATTTGACAACCTGATCCTTTAGGCTAGCTCACTGGGGTTGCTCACAAGAGATTATAGGCCATCCTAGCCTTCTGACCCAGTCACATGGTCCTGTGACCTCTAGCTCTGTATCTTTGTGTCGTGAGGTTGGGCACGTTGGCATAGATGGAGTTTTTCGGGAATCCTACTGACGACTAGACACGGAGAGGACAAACAACTTCCCAGGTGGTACTGATATTGTTGTTCCGAGTTCCACATCTTGAGAACCACTAGTTTAAAACCACTGATTGGACTCTCTGGGTCCCAGTCCCATTTTGGGGTCTTGCTCTGATGACAGTCTGGGAGACTTTGAAACCTCACTTTCCAACTACTGCTTACGGTTGCTTCTGGGTCTTGCCTTTTAGTACTCAAGTATAAATCTATTAGATTCCACAGAACCACTGAATTACCAATTTTCTAGTCCCAGCCTCTCTCAATGTCTTTTAGCACAGTTAAGCCAGAGACATTTAATTTCCAGGAGACCCACTTGGAACAAGCACTTGACAGACACTCAGCAAGCTTCTGCTGTTTAGAGACACTGATTATACCACAAGGCTGTTGAAGACACAGAGGACCCAAAAAATAGCACCCTTTTCCCTACAGCCCTGTTGTTCAGCACAGCATATTAGAGAATCTATAAGAAGAATTAATGATGCCAAGATCTAATAAAAAAAGGCCAACCACATAGAGATACCCCAAAGTGGATATAAAGTTTCTCCCATGATCAAATTCCTAGTAAGAAATTAAAATTCAGTAATCAAATCTTGAAATTTCAAGTCCAGATATGTTAAAAGTCCAAGGATATAAAATTAGAAATATATATTTTTTACCCTTGAGTTAAACATTCTGATGTTAAAGCCTCCAATTTCTTATTCTGCTGAGTCACTGGAACCTCCATCCCAACCCAGCACACATGTTAAGTACAATCCAGTTCAAGTAGCACCACATCTGCTGAGACCTCCTTCATGGGCCAGAGCCTCAGCTGAAGGCCAAGTGGACTAAACCTTTTGTAACTGAACAGGACTGTATGGGGCCTTCCCGGGGCAGACCCTTCCCCCATACCCTCTGCTGTAGCTCCTCTCAGAAGTACCTAGATAACAGTATCTGATGCCCATTTCCTGAGTTGTTTTACAGGTGCTAAAACCCTCACCAAATGGAAGAAATTAACTACTTGATGATCACGAGCCTGTAGCCCCCAGACCTACTGGCGCCTGAGGATTGATAATGTTAACCCCTGTGACGCCACCCTGTTACCTCACCATCAGCCAATCAGAGAACTGTGCACAAGCTGATCGCATACCCTGGGACGCCCCTCCCTCACCTTGTCTTTAAAACTGCTTTGCTGAAACCCTTTGGGGAGTTTGGGGTTTTTGAGAACGAACCACAAGCCACCCTTTCTCCTCGTATTGGTGCCTTACAATAAATGCTGCACTTTCCTTTGCTACAGTAGATTGGCTTTACTGCACACGGGCGAGTGGACCCAAGTTTGGTTTGGTAACACTTTTCCTAGTGGCTTATTTGCCTTGGCTAAAATCTGGGTGTCTTTGTGTAAGGCCAGAGTGGAGGAAACATTTGCTTGAAGCCATCATGCAGGCAGCCTTCCTTTCATGGAAGCAGTCACTTGCCTAAGGATGAAGCCACCTTAACTGGCGGGAGGGGCAAAAAGCCTTCCCCATTAACACAGACCAGTGGGCTTTCATGTGGCTTCAGAGGCCCACAGATCTAAGGTTCCATCTCTAGAGATTCCGATTGATTAAGGTTTGGGGCAGGGTCTAAGAACTGGTATTTCAACAAGCACCTCAGGTGATTCTGATGGAAGTTGTGTGTTGCATTTGGTTGCAAATTCCTGGAATGTATTCCCAGTTTATAGCGTAGCATCTGGAACTTATTAGGCACTCAATGAATATGTGTGTACTGAGTAAAACACTTTGAATCTGAAAGGTGAGAAAGGATGGCAGGGGATCTGAGGAAGAATTTCATAAAACTGTACTGATCGTCCAGCTTTGTCAAGGCTAAGAGATTCTTCTTCTTAGAACGTATTTGTTAGTAGGTTCTTGGGTTTTAGGTTTTGACTGTGGTGGGACTGGGAAGGAGGGGAGGAGGGGACATTAGAAAGTCAATTCCTTCTAAAATTACTGGGACTGTATATGTATATCACATCATCATGTTGTACACTTAGAATATGCTACAATTTTATCTGTCAATTATACCTCAATGAAACTGAAAAGAATTACTGGGACTGTAGGACCCAAGGGTATGTCAAGTTGTTTGTCAATGAATGTCACATTCTATACAGGCCAGTGCCATTAAATAGTCAGATAGAATCTGTCTTGGATGCAGAATGTCATTTATTGTCTCTATAATGCTTTATAATCCTAATGCTGTATAGCTACTTCTGATTTTAATGCCACCTTGACTTCCAACTCTGTTCTGTTAGCTCTTATCACTTACACCCTGATTTTTAAAAACTCAGGTATTCTGCGCAAAATTCTTTTCTCCCTTGAAGTTCCTTCCTTCTTGTTATGCTTTACTTTTTCTCTCTGCATCTCTCCTGCACATCTCTAAACTAGACAGTTACATCTCTGCAGCCAATTTGATTCTCTGAGAAATCACTGAAAATCCTTTGGTTAAGGAATTTAGCCACCAGTAATCCATATAGAATGAATTTCCAACCTTTACGTGCTCATACTATATATTTTTCAGAAAGTCACAGATTTTGCTTAACTTGACCTAGCCAGGAGTCCTCAAACGTAGGCTAAGGCATGTTTTTCTACTGGTAGGAAAGCTGTCACCAGGCTTAACGAAGATAAGAAGTAGTTGTGCAGCAAAACATGACCTGAGTTGCTTGGCCCTCGGGTGTCCTGGAGGTTGATAAGGTAATCCTATTGCCTGTGAGAGAGCGTGAGAGCACGTGGCCCCCCAGCTGCCATCGCAGGGGGATCAGGTGAGGCTCCCGAGCCCCCCAGCTTTGCATGCTTGGATACGTGCAGGTGAGGCTGGCTGCTTCCACTGTAGCGTGAGTCTCGGCGCGCTCAATCACTCTGTCCCTGCCTTTTATTTCGGAGTCTCCCATTGTGAAAAGAAAACTGGAATTCTAAGACGTTTTAGATACTGCATTCTTCGGAGGCATTCTAAATCTTTCGGACTAGCCTTCTTTCACCCGTGAAACAAAATCCCAGCACTAAAAAGAACTCTGGGTGCTGACGGTGTCGTGTTAGGACACGATCCCTATCTCCTTAGTTCCAGAGTAAACGGATGCATATCTTGTACCTTGGCCGATCACAGAAGTTGGGTCTCAGCCATTCTGCTATCTGCTCTCTCTGCTGGGCTCCTGCAAATCTGTGCAAACCCTAACCCAGGAATAGTTCATTTTCATCCAAAAATTTGTTTTCCGTCTTCCCTCTGTGTTACCACTTTATTTGCCCAGAAACGATCTCACTCTGTCCCTTCACTAGTGGGTCTCAAACATCAGCCTACCTCAGAATCACCTGAAGTTCATTGAAACACAGCTGACTAGACTCCACCCCCTGAGTTTCTGATTCAGTAGGTTTGGGTTGGGGGTCTGAGAATTTGCATTTCTAATAAGTCCCCAAGTGATCCTGATTCTCTTGCTGGTACAGGGACCACACTTTGAGAACCACTGCCCTAAACCAATTTTACTGATTCTGATTAACTACTGGACTGGGATAAATTTAAAATACCATCAGGTTAAGTTAAAGAGCATCAGGTGGAGATGATGTTTAATTAAATTCGATTAAATGAATAAATTAGATCAATTTTAAATGCCAGCAGATAAATTTAGATACCACTGGGTCAATTTAAAATACAATCACTCATTCCTGGTGGTGCAGTGGTTCAGACTCCACGCTCCCAATGCAGGGGGCCCAGGTTCGATCCCTCATCAGGGAACTAGATCCCAAATGGATGCCACAACTAAGGAGCCTGCATGCCGCAACTAAGGAGCTGGTGAGCCGCAACTAAGGAGCCCACCTGCTGCAACTAAGACCCGGTGTGACCAAATAAATAAATAAATATTAAAAAAAAATACTATTAGTCAGAGATGATAGTTCACCCACAGGTCCTAAGAAAAGGGGCAAAAAAATCAAGAGTGAGTGAGCGTTTTGAGAACCTCTTGCTTCCATAAATTCTTCAAAAATATATGGGAAGAGATGGCAGTGAATTGTGCACCTTTGCCCGTTGATACAAGTACACCAGAACATAAGGTTATGGTGCATTATTATATCAGCTCAGCTAAATTATGGGTTGGAACATAACCCTTACAGTCTGATAGAGGGCCAAGATGCTGATGAGTCCTAGCTCTTAATTCAGAAAATGGTTATTGAGGTTCTATTATGTGCATGACACCAGATTAAACATAGGTGCAGAAGTTAGATGACAAGATACAGTTCTAAGAGCTTGCAATCCAGTAGGTAAGATTAGTCAGAACAATAGTACAAGGCGTGGAAAGTGTCACGAGAGAAGTACAAATACATTATTTTGGATGTTCAGAGGAAGAAAGGATCACATGAAGCTGGGGTTGAGGAAGGGAGAATGAGAAGAAGTGTAAAAGAAGAGGGGTTCTTTTGAGGGGACAGTGGACATCTTAGGTCAGGGACTGGAGGCTCTTTGTGTATTTGGGGACACTAATATAGCACCTGGGCAGGTAGGTGGTCACTGCGTGTTTGTGGGTACACATCTTGAAGGATGAGTGTGACTTAGGTAGGTGGAAAAGGGTGAGAGTCTTCATCAAAAGAATGGGAATTTTTTTTTTTAATATTTATTTATTTGGTTGTGCCGGGTCTTAGTTGCGGTTTGAGGGCTTCTTAGTTGTGGCTTGCCGGCTCCTTAGTTGTGGCTTTCCGGCTCCTTAGTCGTGGCTTGCGAACTCCCAGCTGCAGCATGCATGTGGGATCCAGTTCCCTGACCAGGGACCAAACCCGGGCCCCCTGCATTGGGAGCTTGGAGTGCCAACCACTGGTGCCACCGGGGAAGTCCCAAGAATGGGAAATTTTGCGGGGGAAAAGTGAGAAAGCTGAAAGGTACAATTTCAGATGTGCAATGCCAGCTTGAGGAATTTATTTCAAAGGCTTTGGGGGACTTGAGTGTTGCTTTTTGAACTGGGCAAACAATCTGGTAAATAAGAAGGATGAATTGTGGTTGGGTGGGTGTAACAGTTACGTTCAATGAACGTTTGCTAATGTGCTAGGTTCTGTGCTAAGTACTTCAAGGGGACTACCTTTACTCCTCGTAACAACTGATGGATAAATACATCATTGTTCCCATTTTACAGATGAGGACATGGGGACATAGAAACCTAAAGAGAGTTGCCCAAGGTGTCATAACTAGTAAATGGTGGGGAAGTAATGAGAGCCTGAGGAAGGGTGACGGTGGCAGGAGTCCTCAGCAGGGGACATGCTCTGGGGACATAACAGTAGGGCAGAGGTAATATCCACAGGGCTAGGCAATAACCATGGTGAGGGAGAGGGAGCAGGATAGGTCAAAGGTGATTCAAGTGTTGAGGCTGGACAGCTTGGGAAAAAAGCGTTCCCATCACCGTGGTTTCCAGTCCTGATAACATTAGCATTGTAAATGAAGCTTCGTTGTTTTTGAAAAGGAGAGTGGAAAACAACAAAGAAGAGAGATGCTTAGTTGAAAAGGATGTGAGGAGAATGAGTGCTATTAGGTGACGGGGGCCCCTGCTGTGTGTGTGAGGAACACAAATGTAGCGTGCACTTTGATCCCATTTACAGCCCCGGCAATGCTCCAGAATCTTCCCATTTCTCTGCCAGTATACCCTGTGAATTTACAACTGCAAGCGGTCACCAATTCTTTGCACCTTCTTCCTTAAAGATGTAGAGTCTATTTTCCCGTCCTTTGAAGTTGGGCTGTCCTTGATCATATTTAACGAGGTGTAAATGATGTGCAACTTCTAACCCTGCTCTTTGAGAGGGCTGCACACTTCCACTTGCTCTCTCTTTTTTTTTTTTTGCAACTTTTAAAAAATTGGAGTATAGTTGCTTTACAATGTTGTGCTAGTTTCTGCTGTACAGCAAAGTGAATCAGCTATACATATACATCTCTCCCCTCCTTTTTTGGATTTCCTTCCCATTTAGTTCATCACAGAGTGTTGGGTAGAGTTCCCTGTGCTATACCGCAGGTTCTCATGAGTTACCTATTTTATACATAGTAGTGTGTATATGTCAATCCTAATCTTCCAATGTCCACCTGTTCTCTTGACGTGAGCCAGGTCACAACAAAAATACCACCCAACCAACCTTCAGAATCGTGAGCAAATGAATGATTGTTGTTTTAAGCCACTGCATTTTGGGGTCATTCATTACGAGGCAAAGTCTAACTGATTCACCATGTTACTTGATGGACCCCTTCAACAGTATCCTCAACTGTGGATTTCCCAGCCATATACAGACCCCAAGGACTCAAGACTCAACGAGTTATTCTATCACCCCACTGTAAACGCTTGACTTTCCAGTCCTGGAGGATTTAAATTCATTTCTTCATATGTTTAAAACAGAGCAGAAGAGGTCTGACTTAGTTTGTCGACTCAATGATAGATCTGGGAGAAATTTCTCCTGGGTCCCATTTTTAAACAGCAACACCACTTTGACTTCTCTGGATAAGAAAATTCCCCATAAATGATAATTGTTGTTGTCTACATCAGCGATTTCCAATCTTGAATGAGCAGAATTATAACCCGAGTATTCTTGGGCTCCATTCTCAGCGATGTGATTCAGTAAGTCTGGGGAGGGGCTCAAGAGTCTATATTGATAATAAGGACCCAGGATGGTTATGAGGCAGGTACTTCGCTGGTCACACTTTGGAAATATTGGCCTAAACATTGACGACTGAATCTGAAATAGTCTATGTCTCCTCTCTGACCTTGCTCTGTGATTTGCCCGTAATTACAGGTAACTGGAAACAATTTCTGGAACAGGCCAACTGGTAAACAAGTATCAGGATACTGAGAATGCCAATCTCCCATACTTATGCCACGTAGATGCCAGATTTACTCATGCAATTCCCTCTGTTTTCTTTGACATTTTTCTTCTAAGTGAGGTATATTGAGGGAATTCATAGAATGAGGGTTCTGTTTTGTAGGCATCTTTCATTAACTTTCATTAATCATTGACATTCTTATTCCTACCTACCAAGGAGGCTTGAAAAGTTACGTACATAGCAAGCAGGGGGAAAAATTAATTGGTGTCTAGATTTCTTTAAGTCTGTCTCCCTTTTTCTAAGTGTCCTTCCTAAAAGTGTGGTTTGGATGAGAAGCTTCAAAATGTGTATAGAAGAGAGAGAAATACAGGGGTTAAGGGAGAAAATGAGGTGGAGGGAGAGAGAGAGTGGGGGAGAGAGAGAGAGAGAGAGAGAGATGGTTATGCTAGGTAAAAAAAAAAAAAAGATAGGAGAGGGTTTATAAAACTATGAAAAGGTAATGTTTACCACTATTAGTTTCTTTCAAATTTTCAAGTTTCAGGAAAATTCGTGCAGGGTAAGGAGAGGGAGTTAGCTGTTTCAGTCTAGTTTCTTACTTCCAGGATTCCTCATGAGTTTGAAAGTGAATTACAACTTGAGGAAGTGACCCTGTCCTTTGTCCGAGTTGACCTGGTGTCATTTTCCATGCTTCATGCCTGACCAATTTCACTGGACGACTCAATAGTCCCTGAAAGAAATAGCCATAGTAGAAATGAGAAGAGAGTTAGGAATCTTTAGAAGAGTGAGTAATTTTCCTCATGCCCAAGCAGGGCTATTTTAAATTCACCTTTTCATTCATTTCCCCACTTTGCTAGAATATAGAACTTCTTTTCCTTCCATTGATGACTTTTTAAGGTTTAATGGTCTCTGTTGTTTGAATGAAAAACACAAAAACAAGGAGTACATCTCATAGGGGAAATACCCTGATTTTCCTCTATGGTAGAGGGATCAAAATGTGTGGGTGAAAACAGGGAGGAACAACAGAGTAACTCACCTGAGTCCTGGGTTCTCCTACAATGTCAAATCACATTCGGACTGTTTCTAGAATAGTCTGGTTTCAGAATAACTGGTGACCTTCTTAATCCAAACATCCATTCAATTTAGTGAAACAAAAATCAATCCATCTGATTGTTTGATTGGGTTGGCCTGTCCATTTGACTGAAACCATGGTGTTTCAACCTGAGAAGTGGTGGGTTTGTGGGTTAGTAGGGAACTCCAAATCAGAATCTACCAGGGAAATTGCTTTTTTTCTTTAAAATACACATGTTCAGGGCTTCCCTGGTGGCGCAGTGGTTAAGAATCCACCTGCCAATTCAGGGGACACAGGTTCGAGCCCTGGTCCGGGAAGATCCCACATGCCGCGGAGCAACTAAGCCCGCGAGCCACAACTACTGAGCCCACGTGCCACAACTACTGAAGCCCGCGTGCCTAGAGCCTGTGCTCCGCAACAAGAGAAGCCACCGCAATGAGCAGCCCACGCACCGCAACAAAGAGTAGCCCCTGCTCGCCGCAACTAGAGAAAGCCCGCGCGTAGCAACGAAGACCCAACAACGAAGACCCAGTGCAGCCAAAAATAAATAAATAAAATATATAAATTTATTAAAAAATAAATAAATAAAATACACATGTTCAGGCTTCTTCCCTCAGTTTTGGATATGCCTTTGGGGTCCTCAAAAGTCACCGAGGTCATTCTGACAGGCCTCCCGACCCTTGTTGAGAGCCTTTGAGTTAAATAGCCATGTTCTGGCAATTTGAAAGGCTTAAGATAGTTCCCTGCTCCAGGGGTTTTAATAAAAAAAGAGTGAACCGATGGTTGATTTTCTAAAAGAGAAAACATGGATAATATTGCACTTATCCTAAATGACTGGAAGGCTAATTTCTTTTGGGGGGCTTAGGGGGCTGGTGCTTCAGCTCGCGTTTTAGGAAGGCATCGACGCTGACGGCACAAACATGAACCTTTGGTTCAACGGCATCCTCTACTTCTACTCTGAACTTGGGCTGAAGCTGCTTTCAGGCTGGCTCTGACAGTGAGGGGCTTTCTCTTTTGAATGTTTGTTTTATGATCTAAAAACCAGCCTCACCCGCAGAACAGTAAGTCCCCTGTATGACAAGGCTGTGTGCCATCTGGGGATTTACGAACGGCTAAGCTGCATTATGCACAGAGATTTATGATCAACTTCCCAGTCAATTAAAATTCCAGATATGACTAAGGCAGAATTCAATTAAGGTTAATTGGGGCTTCTGAAAACTGCTTTTCCAAAGGGAAACCATGATGGGATTGTGATTCCTAGTGGGTTTCGATCAGTTTTAAATAACTTTCCGTGCCTTTCTTTTCTTGGCAAAAGACGCCTCTTCTCCTTGCTGCCCTGCTCCTGCTATTATCATTCGATTTAGATGTTGATTTCTCTGTCATAAGTTATCAAGGTGACTTATTTGGTTTTGGCGTTGTCTTTTTCTTAAAAACAAAAAAACCCAGAAAAACAAAACAAAACTCTCAAGGCTCTCAGCAGACCAGAACCCTTCACAAAATCGCAACCTGCACTGGGGCGGAACCCACCGTGGTCTGACATGAAAGAAATATAGTCATTTGGAAGATTGTGACAACATTTCAGGAGCAATTCTCCAAACTGGAAAAATAACCCATTTCTTTTCCTTTGTCATTAAGGTGGATGAACAGTTTCTCAAACGTTGTCAGCGATGGGGGGAAATGAAGCCGGGATGGGGTGGTGTGTGGAAAACAGGTGCGGGCCAGAATTACGATGCAAGTCAGGCTTTCCATTCTCCCCGAAATTTTATTTTCTTGTCGTCAAGGGCTATTGTGACAGTTCTTAGCACAGTTGATTGAGCTGGGAAAACACATGGGACGGGGCCTTAGTCACCGAATGCAGAACATGTATTCTGTAGCTCGCAGAGCCATGTGGAGCAAGGGGTGAATAGTAATTTCAGCAGTTTGTTTTCTCAGAGTTTCCAACCTATTGTTCATCACTGGAGATTAATAACACCGAGCTAAAGAGCCATTTTCTTTCTGAAAAGAAGTGGAAATGTGTGAGTGGAGGGGGAGACTTCGCAACTGCTCAGATGTTTCGTTCTTCGTGAATTCTTCCAACTAGCAGACCTGTGCTTTTGCCACGGCAGCTAGGAGCCTGTCAGATGCCGCCTCCTTCTTGAACTAGCAACTCTTTCCAAGTTTCACACACCCGTGCCTCCCCCTGTACAGCTGCTCGCCGGGGCACACATACTGGGGACAATTTTGTCCGGAGCGTGACTTTGGAAATGGCCTTGCTTAGGAGAGCAGAGGAAGGAGTTAGGTGAGGCCAGTAGTAAAGGCTGTTGATTTGTGTAATTTCCCTCTTTGTGCATTTCAGCTGATGGTCAAACAATGCTGTGGACAGGCTGTGACAGGTGGCAATGAACAGGTCTGTGTAGTGTCACCTGTTTTAAATGAGCTTCTTCCCAATGCCTCTTTTATTTGTATGTGAGGATAGTGTTCAGATTGCTTCTGCCCCCTCGCAGGGAGGACCCACATTGGAATTGTTTTCTAGGGATGGTCTCGTTGGCACAGTGTTCCAACGCACTGCTTTTCTCTACAGACGAAGCACAGCCTAGGAAGGAAGGTCCCTATTTACAACCTTATCTTTGCCAATTTCCTCTTCCCTTTCTTTTTCTTTTTTTAAAAAATAGTGTTATTGGAGTATACTTGCTTTACAGTGTTGTGTTAGTTTCTGCTTTATAACAAAGTGAATCAGCTATATGCATACGTATATCCCCATATCTCCTCCCTCTTGTGTCTCCCTCCCACCCTCCCTATCCCACCCCTCTAGGTGGACACAAAGCACCGAGCTGATCTCCCTGTGCTATGCGGCTGCTTCCCACTAGCTATTTATTTTACTTTTGATAGTGTATATATGTCAATGCTACTCTCTCACTTCGTCCCAGCTTAACCTTCCCCGTCCCCGTGTCCTCAAGTCCGTTCTCTACGTCTGTGTCTTTATTCCTGTCCTGCCCCTAGGTTCATCAGACCATTTTTTTTAGATTCCATATATATGTGTTAGCATACGGTATTTGTTTTTCTCTTTCTGACTTACTTCACTCTCTATGACAGTCTCTAGGTCCATCCATGTCTCTACAAATGACCCAGTTTCATTTCTTTTTATGGCTGAGTAATACTCCATTGTATATATGTGCCACATCTTCTTTCTCCATTCATCTGTCGATGGACACTTAGGTTGCTTCCATGTCCTGGCTATTGTAAATAGTGCTGCAGTGAACATTGTGGTACATGACTCTTTTTGAATTATGGTTTTCTCAGGGTATATGCCCAGTAGTGGGATTGCTGGGTCATATGGTAGTTCTATTTTTAGTTATTTAAGGAACCTCCATACTGTTCTCCATAGTGGTTGTATCAATTTACATTCCCACCAACAGTGCAAGAGGGTTCCCTTTTCTCCACATCCTCTCCAGCAGTTATTGTTTGTAGATTTTTTGATGATGGCCATTCTGAAGGTGTGAGGTGATACCTCATTGTAGTTTTGATTTGCATTTCTCTAATGATTAGTGATGTTGAGCATCCTTTCATGTGTTTGTTGGCAATCTGTATATCTTCTTTGGAGAAATGTCTATTTAGGTCTTCTGCCCATTTTTGGATTGGGTTGTTTGTTTTTTTGATATTGAGCTGCATGAGCTGCTTGTATATTTTGGAGATTAATCCTTTGTCAGTTGCTTTGTTTGCAAATATTTTCTCCCATTCTGAGGGTCGTCTTTTTGTCTTTTTTATGGTTTCCTTTGCTGTGCAAAAGCTTTTAAGTTTCATTAGGTCCCATTTGTTTATTTTTGTTTTTATTTCCATTTCTCTAGGAGGTGGATCAAAAAGGATCTTGCTGTGATTTATGTCATAGAGTGTTCTGCCTGTGTTTTCCTCTAAGAGTTTGATAGTGTCTGGCCTTACATTTAGGTCTTTAATGCATTTTGAGTTTATTTTGGTGTATGGTGTTAGGGAGTGTTCTAATTTCATTCTTTTACATGTAGCTGTCCAGTTTTCCCAGCACCACTTATTGAAGAGGCTGTCTTTTCTCCATTGTATACTCTTGCCCCCTTTATCAAAGATAAGGTGACCATACGTGCAGTGGGTTTATCTCTGGGCTTTCTGTCCTGTTGCATTGATCTTCCCTTTCTTTTTAAAGGCAGACTGGAAAAACGAGAGGTTCCAAAATGGTAGAGAGGTTTAGGGGAAAAAGTTTCTGTAATCAGAAATCTGGGGTGTAATTATACAATCGCCAGAAGAAGGAAACATGAAACAAGTCTCCGGAGTAAGATTACTAATGAATTCTCTCTGTTCCTTATGGAAAAGAGCCACATTTGTAAAATTAAAAGTCAATGCCTCTTTGATGAGAGGATTTGCAGGCTCTGCTGTCCTGTTTTCAAATATCGTGTGCTTGGAAAGAGAGCGAGGAATCGAAACGTCTAGTCTAGGGCACTGGAGCAGAGCCGGCAGCTGCCCGCCCGCCCCCATCTCGGGGCTGTGGGAGCCTTTTTCACAAAGAACTTGATCGGTGCTACGTGCATGGATGTTTTGAGGAACGTGGCCTTGTCTAGACAACTTCAGAATCCCCAGTCAATTCAGAGGAGAAAAACACTTTTTTTTTTTGAGTTTTATTTTTATTTATTAAAAAAATTTTTTTTTTATTGAAGTAGAGTTGATTTACAATGCTGTGCCAATGTCTGCTGTACAGCAAAGTGACTCAGTTATCCACATAGAGACAATCGTTTTTTCAAAATATTCTTTTCCATTATGGTTTATCATACTATATTGAATATAGTTCCCTGTGCTCTACATTAGGACCTTGTTGTTTATCTATTCTAAATGTAATAGTTTGCATCTACCAACCCCAAACTTCCACTCCATCCCTCTCCCTCCCCTCCTTCCCCTCGGCAACCACATGTCTGTTCTCTATGTCTGTGAGTCTGTTTCTGTTTCATAGATAGGTTCATTTGTGTCATATTTTAGGTGCAACATATAAGTGATATCATATGATATTTGTCCTTCTCTTTCTGACATACTTTGCTTAGTAAGAGAATGTCTAGGTCCATCCATGTTGCTGCAAATGGCAGTGTTTCATTCTTTTTCATGGCTGAGTAGTATTCCATTGTATATATGTACCACATCTTCTTTACCCATTCCTCTGTTGATGGACATTTAGGTTGTTTCCATGTCTTGGCTATTGTGAACAGGGTTGCTATGAACATAGGGGTGCACGTATCTTTTTGAATTATAGTTTTGTCCGGGTATATTCCCAGGAGTGGGATTGCTGGATCATATGGTAGCTCTATTTTTAGTTTTCTGAGGAACCTCCATACTGTTCTCCATAGTGGCTGCACCAACTTACATTCCCACCAACAGTGTAGGAGGGTTCCCTCAGAGGAGAAAAGCATTTGAGCTATACTAGTCTTCTGGCACGGTGCAGCCCAAACGAGTGGGTGACTGGATTTTTCAGTCACCCACTTTGGGGGCCACACTGGCTTTGTGGGTATTGTGAGTATGTGTTCCAGCTGACACAAAGTGCAGGGTCACCAGCCACCAAGTGTCACAGCGCAGGAGGCTGTTGTCCATCTGGCGGGAGGGTCTCCACTGAAAAACACTTAGAATTTGAGAGGAGGCCAAGAAACAGCTACTTCATAGACCTGCCAAGTTACCTGAAATTCATCCTTTCTAGCTCCTCTTTGGGGTCACATGATAAATGCCACCAATTAGCAGTCACCTTAGCAAAGCAGAAGGAGGGCGTGGGCGTGTTGGGGGTTGGGGGCAGTTTGCTGCAGCCAGCGCCTACAGCCAGAGAGAGCCAGCTGTTCAGTTTTCTGGAAATTTGTGAGCTGGCTGTTAAACACAGGTGTCATTTATAAGAATTAAATTATATAAACGTATTTCAATAAATTATTATTAGAAACAAAGGTAATACTCAGTACTCACCCTTTCCTAGTTATTTTACTACACTTAACAATGGTCTGTGCCTCGAGGCTCTTTGCACCTGTTGCATCTGTGTGGTGGAGATGCTGGGTAACCATGTGCTGGTGTCTGTCTCTTTCAAACTAGCCAGCCCCCCCCACCCCCTCCGCCGCCCCCGTTCAGTGACGTCATGTTGGTCGCTCAAAATGAGCCACGGTGGCAGAATTTACGCCACTAAAAATGGCAAATCCGACAAATCAGGGTTTTTTCTGTTTTAGAGAGTGGATTGATGAACAATTACTGGTACAGCACTCTGTGTGTGTGTGTGTGTGTGTGTGTGTGTGTGTGTGTGAGAGAGAGAGAGAGGGAGGGAGAGAGGGAGTTGGGGGCGGTGGTGGCATCAGGACTTGTGTGCTGGGTAAGCAAAATGTTCGTTTTTAAGTTGGGGGAGTGTGTTAGTCAGCTCTTGCTGCTGTAACAAGAATACCATAGGCAGAGTGGCTTAAACAACCTATTTATTTCTCATAGTTCTGGAGAAGTTCTGGGAAGTCCAAGATCACGGTGCCAGCATGGTCGGGTTCTGGGGAGGACTGTCTTCCTGGTTTCCTCACGTGGCAGGGGAGAGAATGAGAGAGAGAGGGAAAGAGAGAGGGAGAGGGAAAGAGAGAGGGAGAGAGAAAGGGAAAGAGAGAGGGAGAGGGAAAGAGAGAGGGAGAGAGAGGGAGAGGGAGGGAGAAAGAGAGGGAGAGAGGGAGACGGAGGGAAAGAGAGAGGGAGAGAGAAAGGGAAAGAGAGAGGGAGAGGGAAAGAGAGAGGGAGAGAGAGGGAGAGGGAGGGAGAAAGAGAGGGAGAGAGAGAGGGAAAGAGAGAGGGAGAGAGAGGGAGAGGGAGGGAGAAAGAGAGGGAGAGAGAGAGGGAAAGAGAGAGGGAGAGAGGGAGAGGGAGGGAAAGAGAGAGGGAGAGAGAGAGAGAGGGAGAGGGAGGGAGAAAGAGAGGGAGAGAGAGAGGGAAAGAGAGGGAGAGAGAGGGAGAGGGAGGGAAAGAGAGAGAGAGGGAGAGGGAGGGAGAAAGAGAGGGAGAGAGAGAGGGAAAGAGAGAGGGAGAGGGAGGGAGAGGGAAAGAGAGAGGGAAAGAGAGAGAGGGAGGGAGAGCACGCCCTCTAGTGTCTCTTCTTATAAGGGCACTGATGCCATCACAAGGGCTCCACTTTCCTGACCTAATTCAAAGACCCCATCTCTAAAAACCATCACACTGGGGACTTGGGTTTCAACGTATAAATTTTGGGAGGACACAAACATTCAATCCATAACAGCAAGCAGGCAGGCTGAGATAGGCTTCCTGGAAGGAGCAGGAAAGCTATCCAGGAATAGTAGGCTTCCCAGAGAGAAATGGGAGGATCCAGGATGAACCCCCAGATTTTTCAGTTCTGTCTAGGGCAGGTGGGGTAAGAGGGGGCCTCCCAGACCTCTCCTCTGCTTTCTGCCTGCTCCCCAACAAGCCCTCTGCCCCTCCCCAGGTCAGCGTCGGCCAGTGGTCTTTGCCCATACACAACTTCACTACTAGGGGAAACTTCTGATGGACCCTGGATCTGTGGTTCAGGTTATGTTACAGACTGAATGTTTATGTCCTCCCCAACCCCAAAATTCTTATGTTGAAGCCCTAAAGCCTGATGTGTTGGCGTTGGGAGGTGGGACCTTTGGGAGATTAGGTTTAAATGAGGTCATGAGGGTGGAGCCCCATGATGGGATTAGTGCCCTTAGAGGAAGTGGAAGAGGAGGGAGAGCTCCTTCCACAAGGCTGCACTGAGGAAAGAGCGCGTGAGCTCACAGGGAAGAGGTGGCATCTCAAGCCGGGAAGCCAGCTCTCTCCTGACACTGAATCTGCCAGCACCTTGATCTTGGATTTGCCAGACTCCAGAACTAGGAGAAAGAAATGTCTGTCATTTAAGCCACCCAGTCTGTGGTCTTTTGTTATAGCAGCCTGAGCTAAGACAGATGATAAGCTTAATTTAGTACAAATAGGTTGGGGTGATTTCAAGGTTATTTGTCCACACACAATGAAGGGAGCATGTGAGGATTCTTGGGTGCTTTGCACACCCACTCAAATTTCAGGAGGATAATGAGAAAGACGCTGTGCTGGGAACCAGGAGGCCCGGGCTTTAAAGGCAGGCGTTGCACTTCTAGCTGCGGAATGAATTTCGGGCAGGAAGCAAACAGCCTCTGTTCATTCCTATATTAAAAGGCATATGCTCATCATGGTGCTGTGAGGGTCAGAAGGAAGTTGGCTTGAAAATTTATAAACCTGTGCAAACGGAAGGTGTGAGTAGCCCAGGGGCAATTTTTAAATTCACAGGCCCAGTGCTAAAGGCGATTTTCTTAATTTTTGGAACCCACTTACCTCTTTCTCCTCGTAGCCTTCCTTCTCTTTCCCTAATATTTAATTTTCCTGCTTTAACTCTCTTATTTATTTTGACCTTCTCTCCTCCTTTCTTCCTCACTCTGTTTTTCTCTCCAAGCTTCTTCCCCTCTCTCTTATTTCTCTAAGAATATAATAGGATGACAGTATTTGAGGTTCATTCTCTTGTGTAAAAATATCTATACCGCCTTATATTTGCTCGCTGAAACCTTCCCCTCCTCCCGCAGTCAGGTGCGTGTTACTGTTGTGAGGCCCTGGGTGATTTTCTGACTTGAATGTCCCTCACCCTGGGAGTGGGGTGTGGAAATTGCTAGGGGATCTCCTCTGGGGACAGGCAGGCCGATGCCTGTAGCAGTGGCAGAGTCGAGGCTTAGAATCCTAGTTTTCCTTGAAGGAAGGATGGCAATTAACCTTGGCAGTGGAGCAGAACTTGCTTGAATTTGTACTTGTAAATCTGCACCTCTCCTTAAGCAAATATGACGGGAAGAATCCAGATTTTCATCCAAAGTAAATTAAAAATGGAGTCTTCACCTTACGAAAGAATTCACAGGGAGATTTCCTTAGCGAGCGGCCCTTCCTCCCTTGTATTTAAGGCGCGTTTTGATTCAGAGAAATTCATTACCGACAGGGCTTTTTCTAGCAGGAGACCCCCTGAAAACGTGAGACACAACTGGCTTAAGCGACAGCCCGGCTCACAGCTTCACTAAGTTTACCAGCCGTCATTGATCCTTACTTCTTTTAAGCCCAGGTGAACCTGTTGTTTTACTTCTGCCCACTGGGGCTTAAGACACTACCTGTTTATTTGGACTCGTGGCTCTGTTCTCTCTTCCCTTAGGCAGGGATTTTGGTTTCTGTGATGCGTGAGTGAGAAAGTAGGTCACTAATGAAATGCTTCATGCAACGGATAAATGCTCTGCCATCCGAACGGCACCCAAAGGACGTTTACCAAAGAGACAGTCCAGACGGAGAGCGAGAGGCACAGCCAGCCTAGGATGCTTTCCAGGAATTGTCCAGAATGTCACTGCAGTGTGGACGTCAGATCTCTGAGCTGCAGGAACTCTGACCTGGCGGCAAATTCACACAAAACGTCCCAAAGGCAACAGTGATGCTGGTGGATGCACCACCTCCTTTGGGGCAGAGTTTGCCAGAGGTTAGCTGGGGGCGAGTGGAGCCATTGAAGCTGCCTTTCCAACTTCGTGTTCATCTCTGGTACATCCTGCTACCCTCTGATGATCTGGAATGTTGGGCTCCAGGGAGGAGATGCAGATTGAAGTGAGTGATGGAGCCAGGTATGTCCTTTCTACGGAGACCATGATTCCCCTTGAAGATGTTCTCCGTTCATTGCAATTCCCTTCCCCTCACTGTATTAGTCTGTATTAGTCTCCCACCGCTGCTCTAACAAATGACCGCAAACCAGGCAGCTTAAAACCGCAGAAATGTATTCTCTCACCATTCTGGAGGCCAGAAGTCTGCACTCAGTTTCACTGGACTGAGGTCAAGGTATCTGCAGGGCCTCGTTCCCTCCAGAGGCTCTGAGTGGGCATCTGTTAACTTGCCTCTAGCTTCTGATGGCTGCTCAAAGCTCCACACTGCCTGCTTTCTCTGCCTGTGTCAAATCTCCCTCTGCCTGTCTCTTATGAGGATACTGTGATGGCATTTAGGGCCCGCTGAGATAATCCGGGATAATCTCCCATCTCAAGACCCTGAACTTAATCACATCTGCAAAGTTTTTGCCAAGTAAGGTGACATTTACAAGTTCTAGGAATTAGGTCCTGAACTCTTTGGGGCCATTCTTCAGCTTACTACACCACCTCTCAATTTTTCAGCAATTCTGTGCTTCAGTGTTAGCAGAACACCGATCATCTGTAATTATTGAGTGGCATTGGAAAGCTCTTCCATGGACTTCCTGCCAACTAAGGACTCTCTGGCCTCATAGCACACAGGCACGCGTGTGTGTGTGTGTGTGTGCGTGCATGTGTGTGTGATTGTGTGATAAAATGCCCTGGCAAGGAGGGGCATTTTACCACAGACATTGCTTCCAATTGCCTTTGTGTGATGTTAATAATAAAACTGGGTCAGTTTTATTTTGGGCGGACCCCTCCCCTCCCCCCCCACCGCTGCCACCTTGGTACATTACTGCTCTGTCAGCTTCCCAGTAAAGGAACCAGCTCCTACTTTATGGATCATGCTAGGCTCAGAGGGGTGAGAAGATCTGCCCACAGAGCCGAGACCAGCACTCATGGCTCCTCGCTCACAGCTCAGGGCCAAGTCCTTGCCCCCTTATGTCCCTCCTCAAGCCCCATGACTGGCTTCCACTTACTGAGCTCTGAAGGCTCCAGAGGTCCAGCTTGACCCTCATGCTCCTCTTCTGAGCTGTCATTTTCTGCTCTTTCTTGGGGGCTTTTCTCCTTCCCAGTCTAAGTCTGGTTGCAGAGTGGAAGGTTCTTTCTCTACTTTCCTGTTTCCTGGGGCAGGTGCAACATCTGGTCCAAGGGCCTCCAGGCTGCTCACCAGGGGAAAAGAAACAGCCACAGAGACGTAGCAAAGATTCCAGGCATCTTATACCATCCTTACGGCCCTGAGTCACGATCCATAGTTCCGTGTTGCTTCTCTTTAATTGTGTGGGAAGTCCCTCTGGGATGTTCTCACTTTACCTGGCCAGTTTTAGCTACCCAGGTCTGATTAGGCTTGAGGCTGCCTAAACCGCTCAGACAGCTGGGGCTGGCAGATCCTTCTAGCCTTCCTTCCTAATCTTTCTAGGTGTGGGACTCTTAGGCTGGCCCTCGGTTTCCTGGGATGGCTCCTGGGAACTTCTGTGCACAGTTGCTTTGCACAGGCTGTGTGTTCCTCTCGTGACCCCCTGAAATCATATGCACAGAGTCACGTAGAGGCCACTCTCTCTTGCTCTTTGGATTATACCCCAGGCCCCAAAGTAGTCGCTGACAAGCTGGGGTAAAATACTGACTCACTTTTCCCAGGCCAGAGACGGCCCCTGTGGCCTTTGACACCGAAGGAGGCCAGGTGGCCATCATGACCCATTTGCCCTTCTGTGTGCTCCTCTACCCCTATCCTGGGCCATTCCTAGAGTGGGGACAGATCTCAGCAGGGAACACCCCCAGGCTGTCTTCACTCTAAGCTGTGCGCAAATCCAAAAAGAAGCTACCCATATTTACTGCCCCTGACCCCGCTGAAAGCTCCAAGCTGTAGCCCCTGAGGCCCCGTGAATATTTTAAACTTTGATTCATCCATGTGGACACTCCTCTTTGGAGAACATGGGGCGGAGCACGTGCTACCTTGCAGCCCATCCTTCTGTACCGATTTCCAGGTACCCCTCCCCCTCCCTCCCTCCCTCCCTCGGTGACCTTGAGGGCTCTAGTCCTGATAACTCTCGCTTTCCTTTCTCCTCCGGAGAAGTGTGACATGTCCTAAATTGGCTCTTAAAACTCCTTTAAGATTTTATGTGGAATCTAGAAAAATGGTAGAGATGAACTTATCAGCCAAGCAGAAATGGAGACACAGACATAGAGAACAATCTTATGGTTACCAAGGGGGAAGGGCGGGTGGGAGGAATTGGGAGATTGGGATTGACATAGACACACTACTATGTATAAAAGAGATAACTAATGAGAACCTACCATTTAGCACAGGGAACCGAACTCAATGCTCTGTGTTGACCTAAATTGGAAGGAAATCCAAAGAAGAGTGGAAATATGTATACGTACGGCCGATTCACTTTACAGGAGAAACTAACACAACATTGTAAAGCAATTATACCCTAATAAAAATTTAATAAGGAAAAAAAAAAGAGATTTTCTTGTTTAGCCTTCCAGAAAGACCCTGGCCCCTGGAAGGCCTCCTCTCTCCTGTTTTCTCCGCTCTCTTGTGTTTGCCAGCTGTTCCTCACGGGCCAGTCCTTAAGGCTGATTTGACGTTGGTTGAATGCCAGCATCTTTTTCCGCTACTTTAAGCCCACGGTCCACCCTCTGACACAGCCGGGCCCCCCTGGGAGAACCCGTCTTGCTTGACGGGAACCTGCATCCTTTAGGTCTTCTCCCTCCTTCCAGCTCCTGGGAGTTTCTCTTCACACCAATCTCCTGTGCTTCCCAGACGGGCCTCTGGTTCACAGCTCTGCATGGAGCTGGGTGGAAGGATCCAGATCGCCCCAGCTCAGGTTATTGTGGGTCGGGACCCCCTCTTGTGTTCCTTTCCCCTCCATTTTCTTCTCTCTCTGCTCCCCCCTTCCCCATGCCCTCAACGGAGCAGGCTTTTACAATCGCATCTTTAAAAAAGAAAATACCTCAAAATATGGAGACAATAAAAGACATAAAACCCGCCGAGGGGCTAGGAGGTTATTTCCGCACATGCGTTTTCTGACAATTTTGGCAAAGCTGCTTCCCAAACATCTGCATTAAACATTCCCCAACGCAGGTGTGTGCTTAATGAAGTCTTGGAGTAAATGACACAGAATTGCAATCACCAGGCGGCTTGGGACTAGATAGGCCCTCTACCTGGGTTTACTTCTTGGGAATCCAGGGTGAAGGAGGCCCTGGGACCTGGGCTCCGGGGCTGCACGCGGATAGATTTGCTTTTGCTCAGAAGCACTGAGGAGGCAGCCCGGCCTCAGGCCTTCGAAAGAGACAACACTAGCTTTTGAATAGCAGCGCAGCCCTGAATATCAACTCGCTCTTAATTTAGCCACTGTGCTGTCATTCTTCTCCACAGATGAGAAAAACGAGGCAGGGAGTAGTCAAAGTTTATCTCCTAAGCACCTCTGTCCCCTCGTCTTCGAGATGAAGAGGACGGACTCAAGTTTCTCCTTATTCTCAAATGGTCTGATTCTATGAAATCACTCCTTCCGAATGTATACACTCTTGCTGATGAGTGCGTCTGCCTCTCTAATTTCCGAGGGACGTGAAGGGTTCTCTAGCAATCTGCAGGCTGAACTGAATGCCTCTCCGTGCTTTCCATCACGGTCTAAAAGAAAATCTTTGGAATTGTAGCAGGAAAAAAAACCCCCACAAAACCATCTGAAAAAGTCTCAGAAAAAGAAAAGTGCCTTTACGGTAGCCTCTGTTGCACAAAAGGAAAAAGAGCTTGACGTTTTCCCAGGAGTGAATAAGCAGGTGCAGCGATTGTAAGGGTTAATGGCGAGGTTTCCCAAGAGCTCTGGGATAAGGGTGGGATCATGACTGAACTTCTCAATGAGCTTTTTAAGGAATGACGCACGGGCTGGAATCTAGGATGCTGTTGTGTTTCTCGCGTGAGGAACAAAAAGGCTGTTTTAATGCATCTCCTGTTCTACCCGCCTCTTCAGTAGCCTGTGGATCTACGTATGTACGTATGTACGTATCTCTCTCTGTCAATCCATATATGTACGTATATATCCATCCATCCATCGGTCTGTCCATCTATCCATCCATCTGCCTTTCTTTCCCTTGATCTCACCTGCTTGCTCTGACGGCCTCTTCTCATTTTTGTCTCGTCAGGCTGAAATTACTTGTCTTCCCAGTAAGGATGAATAATGAAGTAGTGTTTTCCCACCCGCAGTATGTCAGTCTTTCTCCTGAGTGGACTGTTCAGATAGTTTTCATCGAATTAAAATTCCAAGTCTGCCCTGAAAGTTGAAGCATCCAGCTATAATGCTTCCTAAGGGTTTTCAGAAATTCCACTACAGCTAATCATAGCTGCTGATGGTGGGCTGCCTCTTCTCTGGAGGGTCCCCGAGGCCTTTTAGTATGATCATCAAGGAGGTGTCCCCAGGTCCCTGTTGGCAGTAAGGGTCCACATCTTCCCATTCAAATTCTCTTTGTCTCCCGAGGTGTGGATGGAATTTGGAGGCTGCAGAATCCCATGGAGGATGTGTTAATGCCGTCTCTTCCTTAAGGAGCTTGAGGTCTTGGAAAGAAGACACGCATTTCCTGAGAACAAACAGAGTCATGAAGTCTACAAAAAGAATTTTCAAAGAGCAGATCACCTCTTCCAGGTCCCTGGCCCTGCTCATTTGACTTGCTGGAATGTAGTGACCATAGCTGGCATTGATTGAGAGCGTAGACATTGTTACAAGTGTTGTACACGCATGAGCACACTTAATTCCCACAATAACCCAACGGGGCAGATACTATTAATAGCCTTATTTTACAAGAAGGGGGTTAATGAGGTAACTGATATCTTTTGGATGGTGAGGCACACATTCTGTTTGGGGATTAAAGAGACAAGGGAATCCAAAAAGTGAATTTCTGTCCTACCCACATTTAAAATTCCCTACTGGCAGGCAAAAATAATTTTAAAATAATTTAAAAAATAGGGCAATAAGGATAAATAGGGCAGGGAAAAAATAGAGCAACTGCGGCTAGATTCCTGGTCTGCTGGGGTGGACGTGAGTAGGGATACAGGACATCATCTCGAGATCATCCTCGGCCCCTGGCCGGCTGTTGAGAACATCTGTAAGACAGGCGGGTCGCTTCAGCTCTGTGCCATGGCCATTCTGAGCCCCACGGGGCTGACAATGCCTTTTCTCCATCTCTAGTCACGCTCTCCCCTCTGGGGGTGCAGACTCACCGGATGCAATAGAATCTGGGTTTCCATCTATGCCTGACTTGCGCTGCCCTTTACTCCGCAAGTTTCTTGGCTCCTGAGGGGTGGGGAGGGCAGAAGGAAAAGGGAGCTCTAAGGACCAGCTGCCCACGCCTCTGATCTGTTTGCCTCTGCGTCTGTTGGCAGGTGCAGGGTTGAGGAGGTGGCGGGGACCGAACCCAAGTCGCTCCTTCTGCAAGGCTGGTGGGGTCTCCGTCTCATTCCATCAACACTGTAGGCGGCTAGTTGCCATCCTTCTGGACAGCACCATGAACTGCCTACGCTTTCCAAAAGGCTAAACTTGGCTTCTGTTTTTAAGCCTTTCTCCAGAGCGTGGAGAAAGCAGGTCTCTCCAGTACAGGATATTGGCAGCTTATCTAAGTTTAGAGGCCATGCGGGGCGTGATTTTGCATATGTCCCTTCCTGATGCCAGTTGGCACCGCAGAACTCAGCACAAGCCCTGAGCATTTTCATGCTGCTTCCTCGCTGTGCGCGTGTGCGCGTGCGCGCGCACACACACACACACACACACACACTCACACTCACACACACACTCACACCCTGTGCGTTCCAGACAGGCTGCTTCAAGCAGGTGACTAAGAAGAGACAACAAAAGCATTGTACCAATTGCTCTGAAAATGGCTCCTCTCAAAATGCCCTTGAGATCTGGGTGCAACTCTCTCTCTGGAATCTATGGGGAAATGCCATGTACCCAGCACAGTGTTCTGAGGCACAACAGTTCCTGTGTCGGCCAACTCTGCCCTCTGCCAAGCCTGTTTAGAGTAAGAGCTTTGACTGCCAGAGCCTCTCACGCTTCTCAAATTCAGGACACAGCCACTAGATGGCGCTAAAGGTCTGTGAAACATTTTTTTGGTAGGCCCTTAAATCTGTAATTCCGCCCTTAGCTGAAGAATCCTCGTAGAAGAGAGAGACCTTGATCATAAATCCCACACGCAATAACAGGTTCATAATGCAGCCTAGTGACTACGCGTTGTATTTCTTTTTCTCCCTGAGAAATAAAATTTCTCTTTCAATGGAGAAGGATGTTCCTTAACAACTAACATGTGCTAATGTTAAATCTCTTTCCTAGGAAGCCTGCAAACTAAGCCTTTAATGTGCACTGACCAAGACATCTGGGCAATGTCTGCGGCGGGGTGCCGATTGATAGCTTGAGGGACTGAGAACACATAAGCCACAGTCTTGGCAGCCTGGATAGAGAGAGTTATTTTTCCCCTAAAAAATGAACATTTGACTTGTCAGAAACGTTTTCTCATTGATCCACTGAGACAGAATCTGCAGGTTAGAGAGGCAAGTTTACGGAAAGTCTCCTTCATCTTTGGAAGGGAAGTTAAGGGAAAAGAAGAGACTAATTTCTTCCGTTTAAAAAGTATTTACCTATTTGAGAGTGAGTTTAAGAATATAATATTGGTGGGACAGAAATACATTTCTTTTTTTTCCCTGACTCTTCCATCCCATGGCCTTCCATGTTACCTGCGTAAGAGGAATGACAGAACATTAAAAAAATGCCAAATGAGAGAATCAACAGTGGAATCTGTATGAAAACAGAGTGCAATACATTCACCAGCATCTCAATTTATTCTTAATATCGGTCCTTTTGTTAGCAGTGCCATGCAGCGAAAAGGGCTGGAATTCCCTGATTATGATGCACCTTTTGGTAGCTTATTGGTGAAGTCTTTACGTGTCGATTGTTTGTCATATGCACAATGTGAGATTAGGTAAAAACCAAAACCAAAACTGAAAAACCCACACACTTGAAACCAAATTTGGTGTTGCATTGCAATTCCTTTGAAATCTCTACCTGTCATAGATTCCCAGTTAAGTCTCCAAATTGCTTTCTGGGGTCTGCGCTAGACGGGCAGGTGCCTTGCGTCTCTCTTTCCTTCTTGCGTGCCCAGCACCTGGCCTCACGTCTGGCACATGTGTGGGGTCTCAATCTACTTGCTCCGGGAAAGAAGGGCATGAAGGGCTGGCTGTGGGCCCAGCACGGAGAGAACATGTTAATTTCTATATTTTGTACGTGTCCCATTCTGAAATCTGCCTATTTCAGACTGACCCCTCCAGAGGCAGAGACTTACCTAGAGACCTTGCAAGCTTATGGTTGGAAAAAGTAGGATCAAAACCACCGCACTGGGACTTCCCTGGTGGCGCAGTGGTTAAGAATCCGCCTACCGATGCACGGAACACAGGTTCGAGCCCTGGTCCTGGAAGATCCCACATGCCACAGAGCAACTAAGCCCGTGCGCCACAACTACTGAGCCTGAGCTCTAGAGCCCGTGCTCTGCAACAAGAGAAGCCACCGCAATGAGAAGCCCGCGCACCGCAACGAAGAGTAGCCCCCGCTCGCCGCAACTAGAGAAAGCCCGCGCGCAGCAACGAAGACCCAATGCAGCCAAAAATAAATAAATGGATAAATTATTAAAAAAAATAAAACCCACTGCACCTCCATGACAAAAATGGGGACAATCTGCTGCCTTTCAGAGAAATCAAACCAAGATTCTCACACTTGAATGTGGCACAGTTATTATTATTATTTTTACTGAAGTATAGTTGATTTACAATGTTGTGTTAGTTTCAGGTGTACATCAAAGTGATTCAGTTATATATATATATATATATATTCTTTTTCATATTCTTTTCCATTGTGGTTTATTATAGGATATTGAGTACAGTTCCCTGTGCTATACAATAGGACCTTGTTGTTTAAAAGTATGGAATGCTCCACGAATTTGCATGTCATCCTTGTGCAGGGACCGTGCTAATCTTGTCTGTATATGTGCTGCCAAAGCGAGCGCTGGCACGATTATTTTTAACAGGTTTGTTTGTTTTTATTACTATGTATCATAAATAAGAGGCATTTACTCTGTCAATGTTTTTCTTCTCCGGAGTTGGATGGTGTCTTCCTGGCTTCCACAATGCTAAACAGCCATCTCACATTTAGTGCTGGCCTGTGTGGCCATTTGTAAAAGGGATGTCGACGGACAATAAGGCACATGTTCATTTAGACCCTGAGATAAACAAAACAGGAACTCCTCATGCGGTGAGTGAAGTGTTTCTTCTCCCGTTGACATGCTTTTTTGGTCAAACTTCATTTTCAGAAATAGAACAATATGGGAAGCAGATGCATGTGTTCTAGGTTTTGAGTTTCTCTTTGTGACTTCAGAAGACTTCTCACCTCCCTCCTCACCTCTCCCCTCCCCTCCCCTCCTCATCTCCCTTCTATGCTCTCCTCCTCCAGACAAAGAGATAGGTCTCTTTCTTTCCCTTCAAGATAAGGTTAATCATGTTCTCTGATCTTCAAATGGGGAACAGTTGTGTCTCCTTGGGCTGCATCCCCATTCAGTGATGGAGAATCACAGGTCAAGGCTGGGGGACGTACCATCTACCTCCCAAGAACTGGGCCCCAGAAGCTGGGATGTGACCACAGCAGGACCAGAAACTGCTACCTCTTCCCAGCTGCTGAGGCCACAGACCCAGCAGTGAGGGGGCAGAAGTGGCCCCCAGCTTTTCCCTTAGACAGACGGCTGGCTGTCACACTCAGGAGGCAAACTGAATGCAGTGCAGATCACATTTCAGCTGCTCTTTTCTTCTGGGGGTTCCTTATTCTGGTCAGAATGTAAGGATGTAGCTTCAGGGAACGCTTTTCTTTGTGGTCCCTGAGGCCCCCTTCTGCTCAGGGGCAGCACCTCGCCTGTACCACAAGGGGTTTTGCTGGAGACCCAGCGGCATAGCTCTCTCCAAAGATATGGCCTTATAGATATCGTCATCCAAACCCCTCACAAAATTCTTGCTCCTTTTTGCCCTCTTTTCACATCCGTATCAGGATCCAGGGGCCAGGAGTTGTGAAAGGGGTTCTGGGATCATCTCCGTGAATTCTGCTGAGACAGGTCTGTCCCAATCATCTTGATATCAGATACCATTTTTTTTTTTTTTTTTTTGGCATCTCGGTTGAAATGGAGGCAGAAAGAGTCTCTTTCTAATATCTCATTCCTTCCGGACTGAATGAGATCCCGTTAGTGAAAACCAAATGTGAAGAGATCTCTGTCAACTCTAACATTCTGTGCAAATGTCACTTCTGAGTATCGCCATTCTCTGCTAATCTGATAATGGAGTCTTCTTACAACCACTGCCAGGAAATAGGAAAAAACCCTTTCCGGCGTGATGGTGTACATTCTGGAAACAATGTTCAGCTTCCAGGGTAATTATTGAGTGATAATCTTTGGTAGGGGAGCCGTTAATTTCCAGTCCTGTGTCCGAGGCAGTGGGCAGTGGCCATGTGCTGAGACTGCGGCGGATACTAACCGTCCCCAACAATTGCCCCGATTCAAGTGGGCTGAGGGCAAACAGTGGCACATCAAGCGATTGTAAAACAATGCTGTTCTTTTCAAGAGCCAAAGAGAGATTCAGTCAGCATTTAATATCTAAGGGAATGAAAGCGGGGGAGGGATGAGTATTCCAGGGAAGGGCATGCAAATGGAAAGGAGAGGGACTCCACGAGGCGTGTGTGTGTGATTTGTGTGTGTGGTGTGTGTGCATATGTGATTTGTGTGTGTGTAGTGTGTGGGTTGTGTGTATATGTGTATGTGTGTGTGTGATTTGTGTGTATGTGGTATGTGTTGTGTGTGTGGCATGTGGGTTGTGTGTGTATATGTGTATAAGTGTGTGCATATGTGGTGTGTGTGTG
Source organism: Eschrichtius robustus (assembly GCF_028021215.1). Taxonomy (NCBI): domain Eukaryota; kingdom Metazoa; phylum Chordata; class Mammalia; order Artiodactyla; family Eschrichtiidae; genus Eschrichtius; species Eschrichtius robustus. The sequence goes on along the minus strand of NC_090827.1, from coordinate 147,437,679 downwards.
ATTTGTATGTGTATGTGGTGTGTGTGTGCTTTGTGTGTGCTTTGTGTGTGTCGTGTGTGTGTGTTCTGTGTGTGTATGTGGTGTGTGTGCATATGTGGTGTGTGTGTGATTTGTGTGTGTGTGTAGCATGTGGGTTGTGTGTGTATGTGTATGAGTGTGTGATTTGTGTGTGTGTGTCTGTGTGTATGTGTGATTTGTGTGTGTGTGTAGCATGTGGGTTGTGTGTGTATGTTTATGTGTGTGTGTGATTTGTGTGTATGTGGTGTGTGTTGTGTATGTGGAGTGTGTGTGGCATGTGGGTTGTGTGTGTATATGTGTATGAGTGTGTGGTGTGTGTGTGGCATGTGGGTTGTGTGTGTATATGTGTATGAGTGTGTGGTGTATGTGTAGCGTGTGTGTTGTGTGTGTGATTTGTGTGTGTGTGTGTGGCGTGTGGGTTGTGTGTGTATATGTGTATGAGTGTGTGCTGTGTGGTGTGTGTGTGTGTATGGTGTGTGTATGTGCACACATGCTTGTGTACCTGTAGCTGGGGAAAGGTGCCTTCAGAGCATTAATTAGACACCTAATTGCCCTGTTAGAAAGTTGATGGAAGGAAGGTCTTAAGAGCTGATTTTGAGTTAAGGGTTGATAGATAGTGAATGTTGAGTCATGTTGAATTCTGGCATCATATAGATGCCAGGGGTTTTCCCCAGGAGGCGGGCGTGGGGCGGTGCTTGGTAGACTTGGGGGCGTGTCACCTCAAGGTGGACGCCACTGGGTGACAAACCACCCTTGGCCATGGGTAGACCTTACAGTGGGCAAGGAGAAGAGAACTCAGCTATTGTCAGCCTCCTGAACTCCGGGGAACTTGCCAGACTGCCCCCCATGGGGCTGCAGCTTCTCCTTGTCACTGTCTGCATCTCTGGTCGTGTCTCTGCATCTTCCCCCTGGCCCCTGGAGCTTTTCCTCCCAGTCTCGCTCGGCCTTAAACCTTTGCTCTGTTAGCATGTGCCAGATCTTCCTGCCCTAAATCGATTACTTGCGACATTCTTCTTGTTCTGTTGTGTGCGACTCACGCCAGGGTACCAGTAAAGGGTTTTGGTCAGTCTAGTTAGAGGGAGAAACACGCTGATTAATAACTTGAAACACCCTCACGTGGATAACTTAAGAGTGAAAGCCTTCACAATACCACGCCTTAGAGAAAACCCCTGTTTCCATCTGCCATGTATTCTTCCATATTATTCCAGGCACCTAAGGACATGGGCAAAGAAGACATGCAATCATGTCTGTGTTATTTACAAAAATGGGATCTTACTACATGGACTCTTCTGCGTCGTATTTTTTTCACTTAACACATCTTGGACATCTTTCCAAATTGTGAGCCGCAGGTCAACCTCAGAATCTCTAGGGGGCGGACGAGGATGTTATTTTGGGAAAACTGCTCAGGCAATCCTGGAGCTAAGCCTCCCCACCCCAGGCTGCTGCCCTGCGACCCCCCTGTGATGATGCCCTCACTCCTCTGCTTGGTGCCCACAGAGGCTGCGCTTGATGCCTTGTCAGCCCGCTCACTGCCCCGTTTCTCATTTAAAAAGTGTCCTCTAACTTCTTTCAAAATCTCCCTTCCTTCCTCCCGCCCTCCCCCTTTCCTCCCTTCCTTCCCTCCCTCCCTCCCTCCCTTCCTTCCCTCCCTCCCTCCGTTCCTTCCTTCCCTCCCTCCCTCCTTCCTTCTTCCCTCCCTCCCTCCCCCTTTCCTTCCTCCCTCCCTCCCCCTTTCCTCCCTTCCTTCCCTCCCTCCCTCCTTCCTTCCTCCCTCCCTCCCTCCCGCCCTCCCCCTTTCCTTCCTTCCTTCCCTCCCTCCCTCCCTACTTTCCTTCCTTCCTTCCCTCCCTCCCTTTCTTTCTTTCCTTCTTTCTTTCCCCCCTCCCTCCCTACCTTCCTTCTTTCCTTCCCTCCCTCCCTCCTTCCTTCCTCCCTCCCTTCCTTCCTTCCTTCCCTCCCTCCTTCCTCCCTCCCTCCCCCTTTCCTTCATTCCTTCCTCCCTCCCTCCCTACTTTCCTTTCTTCCCTCCCTCCCTCCTTCCTTCCTCCGTCCCTCCCTCTCCCTTTCCTTCCTTCCTTCCTCCCTCCCTCCCTACTTTCCTTTCTTCCCTCCCTCCCTCCCTCCCTCCCCCTTTCCTTCCTTCCTTCCTCCCTCCCTTCCTTCCTTCCCTCCCTCCCTCCTTCCTTCCTCCCTCCCTTCCTTCCTTCCCTCCCTCCTTCCTTCCTCCCTCCCTCCCCCTTTCCTTCATTCCTTCCTCCCTCCCTCCCTACTTTCCTTCCTTCCCTCCCTCCCTACTTTCCTTCCTTCCCTCCCTCCCTACTTTCCTTCCTTCCCTCTCTCCCTCCTTCCTTCCTCCCTCCCTCCCCCTTTCCTTCCTTCCTCCCTACTTTCCTTCCTTCCTTCCTTCCTTCCTTCCTTCCCTCCCTCCCTCCCTTTCTTTTTTCCTTTTTTTCCTTCTCTCTTTACAATTAAAAAGCTAGTGAATATAACATATCATTAATATGGAAAAGAACCACAGAAGGGCTGTTCTCTAGCTTTCCTTTCCTGCAGCTGGAACCCTAATGAGCTTTGATCACCTTGAGGGAGGAGGAGACATGTTAAAAATGCCCAGCGTCTGTGAATGCTGCTGTGCTGCCAGGCTGGGGGCAAGCCCGAGGGGAGGGGCCCCTGCAGGGCCCCTGGGGACGGAGCTGAGGCTCCTCTGATCCCTCGGAAAAGTAACATTTCTCTTCTGTCACTGCCATTAGCTTGCTCACAAGATGCACCCGTGCTTTTGTCTAAAAGCGTAGAAGGAGAGCAGGCACACAGAACCGGAGCGCCTCCGCTTCGCCTGTGATTTCACCGCATCAAGAATGCAGCTGGCGGGAGGGGAGCCAAGCTGCCACCTGGCTTCCCCGTCCTCCGCCAAGACCTGTTGCCTGAAGGCTGGTAGTTTTGCCTTTAATCACCGGCCTTATAGTTCGAGGCTGGGGGTAGTGCCTCTAACTCCGCAGTCTCCATCCTCACGTGACATCTGTTACAATCCTCACGGTCAGGGGCGCCGTTAGAATTTCAGCTTTTCCCTGAAACGAGGGACCTAGTTCAGCAAATCGCTCTCTAACTTCAATATTCTGTCTGTCTGATCAATAAGGAAACATTTTTGACAAGTTTGATGTTCAGTTTTGAGGAGGAAAATGACCTCCTTGAGCTGGGAGAGGAAAGATTTGTGTGCCACGGCAAGAAGACCTTGGCTTTCACCCTGAGCTTGTGGAAGGAGATTTTAGGGTAATGCGCCCTTGGCTTCTTTTGCCTCTGTGACAACTTCTATCAGGACCTTTTTTTTTTCCTTCTTAAGCTCAAATATCAAAGCTAGTAGCAAACATTTCAAACCATGACACCAGCAATCACAAAGAAGAAAAAAGAAGCTTCTTGGAAGGGTAAACGACATCCTTTGATTTTCTTAGGGACACGGTTAGATTATGAGGTTTCAGAAGGAGTTATTCTGACCCTTGAATGGGATTTCCATTCGGGAGAAGGTTAATTCCCTCTCTTACCTCCCTCTGTCCAGTATTTTACTTTGTGACTCTTTCTTCTCGTCTTACCCATGAGGAATTTGAGGTACCGATAGGCTTGGTAAGTCTCAAGGAGCAAGTGGCATTTGAAACCTTTGTTCAACTGCATATTAACATAGAGTCTCTGTTAATCTCAATTTTCCTATTCCTACTGGGTTTGAGATCAGAAGATAGTGTAGATGCCCAGGAGAATTCCAGCACAGAGGCAGGAAACCCACCGAGGTTTGGGAGTGCTACCTTGCAGGGGCAGTGGGGCCTGGCCCTACCTTCACCTGGTAGTTCCTGGTACAGAGAACTCAGGTTTGATGCCCTGGATGGGCTGTCCTACATTTTGCTCTTTTTTTTTTTCTTTCTTTTGGCCATGCTGCACGGCATGTGGGATCTTAGTTCCCCAACCAGGGATCGAACCCGGCCCCCTGCATTGGAAGGCGGAGTCTTAACCCCTGGACCACTGGAGAAGTCCTCCTACTTCCTGCTCTCTAGGTGCTTGGGATGCAGGACAGCAAACCACGGTCAGATAGAATCTTAATTGTGGGCTTCCAATTAAATGGGATGTGCACAAGGCATTTTTTTCACTCCCAGAAGACATAGAAGGGAGATTGGGAGGAATCCACATGTTGCTCAGAAGTCTACACTTCTGAGAGGTTTGGAGGAAGCGCCTTCTATCTTGGGGGCAGGCCAATTCCAACTCTGAGGCAGATATATTGAAATGATTGACCGGGAGTGTGGATACCTATTCAGGGTCTGAAAAAGAAAGACAGGGCTTAACAACTAAGAAACGAATTGAACCTTGTTAGAAATCAATGCATTAAATGGAATTGGTAGATGAAGCCCCAGCCAATCGGGGCCTGGGGTTTGGGCACCTTCGTTGATCAGCTCTGAGTTTAGCTTTGTTCAGTGATAGTCTGATAGCAGTTCTGCATGCTGATTGGCTGGGGGCGGTTCTCTTCTACAATGAGAAACTAATCAATCATGTTACAGGCTTTTGTCTTGGCGAAAGGTATTTAGATTTCAGCCAGCTGGTAAGCTGCCTCAAGGCCACCTGCTTGACTGAAAAATAAAGCATCAGTCTCTTTCCCCTTGCAAGGAGAGGGGAGGAAGTATTGACTTGTGTGATAATTTTAGGTGGATGATTAAATTTGGCCTCTTAGGCTCCAGCTGAAAATTCAATTCAGATGACTGGTTTTTCTTTTCATATACCGTTGAGCAATCCTGTGTACTGCCATGGCTAATGTTGCTGGTGCTGAATGTTCTACAGAATCCCCGGCCACTCTCTATTTCACGTGCCTCCCGGCTACCAGAACACAATGAGGAAATGCGCTCTTACCACGTAAGTTAAGAATAAGACTCTCATGCAGGCATGCACAGAGAGGCTCTCCAAGTAACAAAATTGCTCTGTTGGAGGAAATCGGAACAGTGATGATTTCTCTGATGATAGTTTATAAAATATACCAGTTTCCTCTGGTGCATTTCAAATTTACAGGGCAATTGGTCATGCGTCTGGCACCATTTGGCCGAAACATCACAATCTCAGATGCCAAAGGAGCGAACGGGTTCCACGTGTATGAGCTGGCCCCAGGTCGGAGGGACATTCTTGACTCTCTCATTCCCCACATCAAATCCATCAGCAAATCCTGCCCTTCTATCTCCATAACATTTCTCCGAACTTGCTTCTCTGCATCTTCACAAAGTACCACCCAGTAAAAACCTCCTTCATCTCTCACCTGGACGACCGCCATCACCTCCTAAGCGGTCCCCCTCCTTCCATTTTTGCCTTCCAAAATCCATTCCCCTCGCAACAGCTAAGGTACTCTTTTAAAAAAACAATTAGGTCACGAATCCCCCTTGACTAAAAACTTCTAATAGCTGCCCATCATACTTAGGTCAAAATGAAGCTCTCCAGTGGAGTCCTGAGGGCCTTAGGAGATCTGGCCTCTGCCCACCTGTCTGACCTCATCTCATACCTCTCTCTTCTCCCTTGCTCTGCTCTTGCTGTGTCTTGAAAACTTCAAGTTCCCTTCCATCTTAGGGCCTTTGCACTAGGTGTTTCCTGTGCCTGGAATGTTCTTCCCCTAGCCAAGATCTTCACGGAATATCATCATATTTATTCTGGCTTCAGCTTAGATGTCAACTCCTCAGAGTCTGTCTTGACTAATGCAAAGTAAAGTAGTCTAGTCCTTTTGTATTACATTATCCTGTTTTATCTTTGAAATAGCACTAACCACTACCATACATGTTTTTCCTTGTGTATTTGTTTATTACCTGTGTAAGATCTATTACAATACTGACTTGTATTCAGTTTTGTAAATAGCAGGTGCCCAATAAACGGTTAGCTTGTAAATGAACGAGCAAAGCCTGGCAAAGAAGAGATTTTCCTAAGTGATACAGGAACAGGATGCTTTAGGTGTAGTCCTATCAAGAGTTAGGGGATGAGGCTCACTGGCTTTTTGCAGGCTTATTTTTGATCCATATTCTGAGCTTCCAAGTTATCAGATATTTTCTGAGACCCAATGTCTGTGATGCTGTTAAATGTACTCAAACAATGACAACCTCTTATCTTGAGGAGGTAAGAGATTGACCTCATTCTCAGCTGATCTGATCAACTGAAAAGCAAAATGTGCCATTAATTTTAGGATCCATTATACGTGATATTTTTGTCTTGCTAAAGGTTAGGGGCCAATAGGAGAATTGAAGAAGCTTGCTAACCAATGTATCTTTATTCACATTTGGAATTAGTCAGCCCTGGGGACAGTTTTGTACTCACCCTGAGTTGAGGTCTAGGTCTTATTTTTCCAGGAAGGGTTGGTGTCTATGCTGTGTCCTCAAGTGTCTAAAATATCTTATTCATGCGTAAACAAAGGGCAGGCATGATTCAGACAGGATGAATCCCTGAACCTCACAGACAGGAGAAAAATGTGGAGTCGTGATACTTAAAACATTTCTCAGCCTCTGTTGCCAGTGCTGGTACCCACTTCAGCACATTTCTGAAATGAACTCTGCTAAGGCTAGGTCAGTGACACCATAAAAAAGAATTTTGCAATTAAAAAGGCTTAGAGGGTTCACTGGCAAGATGGCTTTTTCTTTTCTTTTTTAAAAAACAAGTCACTTAAAGAAGTAAACTCCACAGAAGTATTTCCTTACATCAGTTTTACCATCAGTCAAAATGAAGGCATCCAGGCTGAGAAGAGCCACCATTTGAGAAACTCTAAAAGGAAGTTTTTTAGAACTCAGCCTTTGCTTGGGAAGCCATTTTTAATGTAATGAAGGCATCTGTATGGTGACTTCAGTGGTCCTTAAAGTTTGATAATCTACGGAGAAAGATAATAGGATTAGGAAATAAGATACAGATAAAACAGCTCATTGGAAAAGTCCTACCTTTTATGAACATCTATAAGCTTTACTATTTTAATTTACCAGATGGATGGAAGTGATTTAACATATTACAATAAAGGAAAACAATCACTTCCACCAAATCACATAATATTCAATGTACATTTACTACTTTTGACACATCTAGGTCTCAGGATTTAGATCTTACTAGCTGGTTTTTTAAAAAAATATTTGTTTATTTATTTGGCTGCGCTGGGTCTTAGTTGTGGCACGTGGGGTCTTTAGTTGCAGCACGTGGGATCTTTAGTTGTGGCATGCGAACTCTTAGTTGTGGCTTGTGGGATCTAGTTCCCCAACCAGGCATCAAACCCGGGCCCCCTGCATTGGGAGTGCGGAGTCTTAGCCACTGGACCACCAAGGAAGTCCCACTAGCTGTTTAATAAATTAGCCAAAATACCCCAAATCAGCAACAATGAAATGAATGAAAATGGAGCAAGAGGGTCATTCGTGTCTGGGGTCCTCTTGGTGCTCTAAGAGGAAACAGCTATTTTCCTGAGCTACCCTGCGATGATAAGTGACCATAGGAGTTGACGTGAGTTCACCTCTCTCTTGAATGGAAAGCAATTAAGATCCATAATGAGAGATTATCCCAAGGGAGGAGTTTTAAATCAGACAGTTGACGGGTTCTTTCTGATAGTTTGCCATTACCAGGACCACACACATACACACAGAGCAAAAATGACCACATAACTCTGTGAGGGGACAGAACGGGAAATTTAGAGAGTATCTGAGCTGGAAGATCGCAGAGAGCGTCCAGCCTGAACTCCCTATTATGCCAACAAGGGAACTGGGACCTGAAAGGGTTAAACGATATGCAAAGTGCCACACAGATAATGACGAAGGGAGGGCTGGTACCTAAGTGTGGTGAACCATAGTCTTTCTAGACAGAATGGAAAATTAGAAAAAAGCCCCATTATTTCTAATGCTGATTATACTGTCTCTTCAATGGCCTTCTGCTACAAGGTGGCATATGTTTGAGCTATGACGTCTGCGTTTGAACACAGGATCTCTTACTCTTAGCTGTCTGAACTTAGGTAGATTATTTAAGCACTCTGGGTTCCTGTTCCCTGATCTTTGGAAAGTACAAACATAAGCAGTGGTGAACTTTAAAAGCAGTATGTGCGAAAGCTAGTGTAGAGTAAGAAAGGTAGCTGTTCTTATTACATTAGAGGAAACGTTGTTTGCTAGTTGAGAGAGTTGGCACTGGGGTCAGGCTGACAGTCTTCGATTCTGCCTCCATTTCCTAGTTCTGGGACCTCCTTAGTTCTTTAAGCTTTGAGTCCTTTCACTTTTTAATTTTTAGTTGGTTGCGCTGGGTCTTAGTTTCGGCAGGTGGGTCTTAGTTGCGGCAGGCGGGCTCCTTACTTGTGGCACGTGGGATGTAGTTCCCTGACCAGGGATTGAACCCGGGCCCCCTGCATTGGGAGCACGGAGACTTAACTCCTGCACCATCAGGGAAGTCCCAAGTCCTTCACTTTTAAAATGGAGAAAACAAAATACTTACTTGATAGAACTGTTGTGGAGAATTAATAATATACTTCATGGTATGGTGTAACTGCATTGCACGTTGTAAAGTCTGATAAACATTGGCCATTATGATAATTATCTTAAATTTTGCCACACAGGATATAGGGCCAGAGTCAGTAGACTTTATAAAGGATCAAATAATTAATATTTTGGATTTTGCATGCCATTTAAGGACTCTGTTGCAAATACTCAACTCTGCCCTTTGTAGCAAGAAAGGAGCCGTAGACAACATGGAAATGAATATGCACGGCTGTGTTCCAATAAAACTTTATTTACACAAACAGGCAGTGGGTTGGACTTGGCTTGTGGGCCATGCTTTGCTAACTCCTGATAAAGGGCAATTAAGAACTCCTGCTCTATGGCTTCCGGAAGAAGGCATCTGTTGATACAGGTAAAGGAGCAGATATAGTTTTTCATGGAAAGAAGAACTAAATAAGTCTCCTTTAGACACATGTTTCCTATCTTCAGACCCTGTTCATGGCAGAATTTACAAATAGTAGGGCAAGAATCTCTTTTTTTGCCCTCTGCCCGAAGCTTGCTTTCTCCCAGCAGACACGGGCAGTCAGGCTCATAAAGAGACAAAGAACCTAAGAATCACCTCACAGTCAGATCCACAATACACCCAGTTTCTATGCGGTCCTTAGATTTCATGTCATGATGTCAGCGTACAAGATGATGGATATTACTTGCAAATGCTGTGTGGTTCTGATATTGGAATGATTTGCACAGTTCACTAGGGGTTTTCAATTTTTCTTCCCCTGCTATTTGTGGAAGAGCAGGTGGTTTATGCTTTGCTTTGAGTCCTAGGACCCTTCATGAGAAGGTCTTCAGAGACAGGGTATTTTTGGCTTTGACACCACGCTGTGATCTTTCTCCTGTTGTTCCTGAACCCAGCAAGCGGAAGGTCAGTTGCTCCCTTTCTGGAGATGATTAAAGGTGGCACTTTGCTCCCGAGTGGAGGTGTAATCTTATTAATCTGGTACCAGAGTACATCTTTCAGGCAGAAAAAAGAGAAATTTAATCTTGGCTACTTTCACATGCAGTATCAAGACAATTTATTTCCTATCCACTGATCTAGGTTCTGGGACTGTAGGAAAGAAGCATCTTGGGCAGCTGCAAAAATTAGGGAATGAACTCTGCTAAATAAACATTCAGTGGCTTTATATAATACAAAGCACGGTGATTGCCAACAACAGTGTAAATAGTAGTGAGCTAATCATTAGGGTGAGGCTCCAAGACTTTCTCAATGATCCAGGGTTAAGTGTTCCCCACAGAGCATGTGTGCAAAGGAAGCTGTTTATGGGAAAAAGGATCAGGTCCTTGTGGTCTCAGCAGAAACCTGTGACCAACATTTCCTGGTTAGTGTTGGGGGAAGGCAGTTAAAAAAATACCACGACATTTAGGAGAAAAGGAAAGTTCTCTCATATTTCTTTTTTTTTTCTTTTCCATTATGGTTTATTACAGGATATTGAATGTAGTTCCCTGTGTTCTCTCATATTTCTTAAAAAAATTTTTTTAAAATAAATTTATTTATTTTATTTATTTATTTTTGGCTGCATTGGGTCTTCGTTGCTGCGCACGGGCTTTCTCTAGTTGCGGCGAGTGGGGCTACTCTTCGTTGCAGTGCGTGGGCTTCTCATTGCGGTGGCTTCTCTTGTTGTGGAGCACAGGCTCTAGGCGGTTGGGCTTCAGTAGTTGTGGCTCGCGGGCTCAGTAGTTGGGGCTCGTGGGCTCTAGAGCGCAGGCTCAGTAGTTGTGTCACACGGGCTTATTTGCTCCACGGCATGTGGGATCTTCCCAGACCAGGGCTCAAACCCGTGTCCCCTGCATTGGCAGGCGGATTCTTAACCACTGTGCCACGAGGGAAGCCCTGTCTCATATTTCTGACATTAAAACATATTATTTCAGGACCTTCATAGACAGATATTGATAATTAATATTCCCAGAATCCTCCTTACTGTATACCTTTGACTCTCTTGGGGGTGGGGCATCAAATTTGTCATCTGTAATCAGAGTTCTGGGGAGTTAGTAGGATATTACCTTGCCAGTTCTCAATTACGGAAATTTTTATGTTGTTTTCATTATGTGACCAGTGTTTCTATAGGTATTTTTTTAATTTTTAAATTTTTTATTTATTTTGTTGCACCGGGTCTTAGTTGTGGCAGGCAGGCTCCTTAGTTGCGGCTCACTGGTTCCTTAGTTGCGGCACGCAGGCTCCTCAGTTGTGGCATGCGAACTCAGTTGTGGCATGCACATGGGATCTAGTTCCCTGACCAGGGATTGAACCTGGGCCCCCTGCATTGGGAGCGTGGAGTCGTAACCACTGTGCCACCAAGGAAGTCCCTCTACAGGTATTAAAATATATTTATTTTCTTAGGCATGATTTTATTTTTGTCTATCCAGACAACAGAGTTGTCATGCCTTCAAAATGGACTCATTTTATATTCTTCAATGTGCTTTCTGATTTCTGAGGGAATGTTTAATTATCTATTAAATTAATTTTGTATTAATGGTGATGAATTAATGTGCAATCTTTTCAAAAGACATTTACTCTTCAAACAGAGGATTCTATGAGATATAGGCCTTTAACCCAGAGAGCTGACTCTTCAGTCACATATTTGGTGTGGAGGAGATCTCTGTGTAGGGAGGTGGTGAGGACAGAGGGGTTGGAGAGCTCTCCCTCATCCTCTCTGAAGCCCTCAGACATATTGCTGCTGCTCAGCTTTGAATAAAGCCAAGTGCTGCAATGCAGACAGAGTTGAGGCAGAGGGGAACAGACAATGGTGGGGAGCTCAGAAAAAGGGTTTCCTCCATCACATCAGACATATCCAAAAAGTCCAAAGGATTAGGAGTCCTTATAGACTATTAGACTTGGCGAAAAGGTTGGATTTGATGATCTTGAAGAGTCGTTTCAGTGGTGTGCTGGGTGGGAAAGCTGTGTTTTAGATGTTTGAAGAGAGAGTGTATGAAGGTAAGGGAGACTTGGCAGTTAAAAGCTGGATGAAAATAAGGCAATATTTACAGGCAGTAGCAAGACCAAGTCATGAAAACAGCATGAGGAGAAATGGTGCTCCTGACAGCCTTGCTGGTGGCACCACAAGTTCATGGAAGAGCAGGGGCTGGAACCCACAGCACCTGATACCCAGCCTTGGGACGATTTTCCACAGAAGAGGAACATGAGCATGTTTGATGACAGAAGGAAAGGACCAGTGGAGGCTTGTTGAGGATGCTGGAGGGGCAGTAGTTTTTTTTTTTTAAATAAATAAATAAATTTATTTATTTATTTATTTTTGGCTGTGTTGGGTCTTCGTTGCTGCGCACAAGCTTTCTCTGGTTGCGGCGAGCGGGGGCTACTCTTCGTTGTGGTGCGCGGGCTTCTCATTGTCGTGGCTTCTCGTTGCGGAGCACGGGCTCTAGGTGCGTGGGCTTCAGTAGTTGTGGCATGCGGGCTCAGTAGTTGTGGCACGTGGGTTCAGTAGTTGTGGCACCTGGGCTCAATAGTTGTGGCTGGCCGGCTCTAGAGCACAGGCTCAGTAGTTGTGGCGTACGGGCTTAGTTGCTCCGCGGCATGTGGGATCTTCCCGGACCAGGGCTCGAACCCGTGTCCCCTGCATTGGCAGGTGGATTCTTAACCACTGAGCCACCAGGGAAGCCCCGGGGCAGTGGTTTTTGAGCAAAAGACACCTCTCCTCTCTGAAGGCTGAGAGGGAAACCCAAAAGGTGGATAAAGAAACAAGGGAGGTGGATGGACGACCAATGCCAGGTGGTCTTGCTCTTCAGAAGAATCCATATTAATGGTGAATGAAACCTCTCTCTCTTCACACACACACACACACACACACACACATACACATACACGCTAACAAATAGTGAACAGTGGAAATTTAATGATTCTTACTTGGGCTGATTCTTCCCCTTTTCAAGGAGTAAATCTTCAAATGATTGCTATGACTCGCTATCGTGGATTTAGGTAGGGAGAGAAAATTGTTCCCATTTTCCTGTTTAAGTCTCTTTTAAATTAGGACTATTTTGATGCAATTCTTTGCCTACAGAATGTAGATTATGGTGGAGCTGACTATAGTTCATGGAGCCATGAGATCACCATCCTCCTTCCCTTCCTTTCTTTCTCTTACAAACTGATTTCTAAGTGTTGGCCACATGCCAAGACTAGGATCTATAAAATAGCCTTAACGATTTTACCAGACTAGTAACCATTGAAAAGATACCTCTTGAAGGTAGGATAATACAAATAATAAAAAACCTACCAGCTCTATGCTAGAATCAAGCTTGGGGGCCCAGTGGACAGCATGTACACTTTGTAAATTTTCTTCCAATGCTATTTGGGTTTAGCTTGTTAGGAAATGCTAGGGGAAAAATAATGGGTGCTTTACAATCACCATAAAAAGACCCAGATTCCTTTAATTTCACATTTCTTGTGATGACAAGCCTTCATTCCTGCTCTACCTGCTGACTCCCATCGGCAATTCAGGACCGAGAGCTAAGAGCTAAGATGATCCTCCTCCTGTATTTATAATCTCAGGATAAACCATAGATGCTAGAAATGAATGCGTCAGTTCATGTTTATCCAAAGTTCAAACATCCAGAGAGCTCATATTAGCAACGTGTATTTCTAAAAGTGCTGGGCAGTGATGAACGATTTTCATAATTGTCACCCAAGGCTTAGAATAATCCTGAGAGGCCGTCTGGATTATCAAAGAGAGGTGCCTTTTGGTTCAGTCTTAGCGTTCGATTTCTTTCATTTGATTTTCTAATTTGCTGATAACAGAGGATGGTTTATGAAACCTCAGCCAGAATATTTGATTAGCGGGGGGTGGGGGGGCGGCACTGAACGTCTAGCCATTTTGTCTGAATGGGAACAAAGGGAAAGCAAATCCTGCCTTATTCTCTTCCCTGAAGAGGCCACAGGGATGGTGAGAAAGTCCCTTCTTTAAAGTAAAGCTGCTTGTGAAAAGAGAAAGGACTTGTCTCGCCTACCTTGCTAGCCACCTGCGTTTAATCACAAAAGGAGACATCACCCCACAAGGGTTAATTCCCAACACCTGACTGCTCCAGGAAACACTGCCAGCGGGTCTAGCCAGCGAGTCTAGCCAGCTTCCCTGGTCTAATTACCCACTGAACGCTGGGGTGGGAGCCCGCTCGGCGGGAGGCCCTGCCCTACCTGCTTGAAGGCTTATGCTGGAACACGCCTGGTTTTTAATCCTATACACAGCTCAGTCCTCTGCTAGTTGTTATTTTCCTTCCTCACCTCTGGACACTTTGGCTCATTCACTGGCAGCGCCATCACAGGAGAACTCGGCTTTGACAGAAACCTCTTTGAAATGATTTTTTTCTCTTTTTCCTGTTCTGGCTTGCACTTGAATAATTCTTCATCAACAGCACATCTGATTGACTTGGCATCTCAAACCCTTTTGTATGCTATTTTTTTTTTTTTCTTCAAGAAATATTAAAGTCTGAATACAATTGGAATAGCTGCCTGGTAATGATCTCATTATATATAAATACCAAAGTGCTCTCGGGGGACGTAAAGACTCCCAGGCTCAGGTAGGCGGCGAATACCTATTACCTTGCAGGTGTCCGCCCACAGCAGCCCTCCTCCACGCAGCCCCCCACGCATCCCTTTCAGCCTCAGGTTCAAGTTGCAGAGAACGAGCGGCTGATTGAAGATGGGAAGAGGGTTTTTTCCTTTTCCCCTTCGTGACATATGTTAGGAGATGAAAGGAACCCGGGCCGTGTGTTTACTTCTCATTTGGGAGTTTCACATGTTCTGATTGATCGGGAAGATGAAAAAGGGCAGAAGGAGAGACATTTGGTGCTGGCTGCGAAGCACATCCATTCTCAATGTGAAGTTGCCTCGTTTGGTGACGATAATTGTGATGAGGCAGGTACGGACGCTACTCAAAGATGGTTGAAAAGCCCAGGCCCGCCACTCAGTTCTTATGTAGCAAAGAAGACACACAGATAGTGGCAGTCGGAGTGGGGCGTGGGGTGGGAGAGACCCTCTTAATGTGGGAGTTTACTGGTGCTTAGCCCCAGTCCTGCTTTCTGGCTGCCAAGGCGTAAGCGCGTGAGTTTAGCACATCACAGAGGGCCACGTGTAGGGTTCCGTTCCCGATATGGGCTGAGCAACCCTGGACAATTTTTACTCCCTGTGATTAGCAGCAAAAAAAGCAATTGGATAGGGGAGATGGTAGACCCCATTGCTCTCAACGTCCGTCTTAGGTTCTAAAGGGGCGTTCGTCTAAAGGAGGATTGCCATCTGCCATCTTAGACCAGAAAGAGAGGGGTGGTGGTAGAGGAGTAGCAAGCTGTTTCCTCCGGCATGAGGTTATAAAGCTTATTTTTTCTTTCTGACATCCATATTAGGAACTATCAAAAATGCAGAATAATACTATGAGCATAAGTCTTTGGCAAAAGGATGGCATGAATGGCAAAGATACTTTGCCCACAGTTGAAAGTCTTTCGTGCAACGTACATGGTATGTTGTAGAGCAGTGACAACAAATTCCTATTGACTGAGGGTTATGGCCATAAAATCTAACGAAGGGAGTGTTAGGCAGATTAGACAGGGGCCTGTGTGGCCAGAGGGGAGCCCCTGGTATCCGGTGGGACCATTCTCACCATGCAGAGGATCGGGACAAATGTTCTCGGCCACAACTGGATCCATACTATACACATGCTGTTTGATACACTTCTAAGTTTTTCCTTAGTTCATTATGTGTTGACATTTGTAGTGTCTTAGCCTCAGGGAAAGAATCTTCCTTCTCTCCGTCCAGTGCCACAGCTACTGTTGGAATCTGAGAGAACGTTCCTCCACTTGTGCTCTGATTTCCTTGGGTGATGGCGATTGAGGGTGAATTCAATTGTTTGCAGAAATTGAGCATTGGGACCCCAACTTCTCGTATTTTTCCTGTTACTTGTGGAAGGATCTAAGAGAAATAAAAACCCATTTCAGTAATTACATATCCCCTCCAATACCCAGGCATATCTCGGGATGCCTCCAGTTTGATGATGATGATGGTAAAGAAACGACCGTTCTTTGAGAGTTTAACACATGCCAAGCACGGTGCTGCCTGCTTTACACACTTTGTCTCATTTCTGGGAGGTGGATACTATTACGTCATTTGCAAGATGATCTTACAGATAGTAGTTTGATGTCTAACGGGAGAAGGACTGGTTTGTGGCGACACATACTTGGAGGCTGTGGAGGCCTCCTGTGGAAGCAGGAGGGGAGATGGGTTACACAGAAGAGAAATCTCTGAAGGAATCCCTTGTTTTCTCAATCCCTTTGCACTTAGTTCGCCAGTTTTCATGATGACTTCAGTATTCAGCCTCCGTTGTTTGCGATACCACGGAAACACGAGGCACAATCCCTGCCTACAGGGCACCTATAATCTAGTAGGTGGATAAAAGGAGAATGTGAAAACACCACCAGGTGGGACAGATTTGGGTTTGGCCTCTCCTATTAGCTAGCCTTTGTGGGCCTAAGCTGCTGCCGCTTCTTCCCTTTTTTTTTTGGTCATGCCATGCAGCTTGTAGTATTTTAGTTCCCCGACTAAGGATGGAACCCAGGCCCTGGCAAGTGAAAGAGCCAAGTCCTAACCACTGGACCGCCAGGGAATTCCTGACCTACGCTTCTTTTTAAAAACTAAATGATTGGACTAGATAAGAAGTTTGCAAACTTTTTTTCTATAAAAGGCCAGATATAAGTATTTTAGTCTCTTGGGGCCCTACAGTCTTTGTCTGACTACTCAACGCTGCCGTCATAGCATGAAAGTGGCCGAGGACAGTATATAACAAATAGGTATGGCTGTATTCAAATAAAGTTTTATTTACAAGAACACCTGTAAATAAAAATCAGGTGGGCTGGATTTAGCCCATGGCCGACCCCTGGACCAGTTGATGGCTATCAGCCCTTTCTGGCTGGAAAATACAATCGTTTCTTCACCTTCCACATTGATTTCAGCCTTGGAGTGTGGAGACATTTCTTTGGCTTTTCTCTTCTTGAGGAGGAGTATATAAAAAATGGCAATAGAAGTGGTCCTGGAGAGGCACCAGGAGGGATTCCCAGCAATGTTTTGATTGAAATCGCAATGGGAGGAAGCCATTAAAAAAGGTGGGGAGAAAGGTCCCATTAATCAGAGATGGGCACTGCTATTTTATTTATTTATTTATTTATTTTTTTCACTGCTATTTTAGTTGGAGATCTGGCTATCAGCTCAGCAGGAAGACAAGATGGGGTAGGCTGGAAAATTGGCTTTTCCAGAGGCAGAATGCTAAAGAATTCTTTTCAGAACAAAATTTTCATGCAATTCCTTATATAAGGCTTAGAATCCAAGGCATAGTCAATAATGAAATTTTGCTTGTGCTGGGAAACACAATCTATCATAGTGATGTAACCATCTTAACAAAGGTCTCTAACAATCCTCACAGTCTAACACAGTCTAAACGCAGATTTCATTTTTGTTGCAAATACCTGTGTATCTCCATTTGAAAACGCTCTCAGGTGGTTTTGCCATATATTTGAATAACTGGGGTTTCCAAGACATTTAAACAGATGCACAGTCATGGGACACTTCCTGTTGCAAGTGACGGAAACACCTTGTTCAATCTGACCTGAAAAATGGGATACGTGGGCTCAGAATACAGTGCAGTCCAGAGGGATGCTGGCTTCCTCTGGGGGAAGTGTCTGATCCAGAATGTGACACGAGGTCATTCATTTCTTGTCTCTTTCATTTCTTCTTTCCTTGTGTATCAGGCTCATCTGCAGGTGGACTCCTTTCTGGGTAATAGGATGCTATCCCAAGACTCACTTTCTTCTATGAGCAAATACAGCAAAGGAACAAGAGCTTCTTTTTTGTCGAAAGGTATAGCACAGTCTCCTTGGCCCTGACTGGGCCATGTGCCCATTTCTAAACCAACTCCTGTGGCCTTAGCCAATTAGGGCCCACTACACAGCTAAGAATGGTAAAGGGAGGTTCCCCAAAGGAGAGTTGGATTACATCTATTGACAGAGGTGGATGATTTTGGGTAACCACCAGCAGTTGTCCAGTGTAGTGATATATTATAATTTTCAAAACACTTTCATGGAAACTGTCTCATTTGATTTTACAACAGTTTCATGGGAATATGTTTGTCCGGTATTATTCTTTCCATTTTCAGATGAGAACACTAGGGCTTAAATCACATGACTTGTTCAAAGTCACATAGGTGGTGAAAGATGTTGTATTACATTTTTTCCGTCATGCTGTGATGTTTGACCACTGAACAACAGAACTGTTACCTCTCTTGTTTTGGACTAGATACCTATTAACATCATCTAAAATAGAATTAGCATTTTGGGGCAGCCGTATCACACTGGCTTATACTGATTCTATAGCAAAGTAAGAATCTCACTGGTTTTCCCACATGATTGCTGGTAAAATGTACCTAAAATGGCTTTTTGAACCTGAGTGCAGGGCTACCTTTATTCCTGTGATATCTTATATTAAATTTCCCCCATTGCCAGCCTGGCAAGGATTTTTGAGTCATGTGGAATCCGAAATATTAACTGTCTCTTCCAGCTTTGTGCCATCTTCAAGTTTAACAAATAGCCACTTCTATTTCATCTTTTAAGTAATTGCTAAAAAGGTTGAACAATAAGATATATGTAACGTTGACTAATGACTGACTTTAATCTGGAATGAAATCTCCAGGTGACACGTCACAGGACTCTACCTTTGGATTTGTTCAATATTTTTATAACTGATATGGCTGGAGGCTCAACTGATATGTGAAAAAGGTCAGTCATCTCACAGATGGAATATATCTTCTCATTTGACCTCTTGTCCCATATTTCTATGAGCGACATTTTGATTGAGGACATCACCATTTGAAATGATAAGACAAATGATTGACATGGAGTCAGTGGTAACTATGATTGCATGAAACCCCCGTATCATTCATCGTGGATAGAGTCAGAAAAATTGTGGCCAATCAGTTAATGTTACAATCCAGAAATGAAAATAAGAAGGTAATCGCAGTGGTGATCAAGCATCACCATCTGAGAAAATGTAGGAAGAAACAGACAGTACGTATTCCCCTAGTGACCTAATTTTCTTTTTTTCAGATTAGAAAATTGAAATTCGAGAACTCACATGGAAGTGATACCAAGAATTCGGCCAGAAATACTATCTAGGACTCAGCTTCTCAGGCAGGCATGTGGCAGGTGGGTTGTGGGCTCATCTGGTGGTAGGGATGGCAGTGAGGCTTTTACCCAAACGTGCTCCCATCTTATAGCTTTGACTGGGGGTTAGTTCGAAGCACTTTGAAGGAGGATGAGAGATTTTTATGAATACTAGAAATAATTGTATCCATTATTATCATCATTTAAACAAGTTTGAGATACATCACCGTGCAGCTTAATTTCTCTAAAAAGACCCCCTTTAGGATTGGTCTCAGCCCTGGAGCGGGAGGTGTGCTTCTTGATCCCCCCTCGGAAGGTCGGGGGGAGGCGCCCTCATCACTTTCGCCCTGGTCACTTTCTCCCCGAGGACCGATTCCACCGCCAAAAGCTTTGCAGCCCCTGTGTCCCAGCTGATGACCATCTTCTCCCAGACAATGACCGGAACACAGCTGTTCCTGCTCTGCCTTACTTCTCCCATCTCTGCTCCCTCTTCCCCAACCCTGAGAGCTAGTAGAAACACCACCCTCACGTAGGTATTTCCTGGAGAAATTTTGCTTTCAAACTAACGGATGGGTTTCACGGAAGATGAACAAAAGCGATTCTCTTCTCTTCTTTCCCATTAAGTGATTAGCCTTGAGATCTGGAAAATACCGTTTCTGTTTAAAAGGAGAAATATTTAGAGAGCAAGCTTCACCTTTTCCCAGCGGCTCTCAGAAAACGAGAAAACAGTCGCTTGTTCTCTTGTTCAGGGCTCTGACCCGCCCTCTCCCCTCCCAGTGGCCCCCCTTCCCCATCACACACCTTCCTCAGCTACAAGCACAGGATATCGAGGTGCTAATAAGCTCGAAAATGTTCCAGCCTTGCGTTAAGCCTCAGCCACATTGCACTGCTTAAAAGAGGTTAAATGTTTGTGTGAACCTGTGTTTTCCACCCTCGGCCAGGCAGCCCTAAGCCGGGCTGATCCGGCCTCGCCTGGGCCTCTCTCCACAAGAGACTCGGGGCGCGGCGGGATGATTGAGGTGGCCCCAGCCTCCCCAGCAGCTGCTGACTTGCACTTGGAAATTCAATCCTCTCAAGGTAATTCCTCAGCTTAGGAGAAACTTCCAGCAATGAATTCTGACTTTGATGCAGGGCGAAGGCAGGCTCCCTGGCTTCTACAGACACCAGGCCTGGGATGGGTGAGGAGCGTTGTGTTATCAAAGCAGTTTTACAAGTAGGACTTTTGTGGTCTCATTAGGAGGTTTCTAGCAATTTCTAGAACACCATTCTCATCTTCTTTCCCTTCGGAGGTTTTCTACATCCCAAATGACTCGGGCCCGTCTGGCCACCCCATAGGCTACAAGGTGGCCTGGCTTCAAATGTCAGAGTAAAACTTATGCTTCTGTCTCTTCTAGGCTAGAGCATCTCTCACTGCTTAGAGTGGCACTTTGGTACTAACATTGGAGGCCGAACTAATTGTAGAAGGAGATATGGGGGAACCATTTGCTGTGGTACCTCAGTCACCTCCTGCAAGCTGGTGGACGTGGACATCTCGGCAAAAACAGATGGGGTACCAGGTTGGGAGAAATTCTCCTCAATGCAGGGGAGTGGCCCAGAGATTCTGAAATAACCAGCTGCTTTTAAGATTTTGGGGATCATTTTTCTCAGGTGGTAACAATTTCCCTTCCTTTTTCTTCCTCACTCCCCAAAGCTGCTCCCGTCCCCAAGAGCAGGAAGTCCCCAGTGGTGGATGCAGGGACTGCCGTGACAGTCCTCTGCCTCCTCACGGGACGGCTTTGTTATGGGAAGATTTGAATGTCCTTGTTGTCCCCTAAAGCTTCAGCTCCGAGTTTCAGGATGGGATTTGGCAACTGCCAAATCCAATCGTCACTGAACCCTTGATCATCTTTTATGCCCCGTAGAAGTATGTTTTTATTCATCCATTTCTTCAGGAGGTAAGGAATGAAGCTGTTGCATTCTAGGCATGAATTAGCATTTATAACAATGCAGTGCAAAAAATGTAATTTAAATAGAACTGATTAGAATTTTGATAGGGCACCTAGGAATCTCTAAGCCAATGCTGATCAGGTAATGAGTGGCACAAGTCATTTATTTCAGTGGTTCAGTTTTCCATTCAATGATTGGGTCACAGTTTCCCAAACATCTACGGCCACTGTTCATTAATTATTCACTTCTCGCTCAGTAATTGTCCAATTTAACTACAAACCGTGAGCTTATAGGCAAAGCCACAGAAGACAGCAGAGGGGAAAAGGAACAACCTAGATAAAAGTATATTTTCTTTTTGTAATAACATTCGTTAATTCAAGGACTCAGAGAGAGGGCTAGCTATTGTTAGACTTTGGCCTTTGTCTCATCTACATGCAATGGACTAAATTGCTCACCATTTGTTAAGCGGGGACGTTTAAGCTCTAGAGTGCCGAGCTTTGCAAATGAGGCTGTACAAGTTGGCATTCAGCCTGTCTTTGTGGGTAGAGCCTCACCTTTGGGTCAGCGAGCAACGTGCCATAAGTGGGACAGAGAAGTTTCAGGATGCTATCATCCTGAATCACGTGTTTTTCTTCAGGTGCCTCGTCTTGGAAAATGTTCTGAATCAATCTGAAAGGTTCATTTGCAGGGGTT
Source organism: Eschrichtius robustus (assembly GCF_028021215.1). NCBI lineage: Eukaryota > Metazoa > Chordata > Mammalia > Artiodactyla > Eschrichtiidae > Eschrichtius > Eschrichtius robustus. The sequence continues at coordinate 147,416,392 of NC_090827.1, read as the reverse complement.
TTTCTCCTTTGATATTTTGGAGGTTTTTCTTTTATTAAGAAGATGAAAATGTTTCCCTCTTATTTCATGGGTTCGACTCACATTCAGGAAATTCTGGGTTCGGTGGCTTCCCCAGTATATCATTACATTCTATGTTCTGCTTTACTTATTATCTTCACTGGTAGTTAAAATTAGTTTATCAGCCCTCTTGTCTTGATATAATCTTGGTATTAGTAGGATGTCATTTGCTAGAATGCAGGTTAGAAATGAAATCCCAAGAAAGGCAATAAGCTAAATAATTGTTCCCCCCCAAGTCAGAACAAAGCATTGTTTTAAAGGAAGAATCATCAGTTTATTATAGTTTAAAACAAATGTTTATTTATTTGACTGTATAGGGTCTTAGCTGCAGCATGCGGGATCTTCATTGCAGCACGCAGGCTACTCTCTAGTTGTAGCGCGCGGGCTCTCGAGCGTGCGGGCTCAGTAGTTGCAGCACGCGGGCCCTAGAGCGTGCAGGCTTAGCTGCCCCGTGGCACGCGGGATCTCAGTTCCACGACCAGGGATCGAACCGGCGTCCCCTGCGTTGGAAGGCGGATTCTTAACTGCTGGACCACCAGGGAAGTCCCTTTATTATAGTTTTAATGTTGCCCTCCTTGTCCTGGGTGTCTCGTGGGTGAAGAACCTCTAGGGATGAGGCTGTACAAAGTGGATCGTGCTTTGAATGAGCACCTGATAACTGGGGCAGGTGGGAGATCAGGGCTAGCGTGGTCCTATGGTCTGGCGGGTTAATGGTTGGCATTGCGATTTGTGTGAGTGGCACTTGTCTTTCTTCCTGCTGCAGCCTGAAAAGAGAATGTCTTCCTTCCTTTGGGTCATGACCGGGTACAAAGCAAGCATCTAAGGTGGTAGCCAGTGGAGAAGGCATCTACACTGTTCACATTACAGAGTTAATAAAGCTGGGGTCTAGGTGAAACCCACATGCTGGCCGTGGAGTGACAAGCATGTGTAGAGAATTTCTGTTGATGAAAACAACAGTAAATATCTCAGGGACAGAGTCTTTGTTGCCCAAACTTACTGTATCCTTGGGGAAAAAAAGTAAAAGTTTGTTATTGCCAGAAGAATTTATAGCAGCCTGGCTCTATGTTTGCAGAATTCAACCATCCTCTGAATACCTGTTTCTTCGAATAGGCGTCGGGCATTTTACAGCCGAGTAAACTAAGGCAAAGAGAGGTGAAGAGATTTGCCATACTCACAAAATAATTCTGAGGCCTAGGAGAAATGAGAACCAATGGTCCACCGCAAAGCGATTTAAAACCACCTAGGCCTATGTGTATCCCTGTGCTTTTCCTTTAAAATAAAGTAAAAAGGAATTAGGTGTACTGTTAGAGATGGCTGGTACTGTTTTCGGCAGTGATGATTTTGGTTCTCATGAACTTTGCTATTTAGAGATATGCTAAGAGAACTTACTACCTTGGAACAAGCAAATGGCAAACAGATAAAATATTGTGTTTGGGGTAATTTATTTTCTCTGGCTTTGTTAACTGAGCAATTAACTAGATTATTTCCCTAATGTGAACAAGGACTCTATTCATATTAAAACAATTAATTAGACAATTGTTGTAGGGTGAACGTTTACTCTCTTATTTTTTTCTCCTCCTCCTGTCACCTCTCCCTCCCCACATGTCTGGCTCTCTCAGAGAGAGCAGTTTCAACCGCATAATATCTACGTGAAGATTGGAAGCTCTCAAAAATCATAGCAAGGAACTATAGCCACACATTTATTCTCAGCAGATCTTTGCATATCTTTGGATTTTTATGTTTTGCTTACTTTCCAATGACTGAGTTCCATGCTATAACATCTCCGTTATTTCGGTGGGTGGATTAGAGCTTATTGTCTCTCACAGCAGCCTTCGGCCGCCCTGGGTGAGACCTCCACAGCTTGCTTACCTTATCATAATATTGGAAAGCAATTTCTCTTGACTGCTGTGAACCAACACTAGAATTCCGAAATGCTGCCACAGTCATTAAGTGATTTCCAATTAGTTAATTGGTTTCACAGGCTGCTTCTTTCTAAACTGTACCTTAAATGAAAAGCAGAACCATCCATTTTTGAAAGGGAAAATAATCCTGGGGCCTTTGGCTTTTAAGATCCTAAAATGAAGCATACTTTGGAAGAAACGTCACTGAAAACACCAGCAGAACACCTGCAGAACAGAAAATATTATTATTATTATTACAGAAAAGAACGGACTGTCTCTCCTGGCTTTGCCAAATGGTCGAGGGTTTATTTTGCCCACTTTCACTTTGAATCAAACGAAGTGAGGTAGATTATCAGAGAGCAGCACAGAACATGGAGAGTTTCGAGATCAACATGGATTCTTCTCTAGGGAAGCTTCCTGGGCCTTCAGGGCCATATCGGCCTGGCTGCTCTGGGTTGCTACGAACCCTCACTGAGCAGTAGGGCAAAGTCCTTGCGAATGGTTCATCAAGAAGCTGCTTTCTGGAAAGGGAACTGTATATGGTTAGGTATATGGACTGACAAAAGGAATGGGGTGAAAGAAGGTGAGAGGTTTACGTAGAATCTCTCTAGTCAACACGTGTTGTTAACGGTGGGGGCCATAAACAGGAGTTTTGAGCAATAACTGATTTGCACAGTAGAATAAATATTTATTCAATAGGGTAAATACGGTAATCATTACCCACTAGGGTAAATCAATCATCTATTTTCCCTGATAGAGAAAACTTGGCTTTAATAGTAGATAGAATGCATAAAATATGAATGCAAAATTTCCTCTCTGTTAATTAGACAAAAACACAGTCAATCAAATAAGAAGCATCAGAGTCTAGCGGTTAAAAGCATGAACTCTGGAGACAGACTATCTGGGTGGAAATCCTGGTAGTCACTTTCTAGTTGTGTGACTTGGGGCAAGTTGCCTGACCTCTCTCTGCTTGTCTCCTGGGAAATGGAGGAGAGGTGTAATACCATCCTCACGGGGTTGTTATGAAGGGTGAACATAAAGGGTTAAAATTCATCAATCCCTTAGAATCAGTTTTGAAACATAGTTCGTTAAAGAAACCAAATTTTATCGTACGCCATGTTTTGAAAGCTCCATCTTTTGATTTCTCCATTGAAAAAACCCTCTCCTCTTCTGGGTAATCTCACCCATGAGAACCAGTACTCAAAGGAGGGCAAGAGCTGAGATGCTGGCGGTCCCTTGGGTTGGTCAGTCCATCTGTCGGTCAGCTATGTTCCCTGCCATTAGCTCTTTAAGACAATTTCTTTCCCCCAGATCAGTCAGCCTGAGCTTTTTGTTAAAGAAGAATGTTTATGTTAGAGAAGTAGATTAAATTGGAATAGCAAAGGGGTCGGTGACTGCAATACCGGGTCAGAAAGAGACAAAGAACTTCCGTGTGTGCAAGTGTATATGTGTGTGTGTGTGTGCGCGTGTGTGTCTGTGTGAAAGACAGAGACAGAGAGACATGGTGTCAGAGAAAGACAGAGAGGGACACACAGACACATTCACACAGACAGAGAGACACAGAGACACAGACAGAGACAGAGAGAACATGCGGAGAGCAACAGAAAATCTTCGGTGAGTGGGAGACCACGCACAGGGAAAGTCAGCCCTTTGCTGAGAAGGAATTGAGAGACGTGAGGAATACTGAAGGCCAAGAAGGGAGCTGAGGACAGAAAGCCCTGACTGGTGATCGTGCCTTTCTGTCTGCTTTAGAAGCAGTTGGTTCATCATTTCAGCAGCTTGGAGTCCTTTAGTAATGACTTTATGGATTCAAATTTAAAACCAAATTAGATGTGTTTACAAAACAGCACTCACACTGAATTGATAGCAAGTTGCTGAAGGTGGGCTCACAATTATCCCAGAGCCCGGGGTATGCTGTTCTGGTAGACGGTCCTGGTGCTTGTTGAAGTGGGTAAGACCACAGCCCCCCTTTCTTCTGTGTCACTTCCCGCCCTGCCTAAAGATAGCACTTTCAGGTGATAATGCTGGCAGGCACGAGTAACGCCATTTATGGGCACATGTTGCCTGGCCTTGATAGTAACCCTGGTAGAAACTTGTCTGCTTTTTAAAAAATATATTTTTAAGTTTCCTCGTGCAGCCTGTTCATTCCAGTTGAAACGATGGTTTGAAAAATACTAAGTCCAGAATCTCATAATGATACAGGAGTTTTGAGACTGTGTATTTTTTTATTTTTGAATTTTTTTTTATTTATTTTTTTGTACAGTAGGTTCTTATTAGTCATCCATTTTATACACATCAGTGTATACGTGTCAATCCCAATCGCCCAATTCATCATACCACCATCCCCACCCCCCCGCAGCTTTCCCCCCTTGGTGTCCATACGTTTGTTCTCTACATCTGTGTCTCTATTTCTGCCCTGCAAACCGGTTCATCTGTACAATTTTTCTAGGTTCCACATATATGCGTTAACATACGATATTTGTTTTTCTCTTTCTGACTTACTTCACTCTGTATGACAGTCTCTAGATCCATCCACATCTTGACAAATGACCCAATTTCATTCCTTTTTATGGCAGAGTAATATTCCATTGTATATATGTACCACATCTTCTTTATCCATTTGTCTGTCGATGGGCATTTAGGTTGTTTCTGTGACCTGGCTATTGTAAATAGTGCTGCAATGAACATTGGGGTGCATGTGTCTTTTTGAATTATGGTTTTCTCTGGGTATATGCCCAGTAGTGCCATTGCTGGATCATATGGTAATTCTATTTTTAGTTTTTTAAGGAACCTCCATACTGTTCTCCATATTGGCTGTATCAATTTACGTTCCCACCAACAGTGCAAGAGGGTTTCCTTTTCTACACACCCTCTCCAGCATTTGTTGTTTGTAGATTTTCTGATGATGCCCATTCTAACTGGTGTGAGGTGATACTTCATTGTAGTTTTGATTTGCATTTCTCTAATAATTAGTGATGTTGAGCAGCTTTTCATGTGCTTCTTGGCCATCTGTATGTTTTCTTTGGAGAAATGTCTATTTAGGTCTTCTGCCCATTTTTGGATTGGGTTGTTTGTTTTTTTAATATTGAGCTGCACGAGCTGTTTATATATTTTGGAGATTAATCCTTTGTCCGTTGATACGTTTGCAAATATTTTCTCCCATTCTGAGGGTTGTCTTTTCGTCTTGTTTATGATTTCCTTTGCCGTGCAAAAGCTTTGAAGTTTCATTAGGTCCCATTTGTTTATTTTTGTTTGTATTTCCATTATTCTAGGAGGAGGAGGATCAAAAAATATCTTGCTGTGATTTATGTCAAAGAGTGTTCTTCCTATGTTTTCCTTTAAGAGTTTTATAGTGTCCGGTCTTACATTTAGGTCTTTAATCCATTTTGAGTTTATTTTTGTGTATGGTGTTAGGGAGTGTTCTAATTTCATTCTTTTACATGTAGCTGTCCAGTTTTCCCAGCACCAGTTACTGAAGAGACTGTCTTTTCTCCATTGTATATCCTTGCCTCCTTTGTCATAGATTAGCTGACCATAGGTGCGTGGGTTTATCTCTGGGCTTTCTATCTTGTTCCATTGATCTATATTTCTGTTTTTGTGCCAGTACCATATTGTCTTGATTACTGTAGCTTTGTAGTATAGTCTGAAGTCAGGGAGTCTGATTCCTCCAGCTCCGCTTTTTCCCCTCAAGACTGCTTTGGCTTTTCAGGGTCTTCTGTGTCTCCATAGAAATTTTAAGATTTTTTGTTCTAGTTCCGTAAAAAATGCCATTGGTAATTTGATAGGGATTGCATTGAATCTGCAGATTGCTTTGGGTAGTATAGTCATTTTCACGATACTGATTCTTCCAATCCAAGAGCATGGTATATCTCTCCATCTGTTGGTATCATCTTTAATTTCTTTCATCAGTGTCTTAGTTTTCTGCATACAGGTCTTTTGTCTCCCTAGGTAGGTTTATTCCTAGGTATTTTATTCTTTTTGTTGCAATGGTAAATGGGAGTGTTTCCTTAATTTCTCTTTCAGATTTTTCATCATTAGTATATAGGAATGCAAGGGATTTCTGTGCATTAATTTTGTATCCTGCAACTTTACCAAATTCATTGATTAGCTCTAGTAATTTTCTGGTGGCATCTTTAGGATTCTCTATGTATAGTATCATGTCATCTGCAAACAGTGACAATTTTACTTCTTCTTTTCCAATTTGTATTCCTTTTATTTCCTTTTCTTTTCTGATTGCCGTGGCTAGGACTTCCAAAACTATGTGGAATAATAGTGGTGCGAGTGGACATCCTTTTCTCGTTCCTGATCTTAGAGGAAATGCTTTCAGTTTTTCACCATTGAGAATGATGTTTGCTGTGGGTTTGTTGTATGTGGCCTTTATTATGTTGAGGTCGGTTCCCTCTATGCCCACTTTCTGGAGAGTTTTTATCATAAATGGGTGTTGAATTTTGTCAAAAGCTTTTTCTGCATCTCTTGAGATGATCATATGGTTTTTCTTCTTCAATTCGTTAATATGGTGTATCACACTGGTTGATTTGCGTATATTGAAGAATCCTTGCATCCCTGGGATAAATCCCACTTGATCATGGTGTATGATCCCTTTAATGTGTTGTTAGATTCTGTTTGCTAGTATTCCGTTGAGGATTTTTGAATCTATATTCATCAGTGATATTGGTCTGTAATTTTCTTTTTTTGTAGTATCTTTGTCTGGTTTTGGTATCAGGGTGATGGTGGCCTCATAGAATGAGTTTGGGAGTGTTCCTTCCTCTGCAATTTTTTGGAAGAGTTTGAGAAGGATAGGTGTTAGCTCTTCTCTAAATGTTTGATAGAATTCACCTGTGAAGCCATCTGGTCCTGGACTTTTGTTTGTTGGAAAACTTTTAATCACAGTTTCAATTTCATTACTTGTGATTGGTCTGTTCATATTTTCTATTTTTTCCTGGTTCAGTCTTGGAAGGTTATACCTCTCTTAAGAATTTGTCCATTTCTTCCAGGTTGTCCATTTTATTGGCATAGAGTTGCTTGTAGTAGTCTCTTAGGATGCTTTGTATTTCTGTGGTGTCTGTTGTAACTTCTCCTTTTTCTTTTCTGATTTTATTGATTTGAGTCCTCTCCCTCTTTTTCTTGATGAGTCTGGCTAATGCTTTATCAATTTTGTTTATCTTCTCAAAGAACCAGCTTTTAGTTTTATTGATCTTTGCTATTGTTTTCTTTGTTTCTATTTCATTTATTTCTGCTCTGATCTTTATGATTTCTTTCCTTCTGCTACCTTTGGGTTTTGTTTGTCCTTCTTTCTCTAGTCCCTTTAGGTGTAAGGTTAGATTGTTTATATGAGATTTTTCTTGTTTCTTGAGGTAGGCTTGTATAGCTATAAACTTCCCTCTTAGAACTGCTGTTGCTGCATCCCATAGGTTTTGGATCGTCGTGTTTTCATTGTCATTTGTCTCTAGGTATTTTCTGATTTCCTCTTTGATTTCTTCAGTGATCTCTTGGTTATTTAGTAACGTATTGTTTAGCCTCCATGTGTTTGTGTTTTTTACGTTTTTTTCCCTGTAATTGATTCCTAATCTCATAGCGTTGTGGTCAGAAAAGATGCTTGATATGATTTCAATTTTCTTAAATTTACTGAGGCTTGATTTGTGACCCAAGATGTGATCTATCCTGGAGAATGTTCCGTGCGCACTTGAGAAGAACGTGTAATCTGCTGTTTTTGGATGGAATGTCCTATAAATATCAATTAAATCTATCTGGTCTACTGCGTCATTTAAAGCTTCTGTTTCCATATTCATTTTCATTTTGGATGATCTGTCCATTGGTGTAAGTGAGGTGTTAAAGTCCCCCACTATTATTGTGTTACTGTCAATTTCCTCTTTTATAGCTGTTAGCAGTTGCCTTATGTATTGAGGTGCTCCTATGTTGGGTGCATATATATTTATAATTGTTATATCTTCTTCTTGGATTGATCCCTTGATCATTATGTAGTGTCCTTCCTTGTCTCTTGTAACATTCTTTATTTTAAAGTCTATTTTATCTGATATGAGTATTGCTACTCCAGCTTTCTTTTGATTTCCATTTGCATGGAATATCTTTTTCCATCCCCTCACTTTCAGTCTGTATGTGTCCCTAGGTCTTAAGTGGGTCTCTTGTAGACAGCATATATATGGGTCTTGTTTTTGTATCCATTCAGCAAACCTGTGTCTTTTGGTTGGAGCATTTAATCCGTTCACGTTTAAGGTAATTATCGATATGTATGTTCCTATGACCATTTTGTTAATTGTTTTGAGTTTGTTTTTGTAGGTCTTTTTCTTCTCTTGTGTTTCCCACTTAGAGAAGTTCCTTTAGCATTTGTTGTTGAGCTGGTTTGGTGGTGCTGAATTCTCTTAGCTTTTGCTTGTCTGTAAAGCTTTTGATTTCTCCATCGAACCTGAATGAGATCCTTGCCAGGTAGAGTAATCTTGGTTGTAGGTTCTTCCCTTTCATCACTTTAAGTATATCATGCCACTCCCTTCTGGCTTGTAGAGTTTCTGCTGAGAAATCAGCTGTTAACCTTATGGGAGTTCCCTTATATGTTATTTGTCGTTTTTCCCTTGCTGCTTTCAATAATTTTTCTTTGTCTTTAATTTTTGCCAATTTGTTTATTCTGTGTCTCGGCATGTTTCTCCTTGAGTTTATCCTGTATGGGACTCTCTGCACTTCCTGGACTTGGGTGGCTATTTCCTTCCCCATGTTAGGGAAATTTTTGACTATAATCTCTTCAAATATTTTCTCAGGTCCTTTCTCTCTCTCTTCTCCTTCTGGGACCCCTATAATGCGAATGTTGTTGCGTTTAATGTTGTCCCAGTGGTCTCTTAGGCTGTCTTCATTTCTTTTCATTCTTTTTTCTTTATTCTGTTCCACAACAGTGAATTCCACCATTCTGTCTTCCAGGTCACTTATCCATCCTTCTGCCTCAGTTATTCTGCTATGGATTCCTTCTAGTGTATTTTTCATTTCAGTTATTGTATTGTTCATCTCTGTTTGTTTGTTCTTTAATTCTTCTAGGTCTTTGTTAAACATTTCTTGCATCTTCTCGATCTTTGCCTGCATTCTTTTTCTGAGGTCCTGGATCATCTTCACTATCATTATTCTGAATTCTTTTTCTGGAAGGTTGCCTATCTCCACTTCATTCAGTTGTTTTCCTGGGGTTTTATCTTGTTCCTTCATCTGGTACATAGCCCTCTGCCTTTTCATCTTGTCTATCTTTCTGTGAATGTGGTTTTTGTTCCACAGGCTGCAGGATTGTAGTTCTTCTTGCTTCTGCTGTCTGCCCTCTGGTGGGTGAGGCTATCTAGAGACTGTGTGTTTTGAAAGCAAAATGTTTTCAGGAACGACGAGTTCCTCTGCTACCTTCTCCAGCAGCAAACCCTGTTTCCTACCACGTAGTTGTTCCAGAGGGAGGGAGAATGTTTTATTTCAGTTTTCTGCAATAGAACGCAGTATTTTCTCCTCATATACTTTTTAGAACAGGAGCTGCTCTTTCAAGTTTGCTAATCAGTATAAAGGCAAGAAGACATCAAAGGGAACACTTCTTGGTTTGAAGACACAGCAAGGCTTTTTCTTGTAATGAAGTGCATTGATAGATTTATTTCTGTGGTCCATGAACCTAGTTATGACTCAATAAATATTAAATCAATCAATCGGCCACATAACCTCTCCCTGCCCTCAAGGAACTTATGATCTGCTGAAACACGATGAGTATCATGTACCTGTATCTTTTAGTATTTTTTGACTTTCACTTATGGGGAATAAAACCTCACGAATTCCCAACCAGGGAGCCTGAAGAGGTTTGGGCTCCTAATTCATTTATAAGCCAATGAGAAGAGTTGGTTGGAGTTGTTACCTGAGCCTGAATAATGCTTGTGAAATGGCTCCTTTATGAAAGAGAGTTAAGTGCGAAAATGACATGGGGGCTGAAGAAAGTGTGGCTGCTTGTGATGGTCCAGAGGGGTGTGTGTTGTGTCTCCAAGGGTAGGGAGAGTGGGGCAAGCACACTGGGACAAGACTGTGCCATCTGTTAATCACAGGATTTAAAACCACAGTTCACTTATGTGGGATTCCATGCTAATATGAGAGGCTTTTCCATTTCAGAAGGCAGCAGGAGCCCGCAGCAGAGTCAGTGGGCATATGAAAACCTGATTAAATGTGGTGAGGGTACGCATGGAATATTTTAGTCTCTGGATGTTATTTAGATTGAGACAGGAGCGTCTTGGGGGAACAGAGATGCATTAAAGCCACACATGTAACGGATCATCTTTTACTTCCAGGGAGGCTGCATGTTGCTGTGTGGGCTCCAGCGGCCCCCGGTAAAGCTCTTGGCTTCTTCCTGACTTGCGCTAAACCTGCTCTCTGGGCTCAAGGCGCATTAGAATAAGCAAAATGCACTTGTTTGAATCGATGCTGGGCATTAAGCGGCTCCTGGGCTTTACATCAGGGTCTCTGGTAGGCGTGGTTATCCTCTGGCTGCGTGCGCTGGGGTTTGGGTGACAGGATATTTATTTATTTATACTGGAGGATAGTTGCTGTACAATGTTGTGTTAGCTTCTGCTGTACAGAAAAGTGAATCAGTTATACGTATACATATAGCCACTCCTTTTTAGATTTCCTTCTCAGTTAGGTCAACGCAGAGCATTGCGTGAAGTTCCATGTGCTATACAATAGGTCCTCATTAGTTATCTATTTTATGCATAATAGTGTGTATGTGTCAATCCCAATCTCTCAATTCATCCCATCCCCCCTTGGTAACCGTAAGTTTGTTCTCTACATCTGTGACTCTATTTCTGCTTTGCAAATAAGTTCATCTGTACCATTTTTCTAGATTCCACATATAAGCGATATTACACGATATTTGTCTTTCTCTGTGTGACTTCATTCTGTATGGTAGTCTCTAGGTTCGTCCACATCTCTGCAAATGGCACTATTTTGTTCCTTTTTATGGCTGAGTAATATTCCATTGTATATATGTACCACATCTTTATCCATTCCTCTGTAGGTGACAAGAAATTTAAAACTAAAGGGGCCAGACGTTTAACACCTGGAGGCACTTGGTCTTGTGACTGTTCCTCAGTTCTCGAGCCTTTAGGAAGCTCCCGACTGAATAGGAGGGAGGGTGCTGTCCTCCCTCAATGTTTTATGCCTTCTCACTGCTCTGCCTCTTACCTTGTCCCTTACTTAACTCATTCTTCAAGAGCAGCTAAAATGTCACGATGGTCTTCCTTGGTGCCTGCCTTTACTAATGCTTATCCCCCTTCCCGCCCCATCCCCATAAAACACTTAAGAAGCATAGTATCATAGAAAAGCATGGATTTTGTTCCAGATAAGTCTGAGTTTATGTTCCTGGTCTCACAGTTACTAGTGTGTTTACCTGGTAAGACTTCTCGTCCTTTTTTAGCCTTACTTTCCCTTAACTGTAGAGTGGGGATAATGCCACTTACCTTAGGGTTTGTAGGCACATTAAATGATGCCACCAAGTACAAGGCCAGGTAGAAAATATTCCATTGATCTTAGTTCCTTCATCCTTCATAGTTTGTCCGGCCAACTGTAATTCTTAATCTTTTGGTCATGGATCTGTTGGAGAATCTGAGGAAAGTGATGGTCTCTACTCCCAGGGGAAAAAAAAAACACATGCACAAATTTTCATACAATTTAAGGAAATTCAGGGATCCCTAGAGTCCAAACAAGAACCCCTTAAGGATGGTGATCCCGGGACTTCCCTGGTGGTCCAGTGGTTAGGACTCCGTGCTTCCGTTGCAGGGGGCACGGGTTTGATCCCTGGTCAGGGAACAAAGTTCCTGCAAGCCACGAGGCATGGCCAAAAAAAAAAAAAAAAAAAAAAAAGGGTGGTGATCCCTTGGTTAAACACCTCCTCTACCAAATAGCCACATTTGTAAGACATTTGCGAGGCTGAAAAGAGACCTGGCACTTAGGAGGGGCTGAACAAACACTGGTTAACCTCATCTCTGCCTAAATTGCAATCACAATATACACCATGCCTGGTGGAAATGTAGCTGTAAATTTTCCTTCTGTTTAGTTTTGAGAAGCTGTCACGGACAAGTGACAGAAATACCTCTGAGCGGAGAGTCTGGTCCTTGACTGACATGTCTTCCAGCTGGCCTGCCGTGCCTGTTTTCAACAAATTTGGCCTTTTCAAAGACCTTCCCTTTCTTGTCCCACTCCACCCTGCTGTCCTGTGTGTGCCGCTACCCAGCCAGGCGATGTGTGTTGCTGACATCTCTGTCTTCGCTCTCTGTATGGAATGTAGAGCAATTATCCTTTGGTTGGTCCCCGTGTCTGTATTTTGGCAGGCTGCCCTGCCTTCCGTGTGATAAGTGTTTTGCAGACGGTGCAGCCCGACCTCTGCCAAGCCTAATGTCACCCTCATCAGATGCCGCCTGGGTCCAGGGGTTACCTCCACCTGCCCCTTCCCTTCTGAGTCTGCTGGTGTAGCTTCCCCTGGCACTACGTTTAAAAGCACAAAACGATGTGCAAGTCTGACCGTGATCCAGTGCCTTGGAACAATGTTAGCAGTGAAAGTGAACTTGGGTAATTTAGGCACCTCCGAATGTTTTTTTTTTTTCACAACCCGCAGTACCTAGATTGGTTTGTTTGGCTGTGTACAGCAAGTAAATGAACTGGATAATCGCCATATTTCTATTCCACTCTGTGCTGTGTAGCCTGCGCCTCTGGAAACAAAAGTTTTCTCTACAACAAAGCCAGTCCTCAAGAACAACGATGGCCCCCGGGGGGATGAATCAGTGTGTGCCAAGGTATGACTGATCAAATTGACTCAGAAAGCACCTTTCTCCCATTTGATTTTCACTGGATATTTTCACTGAAGAGCCAGCAACAGGGACAACAGCGACAAAAAACTATAGAGACAACCAAACAAACACAACCCAAACCAACATCACCTCCCTCCTAACCATCTCTCATTGATCTGCCCCATTCCAACTCTGCAGGTCAGGCTTTATTCATTGTCTGGCTGCATTGCAAAGGTCCGCACTGGAATGCTCAGGGATTCTGTGGGTCACGGTTTCTCAAGCTTTAATGGGCATTCAGATCACCTGGAGGTCTTGGTACAATGCAGATTCCGATTCAGTGGGTCTGGGGAGGGATCAGAGATTCTGCATGTCTAACAAGCGCCCGGGGATGCTGGCGCCCCTGGTCCACGGGCGAGCCTTGGAGAATCGAGACAGCAGCCTTATCCTGTGAGGCACATGCACACAAAAGTCAAGCCCATCCCAACACGTGCCAACCTACGTGGCCCGTTAGGCCCTCGGCTTGGCCTGCTTTTCATCACAGCCTGCTTCTATTTCTTACAGCAAATGCAAGTAGAAAGGCTCTGGTCTTGAGAGAAGAGCAAACAAATTTTCATGAAATCAAGGCAGAATCCACCTAAATATAACACATGGCCCTCACAGACACCTCCTTGCCTGTAAGTCCTCATTGGCTTCTCGCTAGTTATTTAAAGTTCTCGGTAGGAAATTGTTCATCACTCAAAATTTAGGACAGCTTAGAAAAGTGCAATGAATGTAAATTTTCAGAGTCTGGAGTACTTGTCACAGCAAAGAGCAAATTCTTGGAGTTTGAGTTTAAGACAAGGAAAACTCTAATCACAGCCACTCATTTTTTTTTTTTTTCTCACTCCTATTAAATAGCATTCTTTTTTGGTTTTATGTCTCTTAGAAAACTACCTGAACTCTTTGCTGGAAGGAATCAGATACATTATGTAAACATTTGTTCTTTAAACACTGAATGTCTCCTACGTGTGAAAAAATTGTGGTAGTGACTTTGCTTCTGAGTTAATAAAACAAGCCGTTAACCTCTGTGAGTTTCCATTTTCACATGTGAATAATGAAGGGCTGGCCTACGTGATCCCGGTTGTCTGGGATCGTGCATTCTAAGCACTGAGATACACCGAAGCAGAACATTCTGCCTGTTTGTGGCTTTTTACTGTCCAACATGAAGGCTTTTCTTAGCTCTTTCTCTTTCATGGCAGAGTGGGGAAGGCACACGTCCTTCTGTGTGTGTCTTTCATGGTTTATAGGGTGATAAGTGAGGAAAGGAATACGGTTCCTTGTAGGCGTGTTGCTTTTTCTTTTTCTCTTTTGCGTGGAAGAGTATTCCTATCAAAGAAAAATCCCACATAGAATTCCTATATACAAAAGTGAGAAAGGTGAAGGGGTCCGAAGTCCATCTGCGGCCCGACGCTTTGGCCCTTGAGGAGGTTCCAGAGATACCCCAGGTCCCTGCAGGAGACGGATGGAAAACCGTTGCTCTAAACTGAGTTCTCTAGGGTCCAAATTCCAAACCACTCAGCTGTTCCTATGTAAATAAAGCTGGTGATGGGAAACCTAATTTAGGAAAAAAATGTGTAAGGAAGAGTGTGGAAATCTGAGTAGGCCTAGGTAAATAGAAATAAGGAGGATAGAGAGGCTGTGTCCTTCTTCTTCTTCTTCTTTTTTTTAAAAATATTCATTTATTTATTTGGCTGCGCCGGGTCTTAGATGCAGCACTCAGGATCTTCGTTGCTGCCTGTGGGATCCTCGTTGCGGCATGTGGGCTCTTGGTGGCGGCGTGTGGGATCTAGTTCCCTGACCAGGGATCGAACCCAGGCCCCCTGCATTGGGAGCGTGGAGTCTTAGCCACTGGCCCACCAGGGAAGTCCCTAGGCTGTGTCCTTCTGAGGATGGTGAGGGAAAGAGGTGCGACCTGGCCACTGTGTGTAAAGCTGACCAGAGTCGGTCTTAACACCTCATGGTTCTTCCCATGCAAGGGGTGGATGTGAGTTTTGTAATGGAGAGGCTGGCTTTTGGACTTGTTCTTGAAACAGGAATGAGGGGCCGGCAGGGACTGAGAGAGAGAGAGAGAGAGAGAGAGAGAGAGAGAGAATCTGAATGAGAGAGAGAATGAATGAGAGAGAGAGAGAAATGTAGCCAGCCTGCACTCCCTGGGTCTGGTGGGCAGAAAATGAAGCAGAGACGCTGGGAGCCCATGATGGATGGCGTGGAGGGGACTTTCCTGTCCTTGTAGTTTGCCCATTTACATTGAGTTGGTTTGAAAGTCCCAATCTGCAAACCACAGGGGCTGAGTTTAGACTCTCAGTCAAGTATCTGCCTTCATTGCCTTTGGTGTCTGCGAAACGCTTAACCACTGAGTGAGAAGAGGAATCCTAGTTTTGACTTAGGCCAGTGGAGCACAAGTCCTGCTATAGCCTTCGGGCAAATGGCTTTTTATTTCATCTGTATATAAGGTAAAAAACCTCATATATGTGTGTGTGTGTGTGTGTGTGTGTGTGTGTGTGTGTGTGTGTATATATATATGTATGTGTGTATGTATGTATTTTTTTTTTTTCCTTTTCTTACAGGATGACTAAAAGTGAAGTGTTCCTTTCCTGTTGTTGCGAAGGCTGCTGTCTAGTTGAGTTGCTTCTCTAGCAAGAACAGTCGGTGTCATTAACTTTTTCTCCGTACTGTGTGAGCTGTGGAACACGAAACTGACTTGATTGATCACGTTGCCACTTCAAAACGGAGGCAGGTAGGTGAGTGGGTTGATGAACCACTTCAGAGAGTTAGTGCCTTTGCGTAGGTATCACAGCATCGACCCTCGGTGGATGGATTACATTTTGGATCGGCCTGTGTGCTAGGGGCTGGGTAAAATCAGGATGGAAGGAGAGAGACGGGGCGAAACTAAAGGGAGAAGGTGACCCTGCCTCAGCCACGTGGCAGCCATAATTGCGAGATGGGCTATGTTTGGGTGCTTGTCTGAAGGTGGGGCATGACGTGTGCCTGGGGGCGGAACCAGGATGGAAAAGGGATTGAAAATCCTGTTACATAAGGAAGAGATCAAAGACCGAGTGTATTTAATGGCAAAAGAGAAATTCTACTTTTGGGTGTGTCCTGTTTTTTGTCTTCAATTCTTAAAAGGCTGTTGAAGGGAGGGGTATGGAATCTCCTGTATGGCTTCCGAGGAAAAATTGGAGCCTCTTTGGCTCCATTTGAGGGTGAAGTGTTTAAATGGAATGGGTAGCTGCTAATGGAAGTGGGTTTCTCCTCAGGTCGCCATTCAAGCCAGTGCCTTAAGGGAAGGGCGTGATCTGGGACGTAGTTGGCTTGGTTGACCTCTAGAGGTGCTTAGAAGGCCGTCAGACAAAGAGTCCATCACATTTCATAATTTTCTCCCCATCTCCAATAACAACTCATGAACAATTTCTGGCCTTGCTGAAACTAGATACCCTGCCATGGACAGAATCTAGTTTCCTGTGGAAGTGGAGTCGTACAGAATTGGCTTTTTTTTCCCTTTAAGAAATAAGAAGATTAAAAATCTCAGTTTCTGGGGGCTGCCCTGGTGGCGCAGTGGTTAAGAATCCACCTGCCAATGCAGAGGACATGGGTTCGAGCCCCAGTCTGGGAAGATCCCACATGCTGCAGAGCAACTAAGCCCGTGCGCCACAACTACTGAGCCTGCGCTCTAGAGCCCGTGCTCTGCAACAAGAGAAGCCACTGCAATGAGAAGCCCGCGCACTGCAACAAAGAGCAGCTCCCCCTCGCCGCAACTAGAGAAAGCCCGCGCACAGCAACGAAGACCCAACACAGCCAAAAAAAAAAAAAATCTCAGTTTCTGTGTCCTTGTGGTGCAGGAGAAAGAACAGAACTTGGAATCTAGAGCGGGATCCTAACTTAAACATTTTCTTGTTGTGTGATCTTGGGCAAAGTTTCAGATTTTTAATTTGTGAATTGGAGCTAATGCTATTACCTTTGCATGGTTGTTAGAAGCATTAAGTGAGATGATATTGGTACAGTGCCCGAGACAGGGCTTGGTACACAGTAGTCACTCAATAAATGGATTTATTTCCATTTATTTCCTTTAGTCTCCCAGACAACTAAAATAGAACAGTTGGACTGTAAGAAAAGTAAACTACAGGCCAATATCCCTGATGACTATGGATGCAAAAATTCTCAACAAAACTGCATTCAACAGCACATTAAAAGGATTATACACCATGGTCAAGTGGGGTTCACCCTTGAGATGCAGAGATGGTTCCACACATGCAAATCAGTAAATGTGATTCCTCACATTAATAGGATGAAAGATGAAAGTCATATGATCATCTTTCTGAGATAACTGGCCATGAGGCTGCTCAGAGTCACTTAGGGTGAAGGCAGGTCATGGATCCAAGACCCATGGGAGGGACGGATGAATGGTGGGGTGGAGGGACGGGATGGAAGAGCGTTGGATGCCAGTGTGTGGGTAGTTCAGACTAGAGCAGGGATCTCCTTTTGCGGTCCCATTTGCCTGAGAGCAGCGTGTGTGTGTGTGTGTATGTGTGCGCGCGCGCGTGCACGTGCGCACGCGCATATGTTTTTCTTCTGCTTCTCCTAGGCCCAAGCTGTCTATTGCATAATTCCTCTAGTCCAGTGTTTCTCAAACTCCAATGTGCGTACAAATCTCCTGGGGATCTTGAGAAAATGCAGATGCCAATTCAACGTATCGGTGGAGGGGCGTGAGATTTTGCATTTCTAACAAGCTCCCAGGCAGTGCTGAGGCTGCTGGTGTGTGGACTGCACTGTGGGTGGAAGGGTTTTAGTGCGTGACAGTGTGGCCTGTAGGAAGCCTCTGAAGCCACCTCTAGTCGGGTGATGACGTTGGAGCCTGCCTCTCCGATCCTGCCGGGATTCCTGGAGAACGCTTCCTTATCATTGTCTTTTTTTTCCTGCTAAGACCTATTATTTATGAGTACTATCCAGGTATCTCTTTTTCTCCAAAGATGAGGTCTACCCGCAATCTATAAAGCCCATATTTGGGCTTCTTATAGCAACACATCTTTTTCTCAGTGTGGTGCTAACACTGCTGGTGGTGAAGCCTTAGGTACAAACCTGTCTTAGGAAAGAAATTCGTCTTGTTAGAGGGAGCTGAGTACTTACAAGGCAGATAACGTTCTGCAGCTTGCTGAATTGATGAAGAGAAGCACCGGAATTCAGACTTAACCTATTTTTCATTCTTTGAATGAAGTCTATCTTCTGAATTACATGAGCCGTGTGAAGCAGGGAAAGAGAGCAATGGTTCTAGAAACAAAAACAGAGTTCTTATCTTTTAATACGGGAGAGAATGCCTCGGGATATTATTATTTGTGATTTATGGGGTGCATAGCAATATGACCAGTGTCTCAACACAGCAGACAGAGGACTCTGAACCTCTGCCTTTGATGAACTCTTGTAGCTTCCCAGGGGCAATTTCCCACTGTAGAATAGCTGCTGCATCACAAAATTTTGGCTTAAAAAAATCATACTGAATGAGCTGCTAGGAAACTTGGTTTCTGTTTTCAGTCTTACTACTGACTTATTCTGACTTTGTCCAAACTCCTTCAATCTTCTGACCTGTTAGTAAATATTGCTATCAAATGTTTGCTTTTGACATACCTTGGGATGTTTATTAGCTAAATTAGTCTCAAGTATTTGTGAAAACTTGCTTTTCCTTCTGAAGATATATCAGATTTCCCTGACAAGGGCAAACTATGTAAATGAATAAAACCAACTAAACAAACAAAACAGAGAAGACAACCAGATCACCCTTTGTAAGAAAGGAGTAGAAGAGAAAACAAATTTCCTCCCCGCCTCCTTTCTTCCTTTCTTCTGACTTTTTAAAAACTTTATTTTGAAATAATTTCAGATTTATAGAAAAGTTGCAAGAATAGTATAAAGATTGCGCAAATGTTAACATTTTTACCACATTTGCTCTCATTCTCTCTCTCTTTCTATCTATATCTATATATCTGTGTTTTTTTCTGACCCAATTGAGAATAAGTAGAAGACAAAGTAGATGCCCCTTTATGCTTAAATACTGCAGTGAGTATACTGAGGATATACTTACTCACAGTATAGTTATGAAAATCAAGAATTAAACTGACAACACTATTAAATCTATGGACTTTATTCAGATTTTGTCAGTTGCCTTAATATGTCCTTTATAGTAAGACAAAAAAATAATCTTTGGTCCAGATCCAAACCAGGCTTCTGTGTTATATATAGTTGTCCTGTTTCTTGTCTCATTAACCTAGAGCATCAACTCAATCTTTCTTTCTTTCATAGTGAAGCTAAATTCTTTTTTTAAATTGAAATATAGTTGAAATACAATATTGTGTTAGTTTCAGGTGTATACTACATAATGATTTGACAGTTGCATACATTACGAAATGATCCCCAAGATAAGTCTAGTCTGTTCCCATATAAAATAATTATAATATTATTGACCATGTTTCTTGTGCTGTATATTATATTCCTGTGGCTTATTTATTATATACCTGGAGTTTGTACCTCTTAATCCCCTTCACCTATTTCACCCACCCCCAGTCCTCCCTCCTTTCTGGCAACCACCTGCTTGTTCTCTGTATCTATGACTCTGTTTTCATTTTGCTTTGTTTGTTTTGCTTTTTAGATTCCACACTTAAGTGAGATCATGCAGTGTTTGTACTTCCCTGTGTGACTTATTTCACTTAGCCTAATACTCTTTTGATCCATGCTTAGTATTGCAAATGGCTAGATTTCTTTTAATGGCTGAGTAATATTCCATTGTGTATATATGTATATACATATATATGTGTGTGTGTGTATGTGTATATATATGTATGTATATATATATGTATACATATATATATACACGTACACACATATATGCATATATTCCTTAGCCATTTGTCTGTTGATGGACACTTTAGTTGCTTCTATATCTTGGATATTATAAATAAGGCTGCAATGAACATTGGAGTGCACATATCTTTTTAAATTAGAGTTTTTGTTTTCTTTGTGTAAATACCCAGAAGTGAAATTGATGGATCATATGGCAGTTCTATTTTTAATTTTTTGAGGAACCTCCATTCTGTTTTCTATAATGGCTACACCAATTTACAATCCCACCAACAGTGCAAGGGTTTCCTTTTCTCCACATCCTTGCCAACACTTGTTATTTATTGTCTTTTTGAAGATAGCCATTCTGACAGGTATGAGGTGGTATCTCGTGTTTTTTTAAAACATTATTTTATTTATTTTATTTTATTTTTGGCTGTGTTGGGTCTTTCTTGCTACGCGTGGGCTTTCTCTAGTTGTGGTGAGCAGGGGCTACTCTTCCTTGTGGTGCGCAGGCTTCTCATTGCAGTGGCTTCTCTTGTTGTGGAGCACAGGCTCTAGACGTGCAGGCTTCAGTAGTTGTGGCAGGTGGGCTCTAGAGCACAGGCTCAGCAGTTGTGATGCACGGGCTTAGTGGCTCCGTGGCATGTGGGATCCTTCTGGACCAAGGCTCGAACCCGTGTCCCCTGCGTAGGCAGGTGGATTCCCAACCACTGCACCACCAGGGAAGCCCTATCTTGTGGTTTTGATTTGCATTTCCCTGACGTTTAGTGATGTTGAGCATCTTTTCATGTGCCTGTTGGCCATCTGTACATCTTCTATTCAGTAGGCGGCCTTTTTGTTTTGTTGATAGTTTCCTTAGTTGTACAAAAGCTTTTTAGTTTGACATAGTCATATTTGTTTATTTTTGCTTTTGTTTTCCTTGCCTTAGGAGAAAGATCCAAAAAAATATTACTAAGGCTGATGTCAGAGAGTATACTGCCTATGTTTTTTTCTAGGAGTTTTGTGATTTCAGGTCTTACATTTAAGTCTTTAATCCATTTTGAGTTTATTTTTGTATATGGTGCAAGAAAATAGTCCAATGTGATTCTTTTGCATGGCAGCTGTTCAATTTTCCCAACACCACTTACTGAAGAAGCTGTCTTTTTCCTGTTGTATATTCTTGTCTCCTTTGTCATAGATCAATTGACCATATAAGTGTGGGTTTATTTCTGGGCTCTGTATTCTGTTCCATTGATCTATGTGTCTGTTTTTGTGCCAGTACCATATTGTTTTGATTACTGTAACTTTTTAGTATAGTTTGAAATCAGGGAGCATGATACCTCCATCTTTGCTCTTCTTTCTCAAGATTGTTTTGGCAATTTGAGGTCTTTTGTGTTTCCATACAAATTTTAGGATTATTTGTTCTAGTTCTATGAAAAATGTCATTGGTATTTTGATAGAGATTGCATTGAATCTTTAGTTTTCTTGAGGTAGTATAGCCATTTTAATAATATTAATTCTTCTAATCCATGTACATGGTATATCTTTCCATTTGTTTGTGTTGTCTTCAATTTCTTTCATCAGTGTCTTATAGTTTTTCTGAGTACAAGTCTTTTACCTCCTTGGTTAGGTTTATTCCTATGTATTTTATTCTTTTTGATGCAATTATGAATGTGATTGTTCTCTTAATTTCTCTTTTTGATAGTTCATTGTTAGTATATAGAAGTGCAACAGATTTCTGTATATTAATTTTGTATCCTGCAACTTTACTGCATTCATTTATTAGTTCTAATAGTTTTTTTGGGTGTGTGTGTGTGTCATCTTTAGGATTTTCTGTATGAAGTATCATGTCATCTGCAAACAGTGACAGTTTTACTTCTTCCTCTCCAATTTGGATTCCTTTTATTTCTTTTTCTTGTCTGATTGCTGTGGGTAGGACTTCCAGTACTATGTTAAATGAAAATAGTGAGAGTGGATATCCTTGTCTTGTTCCTGATCTCAGAGGAAATGCTTTCACCTTTTCCCTATTGAGTATGATGTCAGGTGTAAGTTTGTTATATATGGCCTTTCTTATGTTGAGGTATCTTGCCTTTATACCCACTTTGTTGAGAGTTTTTATCATAAATGGATGTGGAATTTTGTCAAAAGTTTGTTTTTTCCTGCATCTATTGAAATGATCATGTAATTTTTATTCAATTTTGTAACTGTAGTGTATCACATTGATTGATTTGTGGATACTGAACCATCCTTGCATCCCTGGAATAAATCCCATTTAATCATGGTGTATGATCCTTTCACTATATTGTTGAATTCAATTTGCTAATATTTGGTTGATGATTTTTACATCTATGTTCATCAGTGATACTGGCCTGTAACTTTTTCTTTTTGTGATGTCTTTGTCTAGTTTTGGTATCAGGGTGATGCTGACCTCATAGAATGAGTTTGGAAGTGTTCCTTCCTCGCAGTTTTTTTGGCAATAGTTTGAGAAGGATGAGTATTAACTTTTCTTGAAAAGTTTGGTAGAATTCATCTGTGAAGCCATCTGGTCCTGGAATTTTGTTTGTGGTGAATTTTTTTTTTAATTAATTAAAAAAAATATCCTTTTTTCTTTTTGGCTGCATTGGGTCTTCGTTGCGGTGTGTGGGCTTTCTCTAGCTGCGGTGAGCGGGGGTTACTCTTTGTTGTGTTGCGTGGGCTTCTCACTGCAGTGGCTTCTCTTGTGGTGGAGCACAGGCTCTAGGCACTCGGGCTTCAGTAGTTGTGGCATGCGGGCTCAGTAGTTGTGGCTCACGGACTCTAGAGCGCAGACTCAGTAGTTGTGGCACATGGGCTTAGTTGCTCTGCGGCACGTGGGATCTTCCTGGACCAGAGCTCAAACCCATGTCCCCTGCATTGGCAGGTGGATTCTTAACCACTGCGCCACCAGGGAAGCCCTTGTTGTCAGTTTTTAAAATTACTGATTCAATTTCATTACCGTTAATTGGTCTGTTAATATTTTCTATTTCTTCCTGATTAAGTCTTGGGAGATTGTACGTTTCTAGGAATTTATCCATTTCCTTTAGACTATCCATTTTATCAGCATATAGTTGTTCATAGTGGTCTCCTATGATTTTTTGTATTTCTGTGCTGTCCATTGTAACTTCTTTTTCATTTCTGATTTTCTTTATTTGGGCTCTCTCTCTCTCTGTTTTTTTTTTTTTCCTTGATGAGTCTGGCTCAAGGTTTCCAATTTTATTTATCATTTCAAAGAACCAGCTCTTAGTTTCATTGATCTTTTCTATTGTTTTTTAAGTCTCTATTTCATGTATTTCTGCTCTGATCTTTATGATTTCTTTCCTTCTACTAACTTTGGGTTTTGTTGGTTCTTTTTCTAGTTCCTTTAGGTTTAAGTGTTAGGTTGTTTATTTGAGATTTCTCTTGTTTCCTGAGGTAATCTTGTATCACTATCAACTTCCCTCTTAGAACTGCTTTTGCTGTGTGTCACAGATTTTGGATTGTTGTGTTTCCATTTTCATTTGTCTCTAGTAGTTTTTGATTTCCTCTTTGATTTCTTCAATGACCCACTGGTTGTTTAGTAGCATATTGTTTAGCCTCCATGTTCTTGTGTTTTTTGCAGTTTTTTCCCCTCATAGTTGATTTCTAGTCTTATGCCGGTGTAGTCAGAAAAGATGCTTGATATGATTTCAATCTTCTTAAAATTATACTGAGACTTGTTTTGTGGCCCACCATGTGATCTGTCCTAGAGAATGTTCCATGTGCTCTTGAAAAGAATGTGTATTCTGCTGCTTTTGGATGGAATGTTTTAGATGAAATGTATCTATTAAATCCATCTGGTCTAATTTGTTGTTTAAGGCCAGTGTTTCTTTATTAATTTTTTTTTGGTGTGGCTGATCTGTCCATTGATGTAAGTGGGGTGTTAAAGTCCTCTACTATTATTGTGTTACTGTCAATTTCTCCCTTTATATTTGTTAATATTTGCTTCATGTATTTAGGTGCTCACATGTTGGGAGCATATATATTTACAATTGTTATCTTCTTGTTTGATTGATCCCTTTACCTTATGTAATATCCTTCATTGTCTCTTGTTACACTCTTTGTTTTAAAGCCTCTTTTGTCTGATATAAGTATTGCTATTCTAGCTTTCTTTTTGTTTCCATTTGCATGGAATACCTTTTTCCACCCTCTCACTTTCAGTATGTGTGTGTCTTTAGATCTGAAGTGAGTCTCTTGTAGGTAGCATATATATGTCTTTTTTTTTTTTAAATCCGTTCAGCCTATATCTTTTTTTTTTAGAAATGGCTTTTTATTTATTTATTTATTTTTGGCTGTGTTGGGTCTTCGTTTCTGTGTGAGGGCTTTCCCTAGGTGCGGCGAGCGGGGGCCACTCTTCATCGCGGTGCGCGGGCCTCTCGCTATCGCGGCCTCTCTTGTTGCGGAGCACAGGCTCCAGACACGCAGGCTCAGTAGTTGTGGCTCACGGGCCCAGTTGCTCTGCGGCATGTGGGATCTTCCCAGACCAGGGCTCGAACCCATGTCCCCTGCATTGGCAGGCAGATTCTCAACCACTGCACCACCAGGGAAGCCCCAGCCTATATCTTTTTATTGGAGTATTTAGTCCATGTACATTTAAAGTAATTATTGATAGGTATGTACTTATTGCCATTTTGTTAATTGTTTTCTGGTTGTTTTTGTAGTTTGCTTTTCTTCCTTTCTTCTTTTCTCTCTTACCTTGTGATATGATGATTATTTTTAGTGTTATGTTTGGATTCCTTTCTCTTTTTTTGTGCATGTATCTATTATAAGTTTTTGGTTAGCCATTACTATGAGGTTCATAACAACAACGTATATCTATATCTAATTATTTGAAGTTGATGATATCTTAAGTTCAAACACATTCTAACCACCCTACATTTCTATTCTCCACCCCCATGTTTACTATTTCTGACATCATATTTTATGTATTTTTGTTTTGTGTATTCCTCAGCTAGTTATTATGGATATAGGTGATTTGACTACTTTTGTCTTTTAAGAGAAGGTCAATTCTTGACCTTAAGAGATTTCGTAGAATTTGGATGGACAAGTATTATTTTATTTAACAAGCAACCATAGAAGGCAGCTAGGAAGTCTCAAGGTTGATTTCTGAGAATATTAAAGTTGGTTTTCAAAGTTATAAAAATAAGACACAATTATTATAAAAATTAAAATAATACAAAAATGAATTGTCAAAATAAGAGTCAGCCCTTCACTCTCATGTCTGCTTAAGAGTAAACACCATTAGAGATTTTTGTATATTTTTTCAGATCTTTTACTATGCTCATAAAATATGTACATTTATAACTTGTGTTTGTGTTTTAATAAAATGAGATTATACCATGTGTATTGTTCTATAACTTTCTTTTTAAAAAAATTAGTATGTCATTGGTACCTTTCCCTGTCAGGCTATGCAGATTTGTGAGGGTAGACTTTTGGCATCCTTATTGGGAAAGCCTGAACCCCAAAGTTTTTCGTCTTGCTCAGAGTCTTCCATCTCGCTTTTGGTGGTAGCTTTGGTTTACTGTTAAGTTCATAAACGGCCTTGTGCACTGGGAGAGAACATTCTTTTTTGAAGCACACAAGCAGAGTTTGGGGAGCAAACTCCTTCTTTGGATTCTTGGCCCTTTCTGCTCTTCTCTTTCATGGTGTCCTCAGATTCTTATTTACTGGCTCCTCATGGAAGATGTCATCAGGGTGGTTGTAGCCTTGGAAGACTTTAGCACAACTTGGGTAATATCGCTTTATATTATATAAGTGTAATGTTGACCCATTTCAAAGGTCAAAATGAAACATGAAAAAAAGGTTTAAAATGACACTTTCAATTCATTGAAATCTGTCTCTTTTGCAATGAAACTAGAATTCATGATTACATGACGTGATATATAAACACACACACACACACACACACACACATATATCTTAATATCCACGCGTGCATGCACACATTTTGTACAAGTTTTTGTGATCACATATCTGGGCATCATCCCCTGTGGGTGTTAATTTCTAACTGTTTAGATACTCTTTTATCTGTATCCCAGATTAGAAGCGCAGCTGTTCTCCAGTCTTAGACATACTTGCTTGATCTTGGAATGACATTAGGGGGTTTCTTGCGACTATTTTGCTGAGATCATTAAGAAAATCAGTCTTAAAGATTGGTTTAGGCTGGTTTTCCTTTGGTTCTTGAGTGGACTTTCTCTGGACCTTTCTGACCTTTAACTCTATTCATTCTTTGCTTATCCTGATCTTATGGTGCCTTTAAACCCCGGAGGGCAACTAGACAGTGAAGATCCAAAGTTATTTATGAGCTTGATGGCTGTATTAGTGGTTTTCCCATTTTGCCTTTCTCCCTGCAGCTTTTAACCTGAAAGCATTTTGGAACAGGGTCTGTTTTCCTATAACTGCCTTCTTGTACTGGTTGAGCAAAATCAGAGCAGTGATTGAGTCCTCAGCACTGTTATGGCACTACAGAGTAATAACATTTATCACACGTCTTTTTCAGCCCTTTAGAGAGTGACATTTCACAGTGTAATTTTGCTTCACAGATTTTTCCCTTGTGAGTTTTAACTTTCAGGGTAGAATTCTCTCTTATGGCTTCACCTTTTCCCTCTTTTGCGTATCTGTAAGAAGTTGCACAAATCAGCCTCCTCTCAGCATAGCAAATGGAATCAGGTCGTGCTCCCAAGTGCCCTTCACCTCGAGATTCCTGACGGTTTCTTCCATATTTGTCATGAACAGGCCCAAATTGCCTCACCTCTAGTTGGCCTTTCCACTTTATGAAACAAGCAACTAATAGCAACACAGCTCTAAAAATTCCCGGATGACCTGCATTTTGCTCTTTTTATTATCCCTTAAGAAATGTCTCAGTAATTGAAATCTAGAGTAGCAGAGTTTTGTGATCTTGTCATTTAGCGTTTTACTTATGTTTGGTTTATTTATACTGTGCCTTTAAACCCCAGTGGGCAACATCTGCCTAAGGGACCTAAAGAAATGAAACCAAGAATATTGTCATTAATTCAAAGGCAAGAAGTTAAGCAGAGGTCTTAGTGCCTGTGGTGGTCTGAGAGTCAGAAAGAGGAAAAGGAGGAGGAGAATGCTGGAACATTTTAGTAGGCAACAGCAGAGATGCGAGATATCTATGCCCAAGATTTATACTGCATGCTACATTTTATTTATTTATGGGGACATGGGTGTCTGTTTTTGTCCCTCTACAGTAATTTATCAGTGAGTTCATCTTGATTCAGTAGTGCACTGAGGACCCCCACTGCTAATTCCCCTTGATTTCATATATTTCTTTTACCTTAACTCATAAAGCTTCAGTGTTGCTACTTCCTCTATCGTCCATCTGTGTGTCTTTGCAAGTCCAACTTGTTTTGATCTATAGCATGAGCCCTCTTTCCCCACTTCTTTGTCCTGTCTTCACAGATTGCTTTCCTCAGTATGACATTTCAGTCATTTGATTTTCCCCAACAGGTTCCCTGGTGCCAACCAGGTCATAATTCCCTAACATCACTTCAAGACCTTCCTGGTTATTTCCCTTGCCTCCTAGTATTTGTGGATCGGTACCTAAGAGATTTACTGATGATTTGTCTCCTCTTTTAGGTTTTTGTTTGCTTAGATCCAAACCACAGGTGGTAACTTAGACGGCCTGAGGATATCTGGAATTGTGTGAAATGGGAGCTTTGTTCTGCTTGCTAGGGAGTGCTGGAATGTTCTATCACAAGCGTTGTCACAGAGGGCCATGTCTGGAATTGCTTTATAGAGAAGAATTCTGCTAGCCTTTGTAAATCAAATACCATCTACCTAATTTCCCTGAGAGCTTCTAGATGGAGAGAGTTGGATTATCAATTTTCAAAGTGGTTTATCCTTTAAAAAGAGGAACACACCTGTAAGAAACTCATATTAATTTCGGTTGGAAGGGGATAGAAGACTTTTTTTCTTGTGTCATTTATTTTTCATTGGTACTATATTTGTGGGATCTGAGCCACACACACACATATGCAGACGGACACCTACGTATATATAACGGAGAGACAGAGAGGAAGAGAAAAAAATTCCCTTTTGTTAATTCTCATGATATTGGCATTAAAACACTGAATGCTGCATTATCACGAGAACTTCAGCTGTCCCGATTTACATTAGTGGCATCTGTTTCTGGTGTCAGACAAGAGAAAGCTGTACAGAATTATTTTTTTCTGGTCTTTTTAGCTTTCTTTAAACAGTTTCTATGATTCCACATGGAGAGAGGTTTTGTGGCTGTGTATGACATTAGAAAAGTAGCCTTGTTAGGAAAAGTAACCTTGTCCTTAAATTGAGTATAATTCAGGAATTTCCCCATTATTTAAAATTACAATGCCGTGAAGGGCACTCATAATTCTCTATTCTGTTGCTTTACTCTGTAAAGCGTGTGTGGCTGGGTTCTTTCAGGGCTGTTCTAGTTGAGGTCTGTGAAGTTGATCACACCTCATATGGTGATGGTGGATGAAAGACTTTCTGCCTGTGGGTAGGGAATGCCTGTTAATGCCACCGCCCCCCGCCCACCCACCCCCCCCGTGCTATTACCACCCCCCCCCCCATTCACTGCTGAGGGTGCATTGACCATAAGACACTGCGGTGTCTACTTTTCCATTGTTCCCTCACCTGTAAAATAAAGGAGTTCAATGAGTCACCCAGTCCTAAAATCAAATTTAAAATGGGCTTCTATTGCAGTTGGAGGGCTTTGGGTAGCTATAAGGAAGAATTTCCTGATGCTGAGGATATCAAATTGCTTGAATGGTTGTATAATCACATTCTCAACAGACCTTAAGAAATATTTTAATCTCTGTCAGATACCTGAAGGCAGAGGAAAGAACCGTTTGACATCAGGTCCATAACTCAGTTCTGTAGTAAGGGAAACCACAACAGGTAATACCACTTTGTAATTTCTGATAATGGTACATGGATTTCTGCCCAATATTAATGTTCTATTGATTCAAAAATATTCCTGGAATCCAGTGAAATGAATCCAAGCTGATAGACAGGATGACTAAGTATATAATAGCGAAGCAGTAACCAAAAATGTCAAGAGAAAAAATTATGGGGAAAAAATCCTTAAAGAAGAACGTATGTTTAATATCAGAGGTAAATAATAAAAAGTCAAATTAACTTACTTGAGAAATCCATTTTTGAAAAGGAACGAAAAATTACAAAACAAGGAGAAAAAGTATAATTAAAACCTGATCTTTGAACAAGAGACACCATGGGGTCAGATTTGAGGGCACAAAGGAAAAAAATAGTATTAATATTATTTCTTTCAAGACATTAGTAAGTGAAGTCATAGGCAAATGTGATCTGTATGTCCAAAAGGTCCACATGACTTATCTGGCACCAGGGTTAAAAATAATACATATATGCCTGTTGGAATTATCAACAAGTAGAGTGCAGTAGCAGAAACAACGTTTGTCACTCATCTCCAGCATTTTATATATTCCACCAATCCTTACCAATGGGATTTATGAAGTATTATAAAGAATTTAATTATCCTATTATAATAGTATATACACTCTGAAATTAGGAATATGCTTCAGGCGTTGACTAAAAATGCATAGGCTGATGGCTTTTAACAAGCATGGAAGACAAGATTCAAAAGCAAAACAGACTCCTAAGTGTTGAGCTATGGCTTCTTCTCAAAATGCCTGCTCACAGATTTTTTTTTTTTTAAAGCTGAGAGAAAAGTACTGATTTACCATTTCTGTAAGGGGCATAATTTATCTGCACTGATTAAAATGATCAAGTAGGCAGTGACAGCTCCTTACATTCCAGGTAAATGCTTCCTTTGTGCTTTTCAGGCAAGAATTTCTGACACGATGTGGGAAAAGCTGAAGAAGTCAGTCTTTGGGGTGTGTTTTTATCCAGGAGGTGGCTTGAGATGGATTAATGGCAAATCACAGTAAATTATTTATCAGATAATAGGTGTGATAATTGTTCTTATATATCATCGGTATAACTTGCCTTGTTCTCCTGTCATGCTTTCAATCAAACCCTCCCCAAAGATTTGCAGGTTAAAATAGACAGCCAAAAGGTCATTCCAACAGTTTTTACTCATAATGGCACACTGATTATCTCCTAATTGAAAAATGTAAACTAGGGGCTCTGTAAGTAATGCGAGTGACCCTTGCATTTCTAACTCAATGAGGAGAGTCATTCTGTACCTCATTCCTCCTGCCACAAGGAACAGCACAATTTTCAGTACTTTTGATGGTCTCCTGAATTAATTGGAAATAACTTCTTTGTTTTCCATGGAGAAGGGGAAAAACCCACATACCCAAATTTGCTGAAAAAGTACGGATGTAGAATACCACTGTCTACTGTCCTGATGGCAGCTAATCCGTCGAAGTTTAATTGTAGTTATCCACCAGGTCTGGAGTTGGAGAGGAATACTGATTATTGCTATGTACGTTTCCATAGGCAAGACTGTGTCTTGAGCCTGTTGCAAAGTTTCAAGGAAATTTATTTCTACCGGCAGCTGTAATGGATCTTTGGTCATGGACTATTTCTGGACTTGGTGCAGTGGGAGAAAATAATTCCAACTTACCCATGCAGAATTTCTCAAAAGGTTGCCAGGGTTCGCAAAAGGGGACTGACACACTCTCAAGCACCCCACACTCTTTTTATCAGAGGCACCTGTGGTCCAGATGGCCCTGGGTTATTTTACTATGGTTTACCTCTTCACCCAGAAACCCATACGCAGCTAGGCAACCCAGTAAGCGTTTCCCAACTTCCTTAACAAGAGCAGTGACTGCTACAAGCAAAGAAGTCTACACACTTCTCTGTGTCTCACCCCTTCCCCCCTTCACTCCCCTCTCCTCCTTTCTTCTCCCCTCACTTGTTTTGGGTGTGACCCCAAGGTCGTAGCTCAGATAGGACCCTCTCCTAATGCTCCATTTCCCTCTGGCGTGCATCCTGTCACACAGCTCACAGCCTCTTTCGGGCGTGTTGCTTCGTTGTGACCCTACCAACCTTGTCTAATTCACGTGTCTATTCCTTCCTGGTCAGTCTGCTTCTCCTGTACAATCTGGGGATTTTCACATATATTTGGGTTGGATCATGGCCTTTCCGAAGTTGCTCAGCAACCTTCACAGCTCCCATCTACAGGCCTCCTGCTGATACCCTAAGCCACGCCCTTCTACACCCACTTGCTCTGTTCTTGTTATCTGGGCTCCAGCTCCCCTTGCCTCTTACCGTGTTTTCACATCTTTGCACAACTCTCTTCAGATCATTTGTATTGTTTTTCTTACTCCCAATCTCGCCCTCATCCTTGGAAACTATTTATTCCTTCTTTTCTAATGTTCCACAGGGGTGAGCTGGATTTACCTCTACTTCCTCAACTAAGTTAGTGTAAGAGCCTTGATCCTTCTGCTTTACCTCTTGTGGAATTTAGACACTATTAGTGTCAAGTCCCATGGTAGAGGCCACTTTCTGACTCTCAGTAAACTGGCCAGGGGGCCTATTTTCCAAAAGAGTCTTGATAGTTATCTCTGTGATTTTATCAGTTCATTGAGAAGTTGCCCTGCCCCATCTAGGAAATAGAAGTTTTTTTGTGCACTGGGTAGTGATGAAATATCCCTAGGGTGCCTTACGGAGCTCTTCTAGTCCTGGGACTCATGGAGATTCAGTGACTCTGACCTTGTGTACAAGGCAAGCAGTGGTTTTGGTGATCAAATTCTTTGAACCCCCAACTCAGGACACATGGATGAACAATAGAACAGAATATCTGAAATCTTGAAAAATCTAGGATGTCGTATTAGTTATTTATTGCTGTGTAACAAACTACTCCAAAACTTAGTGGCTTAAAACAACAAACATTTATTATCTCATACAGTTTTTGTGGGTCAGGAATTTGGGTGCAGTTTAGCTGGGTGGCACTGGCTCAGGGTCTTTCAAGGGGATGAAGTCAAGATGCTGGCTGAGGTTACAGTTATCTGAAGGCCTGACTTGGCACTTCTAAGAGGACTCGCTGACATGGCGGTAGGCAGAAGGACTCTTTTCTTCACCACATAGGTTTCTCCACAGGGCTGCTTGAGTGTTCTCACAATATGGCAGCTGGCTTCCCCCAGGGCAAGTGATCCCAAAACAGCAAGTTAGAAGCTGTAATGTCTTGTGACCTAGCCTTGGAGGTTGCACTTCATTATTTCCATAGTATCCCATTGGTTACACAAATCACCCTTATTTATTGTGGGACGGGACCACCCAAGGGCAGGATACCAGGAGGCAGGGATTATTGGGGACCATCTTGGAAGCTGGCTACCACAAATGTGTAGAATCTTTTTTTGTGTCTTATTCTGCCCTTGTTATCCTTCCAACCATGTTTAGAAGATTATGAAGAGCACTGTACCTTGCTCAGCTCAGCTAGAAGACAGACACTGGGGCATATTATGTCCTTTGAGCGCATGAATCAGAAAACAAAGGACTCCAACAACCATCATGGTTAAAACAAAGTGTTTTAATTCCTTCTTTCTTTTGTTCTCTCCTCCACCAAACTTGGTGCTTCCCAGTGTATACTTCCCAGAGTACTAGTCCTGTGAAGTACTCTACCAAAAATTATTTTGCAATCAAAGTCACAGATTCACAATTTTCATGAAGACTCTGAGAATTCTTGCAATAGAGATACTTATTTCACTGTTTAACCCAGCATTTCTCAAGTTTATTTGTCCGTAGGTTTTGAAATTTTGTCATACCTGAAAACGTCTGCTAAACCTAGTGTTCTTTAAAATATACATTTTGAAACACTGGTCTGCAGAGTTAGATGCCCATAACCAATATTATTCCAGAAAAGATTTAAGATGCTTGTAATACAAAAGCAGTACGTTGAACCTACCTGGAATTGTATAGTTGAGTAGTCC
Source organism: Eschrichtius robustus (assembly GCF_028021215.1). Lineage (NCBI taxonomy): Eukaryota > Metazoa > Chordata > Mammalia > Artiodactyla > Eschrichtiidae > Eschrichtius > Eschrichtius robustus. The sequence continues at coordinate 147,383,884 of NC_090827.1, read as the reverse complement.
CATTAGATTGAGCCCTTGAAGGGCAATCTTATATCCACAACACCTAACTCAATACCTGAAACTGTTGGTTTGCTGGGGAATCCTCCTTTGACTATCCCCTTTACTGTGCTCTAAGAGCGTGCGCTTTGATGTTTCTTTACCCCTGTATGAAATCTCTATTGGAAACTGGCCCTCAAAGTCTTTCAAAGAGTGTTAACCTCCTTCCCCCAGGAGGAGAAAATTTTCTCCACCTACATATAAACTCCAAGAAGCATTGCACTGCTGAGATTAAGGATCTCTTAGCTGGTGTATTTTATGGCTGAATTGTTTGTCTTGGTATGTAAGCCTCTGGGGCATAACCATTTCTCCTATGAGTCTGGTATAGCACTCTGCACACTTTCAGCGCTCAACCCAAAGTAAATCGTCATCATAATAGTCATAAACATAAATCAAGGGAGCATAGTTCAACTTATTTATAGCCTTACAGGAGAAGCACAATAGAGAAAATGCAGTTATTTTCCATCATATTATCCTATATCATTTCCAAGCAAAATGTCGTATTGTCCACTAGTGTGTAACCAGGTAATGAAGGATTCTGGCGTAACCTGCAAATTCCATCAGGCCAGAGTTAAATGATGTGAGGCTAGTAGCTCATGTTTTCTAAGTTTCTATAATTAAAATCTGAATTTCTAGGGCTTATTAAGGTAATATTTAACATATAATTATCTTGACATTTTAAAAGGGAAAAGTGTTTAAGACAAATTATGTAGTAATATTTAATCACAAAAATCTACTGGTTCTGTTCATTTCTTCAAAGGTCTGTTCTCTGATTTCTAAGGTGAAAGCTTAAAACTTAATAAAGATTTTAATGTAATGTTTAATCTAATGGATAATAGTGGATTAGTTAGTGGGTTATCCCTCCCATATAATATACAGGGTGCTTTTACCGCACTGAAATCCGGGCCAGCCTTACAGTTGGGCTTGTTATTCCATATGACTGAATATCAAACTATAGTAGCCACGTTTTCCACTTTTTTTTTAACTTGAGAGATTTGGAAAACACACCTACACACACACGCACACCCTGTCCCCCATACTCACCCCCCTCATAAATGTGAAAATAACAATCCCAAATGTATCCACCATCAAGCAAGGTACTTGAACATTTTGATAGACTTCTTTTCAGGCTTTATCCTAAGCATCCACTTTAAAAAATATCTGAGTAACACATGACTGTATTTTCCTTTTCTGTTTTTTATGAAGGCATTTTATTTTATTTTATTTTTTTTAGATGGTGAGTTCCATATATTTTTTTAAATTAATTAATTAATTAATTTGTTTTTGGCTGTGTTGGGTCTTCGTTTCTGTGAGGGCTTTCGCTAGTTGCGGCAAGTGGGGGCCATTCTTCACCGCGGTGCGCGGGCCTCTCACTATCGTGGCCTCTCTTGTTGTGGAGTACAGGCTCCAGATGCACAGTCTCAGTAGTTGTGGCTCATGGGCCCAGCTGCTCCGCGGCATGTGGGATCTTCCCAGACCAGGGCTCGAACCCGTGTCCCCTGCATTAGCAGGCAGATTCTCAGCCACTGCGCCACCAGGGAAGCCCCCTATGAAGACATTTTAGATAAAGCTGAAGTCCTCTTCAATGACCATCTAAATCTTGCCCTCTCTCTTGTTAGTGGCACTCCCTTTTTGGTGGTATTCGTAATCATGAGTTTGGTTTGTATTCTTCCAGATGATTGTTTTTTGTGCTAACATACATATCTATGTATTTCTATGAAATATGTAGTATTGTTTTGTAACATGAAAAGCATTATATTTACATTATATTTTATGTATTTTTATGTGAGTTACTTTAAAACAAAACCATCAATGGCGATGTACACACACATTCATACTCTAGTTTATTCATTTTATCTACTATATAATATTCCACCTCTTAAAAATACATTTTATTTAACAGTTCCATGATTTCTATTGCAGTGAACACCTTTGCATATACTAGAGTGTTTTTTTTAGCATTTAAAAAATTTATTTATTTATTTATTTATTTATTTATTTTTGGCTGTGTTGGGTCTTTGTTGCTGCTCCTGTGCTTTCTCTAGTTGTGGCGAGCGGGGGCTACTCTTTGTTGTGGTGCATGGGCTTCTCATTGCGGTGGCTTCTCTTGTTGGCTCTAGGTGCATGGGCTTCAGTAGTTGTGGCTCACGGGCTCTAGAGCGCAGGCTCAGTAGCTGTGGTGCACGGGCTTAGTTGCTCTGCGGCATGTGGGATCTTCCCGGACCAGGGCTCAAACCCATGTCGCCTGCATTGGCAGGTGGATTCTTAACCACTGCGACACCAGGGAAATCTGCCCCCCCGACTTTTTTTTGTTTAATTAGTAGATATCTAGAAGTTTAACATCTGGGTCATGGGTATGAACATTTTAAATTTTAACAGGTGGTGCAAAGTGAATGTTCTAATTGACCAGGTCACCACTGGTAAATAGATCCCTCTGTCTATAAAACCTTGCCAATGCATGGTATTCTCAAATGTTAACATTTCTTCTTATCTGATCACTGTAAAATATCACTAGTGATTTAATTTGTATTTCCCTGGTTGTTAGTGAGGGCAAATTTATTGTCCTATGTTTCTTGGCCATTTGTATTTCCTCTTCAATGAATTGCCTAGTATATTCTTTATTTTCCTACTGGATCATCTTTTGCTTATTAACTTTTAGCAGTTCTTTTTGTATTCTGGATATAAATATTTTGTCTTTCATATTTGTTTTGAATATCTTTCACAATCTGGTTCTTGTCTTTGAACTTTGTTTAGGCGTCTTTTGTTTAAAAGTAGTTTAAAATTTTCAGGTAATCGATTTTATTTATATGTTCTTTCATGGTTTTTACTTTTTTTAATTTTAGGAAGACAGGTTTAATTCCTCTTTTGTTCTCTAGTACAATGGGTATGCAGTAATTCTGGATCTTAGCTTGATCAGATGTGAAATCAATGTAGAGTTGAAACTCAGTCGATACTGGTCCTAATGGGCTTAATCAACGGAGAATCTCAGAAATATCTAATACGTGTACCTCATTTTAACAAAGTGAAGGTACCATTTTCTTTTCTCATCAGTGATTTTATGCCTGAGCTTATTATATTTAGCAGTTGGATTCTCCTCCTTTGATTTTCAACATTGTCTAATTAGACATTTGGCAGTCTCCACTGAATGGCTTTCTCATTCTGTCACAAAGATTTTAACAGCAGTTATTAAGTGAAACAAGAGAAAGCTGTGTTCACCAAAATATACTCCAAACTCAAGGGAAAATGGGTGTCAGAACTGGAATTAACATGGTTATGTCACATGAGAAAAACCTCTCTTGGACTTTCCTGCTTTACGTACACCTGGCCCCCTCTGTTCACACATTAAATTTCCTGTGTCCCAAACACCTTACAGCACATTTATCCTTGTCTGTTCATTGGCTTATGTTCAGAGTAAGGTATCAAATAGTGAGACTTTTAGAAGTTTGACAAGGTCTAAATTGACTGCTGCCCCAAATTTTAGCAATGGAGATAGAATACAGAATCTTAGTGAGATGGACAGACTCCTGGCATACCACTGTACCCTGGGGCCAGCCTTCAGATTTGTTATACATGCTAATTTAAGAACATGTGGTGGATAGTGACCGCTTTGATAGTTTTAAGCTTATTTTAGATATTGTTGGATTGACAGGGTGGCATCAAAAACATCTTTTTCAAATGGTCATGAAGAACCTAGGGGCAAGACGGGAATAAAGACGCAGACCTACTAGAGAATGGAGTTGAGGACACGGGGAGGGGGAAGGGTAAGCTGGGACAAAGTGAGAGAGTGGTAGTGTATATATGGACATATATACACTACCAAATGTAAAATAGATAGCTAGTGGGAAGCAGTCGCATAGCACAGGGAGATCAGCTCCGTGCTTTGTGACCAGCTAGAAGGGTGGGATAGGGAGGGTGGGAGGGAGGGAGACGCAAGAGGGAAGAGATACGGGGATATATGTATATGTATAACTGATTCACTTTGTTATAAAGCAGAAACTAACACACCATTGTAAAACAATTATACTCCAATAAAAATGTTAAAAAAAAAAACAAAACAAAAAAACCCCAACTTTTTCTAAAAAAATTATTTATTTATTTTATTTTTGGCTTTGTTGGGTCTTTGCTGCTGTGCACGGGCTTTCTCTAGTTGTGGCAAGCGGGAGCTACTCTTTGTTGCAGCATGTGGGCTTCTCATTGCGGTGGCTTCTCTTGTTGCGGAGCACGGGCTCTAGGCACGCGGGCTTCAGTAGTTGTGGCACACGGGCTCAGTAGTTGTGGCTCACGGGCTCTAGAGCGCAGGCTCAGTAGTTGTGGTGCACGGGCTTAGTTGCTCCGCGGCATGTGGGATATTCCCGGACCAGGGCTCGAACCTGTGTACCCTGCATTGGCAGGCGGATTCTTAACCACTGCGCCACCAGGGAAGCCCAAAAACATCTTTTTCAAGGAAAGTTTAAATGTAGTTATATGGCTAATATTATATAGGATGTTCTTAATGAAGAGCTTTCGTATGTCTTACATTGATTAATCCTTACAACAAACCTGACAGGTATTATTTTTAGGTATTATTTTTTAATAACAGATTTTTCAAGAATAATTCAAATAACATTCAATTACCTTTTGAAGTGTTCAGTTCAGTGGTTTTTAGTATGCTCATGGAGTGGGGAAACTGTCACCACAATCAATTTTAGAATATTTTCGTTACCCCTCCCCAAATTCCCATACCCATTAGCGGTCACTTCGTCATGTCTCTACCCCTCAACTCTAGACAACCATTAATCCACTTTCTACCTCTATAGATTTGCCTTTTATGGACGTTTCATATATATGGAACCATTAATACATAGCCTTTTGTGACTGGCTTCTTTCACTTAGTAATATAATCTTTTCAAGGTTCATCTATATTGTAACGTGTATTAATACTTTATTCTTTATTAATGCTGAATAATATTCCAATGTATGGATATACCACATATTTTTGTGGGAGATTTTAAAAATTGAATTACAGTTGCTGTACAATATTATATAAGTTATAGGTGTACAATATAGTGATTCACAATTTTTAAAGGTTATATTCCATTTGTAGTTATTATAAAATATTGGCTATGTTCCCTGTGCTGTATAATATATCCTTGTAGCTTATTTATTTTATACATAGTAGCTTGTGCCTTTTAATCCCCTACCCTGATTTTGTGCCTCCCCCCTTCCTCTCCCCACTGGTAACCACTAATTTGTTGCCTATATCTGTGAGTCTGTTTCTGTTTTGTTATATTCACTAGTTTGTTTTATTTTTAAAATTCCACATATAAGTGATAACATACAGTATTTGTCTTTCTCTGACTTATTTCACTTAGCATAATACCCTCCAGGTCCAGCCATGTTGTTACAAATGGCAAAACTCATTCTTTTTTTTTTTTTTTTAATAAATTTATTTATTTTATTTATTTATTTTTGGCTGTGTTGGGTCTTCGTTGCTCTGCGGGGGCTTTCTCTAGTTGTGGCGAGTGGGGGCTACTCTTTGTTGTGGTATGCAGCTTCTCAGTGCGGTGGCTTCTCTTGTTGTGGAGCATGGGCTCTAGGCGCACGGGCTTCAGTAGTCGTGGCTCGTGGGCTCTAGAGCCCAGGCTCAGTAGTCGTGCCGCATGGGCTTAGTTGCACCATGGCATGTGGGATCTTCCTGGACCAGGACTCGAACCCTTGTCCCCTGCATTGGCAGGCAGATTCTTAACCACTGCACTACCAGGGAAGTCTGGTAGTTCTATTTTTGGTCTTTTGAGAAACCTCCATGCTGTTTTCCATAATGGTTGCTCCAATTTACACTCCCATCAACAGTGTGTAAGGTTCCCTTTTCTCCACATCTTTGCCAACATTTGTTATTTGTAGATTTTTTGATGATAGCCATTCTGACAGGTGTGAGGTGGTATCTTGTTGTGGTTGTGGTTTTGATTTGCTTTTCCCTGATGACTAGTGGTGTTGAACATCTTTTCATGTGCCTGTGGTCATCTGTATATCTTCTTTGGAGAAATGTCTATTCAGGTCTTCCGCCCATTTTTTAGTCAGGTTGTTTGTGTTTTTGATATTGAGTTGTATGAGCTGTTTATATATTTTGGCTATCACCCCCTTATTAGTTATATCATTTGCAAATATTTTCTTCCATTCAGTAGGTTGTCTTTTCATTTTGTTGATAGTTTCCTTTGCTGTTCAAAAACTTTTAAGTTTAATTAGGTCCAGTTTCTTTATTTTTGCTTTTGTTTCCTTTGCCTTAGGAGACAGATCCTAAAAAATGTTGCTATAATTTATGTCAAAGAGTGTTCTGCTTATGTTTTCTTCTAGGAGTTTTATGGTGTCATGTCTTATATTTAGGTCTTTAATACATTTTGAGTTTATTTTTGTATATGGTGTGAGAAAATGTTATAATTTTATTCTTTTACATGTAGCTGTCCAGTTTTGCCAGCACCACTTATTGAAGAGACGTTTTCTCCATTGTATATTCTTGCCTCCTTTGTTATGGATTAACTGACTATAAGTGCATGGATTTATTTCTGAGCTCTCTATTCTGTTCCATTGATCTGTGTATCTGTTTTTGTGCCAGTACAATATTGTTTTGATTACTGTAGTTTGTAGTGTAGTCTGAAGCCAGGGAGCATAATACCTCCAGCTTTGTTCTTTTTTCTCAAGATTGTTTTGGCTATTTGGGGTCTTTTGTGGTTCTGTATAAATTTTAGGATGATTTTTTCTAGTTATGTGAAAAATGGCATGGATATTTTGATAGGGATTACATTAAATATGTAGATTTCTTTAGGTAGTATGGACATTTTAACAATATTAATTCTTCTAATTCATGAGTACTGATATTTTTCCATTTCTTTGTATCAGCTTCAATATCCTTCATTAGTGTTTTATAATTTTCAGAGTATAAGTCTTTTACCTCCTTGGTTAAGTTTATTCCTAGGTATTTTATTCTTTTGATGCAATTATAAATTTGTATGTATGTATGTATGTATGTATTTTGGCTGCACTGCACAGCATGCAGGATCTTAGTTCCCTGACCAGGGATCGAACCCATGCCCCCTGCAGTGGGAGCATGGAGTCTTAACCACTGGACCACCAGGGAAGTCCTGATACAATTTTAAACAGGATTGTTTTCTTGCTTTCTATTTCCAATAGTCCATTATCAGTGTATAGAAAAGCAACAGATATCTGTATATCCAGCAAATTTACTGAATCATTTATTAGTTCTAATAGTTTTTGGGTGGAGACTTTAGGGTTTTCTATATAGTGCACGATGTCACCTGAAAATTCAGTTTTACTTCTTCCCTTCCAATTTGGATACCTTTCATTTCTTTTTCTTGTCTGATTGCTGTGGCTAGGGCCTCCAATGCTATGTTGAATAAAAGTGGTGAGAGTGGACATCCTTGTCTTGTTCTTGATCTTACAGGAAATATTTTCAGCTTTTCACCATTGAGTATGATGTTAGCTCTTGGTTTGTCATAAATGGACTTTATTATGTTATGTTCCCTGTATACCAACTTTGATGAGAATTTTTATCATGAATGGTTGTTGAATTTTGTCAAATGCTTTCTCAGCATTTATTTAGATGATCATGTGATTTTTTTATCCTTCATTTTGTTAATGTGGTGTACTACATTGATTGATTTGCAGATATTGAACCATCCTTGCATCCCTGGAATAAATCCCACTAGATCATGGTGTATGATCCTTTTTATATATTGTTGAGTTTGATTTGCTAATATTTTGTTGAGGATTTTTGCATCTATATTCATTAGAGATATTGGCCTGTGATTTTCTTTTTTTGTGTTGTCTTCTTCTAGTTTTGGTATCAGGGTAACTGTGGCCTCATTGAAGGAATTTGGGTGTTCCCTCCACTTCAATATTTTTGGCATAGTTTGAGAAGGATAGGTATTATCTCTTTTTCATATGTTTGGTAGAATTCCCCTGTGAAGCTGTTCAGTCCTGGACTCTTTTTTTTTTTTTAATTTTTATTTATTTATTTATTTATGGCTGTGTTGGGTCTTCGTTTCTGTGTGAGGGCTTTCTCTAGTTGTGGCAAGTGGGGGCCACTCTTCATCGCGGTGCGCAGGCCTCTCATTAGTGCGGCCTCTCTTGTTGTGGAGCACAGGCTCCAGACGCGCAGGCTCAGTAATTGTGGCTCACGGGCCTAGTTGCTCCGTGGCATGTGGGATCCTCCCAGACCAGGGCTCGAACCCGTGTCCCCTGCATTGGCAGGCAGATTCTCAACCACTGTGCCACCAGGGAAGCCCCCTGGACTCTTTTTGCTGTGAGTTTTTTAAATTACAAATTCAATTTCACTACTAGTGGTATGTCTGTTCAGATTGTCTGTTTCTTCCTTATTAAGTCTTGGAAGATTGTGTGTTTCTAGAAATTTATCCATTTCTTTTAGTTTGTTCAACTTTTTGCATATAACTGTTCATAATATTGTCTTATGATTTTTTGTGTCTCTGTGATATCAGTTGTTATTTCTCCTCTTTCATTTATTATTTTGTTTATTGATATGCCACATTTTGTTTATCCATTAATCAGTTGATGAAAATTTGGGTTTTCCCCACTCCGATAGGTATTATTACCCTCATTTGGTAAATGAGGAAACAGCCTCAAAATGCTCAAGTGATTTATTCATGGTCATATAGCCAGTCATTGCCAGAACTATAAATTAAATCCATTGCACACTTCACAATATAAGAATATCTCTTTTCATATTCTTTCACTTTCTCCTTGTTTTCTCTTAAAATTAAGGACAACCTGATATTTATGTTTAGAGGTATTGCTATTAATTTGATTTCTTTGCTGTTAAGTCATTTTCATCAATCTCCCTGGGTAGGGACTAAGTTCTTGGGCACCATGAGTGTAACAAACTTGATACACATCTACAGACTCAACACAGACATTCCCCAAGCAGTTAATACTTTGGAATCCCACTCGTAATTGTCATGCCAACCTGTTAACTTTTGATAGTTTGGTAGTTGATGACAGCTAAAAAATTCCTGGCTGACATGTTAGTTATCATTTGAAAGTATGGAGGAGTAAAATGTCTTGAAATTTTTCCTAGTTCCAAATTTAACAGATTTAGAGAGCCCTGCTTCCTTGTTCAATACGTTACACGTGAAAGAATGTCTTAAATGTAAAAACAAACTTGATGCTAATGGTGAACAATAAAGTTTGTAATTCCATACTTACTTTAAGATGACTTCATAACTGGTATTGAGCATAGTTATAACGGAATTATTGAAATTGAATCTGGACAATGCAATAAAAATCTCTCATATATGGAAGAAAACATCAATTAATTTAAACGACTCTCCTTGGGACGACTCTCATCATGCTGTGCCATATACATTATTAATGTTCAGATGAATTGGCCAAAACATTTGATGTTCAGCAATATTCCTTGAAACTAATGATTTCTGTTATCTGGTTGTAGGGCAAGTAGGAGAAAGTGGATACATAGTCTTAAATGTTGTAGGGACTTTACATCAGCTAATTTTCAAGCCTCTCTATTTATGGTTGGAGAAACGAAGTCCTAAAGAGATGAAGGTCTTATTTAAAGTCACAAAGTGAACGTCAGTCTTCTTATGCTTTGCCTGACTGACAACTATCCTTAAAACTCAGCAGATTGGAAAATAGTAAGCAGGTTCCTTAAAAAATTAAAAATAGAACTGTAACATGATCCAGCAATTTTACTTCTGGGTATTTACCTGAAGAAAACAAAACTACTAATTCAAAAAGATGTATGCACCCAATGTTGTAGCATTATTTACAATAGCCAAGATATGGAAGCAACCTAAGTGTCCATCAGATGAATGGATAAAGCAGATGTGGTTTACACATACAATGGAACGTTACTCAGCCAAAAAAGAATGGCATCTTGCTGTTTGCAACAGTATGAGTGGATCTAGAAGGTATTATGCTAAGTGAAATAAGTCAGACAGAGAAGGACAAATATAATTTCACTTATATGTAGAATCTAAAAAACAAAACAAACAAAACAAAAACATACCATCAATACAGAGAACAAATGGGTGGTAGCCAGAGGTGAGGTGAGGGAGTGTGGGTATAACAGGTGGAGGGGATTAAGAAGTACAAACCTCAGGTTATAAAATAAGTCATGGGGATGTAGTATACAGCATAAGGAACACGGTCAATTATATTGTAATTGCTTTGTATGGAGACAGATAATTATTAGACTTATTGTGGTTATTTCACAAGGTATGCAAATGTCAAATCACTATGTAGTACACTTGAAACTAACACAGTATTGTATTTCAACTATATTTCAATTAAAAAAAGACTAGCAGATGCCTCTGGCAGGGCACATCCCTGACATCCTTCCTCAGTGCTCCTTTGATTTTCCAAAATTTCCGAGAATATTGTAATTATTTGTTATGTGAACTTGGTTAAATGTGAGTTTGGCTATCTTGTCTATGTATTCCCAATGTCCAGATCACACCTGAGAACACAATAGATGCTCTATAAATATTCATGTTTCTGTGATACTCTATCCAATGTCCTTTCATGTTTTTCTATCTCATGGTCCAGGCTAGAGTTTTTCTATGTTTTTAGTGATGGGACAGTTTCCTCCCTGCTAACATCTTACAGAAAACGCCAATGTGTAAGACAGATAACAGAAGAGCTGGCTTGGCTGAAGCAGGAGCCAGGGAGCCAGATGCCTGGCTTTTTGGTCTTCCCTCTCATGGCTCTGCAACAGGGGTTGGGCGTGAAGAAGACCTGTCTCAGAGGGGTGCCAAGGCTCCAGGAATCACAGCTGAAAACCCGCCATTCCACATGCTCAAAGAGAACTAGAATTAAGATCATAACTAGGAATAGCTATTGCATATTCATTAGTTCATGTCCTGTCTGAGAAAGGTAATCATCTGTTAGCTTACACAAAATGCTAAGACTCTAAATTTTGCAGGAAGCTATATGTTCATTCAGTTCACTCACCAATCGTGTAATGAGCACCTACTATCTACTGGGCTCTATTTTAATAGCTATGGATCCAAAAGAGTGAGCAAACAGACCAAAATATTTTCTTTCTTGGAGCTGACATTCTGATAGAGGAAGATAGACAATTAAAAAAGACATAGGGCTTCCCTGGTGGCACAGTGGTTAAGAATCCTCCTGACAGTGCAGGAGGTTCGAGCCCTGGTCCGGGAAGATCCCACATGCTGTGGAGCAACTAAGCCCGTGTGCCACAACTACTGAGCCTGTGCTCTGGAGCCTGTGAGCCACAGCTACTGAACCCATGCGCCTGGAGCCTGTGCTCCACAACAAGAGAAGCCACCGCAATGAGAAGCCTGCGCACCGCAATGAAGAGTAGCCCCTGCTCGCCGCAACTGGGGAGAGCCTGATCGCAACAAGGAAGACCCAGCACAGACAAAAGTAAAATAAATAAAAATAAATAAATTAAAAAAAAGACATAATTACACAGTATGCTGGATGGTGATGGTGATAGGTTTATAGAGAAACAGTGTTGAAGGGATATAGGGTGCGTGTGTGTGTGTGTGAGTGTGTTTGTTGGGGTGTTGCAGTTAATGGGGTAGTAATGGGAGGTCTAAGTGACCTTTGCCTACACACTTGAAGGAGGTGAGGGAAGGAGCCATAGGCTTTTTGGGAACAGTACGTGTAAAGCCCTAAGTGAAAGTATGCCTGGCAATCTGTATATCTTCTTTGGAGAAATGTCTATTTAGGTCTTCTGCCCATTTTTGGATTGGGTTGTTTGTTTTTTTTGATACTGAACTGCATGAGTTGCTTGTATGTTTTGGAGATTAATCCTTTGTCAGTTGCTTCATTTGCAAATATTTTCTCCCATTCTGAGGGTTGTCTTTTCATCTTGTTTATGGTGTCCTTTGCTGTGCAAAAGCTTTTAAGTTTCATTAGGTCCCATTTGTTTATTTTTGTTTTTATTTCCATTTCTCTAGGAGGTGGGTCAAAAAGGATCTTGCTGTGATTTATGTCATAGAGTGTTCTGCCTATGTTTTCCTCTAAGAGTTTGATGGTATCTGGCCTTACATTTAGGTCTTTAATCCATTTTGAGTTTATTTTTGTGTATGGTGTTAGGGAGAAGATATACAGATTGCCAACAAACACAGGAAAGAATGCTCAACATCATTAATCATTAGAGAAATGCAAATCAAAACTACAATGAGCTATCATCTCACACTGGTCAGAATGGCCATCATCAAAAAATCTACAAACAATAAATGCTGGAGAGGGTGTGGAGAAAAGGGAACCCTCTTGCACTGTTGGTGGGAATGTAAATTGATACAGCCACTATGGAGAACAGTATGGAGGTTCCTTAAAAAACTAAAAATAGAACTACCATACGACCTAGCAATCCCACTACTGGGCATATACCCTGAGAAAACCATATTCAAAAAGAGTCACGTACCACAGTGTTCATTGCAGCTCTATTTACTACAGCCAGGACATGGAAGCAACCTAAGTGTCCATCAACGGATGAACGGATAAAGAAGATGTGGCACATATATACAATGTAATATTACTCAGCCATAAAAAGGAACGAAACTGAGTTGTTTGTAGTGAGGTGGATGGACCTAGAGACTGTCATACAGAGTGAAGTAAGTCAGAAAGAGAAAAACAAATACCGTATGCTAACACATATATATGGAGTCTAATAAAAAAAAAGAAAAAGAAAAGAAAATGGTCAGAAGAACCTAGGGGCAAGATGGGAATAAAGATGCAGACCTACTAGAGAATGGACTTGAGGATATGGGGAGGGGGAAGGGTAAGCTGGGACAAAGTGAGAGAGTGGCAAGGACATATATACACTACCAAATGTAAAATAGATAGTGGGAAGCAGCCTCATAGCACAGGGAGATCAGCTCGGTGCTTTGTGACCACCTAGAGGCGTGGGATAGAGAGGGTGGGAGGGAGGGAGATGCAAGAGGGAAGAGATATGGGGATATATGTATATGTATAACTGATTCACTTTGTTATAAAGCAGAAACTGACATAACATTGTAAAGCAATTATACTCTAATAAAGATGTTAAAAAAACAAACAACAAAAAAGAAAGTATGCCTGGTATGTGTAAAGGGGGTTTCTTTCTTCCATCTCCTTTACGTGAGAGTCCTTAGATTACAAAGAGCCATAGAAGAATTTTGATCAAGGAAATGATTTGGTTGAATTTCTTTAGTTCAGATCCTATAATTAGGCAATAGATAGGAAAGTACTTTCATGATGAATGATCTAAGAATAACTTGCCTGCTATCATGGAATTAAATTGTCTTTGGCCAATTATGTTGACTCACATATATACTGATTTGAGATGTAAATGAATTCCCTTCCCATTTGTCTCCCTATTCCTGTGCAGATGGGAAGAGTTAAGAACCTTCTTTCTTAGGGGGTCTTTAAAATAGGCCAGAGTCTCCTGATGGCAGATCAAACTCCCAAGTCTCATTACTACCCAAAGAATCTTTACAGTAGACTGCGCCTCTCCAGGGGATCTCAAATTCTATTAACCAGGAGGAAGTTCTTTGGTGCTGTCATCCCTTTAGTTTTCCCTGGATCAGATGCAGAGAAGATACCGGGGTGTCATAGACCTTAAGGGGTGTGGGAGACCTGTGCTGCATCATTTAGACCATAAGCAGCATCATTAGGGTGATGACGAAGGAAACGAGTCCTGAGAGGTTGCTGTGTGATTCCATGACCACCTTTGCTACAGACCGTATTTTCTAAAATACCTCACTAGTTTCTTTCAAGGGAGGTTGTTATCTGCTACTCTAAACAACTTGCTTTGTAGCCAAGTCGCTTGTGGAGAGGACAGGTTATGAGGCTTCTGGAACAGGCTGTTGATGGTGGTGACAGAATCGCGACCAAGGGCCTTTAAGAGCTGTTCACACTTTAGATTTTGTTTGAAGCCCAATCCTGGCCCCATGGAGTATAGTGTTTATGTTTTATTAATGATAGCCCGATACTGAAAAATGGATGTTGTGTAACTTTCTAGTGGGAGGCTGGGGAAGGGAGTCAAAATGATAGTGCAGAAGGGAGTTTGACGTGGGGGAGATCTACCCTGCCCTATCATTACCAAGTTCCTACTCTTCAATTGTTGTCACCTGTTTAAATGCCTGTCCTGTGGCTCCCCTGAGGACCAACCTTCAGTACATACTTGTTACTACTGGGGAGCTGTTGCTAGTGGTGTTTTTGGGGGGCAGGATAAGGAGATAGATGGGGGAGGAAACGTGATGTGTCATAAAAAATGACCCCATGTTTTTACAAATGCACCATCCCTTATGCAAGAGATGAATTCTTTTTGTTTAAGATATTCCACGTGAGGTTTTTTTTTTTTTTTAACATCTTTATTGGAGTATAATTGCTTTACAATGGTGTGTTAGTTTCTGCTTTATAACAGAGTGAATCAGTTATGCATATACATATATCCCCATATATCTTCCCTCTTGCGTCTCCCTCCCACCCTCTCTATCCCACGCCTCTAGGTGGTCACAAAGCACAGAGCTGATCTCCCTGTGCTATGCGGCTGCCTCCCACTAGCTATCTATTTTACATTTGGTAGTATATATAAGTCCATGCCACTCTCTCACTTTGTCTCACCTTACCCTTCCCACTCTCCGTGTCCTCTAGTCCATTCTCTACGTCTGCGTCTTTATTCTTGTCCTGCCCCTAGGTTCTTCAGAACCATTTTTTTTTTAGATTCCATATATATGTGTTAGCGTATGGTATTTGTTTTTCTCTTTCTGACTTACTTCACTCTGTATGACAGACTCTAGGTCCATCCACCGCACTACAAATAACTCAATTTCGTTTCTTTTTATGGCTGAGTAATATTCCATTGTATACATGTGCCACATCTTCTTTATCCGTTCATCTGTCGATGGACACTTAGGTTGCTTCCACGTCCTGGCTATTGTAAATAGAGCTGCAGTGAACATTGTGGTACATGACTCTTTTTGAATTATGGTTTTCTCAGGGTATATGCCCAGTAGTGGGATTGCTGGGTCGTATGGTAGTTCTATTTTTAGTTTTTTAAGGAACCTCCATACTGTTCTCCACAGTGGCTGTATCAATTTACAGTCCCACCAACAGTGTATGAGGGTTCCCTTTTCTCCACACCCTCTCCAGCATTTATCGTTTGTAGATTTTTTGATGATGGCCATTCTGACTGGTGTGAGGTGATACCTCATTGTAGTTTTTTATTTATTTATTTATTTATTTATTTATTTATTTATTTATTTATTTATTTATTTATGGCTGTGTTGGGTCTTCGTTTCTGTGTGAGGGCTTTCTCTAGTTGCGGCAAGCGGGGGCCACTCTTCATCGCGGTGCGCGGGCCTCTCACTATCGCGGCCTCTCTTGTCGCGGAGCACAGGCTCCAGACGCGCAGGCTCAGTAGTTGTGGCTCACGGGCCTAGTTGCTCCGCGGCATGTGGGATCTTCCCAGACCAGGGCTCGAACCCGTGTCCCCTGCATTAGCAGGCAGATTCTCAACGACTGCGCCGCCAGGGAAGCCCCTCATTGTAGTTTTGATTTGCATTTCTGTAATGATTCCACATAAGCTTTTTATTGAAGGAACTCAATGGTAAATTATTTTTTAAATAGAGTTTTTTTTTCTAATCAAAGTATTTTGTAAAACTGGATTTTCATAGTGCAGCTTTCGTGAAAGTGGGAAGCAACTGTAAGACACCTTGTTAGATGTCACTTGAGCTCGGCTTAGGGATGTGAAAAGTCCCTAGCTATAGATACCAGAGAGATCAGATTTGAATCTTGGATCCACCATTTGCAAGCTCTGTGACTGGATAAATCACTTCACTTCTGAGTCTTCAGTTGATTCATGTGCAGAAATGGAGGTAATGATTCTTCTCATGCTGGGTTGTTGTGATATAAAGTCTGTGACACACGATAGAGGCTCAACAAATGTTACTTCATCCTGCTCTTTCTCCGTTGGCGCGTGAGCACACCCATTTAGGCCGAACTGAAAGCATCATCTTCGTTTATCAGAGAAATTGGCCAGTGATGGTACAGAAACCATTTCTTCCTCACACTAATTTTTAGTGCTTTCCTTGGATTTTGGTGATTTATCCTTAAGTCGGAAATCACCTGTGTTAATTTTCTTATTTTAAAAAATTATTTATTTATTTATTTTTGGCTGCGTTGGGTCTTTGTTGCTGTGCGCTGGCTTTCTCTAGTTGCAGCAAGCAGGGGCTACTCTTCGTTGTGGTGTGCGGGCTTCTCATTGTGGTGGCTTCTCTTGTTGCGGAGCACGGGCTCTAGGCGCATGGGCTTCAGTAGTTGTGGCGCATGGGCTTCAGTAGTTGTGGCACACGGGCTCAGTAGTTGTGGCTCGCGGTCTCTAGAGCGCAGGCTCAGTAGTTGTGGCGCATGGGCTTAGTTGCTCCGCGGCATGTGGGATCTTCCTGGACCAGGGCTCGAACCCGTGTCCCCTGCATTGGCAGGCAGATTCTTAATGACTGCGCCACCAGGGAAGTCCCCGCCTTGGCCTTTAGTGTTGGGTTTTTGGCTCTCCATGGAACATATCTGTATGCTAAACATCTGAGAATGCTCTGTGTTTGTATTTTTTTATCAGGGCAAATGACAGCATAGTGATTTCATTTTGCTGCAGGAGCTATAATGATCGAATAGGTGGATTCTCTGCTGAACTTGCTTCCATATTTTCTAGCATGGTTTCTTCATTGGGCAGTAGAATGAGATTGCTATATTTCTCACTATCTGTGGAAAGGGCTGTAGAAGAGAACTAATTCCTCCTGCTCTAGTAATTCTCTAATATCATTTTGTGACCAGTGGCCTGATTTCTGTACTATTGTTCTCGAACTTGTATCCCTAAATTAGAATTGTCTTTCCAAAGAGTTACCTGGGAAGGCTCACCGTTAACTCCAGTGATTCCATGAATGCTGATGTGTGATTGTTCGAACCGTTTCTGGGCCCCCTTTGGAAACTGCCTTCAGAGGCAAAACCCTAGTCACAAAGAAAAGAGTTTGCTCATATCAGGGACTTTAAAATCTAAGAACAACAGTACCGATCTCTTTGAAAATCAACACTGAATGTATAAACTGTGATTTGTTTGCTAAAAAAATCAGCCTCATTACTTTATGGTCACAGCTGACAAGGATAGAAAAGAATATTTATAGGGACTTCCCTGGCGGTCCAGTGGTTAAGACTCTCTGCTTCCACTGCAGGGGGCACGGGTTCCATCCCTGGTCAGGGAACTAAGATCCCGCATGCCGTGCAGCGCAGCCAAAAAATAAAATAAAACAGGCCTATTTGTTCTCTCATAGTAAAAAAGCAATATAAAGTAAAAAAAAAAATTTAAAAAAGGATTATTTATAATAACATCTTAGCACAGCTACAGTCAACAGGTCATGCTAGAAATCCAGGGTATCAGCTTTTCCTTGATCATCAGCAGTGTGTCCTTTTCTAGTCATTATGTCATTCATTGGTACTTGTTTTGCTTCCTCCTTGATTTAAAACAAAATTTTTTTTTCTGTTAAGTCTTTCTCCCATGATCCCTGAACTTGCAGTCTCACTTGTCTCGGGGAAGCTTTTATAACCCCAGTTCCAGGCATATTCTTTGATGGTTCAAAGCTCTCTGTTTGCTTTTCTCTTTTTCTAGCCAAGACCATCTTTACTTCGCACTCCTGAAGCCATACTTGCCCAGCCATGATTCTTCTATCAGGGGAAACTGCTAATCACTTTTGCCTTCCTGTGATATGCCCTGGGTTTGTTCCCACGCTCCTGCAGTTTTGTGTTTGAAATCTGAACTCATAGTAAGAAAGGACATGTGTAACGGGGTTAAGATTGTCTAGTAGCCTTTTACATGTTATATTGGGGTGTGTGTGTGTGTGTGTGTGTGTCTTCTCTTTTCTGGGTTCTTTTTACGTATGTACCGCTGGTCAAGTTCCTACTAATTACGAAGGCTAAGTAAAGCCTCCTTTTCAGAGGGAGATTATTTTGGTAGGGCAGGATTTAAGAGTTTGGTAGCATGCAGCATTTGCAAGAAAAAGGCAACTCAAAGTCCAGAAGATTGATAAGTGACCCAGTCAACCCGAGCCCCTGGACACCACACTTACTTTTTTGCTTCAATAAAGTCTGCTTCAAAGCAATCTCAATCCTTCATCAAAGAGATTTCCAGAGCACTCCCAATGGGTTAACATAAATCTTACTGTTCTCAACTTTTTTTTTTTTCCCTTCCAAGTTGCCTTTCAAAAAAAAAAATCAGTCCCGTGTCTCCATTTCTTTACATCTTTTATCCTCGGGCTGCTACCACTGGCTGTATGGATTACATATTAGCAGTTAAGAATATTCCACAAAGTCCCGGCTTGTTCTCACCCTGCAGTGATTACAGTCACCGATGGCGATGAAAGGAATTTGAAAGGCACGGCCAGGCAATCCTGCACGGGCTCAGCACAGACCCTCTCTGCGGCTTATCGCGCCGAGGGTGTTCTTTGGACCAGCCATCAGTCGTGTTTGAAACTTACCCCTGATTCCTGAGATATGAACCCCTTTGATAGAAGTTAACAATACAGCGCATGCAGCATGGGCTAAGGAAAATATTTTTGACTTCGAGTTAAAGAAATGCTTTGCTCCAGCTCCGATTTTTGCACTTTCTTAGGGTCTCCCTTTCTCTTGGGCAGCCTCCGTGGCCCCCTGCCAGCTAAGTCAAGTTTAAGCACCCATGGATGCTTCAGTGGCTGCCATAACAGGAAAAAGGAGGATCCTGGAGGGAGACGGACAGGAATAAAGAAGAGCAGAGAAAGAGATGGAGCGGAGAGAGGAGAGCGAAGATGAGAAAAGAAGAGCATATGGAGTTGAAGGCAGAAGTGATTGGGAAAGAGCCAAGTCTTGAGGGAGCTGGAGGTGTAGACAGCGCGCTCAGTGTCAAGGTCAGGGGCATCTAGAGAGAGGAAGAAATGCCGTGTGCCCAGATGTCTGTGTGCTTTACAATGCACGAGTATAAAGGAGCCATTCTGGGAAATGTTCTTGGGAGCTGGAGGTTCACTTGTTACTCAGACCCCACCCTGTGTGATTCCTCTGTTGTTTCTAAAACCTAGGCTTTGCTTTAAAATGTTTGAATTTTTATCCCTGCTTCAGGGTAACAGGGCAGATCACTCCTCTTTGCTGATGGGGGTTTAGCTCTGAGCCCTGGGGCTAATATTTAAACAACAAAGAAGCCAAAGGAGCCCTCACAGCAATCAGGCAGATTTCATTTTCAGTTACTTCTAGCAGAAAGAGAAGAGGGGAGTCATCTGCAAAATTATTGGGCCCAGGACCCCCATCCCGTTGAGCATTATTTTGAATGGACAGGACACTGATTGCTCAGTGCTGTGGGAAAGATGTTCGTCAACTGAACAACGTCCAAAGCAAGTGCCACCTGCATCCCTGTGTTGAGGGTTGAAGATTGGAATTAAAATGTCGCCCTTTCTTTTATCTTCAGCAGCACTTTGGAGGTACTTCCCTGGAGGGTTGATTTGTTCCTTCTTTCAGTGGGTTGGAATAATTCCATTAAAAGTCTTTAGCTAACTCAAGTAAAACACTCTACCAAGTGAGTGGCATTTGGCAAACTTGTTCCCTTTTCTTGATTATTCTGGTCTATTGATCTGTGTCTCTGGAGAAATTCTGGAAACTTCCAAGATGTTTTTTGGAGTTTAAAATATTATCTCCCTGGTGATAAACTTGAATCAGAGACTAATAAGATGAATTCCTTCCTTGCCTTGGTCATCCCAGCTCTTTCCTCACACCCATCAATCCTCCTGCTCTTAGAGAACTCAGAAACGAAGGAGTATATTTGTCACCAGTGGGTAACAAGGCAACAGAAAAATTCAGATTGGTCAGACAGAAATAAATGCCTTTGCAGGAAAAGTAAAGGCACACAGTTGGTTGTAGGAAATTGGAAAGAAAAAATTTTACATGAAATGGTGGAAGGAGAAAACTCATGCTGTTAAAAACCACAGAATTATTGTTATCCTATGGTAAATGGTAAATTCCATGAGGTCTGGATCCAAATAATCTGCCACTGGGAACAAGGAAAAAAATAGAAGTGTTTTTCTTTGTATTTTACTTAGAAAACATCCTGATTGGCATTTGAATTCCTAGAGTACATGAGGAAAGAATGCAGTAAGCTTTTTCAGAGAGTCCACTTTCTTCTGGAGAGAAGATAGCAGAAAAATGGATGATGGGTCACTTCTAATTTATAATGATGGTTTCATCTCTCCCAGGTATTACTTTAGTTCTTGGATGATCGGTTCTCCCCACCTGAATCCTGATTGCTTTTTGAAGATGAGAAAGGTCACAGAGGCTATACAGTCCATTTCTAGTCTTTTGCAACTTACACACTGCTTTTAATACTAGTTTAAAATTCTTTGGATAATGGAGATTCCAGTTTGTTTTAAATTTTACCTTTACTCCATGGCTTGATTAACAAACACTCATAAACAAAACTGATTAATTCCTATCGCTTTTTAAGTTGTTGTTTGTGTTGAAACCCACACTTAAGCTAAGTTATTTTGAACATAACCAGAGGCTAACTTTATTGGAATAAACCAAACAGCCAACATGAGAAATACTGCCAATGTGTATATGTCTTACATAACGAGAAACATGGTGCTTAACAAGAAACACATAATATGTCTTATAATATTGAAGTGAATTATCTCTTTGTGCTTGCTCTCAGATTTGGCACTGTTTTGTTTTCTAACTTATGCTGTAGTTTTAGGTATTCTGGAGCTCTGACCACTTTCATTCATACTTATATAAAAATTGGAATGCTCCCCAAAAGAAATGGTAATGTCTGTGCTACTGTTTTTAGAAAGACAATTTGATCTTTATTAAAAAGTAAGGATAAAACCCATGTATTAATCATCAGCATTGCCTTTGTTCCAAATTTAAGATTATTGTCTTCCTCTTTGCCTCAGCATCTTCTTTGACCCACGCTGCTCTCTCTCTCTCTCTTTTTTTTTTTTTTTAATAAATTTATTTATTTTTGGCTGTGTTGGGTCTTCGTTGCTGCGTGCAGGCTTTCTCTAGTTGCGGTGAGTGGAGCCTACTCTTCCTTGTGGTGCATGGGCTTCTCATTGTGGTGGCTTCTCTTGTTGTGGAGCATGGGCTCTAGGCACACAGGCTTCAGTAGTTGCGGCATGCGGGCTCAGTAGTTGTGGCTCACGGGCTCTAGAGCGCAGGCTCCGTAGTTGTGGTGTATGGGCTTAGTTGCTCCGCGGCATGTGGGATCTTCCCGGCCCAGGATCAAACCCGTGTCCCCTGCCTTGGCAGGCAGATTCTCAACCACTGCGCCACCAGGGAAGCCCCCATGCTGCTCTCTTTTAGACAGGGAAGATAAGGACAAAGGGCACGATCTACGAGGGCAGGATATAGGGCAAGATACATGTGTTCTTTGGGGCAGGAACCATATCTTCTTCAGCATTTATTCCACCCACAGACTGCCTCTCTCTGCCAAACACTTAGAGCCTAGCTTGAAAATCATTTGATTTTGTTGATGGGATAAATGAGTAGGAAGATGGAGTTTGTGGCCAAGTCTAGACCAAGAGTTCCCAAAGTGTGGTTCTGGGTAACATTAGTCTAGATATATAGCCCATACAAATATTTTAAGAAAAAATAGATTGAGATTATATTTTCTTTAGGAGCGTCAAAATGTTCATTAGTATATTAAAGAGTCTGAAAAACATCCAATAGGAAAGAAATCTGTAGTAAAGCAATAAACCCAGGGTTTCTCCAATCTATTTGACCATGAAACTTTTTTCCCCCTCTTTTAAAAACCTTCCTTCTTAATGTCCCACAGAACCAGTGCTCTGATGACACCCTAGATGAAGATGGATTAAGATGGAAAAATCTTGCCTTCTTAGAGCATTAAATTTAAGATGCATTTACTGAGTATATAACCATGCCTTTAGGTATCACAAGAAGTCCCATAATAAGAAAAAGGAGACCATGAAGTAAGTAAAAGCCTTCATTTCCCATCAGGTCAGAAAACAAACAAAAACCAGTTGAAACAAAAATCTTGATGAAATATTGCTTAGGGAGGAACCAGGTACCAATTAAATATATCTTAAAGATTATAAATGTCTATTATGGGAAGCAATGTTAGGCCTGCCTAAAATATTTGGTATTGCCGAGTCACAGCCTTCATATAATCGTGCAGAGAGAAACTGTGTACTCTCCTGGAATGAATAACAATTTAGCCTGGGCAAGCAGTAGAGATTGATGATTTTATGTATCTTTGATTTTTTTATGTTTTTCCAGAGTACGAGCAGACTGAAAAAAAAAATCAGGCCCTCTAAATATTTCTTCTTATGTTTGTAAGGCTTGTGAAGAGCTTTACCACCAAGAGGCCAGCGTACATTTTCCTGGTCAAGCTTTGTCGAGACTTGCTCTGTTCTGAGTTGCATTAGAGCTCTTGTTTGAGACAAATGGGCTCCATCATTTCTTCACCACTCAGACATGTGGCAGGAAGATGGCACTGACGTGAGCGAAGCTTTGACACGGCAGTCACCGTCCCTTTATTTCTGCTCTCCCTTCTTTTTGGGTAATGAATCGGGGTGTCGTTAGCTGCCTGCCTTGTGTTCATCACTGTCAGAGCTGGCAGGGTAACAGATAACAGCAGAGATTCAAGGCCACCCAGGGAATGAAGCCTGACAGGACCTCATCTATCACTCCCATTTTAGGGGGTCTCTGTGGTAGAGCTAGCGTCAAAGCTGTAATCGAAGCTCACCAGGTCTTCAGGGGCCGGGCAGGATTGCTCCGCCAAAAAAGCAACTTGAGCTGTCAAATCTGCTTTGTAAATGAAGTGCTTTTCTAGAGACAGTGTGTTTATAATTGTCATCCTGTATGTAGTTCCTCAACATCCAAGAGCTTCTCTCCACGTGCTCCCTCTGGTTATTTTCAGACAAATGAAACTTACACCATGGGGAGGAAAGGTGTGCCAGAAGATGGATGTCTTTGACCTTGGGCATACCTAAGCATACTCTGCTTCTGAGGTTTTTGTCATCTCCTCAAGCAGCTCAGTTATTAAGGCTGGGTAGAAATGGCCTGACTAGGGGGCTACCTCTTCTCTTGTCCTTTTCTCTGTGTGAGTCTATCCTCATGGCTACTTCCTTCCTTCCATCCATCCATCCATCCATCCATCCATCCATCCATCCATCCATCCATCCATCCACGTCAGCGACCTCCAGATTTCCATGAACAGCCAGCTCAGTTCTCCAGTCTCCATTCCAGAACAGTATGTCCAAATCTCTACTTGCATGTTCCACAGGCACCTCAAATGCATCATGTCCCAGACAGGATATATCATCTCTACTCCAAACCTGCTTCCATCTGCATTCTCAATCTCAAGAAATGCATCACCTTCTAGCAAGAAAAGGAGGAGAAGCATCCTAGATCTCTTGTTCAGCTTTACCCTCCTCCAAAATCCAATTAAAATTAATTCTGTTGGAACCAACTCCTAAGCAGTCGTCCCATCGTCTCCATCTCCTTGTTTCACCCAGACTTTTCAATAGGCTTCTTAGTGTTCTTCCTGCATGTCTCCCCCTACACCACAGAGAGGTTCCCAACATGCAGAGCTGATCACGTCAGTTTCCTACTCAATAATGCCTCCCCAGTGCCTATGGGATGGGCTCCACCCCTTCCTGTGACATTCCAGGCTCTTCATAATTAGACTCCCGTCTATCTGACCACTTTTGTCTCCTGGACTCTGCCTTGAGCTTATGATCTAGAAATACTGAATTAGCTGCACATCTTAGAAGATGCCAGTTACTTTAATGTCTCTGTACCTTTTCACATGCTGTTTTCTCTTCCAGGAAGGTCCTCCCAATACATGCCCGCTCAGCAAATACTATTCATTTTTAAGTCTCAGTACAGAGAATTTGTCATCTGTGAAAACTTCTCTAACTCCTTTCCACTCACTGTTACGATTTTTCATGCCTGCCTTTCCACTGTAAAACAAGTATCATTTATCGAGTGCCTCCGATTGTCAGGCACTATATTACTTTCTTTACATATTTGTATTTAATTCTCAAGTCTGTCTATAAGGTAGATGCTATTTGACCAATTATACACATGATAAAATTGAGGCTTAGACTAATGAAATAGTTTCCCCCGATTCATAAACCTAGTAGATGGTGGATATGAGCTCTAACTCCAAGTTTATGTGACTTTGAGAGGCTGCTCTTTCCATTGTTTTAAACTGGATCTACGCATGTCTTGAGAATAAGCACCATATGTTTCCATTTTTATTTTCCTAGTGCTGAACACAGTGTTTGGTACAGACTAGACACTCAACAGTTACTGAACGAATAAAACTCATAAAGGATTCCATATATTTGTACTCCCAAGGTACCTTATACACATTATCTCTATTTTTCAAAACAACCCTGTGATAAGCAATGATATTACCATTTTTATAGTTGTGGAAACTAAAGCTTGAGGAGTTAAATGACTTTACTAAGGTCATGTAGGGGGCAGAAGCTGTGTTTTCTCGTTCCATAGCCCACATTCTTCTCAACATGTTCAAGCACTGATGAATTATGTCTGTTCATTTTGGTCAGTCATGGCATGAGAAGTTCTTCAAGCCTTCACTATTTCTGCCTGATTTCCTAGAAAGCCTCACACTTATTCTTGAAGATTTTTCAGGAAAAGAAAGTTATGCTGTATTCCTTGTTGAATGCCAAACTTCCATGCTGGCTGCCAATGAATGCATTCTCTGATGATGATGAAAGAATCAACATCAAGGAAGGGATAGAGAGAGATGAAGAGCGTACGGTTCAAGTCCAAATTCATTACCGTTACCGTGCCCTTCATGGCATTCTGTGGTTTCATTGTATTCTTTCCATGGAGCTTTTTCTAACACAACTCGGCAACTTCCGTCCCCTTCTCTCTAGTGAGCCTGGCCTCTCAAATCCCCTCTTACACATCCAGCCTGTCGTTCCTGCTCTCTGATTTTACTTACACCCTCTGCACTGCCTGAAGTGCCCTTCTCTGCTGCTGTGTGCAGCTGAACCCATACATCTCCCAAGGACAAGCTCCAGTTCCATCTCCTCTACGAATAATTTCCCATAGCTCCATCCTGCCCGCCCCGACCAAGCATAATGTTGTCTGTACCTTATATTTTAGTCTTGGTTACATAATTTGATTGCATTGCTCTATTCTGTTTGGCATCCTGTGATTACTTCAGCATCCAAGTTTTATTCCCAGGAATATTGCAAACTCCTTGACAGGAGGGACCGTGCTATATATTTCTTTTATATTTCACACAGCGCATAGCACAATTCTAGACAGGCCCTCCATAAATATTTATTGAATTAAATTGGCTATGGCACAGACTACATGTAAACCTGTACAGAATTCCTTTTCATAAATGATAGGGGCCTGGACAAGAGGATTATGGGAGGGAACCACTGAATGTATTCAGTCTGGGCAAGGACACAGGAGAAGGCGGGGCTACGATTCAGGTTCCAGAACAAAGAGTAGTAGGTAAGCTGGGATTTGGAGCCAAGGGTGGGAAGAGGAAGGCTCTGCAGAGTAGGAGGAAGGGGAGTAGTAGCTGCGGTGAGAGCAGTGAAGAGAGCTCCGAAACAAGAGAGAGGCCTCCTTAGCAAAGAGGCTGCCGAGAACTTCTGTTTTTAGAAGTTATTAACAAGTTAAATAATTTGACAATGTGTTCTTAGGTAGTCAAGAGATTTGCTAACCAAATATCTTGCTGGGTCAGCAAAATACCACTGCTCTCCATAATTTCTGCACAGGTGGAATGAAGTGTTTTCAGAGTTTTATTCATTAAAAACACCTCTATTTCTTTCTAATGCTCCTGTCTCTCGATTCTCTCTCTCTCTCTCTCTCTCCCCACATCCCACCCCTGAAAAACACACACACTCACACACATACATATCCTCTCTTTCAATTGGGTAGAATATCCAATTGAAAGAGAGGATATTTGGGATGATAATATTCTCTCTTAAGTGACTAGATTCTTGAAAGATTTCGTGATTTTCTTTTATTTTTTTTTACTTCTATCTCGGATTTACGAGTTTGGGGCTATGGAGGAAGCTCATGTGTGGAATTTGACTTATTACAGATGATACTGATCCTAAAATTACCGTTCAAACACAACATGACATATCAAACTGTTCACAACATTGATGTTTCCTGGGAATATTTCAATGTAATTAAAAAAAAAATCTGCCAGTTTTTTTTCTCTTGGCCTCATTTCTGTACTTGGAGCTTATGGTTTATTGCCAGGAACACTTTCCTGAACAGTTCTGAGAAGATAGAAAACGAATATGCCATAAACACAGATTGGGATTAAATGGCAACTCAGGGGGCTATTTTGTCAGTTTCCTTGCTTTCTGGTAGGAGAGAAATTTTAAAACATTTCCATTCACTTTTGATTGCAATTGAAATCCTTAAATATCTCCAGGGAAACACGTGCCACCAGCCCACTAGGAAACAGTTTCTGATGCCTCATAAATACTATCCAATATCAAGAAATTGTTCTCCAGGAGGAAATGCTTTTCCACCTCTGTCTCTCTTTCCTCCCGCTTCTTTTCCTTGTTCTTGGTGCGTTATTGTGAAGCAATGATTTGTTTCCATTTGAAAACTTTCTATTTCTGCTGAGGAGATAGTTTTATGGGATATCACAGATATTGCTGGCTGGCCGACCCATCTCAGAGCCACACCTTCATCTCCCAGTTGAGTGTGACCACATGACAAGGTTCTGGCCAGTGAGAGTAAACAGAGGATGCTGTTTACAGACTCCCAGAACCAGAAGGTAATAAATTGGTGTTATTCAAGCCACTAAAGTTTGTGATACTTTGTTACGTCAGTGCAGCCACGGAGAAAAACAGTGTAGAGGTTTCTCAAAAAACTAAAAATAGAACTACTGTATGACCCAGCAATTCCACTCCTGGATATAGATCCAAAAAAACCAAAAACACTAATTTGAAAAGATACACGCACCCCAATGTTCACAGCAGCATTATTTACAATTGCCAAGATATGGAAGCAACCTAAGTGTCCATTAACCGACGAATGGATAAAGAAGACATGGCATACACACACACGCACGCGCACACACACACACACACACACACAAAATGGAATACTACTCAGCCATAAAAAGAATGACATTTTGCCATTTGTAGCAACATGGATGAACTTGGAGGGCATTATGCTACGTGAAACAAGTCAGACAGAGAAAGACAAATACTGTATGATATCACTTATATGTCAAGCCTAAAAAATACAACAAACTAGCGAGTATAACAAAAAAGAAGGAGACTCACAGATATAGAGAACAAGCTAGTGGTTACCAGTGAGGGGCAGGGGGGAGGGGAAACATAGAGGTGGGAGAGTGGGAGCTACAAACTACTGTAAGATAAGTGTAAGATAAGTTCAGAGATAATATTGTACAACACAGGGAATCTAGCCAATATTTTGTATTAACTGTAAATGGAGTGTAACCTTTAAAAATTGTATTAAAAAGATATATGGAGGAAAATCAAATAAAAATTTTTAAAAATACAAAAAAAAAATTGTTACACCAGAAATAGGAAACGAATACACTAGGTTTGCCTGTTTCCCTACCCCATCTCTTTATTCCGAATAACTCCCCACGATCTCCCTCTTCTCCCCACTCCACCTTGTGTTATGAGGCCTGTTAGTCTGGTAAATCCATTGGAATTTTAGACAATAAAATAGAAATAGGCACTTACTTAAATTCCTGTTCCTTTGTGTAACTACTCTCAGGTGCTCAGTGAAGACAGCCACTTTCACACGTGAAGATGGCACTACTGAGCCCCTGTGGTCACAGCCCTCATCACTTTGAACTTGTGTTACTGTAGCAACCTTCTCTGTGTTCTCCATACTATGTTTTATCTCTCTAACTGGATAAAACTGACCTTTCTAATACACCACGTTTATCATGGAAGTCTCTGATCAAGAACCTACACTGGCTCTCTTTTTCCCTAATAAACTGAGACAGTCTTCTTTTTAGCTTTCAAAATCTGATCTTACTCTGGATTTCTAACCTGAGCTTGAACTTTCTGTTTGATTGGGTTACTCTCTTCCTATCTGCCGTATCCCAAACCATAGCAAACCCTTGTCTAGCTTGGAATTATCTTCCCTTGGTTTTTTTCTTTTTTCTTTTCTTTTAAAGTCCCCTCCCTCCCTCCCTCCCTCTCCTTCTTTCCTTTTTTCCTTTCTTTCCACTGACACTCTGTACATTCTTGAAAGTTTCACTTCAGTTACCAAACATCCTGACTCTTCTAATTACTGGTGACTTTCTGTTACCTGATCATTGAACTGTACTTGGTACCACCTATGTGGTTTTATTTGTGAGCTAAAGGTTATATTCCTGTAGTTCCTTTTGCCTGTGATTCAGGAAAGAGCACATGGTAATAATGCACATGGATTCATACTTAGTTGATCCCATTCTCTCTTGCCTTCTGGACTCCTCCCTCGTTACTGTGTAACCAATGCCAAAGATTCTCCATAGCGCTAACTGTGGACCGGGAGAGTGGGTTCAGAGGCTGTTAATGGGACCAGATCTGAAACCTGCTGCAATCAGGATTGTGTTCTATCCCCCTGAGCAAACTGTCTGTGGAAATGCTTGGCAAATACTGGTTACTTGATCGACTGAACAGACGTTTTAGAACATGCTCATAGTCTTGTTCATCACATTTACCTTTAAGTATGTAAGCATTACCATCACCACCACCATCAGCATCACCATCATCATCACCTTCATCATCATCACCATCACCACCACCATCATCACCATCACCACCATCATCATCGTAATCACCGTCATCATCACCATCATTGTCACTATCACCACCATCATCATCATCACCATCACTATCGTCATCACCATCATCGTCACCATCACCGTCAGCATCACCATCATCATCATCATCACCATCATCATCACCATCATTGTCACCATCACCACCATCATCATCACCATCACCATCATCATCACCATCTTTGTCACCATCACCATTAGCATCACCATCATCACCACCATCACCATCATCACCATCACCACCATCATCATCATCACCATCACCATCATCATCACCATCATCATCACCATCACCACCATCATTGTCATCATCACCATCATCATCATCATCACCATCACCACCATCATAATCACCATCACCATCACCATCATTGTTACCATCATCATCATCATCATCATCACCATCAGCATCACCATCATCATCATCATCATCATCGTCTAAAGCTTCCAGTATTTTCTTGAAAATGTAACCCAGGTATCAGGTCTGAAACTTCTACCTTACTGGGGGTCATCTGTCCTTGATATTTAAATAAAATTTGGTTTATGTCTCCATTCCAGTGGAATACTCTATGTTTCTTCCATTATCTGTAGGCTTCCAGGGAAGTGACATTTTTCATAATCACTTCTGGCTGCGAGTTCCTACTTTGGTTCCAGGTTTGATTTCCAGTCTGCATTCTGCCCTCTTGGATGTTGTTTCTTTTCCTGTCTGATATTAGCCTGCTGCATATTGCCCTTATCCAATGTCTTTTCTCCTCAAAGTCCCACCAACTTAAGCTGCTGAGTATTGCAGATTTTATGAAGATTTAGGGGTTGATGGTGGTTGATCTGGAGGGTTAGAGGGTCTGTGTTCATTGATTCTATGAAAAGCATATTAGACATTCCTGTTCTACCCTTTAGATAGACCTGCCTTAAAAATTACTGATCATCTCTTCTGCCATGCCAGGGTAGCCCCTCTCCTTTTTAATTCCTCCTCTCTCCTTGTAGATTTTGATTCTTATCCATTTCTGGGGAAAAACCATTTAGATATTCTTTTGTCCTGCCTCAGAAGATTCAAGCCAAGACTTGTGGGCTTCAATTTTGTAATCAAACACGTCTATATAGGTGTGTTCCTAAACAAAGATTGTTTCCTCCTTGAGAAAATTTCTGCTAGTACTGCACTAATTTTTTTTTCTTGTACTATTAACGGAAAATGTAAATCAGAATTAATTGTGAAAATCATAAAATGTTACCATTCCATATCTTTGGGTATTTAGATTGTGGGTGATCATTACTTTCTTTTTTTTTGTTTAGAACTTTTATTTTCAACATTTTTGTAATGAATATGTATTTATTCGCAACTAGAAAAATGTGAACAAACTACTTTAATCCAAAATGAATACAAATAAAAGAAAAAATATTAAAACTGATGAATATATAGGTACATATTATCTATATTTTGAAATATTTATGTGTCCTTTAGTTTTAGAATCGACACTTCTAAAAGAGGGTAATTTTTAAGCAAGTTCTTTCTAAGGAGTTAATGCACTGTGGGTCTCCGATAAATGTGAAATGATATCTACTTGATTCACTCCCTCAGCTGACATACTGGCACTGCTTCAAGACATTAAACCATTTTATGAGGAAACTTGATGGGTACAAGTTATTGCCCCATTATCGGTGTAAGACACAGAATAAAATACCCTTCAGTTGGGCCAATGGGAATAAGGCCTGTAAAGCAAGAACAACTTTGAAGAGAAGGCACTAAAGTGATCAAAATGGACACCAAAAATATTGAAGGAACACAAATATTAGAGAAAAATACGATGAGACAGAGCAAGATAATGACTATGAAACATGGGCCTTTTTGACCAAATTTTTTTTTTTTTTCTGTTTTGTCCCTGCTGCTATCACTTTGTTAAATCAACAATTCAGTTTGGGCCAGATGCTCTAGTGATTAAGCTTTAAATAAGGATATTGAAATAATCGAGACAAATGATGGAGTCATCCATTATCATAATATATTTTCATAATGCCAAACAATCCCGCATTTAATCAAGAGATTGTCAGGATAGGGAAGAAGTTGATAATTTGCAGTTGTAATGTAATAAAAATGTTATAATTCATGGATGAGACACCCAGACTACATCATGTATTATGAGTTATAACTCTTTCTGGAATTTAAACTGTCAAATCCAACCATATGCGTTGACTTTTACAGTGATTTAACGAGTTGTTTGGTGAAAATAGATGTTGACAAAGTTACAAAATTTTCTTTTTTCTTTCTCTTTTTTTTTTTTAAAGATTGTTGTTCTCTCTTTGGATACTAGAGCTGGTTGTTTTGCAATAATCTAAGAGTTTCTCTTTCCCCATAATCCATGGATAGGATCTTGGCCTTGGCCTTGGATGGATTGTGGTCATTTTGCATGTTTGATCTTGGTGGATGGATCAAGGCAAAAAGAGCCTAACAGAACGTAGTGATTAACCTCTGGTGGCAGCAAGATAATGTGTTAAGTTTGGAAATAGGGGACCCAAAGCCCTAATATCTCAAGTATCACCTGATTCCCCAGGGAAGTGCCTCGTCTTCCGGATGTGGTTTGGCTTCAGCTTAGTGCTGCTGTTGCAGCTATTCAGAGTGCTGGTCACGATGCTGGACTTGAAGGGTGAGTGATTATCTTGTAAGGACAAGCTCAATTCCTATGGAATCTCACAGGAGGATCTCAGCTACTGCATGATGCTGTTGATACTGAAAAAATGAAATAATGCCGAATTGTAGTAGTAGCGTAGTAAAGCGTCTTCTCAAATGAGCTGTAATTTGAGCAGGCACACATTATCCACTCGTAGAGACAAGTAAGGAATTACTAACTGGCTTATTATGTACTCTTTAATTGGTTCTGCTAACTTTTAGTTACGGCATAAGGGAATAAACAGGGAATCCTGTTTTGGGCTTCGGCTAGGCTGGAGAGACATCATGAAATTTCCCTACGTGATAAAAATGATTAGATGTACCACCATTTAGCAAACATAATAAGGCAGTAACCTGTAATCTATTAAGAGCTGCATAACGGTCCTGGCTGCGTGGTCAATGAGCCAATATGAACGTAAAACTCCCTGGGAATAAAGAGATCTGATGTGTGGGAGGGAATGACCTCCTTTAGGGCACCGAGTACCCTGAAGAGTGATTTACTCTCTTGTCCTACAAAAAGCCATTTGCCTCACAGGGGTGACGTTTTTCTTACCCGTGAGTTTCAACTCAGCTGCTACTGTTACCTGCTTATGTAAAGGGAAATGAACATTTGAGGTAACAACCTAAATCCTATGGACCAGTAAAACGCTTTTTCTTCAGTTGCCTTGATATTTCAGTCTAATGTTTTTTGGCCTCAGTGCTGATTGCCTTAATTTTGCATTTTGCTTTGGATGCGCAGACTAGACTGTGTCATAGGAGGGAAAAATAGTAAAGCTGTAGAAGGAAAAGTTTTCCAAAGTGTTTGAGATAACCTATAATGCTACGTTAAAAGAAAATTTGCTTGTGCTACGCAGCCCAATGATAAATGATGCATTTTTATCTTTTAATATTTACTGTTTAAGCCAAGGTTTTAATATTTAGATCAATAAACATGGCTTATTATCCAAAGGCTAAAACAATGGAGTTTGATGTTTTTAGCATCAGAACCTGGCCACTTCTCACCACTCCTCTGCAGACACCTTGTCTGAGGTACCACCACGTCACACCTGGATGGTTGTAAAAGTCTCAAAGCTGGTCTCCCGCTTCCATCCCAATGCTGTGCTCCATTTGTCACACAGCAGCCAGAGTTTTCCTATAAGATGCAAGTCAATTTTTGCCATTTCCCCACTAGAAACTCTCCATGGCTTCTCATTTTCATTCAGAGCAAAGACCATGGTCCTCACCATGGCCAAAGGCTCTGCAAGATTGGTCCCCAGCCACCTCTCTGCCCACTTCTTGAGTCCTTGCCACTGTCCCAACCACACTGTCTTCCTGGTCATTCTCTGACTGCTGGAAGCACCGTCTCCCCTTGTGATCTTTGCACTTGCCATTTCTTCCACCTGGAATGCATGGCTCAATTGTTCAGTTGCTCCAGACTCTCTGCTTAAATGGCCTCCTTATCAGAGAAGCCTTTTGCGACCACTCTCCATAAAGGAGATGATACTCTCAATACCCCTTTCTTTCCCTTATTCTTCTTCATAGAATTATCATCATCTGATATTTCCTGTATTTATCTCTGGATTTGTTTATTGCCAGGCTCCTCCCATCCCTAAGCATATGTACGAGGGCAGAGACTTTATATTTTTGTTTACTTTGCATGGCAGATTGAATTTTCCAAGATGGCCACAAGATCTCCTGTCTTCTTAGAATGTGATATTGACACTCCTCCAGCAAGAGATGTCGGGGCGGGGGGAATGGGCTACGCTCTTCCACTTGAATCTTGGCAGGCCTGTGGCTACTGGCAGAAGCGATGCTATGTGATTTCCAAGGCTAACTCATAAAAGAGATACAGCTTCCTCCTGGTCCTGTAGGGATTCTCAGTCTTGGAACACAGCCATCATGCTGTGAGGAAACCCTGGCTACAAGAATAGGTTGTGTTTCTTTGATGCAGTGATATCAATTGATGAGGTCCAGGATCGACTATCAGACATGTGACTAAGGAAGCTTTTGTGATGACTCCAGGCCCGTCACCATCTGACTGCGACTATATCAGTGACCCCAAAAGACACCTGCCTCGTCAACCTCCAGAATTATGTGGCATAATAATAAAATGATTGTCATTTATTTAGATTTTGGGATCTCTCATTTAGCAGCAATAGACAACCAGAACATTATGTCCCCCAGAGCCTGAAATAGTGCTTAAAACATATTTCCTCAATAAATATTTTCTGATTAGACAAATGGGGAAGAACTCTAGAGGTGAAAAGTATCCTGGTTTCTGGTTAGAAACTTCCTTTAGTCTTCTCCATTCTAATGGCAACTTTTGATTAATTAATTTACATGTTGTACATCCCCTTGTATATTTAGAAATTTCAGGCTAGCAATTCTGTTTGAATTTTTGAGAATAGATAGCTCACAAGGTCTGAATAAAGGAAGGTTAAGCTTAAGCTTAAGAGGCTTAAACATATGGTCTCTTTTTTTTATAGCATTTTCTTTTTTTGAGTATTTAGTTACATGTACATATCTTTGACAGAGAGAATGTTAGTAAGTGTAGAAAAAGACATTCATGAGGAAGAGGCTAAGGTCTTGGTATTATCTGTTGATTGCCTTTATCTTTGCTGTACAGGTATTCCCCACTTTTCGAAAGTTCACTTTACACCACTTTGCTTTTATGAAAGACTTACATTGATACCTATTTTCACTAACCTAGATAAATCTGAAAAGGATTTGCATGTTTCTGAAAAGAAGTAAGAAGCAAAAATAGCGTTCAGTGTTTGTTTCGCAGGGGCTGTTGTAGAAGCAGTGGAAACCCTGAGTGGCAAGAGTGGCGCCACCAAGCTCCTTCCCCGGGAATCTCAATTTATTTTGTGCATCGTTAGCAAGATGTGTCCTAAGGTACTTGCTTCTTTGCTTTACGCCTTTTTGGCTTACAAGAAAGGTTTTGTAGGAGCAGCTCTACTTTCAGATAGCAGGGCAAACCTGTACTTCTTCCCAGTTGTAATTGCTCGCATAGGGAATAGAAAAGCTTTAGCCTAGTTTACATTTTATACTATTACTATAGTAGAATTTCAGACAAAAGCAAGAAAGCAAAGCAAAGCCAAAAAAAAAAAAAAGAAACCATTTTCAAAGTCACCATAACTCACATGAAGTAGAATTGTTTTAAAATGGGCTCTTTTCTGACTAAGAAAGACCTATTACACCTGAGCTGTGCTGTTTTCCTGTTCAGTACCCAGTGTCAAAGCAATGGGGAGTTCTCAGACTCAACCCTTACAAATGCCACCTGTGTTCAAGTGTAAAAGTCACCCGGCTAGATTCAGTCACTTTAGATACGAAGGAGTCAAGCTTCTATCTTGGGACATTTCAAAGAGGTCCCGGAATGACATTTCTTTCTTCATTCTTTGACATTTGCTCGCTCTTTGTAGGCCTTTGCATCACGACCAACAGCTTTTCCATCACCCATCTGGCTGTTGAAGCATGAAACGGGGGTCCTGCAGAGATGTGAGGTAGGAGGCCAGGGTTGGCTGTGGTTTTTTTTTCTCCGAAAACATGCAGAAGCTACGTAGGAAAGGGCCGCCTCATTTGCAGTATCATTCTGTTCTGTGTAAATCGCCCATCTCTGTGGCTCAGAGAGGAAACCTGAACAAGGAAGGGTACCTCAGGGTAGGGGAACCACTTCATAACTAATGCTTTCAACTCCCCCACCACTTTCTAGACCTCATCTCTGGGGAGAGCGGAGCCCTTCAGGCAGAGATCCTCATGTGTCCCATGGCCCTTCGTCTCTCTATAATCTCGGTGATTTTCTTTCGTATTCCTGGGGGCTGACAGCAAGTTTGCAAAACAGCGTGAATGAAGAAAGTCATGTTAGAAATTTAGTGTGGGCTTAAGGCAGGGCTCAAGGAGTCGTAATTTAAGACCAGGCATTCAGAGACTGTGTAGCTATGGCACAAGATTTGGGATGACTATCACTTATGCCCCAGTTGAGCTACCCCAGCTGCCTCTGCGTGGAGCAGAGACAAGTCTTTCCTACCAAGTGCCAACTAAAGGATGTCGCTTGTCATGCGGCTCTACATGGATTAGCCATTAGCCACTGCAGTCGCTGACCTCCAACACATCCTGAAAGGAATTCAGGGTGGAGATCAGAAATGAGGCAGTCTGTGCTCTGGGAAAAACTGGCAGAATAGGCCTTCGGATAGTTGGATATTTTGGAAGGCTCAGGGTCTCTCATAACCTAATCTCAGAAGTGACCGATTGTTACTTTGCCATCTTCTTTTGGTCACACAGACCAATCCTTTTCCAACAGGGGAGGGGACTGTACAGGGTGTGAATATAAGGAGGAGGGGCTCATTTGGGTCCATCTCGAAGACTGGCTACCATATCTTCTATCCTGGATTCCATGTTTTTTCTCCTTGGTTGCCTGCTTCCTTTTGGTGGATTACATTTTTCTAGTGGCATCCTGAGAAAGGTTGCCTGGGCAGTAATCTTTTTCAGATGTGGCATTTGTGAACATGTCTTTTTTTTTAAAAAAATTATTTATTTATTTATGGCTGTGCTGGGTCTTCGTTTCTGTGCGAGGCTTTTCTCTAGTTGCAGCGAGCAGGGGCCACTCTTCATCGCGGTGCGCAGGCCTCTCACTATCGTGGCCTCTCTTGTTGCGGAGCACAGGCTCCAGACGCGCAGGCTCAGTGGTTGTGGCTCACGGGCCTAGTTGCTCCGCGGCATGTGGGATCTTCCCAGACTGGGGCTCGAACCCGTGTCCCCTGCATTGGCGGGCAGACTCTCAACCACTGCGCCACCAGGGAAGCCCTGTGAACATGTCTTTATCCTCATCCCTGAATAATGGTTTGGGTTTAGAATTCTAGGTTGATAACATTTTTCTTCAGAATTTTGAAGGCTTTATCCATTATCATGTAGTTTCCAGACTTCTTATTGTCAAGTCTGATGCCGTTGTGAATCTTCACTTTCATGTGCTCCCTGTCTTTGTGTTCTTGAAACTTTTAGGCTTTTCTCTTTATCCCCTTTACTCTGGAGTTTCATATTGTGTATGGGTTTTTTTCTTCTTCATACATTTGTGTATCGTCCTGGGTATGTGATGGGCTCTTTTAATTTGGAAACTCAAGCTCTTCAATTCTGTGAAGTTTTCGTTTTTATTTATTAAGTAACTTTCTCAGTTATCTCTTTCTGGGGTCATATTTATTGCATGCTTAACCTGTATTGATTCTCTGCTTTTCTTAGTATTATTTTTTCTATTTTCTACCAATTTTTCTTTGATCTACTTTCTGAAAGATTTTCTCAACTTTATCTTCCAAAACTTTTATTAATTTTTAAATTTCTGCTTTTATATTTTTAACTTCCAAGAAGTCCTTTGTTGTTTGATGAATGTTTCTTTCCTTTTTTTTTTTTTTAACACTTTGTCCTTCCATTCTACTTTTATCATCTTGTCTAATTTTTTCCCCCGTTGGATGCTTTCTGAGAATGTTTGACTTAATAATCCTAGACTGTCTACTAGTGCTGAAGAGTGATGCATGACAGTTGATTGGAACAGTATGTGCAGAGGCAGGGCTTGTCAAGATGTGGGCTTTTATTGGGGGTAATTTGTTGGTGTTCTTTCCTTGATGGATATCTCACCTCTCAGTATTTATAGGTCTTTTTTTTCTCTCGTATTGTTTATTTTCCTCAGTGAAAAATTACCCAGTCTCTTGCTTACGGTGTGTTTGTTGGGGGATGGATAACAAACTAGGCTGCTGGATTCTAAGAGCAGAGCAGGGTAAGGAGGATGGGAGATCTCATCACACCTTATGCATGATTTCACCCTGTTTTCCTCAGCTCTGGCTGGCATCCCTGAGTCTGGAGCTTGTCTGCGTTTAGGTTTTCGGTAAATTGGCAACATGGAGGGAGACAGGCAGTTACCTCATTGTAGCAGCTAAGGGAGGGGACTCAGGGCAAGGGTTTTAGCTGCTTCATAGACAGACTTTCAACCAGTGCGGCTCTGGTTCAGACTCAGTCTTCCCCCAGCCTTCACAAGCACTTCCGGTCTCCCGTCTGGGGAACATGCACCTTGCTGTTACTGCACATGGAGGGGCATTTATTACAGCATCGGTTCTCAGAGTGTGGTCTGGGGGTCTGAAAAGTCAAAAGAATTTTTATAATAATACTAAGATGAGATTTGCCCTTTTCACTCACATACTCCCGTGAACGTACAGGGGAATTTTCCAGAGGCAACATGATGTGTGATAATGCAACAGATTAAATGCAGAAGCAGATATGAGAATCTGGCTGTCTTCTGCTAAGCCAAACATTACTGAGATTTATAAAAATGTGCAACAAAGCCACTCTTCTCACTATGTTTTCTTGGTTTGAAATATAAACTTATCTTTCATAAAATATGTTATTCACATTAACATGTACTGGATTTATTAATATTGTTAAGTGAATTAATAAATAAATACTAAGAGTTTCAGCTTTTGGGAAATATACATATATACACAATACCTTTGTATATAAATATATAAAATATATATGTATATATTTCCCAAAAGCTGATACTTTTAGTATATAATCAACATGAACAAAAGCTCTTTGAGGTCTTCAGTACTTTTTAATAGTCTGAAAGGGTCTTGAGACCAAAACGTCTGAGGTCACTGTATTAGAATAATACTCTTGGATTCTTTCTTCTCGTGCCTTCACTCCTCCCCAGGTGACAAGAGTGACTTAATCGGAGAGTTTGGGAGAAGAACTGGGCAGGCACGGCTCAGCCCTTTCCTCTCACTTTTCTTTTACGTGATCCCAACTTCTTACACTTAAGATTTGCCTGTCTGTAACGGAGCATGTGTTCTTAATGGTTTTTGGCTGGGGGTCAGCTTAGGGCCCGTGGCACTGTCCTGTGATGAGACATGAGTTGCCCCATCATGGCTTGTGATTCTGATTGGGTAAATCTGTCTAATTCAGGGGTGGAGCTGGCAAATCTATCTAATTCAGGCAGAATAAGCTATGTTTTCTCAGAAGAGCTTTATTTGTGATAAAGGAGGCATTTAACTTTTAAAGAAGTTTTGATTTTTGAGAGATTTTAGACTTACAGGCAAGTTGCAAAAAATAGTACAGAGCGTTCCTAGATACCCTTTGTCCAGCTTCCCCTAATGTTAATGTTTTATGTAACCACAGGACAGAGATAGAAAGCAGATCATAGTACATTACAATAAACTAACCCACAGACCTTTTTTGAATTTCATCAGTTTTTCCAACAATTTTTTTCTGGTCCAGGATCCAATCCAGGATTTCACATTAAAAGTGACATTTTGATCTCCTGCTGCCTGGTTCCTGCATCTATGTCTTAACCGGTTTTATATTCAACTGAGAAAAAGCTGGGGGACGGGAGTTATTTATCAGTCAGCCTTTTCTCCCAGCACCTCCCAAAGTTGAATCTTTCTAGAATTCTATGGTGTGAAGAGATGAGTTCTTGTCTTCTTCCCCATGTTCTCCACTATGGTACTTTCTACCTTCTCCCTTTGACTCACTCAGTTGCCTCAAGTCCACATCTTTTCCAGCTTCCAGAACTTTGTTGCTAACTCTTCTGCTCTTGTCTGCCCTCGTGTTTCCTGTGGTTTGCTTTTTGGGTGACTTACACTCTTGCCCTCAGTCTAGGGTCAGTTGCCAAGCCCCACCCATGCTCTGAGAACTTGAGAGTTAATAAATTCTTATTCCTTTAATATTATTATTGGTTGGGTTTTAGAAAGAAGCAGCGATAAATAATAGTTTTAATCTCCTTGTTTAATTAGAATCTGACCCTTGATATATAATCCCCAATTTGTACATTATTTTTGCTTTTCAATGGAAAACCTCATTTAAATACTTTTAATGACTCTTGTACTTAAATGAAGCCCTATAGTCACTTTTAAAGCAAAACCATGACAAGATTAGGGGAAAATTGGGTAATTTTAAAACTAATTTTAGGTGTATCTATTGTTTGTAATCAAACACATGTAGGCCCCGATTAGAATGCCTTTTGTAGCTTACCTTGAATTTCTTAGCTTGGAATCAAAAGACCCATGCCCAGGGATGGGTCTTATCCTTTAGGCTTGGCTGGCATCATGGTGCCTGCAGCTACTCACTGCTCAGAAATCAACTGTAGGTCTCTCCTAGTCACCTCTTCCTTCAGTTTCTAAAAAGGAAGAATTGCTGGAAGGAACAAACACTATCTTATCTCTGGTTCCCAGTTCCCAACTTTCTCCTATCATTTTCTCACACTCAACTGAAAAGGAAGAGTGAGATTATGGCTATGTTATACTTTTCAATAAAGTATTTGGCTATCCTTAATTACTTTTCCTTAAGAGTAATCAGGTTCTCTACGTTTACAGTATTTATAAGAAGAGTAAAACATTCTCTTCCTATCTCTTATATTAAAAATTTGTCTTGATACAGCTATTCCTTGTCTTTATACTTTTGCTTTTTATTTTAATTTACTACTTATTTATTATTGAGGTATAGTTTATTTACAACATTATATAAGTTTCAGGTGTACAACATAGTGATTCACAATTTTTAAAGATTATATGCCATTTATAATTATTATAAAATATTGGCTATCCCTGGGCTGTACAATATTTCCTTGCAGCTTATTTATTTTATACATAGTGGTTTGTACCTCTTAATCCCATACACTTATCTTGACCCTCTCCTCTTCTTCCCTCTCCCCACTGGTAACTACTAGTTTGTTCTCTATATCTGTGAGTTTGCTTCTTCTTTGTTATATTCACTAGTTTGTTGTATTTTTAGATTCCACATGTAAGTGGTATCATACAGTATTTGTCTGTCTTTGTCTGACTTATTTCACCAGGCATAATACCCTCCAAGTTCATCCGTGTTGTTGCAAATGGCAAAATTTCAGTCTTTTTTATGGCTGAGTAGTATTCCATTGTGTATATATACTACAGCTTCTTTATCCATTTGTCTGTTGATGGACACTTAGGGTGCTTCCATATCTTGGCTATTGTAAATAATGCTGCTATGAACATTGGGGTGCATGTATTTTTATATTCATAAATAATGTGCTATATTATTTGTTGTATATTTAAAAGTTGCATCCATGACTTTCTCATAGGGTGGAAGGTGAGGGATGAGAATGGGGGTGGAGAAGGAAACGTAGGGGACAGTTTCCTTGACTGTGGTGCTTTAGTTCTTAAAAGATTAAGATCTGGAGCACATATGACAAAATATTAATGTTAATTTTGAGGGGTGGAAATGGGTGTTTATGACATCATTGTTACTCTTTGGCATTTTAAAAATAATTTTTTCAAATTTATAACCATTTTTTTTTAAAAGCTGGATGTAGTTTGATTTTACTGGGAATCACAGTGACTACCTGGTCTTCTGTCATCTGAGAATGAATCATCTTCCATAAGTGAAAGGACTGTATCCAACTGAAACTTAACTTTTAGGTGTAAATGTTATTTCCTAGGCCGCGCCTACCTTGGTAAACCTTGGGACGGTAGAAACAATAATTACAAAGCAGTACTTCTATGTATCTGTTCTCACTTGGTCTGCAGAAATTTCAGCCCTCTCAAATTTGGTAAAATGGTCTAGAGATCTCTAGGAAATGTCTGTGTCATAAAAACTTCAAAACCATCTCCTGTCCTGGCTAGCTACAATAATGACTCCAGGTATGGCAGATGTCTTACTCAGCTGTGTCACCAGTGTCCACCCAAGACACCAGAGCTGCCAGTGTTCGAGTTGCTTGGTGATTCTGGCAATGAGGGCACTGACCTCTGCGCCCTTGAAATCTAGGTCATTGAATCGATCTCCACCCCTGGTGACAAGGTGTACAGAGCTGCTGCTACCAACACCTCACCATCACTGGCTCTAGTGTGGCTGATGTTTCACAGTCTGAAGGTCCCATGGAGGCTTCAGAGAAGGAATTATTTTGGCTCCTATTGGTGCAACCTGCAGTGGGTGTGGGCTGGAGGACAGTCTGAGCGACAGTCACCTGCTATGCTCTCATTCACTTCTCTCTTCCAAGCTTGGGCCATTGACTCTGTTATTAGAATGAGTTTTTTCCTGGGAAGAACCTTGATCATCATTTAAGTAGACTCCTGGTGAGCCTGTCCCACTAGCCCCTGTGCAATGTCAGGATAGTAGAATAGATTCGAGGTGAACACACCTTAGACTCAAACTGGGACTCTGTTACAGGTTCTAAAGCGTGTATATTTTTAAAAACATGGTTAAAAAGGGACCTTACCTAATATGGAATATTTACCATCCTGACTTTAGAAATTATTTTTATTATTCTAATGCAGGCAGCAGCAAAAAAAAAATGTCCTGGGTCTCTGAGAGTCATCTGTAAAATCAAAGCATAATAATGACTTTAGAATACATGCAAAACAGGACTCAAATATAAATATTGCTCAGGTCCAGAAGCAGGAAGTACAATACAAAACTGGCTCTATTAGCATGTCAGAAAGCTATTATGAGTTAAATTTAGTTAATATGTTATAAGAAAAAACATGTCAATCAGAAAAGGAGGTAGATGATCAGTGATGGAAGTCCACAAAGTCACGGAGGGAGATTTGCCATTACTTCCCAGCTCTGCCCAAGAGAAGTTCTCCTGGCCAGTGGACTTCATCTGTCTGGGGACAGGAACAGCTTTTTTGAAGTGATACAGCTGGCAAGTCCCCACATAGAACAATCAATCCCATTAAACGTCAGAACTTAAAGCCAAGTACTGTTTATCTGATTCCATGGTCACTAAGTTAAGAGGGTACAACTCAAGGTCCCTTTGGCAGTTAAATTTCTTGTTTTAAAGACATAATTTGCATTTAGATTTATGTACTAGTCTTTTGCAGTCAAGGTTAATTTGAGTACATCCATTGAAGAACGATCTACTTACTTTCAGGTTGTGAAAAAAATCAACTAGTTGAGCTTGCAAAGTTGAGAAAAAGATTCTGGAGAACTACGAATTCACTGAAGTGCCAACATGAGGATTCTTGGTAGTAAACTCCCACCTTGGTAGCACCCTACCATGGCAGATAGCCCACAACAAAAGTAATGCAATTACATTAGAATACTTAGAATACAGAAAAGAATCAGTCACAATTTCACCGATATTACAGTTTTGATGTTACTGTTAATTTTGAGTGTATTTACGTGTAATCATTGTGTGTGTGTGTGTGTGTGTGTGTACGCATAAGTGTGTGTTGTATATATAATTTAGGTCCTGGCTTTTTTTTTTTTTAATTAAAATGGTAAATTTTATTTTATTTAAATTCTTTTTTTAATTTATTTTTTTGGAACTTTATTGTATTTATTTTTTATACAGCAGGTTCTTATTAGTTATCTATTTTATACATATTAGTGTATACATGTCAATCCCAATCTCCCAATTCATCACACCACCACCAACACCACCCCGCCACCTTCCCCCCTTGGTGTCCATATGTTTGTTCTCTACATCTGTGTCTCTATTTCTGCCCTGCAAACCGGTTCATCTGTACCATTTTTCTAGGTTCCGCATGTATGTGTTAATATACAATATTTGTTTTTCTCTTTCTGACTTACTTCACTCTGTATGACAGTCTCTGGATTCATCCATGTCTCTACAAATGACCCAATTTCGTTCCTTTTTATGGCTGAGTAATATTCTAAAAAATGGTATATTTTATTTTATTTTAGTTTTTTATTGAAGTATAGTTGATTTACAATGTTGTGCTAAATTCTGCTGTACAGCAAAGTGATTCAGTTATACATATATATACATTCTTTTTTTAATATTCTTTTCCATTATGGCTTATCGTAGGATACTGAATACATTTCTCTGTGCTATACAGTAGGACCTTGTTTATTATCCATCCTCTATATAATAGCTTACATCTGCTGACCCCAACCTCCCACTCCATCCCTCCCCCAACCCACTCCCCCTTGCCAACCACAAGTTTGTTCCATATGTCCGTGAGTCTGTTTCTGTTTCATAGGTAGGTTCATTTGTGTCATATTTAAGATTCCACATATAAGTGATATTATATGGTATTTGTGTTTCTCTTTCTGACTTACATCACTTAGTATGATAATCTCTGCATGTTGCATGTTGCTGCAAATGGCATTATTTCATTATTTTTTATGGCTGAGTAGTATTCCATTGTATATATATACTACATCTTCTTTATCCATTCATCTGTCGATGGACATTTAGGTTGTTTCCATGTCTTGGCTATTGTGAATAGTGCTGCTATGAACCTAGGGGTGCATGTATCTGCATGGATTAATTTTGGATTAATTTTTGTCTGGATACATGCCCAGGAGTGGGATTGCTGGGTAATATGGTAATTCCCTTTTTAGTTTTCTGAGGAACCTCCATACTGTTTTCCATAGTGGCTGTACCAATTTACATTCCCACCAACAGTGTGGGAGGGTTCCCTTTTCTCCACACCCTCTCCAGCATTTGTTATTTGTAGAGTTTTGTTTTGTTTTGTTTTTTTAAAGACACTATTTTTTAGAGCAGTTTTAAGTTCACAACAAGGTTGAGAGGAAGGTACAGAGAGTTCCCATATTCTCCTGCCTACACACATGCTTAGCCTCCCCCATCATCCCCCACCAGAGTTGTACATTTGTGACAATTGATGAACCTGCATTGACCCATCATAATCACCCAAAGTCCATAGTTCACATTATGGTTCACTCTTTTTTTTTTTTTAACATCTTTATTGGAGTATAATTGCTTTCCAATGGAGTGTTAGTTTCTGCTTTATAACAAAGTGAATCAGCTCTTAGTGTTCTACATTCTGTGGGTTTAGACAAATGTATAATGACATGTTTCCACCACTAGAGTATAATGCAGTGTAGTTTCTCTGCCCTAAAATCCTCTGTGCTCTGTCTATTTACCCTGTCTTCCCCCTCCTCCATCCCTGGCAACCACTGATTCTTTCACTGTCTCCATAGTATTGCCTTTTTCAGATGTCATATAGATGGAATCATACAATATGGAGTCTTTTCAGATTGGCTTCTTTCCCTTAGTAATGTGCATTTAAGGTTCCTCAGTGTCTTTTCATGGCTTGATAGCTCATTTCTGTTTTTTAAGTTTTTATTGGAGTATAGTTGCTTTCCAATATTGTGTTAGTTTCTACTGTATAGCAAAGTGAATCAGCTATTTATGTCAGAGAATGTTTTGCCTATGATCTCTTCTCTAGGTCCTGACTTTTTAATTAAGCATTTCTTGATGTGTTTCACAAATTTTTATTGAATTGCTGTTATTTTCTAGGTGTTGCTTAGGTGCTGGGTGGATAAAAGCGTTTGCCTTCAAGGAATGTACCTTCTTAAGTGAGGGACAGAAAAGAAACAAAGGAAAGATCAAACAGGTGGCATGTCTGGTGGCAATCAATGACAG
Organism: Eschrichtius robustus; assembly: GCF_028021215.1. NCBI lineage: Eukaryota > Metazoa > Chordata > Mammalia > Artiodactyla > Eschrichtiidae > Eschrichtius > Eschrichtius robustus. The sequence goes on along the minus strand of NC_090827.1, from coordinate 147,339,010 downwards.
GAAGAGTAAGTAAAGCAAGGGAAGGAGGGAGAGAGTGATGGATGTGCTCCAGGACGGGGTGGATCAGGGAAGACTTCTCAGAGGAGGTGACAGTGAATAAAGGTCTCACTCAACTCTCAAGAGGATGCAGTAGTAAATGAAAAGAGGGAAGATCTAGATTGAATAAGACTTGGGATTACTGATGTCTGTTACTAAAAGCCAATTTATTTCTTCGGACTTAGGAGTGAGTTAGATATATCATGGCTATTAAATCATTATTAGCACTGGCATTTTAGAATATTGGACATATTTATTATCTCAAAATGCAGGCGTGTATATTTGTATGCACGTTCATTGGAATAAAAGGGGAAGAGTAATGTGTAAGTGTGAGTGCTTCCATGTAAGAAAGATTCATCTGGCCCTCCTGAAAGATTCCAGATCTTTCAAGAATCTTACACTCTCGCTGTATATTAAACACTAAAATAAAGGAACTGACTTTAGTGCCGTGACATACTAGGTATAGTCCCACTCCTCCAAAGACTTTCCTATCACTTATAAGATTTTCACTTTGTATTCCCCAAATTCGAGTCTAGGTTCATGTCCTTGATAAGGTTTTCACAGTCAGTCAACAAACAGCTGAATTAAATTTATTATGAGGTGATTTTTGACTCTGCTATTTCCTGCTAATCTCTTTTACCTAATCAACACTTATCATACTCATATTATGTGCCAGCTATTAAAGAATTGAGGCCAGAGATAGAAAACAAAATCCCTATCCTGACAGAGGATCGTTTCCTCTAGCAGGGGAAATGATCAACGTGGCAGGACAGATGCTGTGGTGGCGACAGTGCGGGGCGTGGAGAACAGGGGCCTGGGAAGGCGGCCTGTGCGGCCTCTAGGGTCCTCATTTTAAAAGGAGACAGGATATCAAGGACATGTGCCATAATTTAGTTAGCAATTTCCTTATTTGTTGTATATGATGTTTGCTTCTAATTTTTCATTGATACAAAATAGAAGCAATTTCACTTCTAGGTGTATACCCCAAAGAATTGAAAGCAGGGACTCAAACAGATATTTGTACACTAGCACTATTCACAATAGCCAAAAGGTAGAAACAGTAAAAATGCCCAATAATGAACAAATGGATTAACAAAATGCCATATATATATATATATATATATATATATATATATATATATATACATATATATATATGAATATTATTCAGCCTTAAAAAGGGAATGAAATTCTGATGCATGCTACAATATGAATGAACCTTGAAATATTATGCTAAGTAAAATAAGCCAGACACTGAAAGACAAATATTACATGGTTCCACTTATGTGAAGTACCTAGATTAGTCAAATTTAGAGACAGAAAATAGAATAGTGGTTACCAGGAGCTGAGGAGAGGGGGGAATGGGGAGTTATTGTTTAATGGGTACAGAGTTTATGTTGAGAATGATGAAAAAGTCCTGGAGATGGATAGTGGTGATGGTTGCTCGACAATGTGAACATACTTAATGCCACTGACTGTGCAACTAAAATTGGTTAAAATGGTAAATTTTTATGCATGTATATTTGATCACAGCTTTTTTTTTAAAAAAAAGATAAGCTGAGATGACATTCCAATGTATATAGGAAATGCATATATCTTAATATGTAATACAGATTTCCCAGAATTTGGATTATTTCCTTATTCTAGAACCCAGAAGAAATCTTACTGGATCAGAGTTTATGGCATTTAATAAATATCATCACATTATTTTGTGAGAACAACTGCGCAAGTTTACAGTTCTCCCAGGTACATATACAAGTACTGATTTCACTATTCCTATGCCGATCCCTATCCCTGACTAAAAGAAAGAAAATAGTTTTGAAAATTCACAGTACCAGTGAAGAACTAAGCCTTGGGCTTAGGATCCACATTAAATTATAAGTAAGAAAATGGTGCCTTGTTTTAATATGCACTTCTTTATTAGTGAGGTTTATACTCTCTTGGTATCTTTTTTTTTTAAATTTATTTTTATTTTTTTTAAACATCTTTATTGGAGTATAATTGCTTTACAATGGTGTGTTAGTTTCTGCTTTATAACAAAGTGAATCAGCTAGACATATACATATATCCCCATATCTCCTCCCTCTTGTGTCTCTCTCCCACCCTCCCTATCCCACCCCTCTAGGTGGTCACAAAGCACCGAGCTGATCTCCCTGTGCTATGAGGCTGCTTCCCACTAGCTATCGATTTTACATTTGGTAGTGTATATATGTCCATGCCACTCTCTTTTTTTTTTACTGGATATATTTCCTATTGTGTGGGTTCTCTGGTTTCTTAGAGTATTTAAACATTCATTTCTCACTTTGTTTAAGACAGCTTAGCAAAACACATATACAACAACAGAGTGTTTTAAAAGTGAAGAAAATTGGAGCACAGGGAAACTAATGGTAGGAAAATAAAATGAAGACAAGGTAAGTTATTGAATATGAAGTTTGCCAAGGGATCTGGCTGGAGGAAGGCAACACATTTGCCAATGAGTTTTCTGGAAGCCAATGGAAAAGAAGAGAAACAAGATCCGTAGTTTCATGAGCTCAGCCAACATTTTCTTGGTTAACACCACACTCATTCCCAGTATAGACTCTGAAACACATTCTTCCTGTGGGTTCATATGCTAGACTGCATCAAAAATCACAGGAGCAATATTTTCCATCCCCCGTGATTTTGCAAAACATTTTCACTCCCACACAAGAGGTGGAGTCTATTTTCCCCTCCCCTTCAACCTGGGTTGGCCTTGGGATGGCCGCCCTTGATTAACAGAATGTGGCAGAGGTAAGGCTACATGGCTTCTGAAGCAAGGCCATCCGTGAAGGGCAACACAGCTCCCCCCCGGCTCTCTCTCCTGGGACAGATGCCTGGGAAGCCTCGAGCCCACCTGTGAAAAGTCTGGCCACCTTGAAGCTGCCATGCAGTAGAGACCACGTGTTGGAGATAAAGAGGCATATCCAATCAGAATGGAGCTGAGCCGGGTGGAGAAGAGCCGTCCCTGCTGAGCACTGCCGGGGTTGCAGATTCATGAGCAAAAATAAGTTTTGTTTGTTGCTTTAAGCCCCTGTGTTTTAGGGTGATTTGTTATGCAGCAATAAGTAACTGTGACAGTTTATTTAAAGAGAATAGAAAAACTTCAGCAGCGCTCTTCCTCGGCGCTGCCTAAGGAGGTGGCAGCCATCTCCTACTCGGCATTGTGGCCGCCCTCAGACCCCTCTTGAAGCCCAAGATCATCCAAAAAAAAAAAAGGACCAAGAAGTTCATCCAGCACCAGTCAGGCCAATATGCCAAAAGTAAGCAGAACTGGTGGAAACCCAGAGCCATTGACAACAGGGTGCATAGGAGATTCAAGGGCCAGATCTTGATGCCCGACATCGGTTACCGGAGCAACAAGAAAACAAAGCACATGCTGCCTGGCGGCTTCCGCAAGTTCCTGGTCCACAAGGTCAAGGAGCCTGAAGTGCTGCTGATGTGCGACAAATCTTACTGTGCTGAGGTTGCTCGCAATGTCTCCCCCGAGAACTGCAAAGCCACTGTGGAAAGAGCAGCCCAGCAGGCCATCGGAGTCACTGGTCCCAACGCCAGGCTGTGCAGCAAGAAAATGAATAGGCAGCTCATGTGTACATTTTGTTTGTGTTAATAAAACCATAAAACTCAGCCGAAAAAAACAAAACAAAACAAAACAAAACCAAAAAACCTTCAGTAACAATCTTTTATAGCATCAGTGTGCCAGACACACATGGGGTCAAGAGCTGTTTTGTCAAGGGCTCTGTAAACGCTGCAGTCAGAAGCCACAGTGCCTATCAGTGGGCTTTGGAAACAAAGCAGTTTGAATGCCTTTGAACTTTCCTTTTTTCCTGCACATTTTTGGAAACACGTGTGTCACTTTTCTTATCGGTATTCTTACAATGTGCTTATAAGTAATCTTGAGTACAGACAAATATTGAGAGTTTCTTCTTAAAGACCATTTAACTTTCATAGAGAACATCTTATGTAAAACAGTTTCCTGGTAGAGGCTTATATTTATTTAATGGCAAACTATAGGATATTCTAGACTCTTTTTCTGATGAAGGATTCAGGTAAACCAGAAATAGATTCCAGATACCTGCTAAGTGCTCAAACCAAATGTGCATGATTCAAATCTATTATTCGAAAGGTAGATGAGTGTTTGGGAGGTTTGATTCTCTCGTCCCTCTGATTAATGCCATGGTTAAGCTCCCATGATTGGCAAGCTTTCCATGGATGGGACCCAAAGGAGGGCGAGAAAATCTGGGTCTACCCAGGAAAATTGTGACTGACTGAAGCTTTACATGGGACCTTCGCCTCCATGGTGCTATTTACTGCTCTACCAGAACTTCCACTGGATGGCAAATTCCTTTAGGAAAAGGAGGCAGGTCTTACTACAGCTGTGGAAGCTGGCAGAGAGCCAGAACGTACCTAACAGGCTGTTGTCATCGTTGAGAATGTGAGCATGGACTCGGGGTCCAGAGAGCCTGGGTCTAAATCCCACTGGTACCACTCACTAGCAGAATAACTTCAGGCAAACTATTTAACCTCTCTGTGCCTCAGTTTCTTCCTCTATAAAAATAGGAATGCTCACAAGGGTTAAACGATTTAAAAGTCCCGAGAACAATGTGTGGCATAGGAGAAGTGGTAAGTGTCAGCTATTGCTGCTACTACTGCTACTTCTACTATTACTACTACATATTAGTAATGGGCACCAGTGAAGTTTGCTGAGTGAATAAATGAGTGAATGAATGCCACTCTACTGTGTCCTAGATTTTCCCCTTTATGTTTCTGTAATTTTTTAAAAAAATATTTATTTATTTATTCGGTTGTGCTGGGTCTTAGTTGCAGCACGCGGGATCTTTGTTGCTGCGTGTGGAATCTTTAGTTGCGGCGTGTGGGATCTAGTTCCCTGACCAAGGATCGAACCTGGTCCCCCTGCATTGGGAGTGCAGAGTCTTAACCACTGGACCACCAAGGAAGTCCCCTATGTTTCTATAATTTTTCTACCTTCTAGCTCCATTTACCATAGTTTTTGAAGACCTCATCCTACCCAGGGCTACTGGACTCTTACATAGCCACAAGCTGAAGATTTGTCCATATAAATATTTGGTTTGTTCACTGTTTGGCCTTCCAGAGCTCCAGGGCTCAGGTCCTCTTGTCCCTTCTGAACTTGATCCTTTCAGTGAAACTTCTTATTGTTCAGTGTTCATGCACAGTAAGAATGTATTTAAGAGTGCACGGAACACCCCCTTTTCTGCCAGTTGTTCAGACTTCCCTCTTACTCACATGTCGTTCCTTGTTCTCATTCTTCCCGGATCCCTGATCATTTGCCTCCATCAGTGGGTCATTGATATCCATTTCTCCAGTTTACATGCTTTGATCTGCTCTGTTCAACTTTCAGCTTGTACCCCTTGGGTCTTTCCTGCTCATCCCCACCTGCAGGCTGCAGATGCTGTGCCTGATTCCTCACCCTCGGTGACCAGGTCAGCCAGTATGCCCTGACAGTTACACCACAAAGAGGTCTTAATCACACACCTCCAGGCCACCCTCCCAACTTCCAATTCCATCAGGTCTGCAGACCTACCCCATCCCATCTAGAGAGCATTTATCTGAACCCCGCCCATCATTTAGAGATACACACTGGAAAACACATTGCATTTCTATCTCCTATTAATAGTGCATTGTGTTTATTTAGCTGTCTGTTTCCTCTACTTATGTTAAAAGCATTCTGATAGAAAGGATTGTATGTTGTGTTGTATGTGGTGGAAGTTGTGTCTGTTGTAGATTTGTGTTCTAGGGTCTTGACATAAATCTCCCTCTTTTGTGGATTCAGGATCTGTTGGTGGAGATGAGCAGAGTAAAAAGTTAACATGTGGTTGAGTTTTTGTCATATTTTGTCCAGCTTTGTATCAGTCTGCTTAACACTTACTTGGTTTGCTCGTAGGTTTCCATTGTGTACTAAAGAGAGCACTAGCTTGGGGGTCAGAAGACCTTGATTCATGCTTTAATTCCTTGGACAATTCATTTCAGTTGAGTCTCAGTTTTCTAATTTGTAAGAGTAGGGCCATAATATCTTTCAGAATTGTTTGAGGGTTTAATGCAATAATTCTCATCAGGCTCACTGCTAGTCTATAGGAGGGCTTTGTGAAAATGAGAAAAAGGTGTTCCCACATCCAGGCAGACACAGTTTTGTCCCAGGATGTGCCCTTTGTGAGTGGAATGTGATCTGTGTTCCCCACACATCCTCTTAGCTGGGGGGATGCCCTGGTACAGAGCTGTGTGCAGAGACTCCACGACTTTTAAAAGTGTAATTTGTAATGATAAAATGTCATACATGTATTGGGAATTATTATTTATTATTAGTTCTGTTTCTCAGACCCTATCCTATCTATCTGCCTATCTATCTATCTACCTACCTACCTACCTATCCATCCATCCATCCATCCATCGTTCTTTCTATATATCTATGTATCTCTGTATCTACATATGGATGTGTGGATGTATGGATGTATAGATGTATCTATCTCTCTATCTCCATCCATTTAATCATTCCACCTCTTTTCACAAAGGATTTGAGGTGGCATTGATTAAATTACAGAATCACAGCTAATATTTGCATAGTGCTCTTTCATTGATCTAAATTACTTTATGTCATCCTTATAATGGTCTTATGGGGGGAGTATCCGGTCTCTCACTTTACAGATGGGCTGGCTGGGTCTCAGACACACATAAGAAATGTCGGACTCAGGATGGAAGCCCAGAGTTCTGGTTTATACCCATGTTCTTTTACCAGTATCATGCCATCCAATCTGCTTGTCACTATGATAAAGTACGATATGACAGAACTATTTTTTATTTTCTGTACTATATCTCAAAAATTGGAACTGCTCTTCAGTAACTGAAACTGAAGAAAAATCAACATCTATTATTATAAACACAATGGAGACCTACAGAATTGGTTTTCTCTTGGTTTCTGTACTGTGTCTAGATGTTAGGGAATTTAATTTAATTTCTATGTGAGAGAAGCAGCACATTCAACCAAAGGGTTGTGGATTACATAGAAATGAGCTAGGCTTAAAAGGGACTCAGATAGCCAGAGGAAAGGCAGAAGAGGACAACATTAATACCTGCAGCTTAAGTAATCACTCACATCATTTATTGTGGCTACTGTATGTTGCTGTATAAATATATCACATATGATCTTATACAAGGGGGATTTCTATAAGAAGTATTATGATTAAACACAATTGGATTTCAGATAAATCTAATACATCCATTTCATATCTCCCTTTGTTACGGGATTTCAAAATGCTTGTGAAACACTAAGGAAATGAAACCATATCTAGCCTCTTATCAAACGAGCAAGAGTATTGTATTGATGGTTATGAGACATAGGAGCAAAGAGGTATTTCAAAATTGCATGTATGCCACTCAGAACCACAACCCTGGGCTTCATAAATCACCCATTGTTAGATATTTTCTTAGAAAAGATGGTTTCCATGATTCCTTTGACTGTAATTACTCATATGGTTTCAACCTCATTATTACTGTTCAGAGTAAGAATTGTATTTTTTCTTTCAGTGATATCAGATTTGGGGAAACGTCACAAAGTAAAACTGATCTATTTCCATAATTCTAGGCCTTGGGTATTTTTTCCCCCCCCAGAGGATGAAGGTAATGGTTACCACCTCATCCCTGGAAAAATACCAAGTCGAGTGGCTTTCAGAACAAAGAGAGCCTGGGCTTCTTGTGACTGCTGTTGAAGTACAGGAAGAAAGAGATTGGCCCCTTCTTGTAGCTCTTTTTGGGGGACAGGACAAACACCCACACTCTAGTCTAAATTTGTCATTGGTGTCTCAGGAGACATGATTCGATTTGTGGCAACGCTGAGTCCAGATTACAGAGAGCAAGAGAGCCCATATGGTGCTTGGCATTTCAGCAAGAAACGTGAGTTAGATAGGAACTTATTGATTTTTTTTTCTTTTTTACAGCAAATTTAGAAAGTATATTGAAATAAATAACAATGTAAATACCACATAGTAAAACTTTTGGGATACAAAAAGTTGCTTGCAGAAAGCAGCTAAAACAATCCGTTGAGGCACATTGAAAGCCTTAAGATCTCATATTAGAAAAAGAAACACTGAAAAATTATTAACCTACACTTTTTTTCTAATATTTTTTTCTTTTTTTTTCCCCAATCTCCCAATTCATCACACCACAACCCCCATCTCCCACTGCTTTCCCCCCTTGGTGTCCATATGTTTGTGGAACTTATTGATTTTAGTCTCAAATAGTTCTCATGGAATTCTTTTGAGGATATAAGCTAGCTTTAGGGTAGTTTAATCCAACATTTTTGTTTTCTATGAAGAAATTGGCTCCAGAGTGGTAAGATGAATTACCTGGTGGTGACGCCAAAACCAAGGCCTTTAGGACAACCGCCAGGAGGTCCCTCACCGCACCATTCAACCACTTTCTTCCTTCTTCAAGGTGAAGACAAATATATTTATTAAAAATCAGTATAAATAAGATTTATTTAGTTTTCTTTCTATTTTGGGCACTGTGCTTTCTTTATTATTTCATTGAATCTTTCTGTAACCCTACGACTCTAAGTCCTATGCTATTGTTACTATTGTTCACCTGCCTTACAGATGAGGAAACTGAGGCTTACAGAGGTGATGAGGGACCTTGATCTGAATCACACACCTGTGAGAGCCAGGATTTGAACCCAGTCTTATCTGAGAGACCACACTCTCAACCGCCACCTGAAACTAAGCCCCTTTGGTGTATTCTCTTTACTCTGGGTCTCCTTGGGAAGGAGTTTCTGTTGTGTATTAGCTGAAGTGATGGAGCCCAGGGGGAGAGACAGCACTTCACTCTCTAAGTGGTCATTCACTGTCTCCTTTCTCTTTTTCATACTCTTCTTTGTCCTTCTTTCTATAACCATCTTTCCTTTTACATTCTCAAAGCCAGAGACAGTGCACGTGCTGACTGAAGAATTCCAACTCGAATTCCCATTTCCACCTCTGGGTTTCATCTGAAATTTTCCTTCTTCTTTTATTTATACATTTGATTGTAAAGGTCCTTAGGCTGTGTATACTTTTGGCACACACATAAATATTAAAATAATAATATTACTCACTTAGATTGTAGGAGATTTATATGTAGTCATTCTTGACAAAGAGCAGGCAGTTTGTTTGATTGCTTTTGTGAGAGAGGTTAGAAGTGGGTTCCTCAGCTTTTCTCAAACTTATGTGCATTCTTTCTATTGAGGGCAAAGGAAATGTATTTTCCCTCTGACTTTATTGAAGTTTGGTAGCGTGGAGAATACTTGCTGCATTAAGAGCATTTCCCTATTTAGTTGAATGGTTTGCTGCCTTTGGCTCTGTGTTTAAAAAAATGCACTGTTTGTGGGTGAGGGACGTAACAATGAGATACTTTGTGCCTGAAAGCATTTCTACAAAGTGCTAGAGCTTGATTTATGGTGCGAACATTGCTTGGAGGATGGTAAATATGCAATATGGATTCAACGTGGGTCCCAGCAATCCAAACTGTGCAATTTCTTTGCGTCCAGGGTCACTTAGTCAGTGACATTTGTCTCTCTGTAGCTGGGATACTGGTTTGCTTCTAAGCATGGTTCAGGCATGTCCAACATAGCTAATGAACCAGGGGCTGGATGAATTGAAATTTTCAATTTATTTTCTTGGGAGCTGTGTAGCTTCCCAAGAAAGTACACAAGCGGGGTTCCCTGCTGGTGTGCAGACGTGTCTGGGCTTCTCTGCTGACCCGGAGGGGATGCCCGCTGAAGTCTATTTGCGGGGGCACCGAGGAGACTTCTGGGAAAGCACCCATCTTAGGTGAGGGAGAGCCGGGAGATTGACTCAGGAGCGGGTTGAGGTGTTTTGAGGACTGTATCCTACATGTGGCTTGGATTTGTCTCCTTGTCACAGCTCTTCTGCCCACATGGCTGTGCGCCCAGAGTTGTTTGTTCAAGGCTACCAAACAATGGGACACAAATCATGCTGCTTAGGGGCCTGGGAGGGACTGCCCACAGAGGGGAGTGGTCTATTCTCCCTTCCTCCTCACTGTGGACCACCGCCCACTTGGCTCTATTAGGCCCCTTGGTTGTCTCATTCCAGAGGATTTGGTTCATTGACCATCGCAGCTGTCTTCCCTGCTCTGCAGAGAGCTCTGTGAGAGCCGGCTGACTTCTGTCTTGTTTAGTATGGTATCCCCAGCACTTAGCCTCTTAGAGGAGCTCAATCAACATGTTGTTGGATGGATGAAGTTTGGGTGGAGGAAGGTAGGGGTGCTCAAGGCTGCATTGGGGTACCTGGCAGAGCTGGGGGTGAACTGCCGGGCCTTGTATGGGAATGGGAAGGGCTGGGGAGTAGAGCTGCCCTGGGCGGTGGACCGACCATTAATCAATCGACCTTTCCAAGTCAGAGAGGAGAAGTAAACTGATACTCGATCTTTTCTGGGTTGTTGGAGTTTTTTGTTTGTTTTGGGTTTTGTTTTGGTATGAATTTCACATTTGGATTCTGTCTTAGTTTCTGCCGTATGACTTCAAGTTTACAGCAGCCTCTTAGTTTACAAGAGCAGAGCCTTTGATTGACTTCACTGAGTGAAGCCAGTGCCAGTCACCAGCCTTGGTGACTGACATCACTACTGTATCTGCCATTTATTTCTCTTCCATGTCCCAAGTTTCAGGAATGTCTCTGGTTATCCATGCTGCTCACCTTCTGGAGCCAGGATCGGAAGACTTTAACATCCTTGTGCCAGCCGTTCCCAGGTTACCAGGTGTCATTCTGGTGCCACCTGCTAAGTCCTGCCCTTCTCTTGTTTATTTTCTTTTTTCTCTACTCTTTTTAAATTCGTGGATCACATGTCTCAGTGCTCCTTAAACCTATAGCCAAGTACGGTTTTAACACCTGTGGTAAGAACCTGTCACAGTTACTGATTAACCCAGTGACACATGCTAATTAGACTGGACATGGACACAGGGAGGGAACGTATTCATAATGAGTCCATTAAATCTCATTTCCATCAGAAACTTGAAAACCTCAGAGGGATCAAAAGTTCTATGTGACTTTTCTGAGAGAAGAGAATTGTTCTGGCATTAAGGACAATGTTCTGGAGATTACTAGACCGTTGGAAACCTAACTCATTCTTGCACAGGGACATATAGTGATGGCATTTTGTGGATGTTGTTAGGACAATAAGGTCAGACTTAACTTAAAGAAGCACCCAGTGTCTTGCTATTTTCCCAGAACCTCTCTTGCTCTGTATGATTCTGAACCTTTATGCATCCATGTACCCTTTCCCATCTGGCAAACTCCTACTCATTTTTTAAGACTCAGTTCTTTAGTGAAGCTTCCACAAGTTCCCAGACACAGTTAGGTGCCCCTGTCCCCTACCACATGCTTCTATAGCATCCTTCAGCACACATATATATTATAGTATTTACCAAGACATAGGGCAGGAGTTGGCAAGCTTTCTGTAAAGGGCCAGATAGTAAACATTTTCAGTTTTGCCAGCCATATGGTCTCGGTTGCAACCATTCAACTTGGCTGCTGGGTGTAAGTAGTCATAGACAATATCTAAATGAATGAGCATGGCTGTGCTCCAATAAAGTTTAATTATGGATTCTGAGCTTTGGATTTCATGGACTCTTTCGATGTCATGAAATATTCTTCTTCATTTGATTTTTTTCCCCCCAAACATTTAAAAATGTGAAAATCATGCTTAGCTCCGGGACCATACAAAAACGGGCATGGGTTTGGCCTGTGGGTTGTGTTTGTCCAGCTCTGATATAGAGCTTTTATTCAACCACATGTCTGTCTCTTCCATTTGACTGTCAGCAGTTGAGTTCAGGTAGTAGAATCCTAAGGCATAGGATAGTTCCCGGCACCTAGGAAGGAAGGACTCAACAAATGCTTGCTGAATGGATGCCTGTGCCTGAGTATGAAGTAATACTTCCCCAAATTTGTTGAGCACTTACGGTGTCAAGCATTAAGCTGAGCACTTTATATGCATTTCTCTTTTAATCCTCATTTAATTTTGCTATCTGGAGACATTAAAGTCAACAGTTATCATTAGACTGTGTTAAACGTGTGTTTGTAGTCACATTTAATCCTCTCAACAACCCTTTGGTGAGTAAGTACTGATAATATCCACTCTTACAGCTGAGGGAAATTAAGCTTGGAGAGATTCTTTGCTCAAAGTTACAGAGCTAGGGAGTAGGGTGGGGTTAGGAAAGAGCCTGGGTCACCAGACTTGAGGGTTTCCAGTTCATAACCCCCATGCTGTAGAGCATCAAAGCTTGGATGCCCTCTTGATGGACTTGAGTATCAGGCAGCTTCTGGGACCATGGTGATGCTGAAACAGGCATGGGGGATGTCCTTTTCTCCTTCTAGCCGTTTGGTTATGTTTTAGGACTACAATGATTCTGTTCCTAACTAGCTGTGTAATGTTTGGAATGTGGCTTAACTTTTCTGGGTCCATGTCTTCCGCTAGTATAGCAAAGAGTTCGAATTGTATGCTGTCAAATGTGTCCTCTTACGATAAGTTTCTGTAATTTTGTTCTCTGCTGTTTTCTGCTTACATATTGCTATTGTCTGTCTCAATTCTCCCAACCTTGACTACAGAAATCTCAGGTCCCATGGGGTTGCTTGGACTTAGAGGGGAGGAAGGGAGAAGGGAAATATTCATCTAGCCACAAATACATTTTTAAGTCCACAAAATAGCAGCTTTTAGGATATTTGTTTTTTTGGCTTTTATTTTTATTTTTTTGATGGAAAGGTAGCTTTTCCAAGAAAAACAAGTAACATTATTGTCTATAACAAAATGACAATAGTGATAGCATCTTCTATTTCCAAGGCACCTTTTAAAAGTGCCTTTTTGAAGGCATTATCTAATTCATCCTTCCAATATTCCTTTGAGACATGTAAGAAGCTTTTTTATTAGAAGATTCTTTTATGTAGGTACAGAATGAACCTTTCTTTGTTGTAAACCGAAAGGCACTGAGTGTCCCAGAGAGATTTCAATAGCAGGCCACTGGGTGAGTGGTCACTTCTCAGATGGATGGTCACAATTCTTAAGGAAAAGAAAAAAAAAAAAAAAAAAAGCCAGGCTTCTGCCAGGGCTTTTAGAAATTAAAAAGAAAAATTTTTTTTCCACTTAATATAAACGTGGCCTTTGGTATTTAAAAATCTGATATCCTTGTTTGGCTGGTGAATATGAGTCATTTGAATTAGTGGAGGTGGATATACCTAACTCATTCCCAATAAATATTTGCTGTAGGAGTCAAGGGATGTTTGAGACAATCTTCGGAAAGGCAGGAATTGTATCTATGGGGAAGTTCCATGTCCTGTGGCCATGTCACTGGGCCCAAGTGAAATGTAGAGGCAAGATCATGGGAGGTTTCTATTAGATGTGCTTAAGTGACATCTCTCTGGGGCTCTAGAGGGATAGACCTAAACAAGTAAAATAAAACAAAAATTCAGAATTCTCCATAAATAAGCATGTCAAACAATCTTTTCTGAATTCAACTTTTACATTTACATAAAATATAACACTTGCACGGTGTCTTTGCAAGTGCAGACATTGGCTTTTAACTTTGTTTAGCAGTGATTACCACAAGTATATCCTGACAGCCAGGGAACGCCATCGATAACATGACAAAAGAGATAGAATTTGTTATGGGGGCCTGCGTACTCCCCGTTTTGCATCCAGGTGCCCAGATCCCTCATACTGCCCTTGACTTCTCGCAAGCCCATAAGAATGCTCTACCTATACCAACTCTCCCTTAGGGTTCTAACCCTTCAGGACATCTCCACTTCTCTTCATCCTGTTCCCCACTGCCTTCACTTCCTTAGAGCATTCTGCCCTCTCTAAGTAGGAAATCAAGTTGATAAGTAAATTTACACTATGGTATAAATCAATGCTAGGCTTTTGGATTTTATGAATAAGAGAAATTTAAAAATTTTGAATTGCCATCTTTTCTATTCAACTTCTATCACCAGAATTTTGTAAACTAAAGGGTAGCTTATTACCTTCTAATTAGGATGGATATAATCTTACAACAGAAGATAGTTCAGCCTAATAGAAGATAGTTGGCAACTTCATACTGACATGTTAAAAAAAAAGGATATTTTTTAAAGGATAGAATGTAATAAAATTACAACATTCATTTTTATTTTATAAGTTACATGTAAAATTGGCAACTGAGCAATCCACATTAAGAGATGAAGATTGTCTAACATGATCTGGGACATTTTTTTTTTTTTTTGAAATAGTCATTGTCAAATACCAAATTTTGCCTGGAGGAGCTTGACAAAATGGTAAGCTATGTTTTTTAACTTGTTCAGATCAATTTGAAATGTTCTAGGTAAACTAAGAGGAGCTCAGGAAGTATTGCCCTCAAGTTGCCCATTCCTTTTCTGCAACTTCTCTTTGCAAGGCTGGTGAGAAATCTGAGAAATTAAGCTGTAAGCAGGGTGTCTGGTTAGCACATTTTCCAAAAACAGACTACAGAGCAAGCATCATGAGGCATCTGCTGACACATAGGTCTGTGCAACCTGGGCGCCCCGTTCGCCCAACCTGGAGTCATCAGAAATGTACTTAAGAGGGAGGCTTCAGATTGGTAAAAAATTTCTGCAAGCACAGGCCACACGCCTACCAGCCTTTGGGAACTGTTTGTGTAAAAGGCATCACTAACCTTCCAAGGGTAATTTGCATTTGAAGAGCTTATTAACCAAAGAAATGTCCAGTGCCTTAGTTTTAGTGTGCTCAGAGATCCTTTTGGGAATCTGATGAGAGCCCTAGCCACTGTCCCCAGGAAAATATCACAAGCTCACACAAGAATTGCACATTTTAGCAGGCAATTTCAGGAGATTTATGGATTTACAAAACTCTACTCTAATAAATAGAATTTGGGAAGCATAAGGATGAAGTGAAGCTTTTCAGAAGTCTGGGAGAACTGTTAGGGACATTGTAGGTAAGTAGCCCTGTTTTTAATGTCTCAAGAGTCTTCTTAATTATGCACCTTCTTTCTTGAGATAGACATCAATAGGATGAGTATAATTGTAACCTGAACAGAAAGATATCTTTTTTGTTCTTCTTGCAAATTAAAGGATTGCTGAGTTATAGCAAAATACTCCCAGTTTATGCTTTGCACAGAAAAATATAGAAGACATAATTGCCTTTTGATCTTTGAAACCCTCTTGGTGTCCAGCCACTTAAACCTACCTAGATGGTCATGAAGAATTCATGCTCCAATGTAATGCAGTGACACTGCTGGCATTATAGTTGTCCTTATGCTAAACTCTTCTATCTTGTGACTGTGATGTTGGGAAGGGACAAACATACTTAATATTTTCATAGTACCCTTGGACTCAAATTCCTCCATGTGTGACAAAATGTGTGCTTATTAAGTTCTAGAGTTTTGTCTCTGATATTTCTGTTGGCGAAAGAAATACAATTAAAGAGAGATTGCATTGCTCAGTGTGCTGTATACATTATTCATGATGCAGAAACATGAGTCACTTTCCCTTGCTGTGCTAATGCAGACCACCCATAAGGTAGAGTCGTTATCTATAGGCTCTTCTTTTTCATACCAATCTGTTCAATATGGTCAGACAGGGTTTCTCCTGTCAGACATACCCGCCCCCCCCCCCCCCCCCCGCCAACACACACACTTTTTGCTTTGACTATTTGTATTGTAAGCATATAAAAAGACATAACATGATATTTTCACACTTCTCCCCCCCCAACTCTTTTACATGAGAATTCTAAATCTTTTGAATCTCTTAAAGCATCTGGGCTGAAATGACAACCCATCAGCTAACAGAGCAGTAGAAATTTGGATGAGTCTTCTAATTATTTTTCTGCTTTCTGCCTTTGACACTCCCTCCCTCCCATCCCCATTTTCCTATTCCTCTCCACCATGCTTCCTGATCTCCTGGAATCTCTGGTACAAATAAGAGAAAGTTTGGCCCCAGAATGCAAATAATGGTTACTTTTCTCATAAATAGAGATTGAATTCTATTTTGGCTTTGCAAAATATTTTTAGCCAATATAAGCATAAAAGATGTGCTTCAAAGCTAGACTCTTAATGGAGCTCTGCCTCTTCTGGATGAAGACATTGGAATTGGACCCACTTTATCCTCCTCCAGGGATGGTAACCTATCTGACTTAAACACTGTGATGCTGTTTAGGCCGAATTGTAACTAGTTGAATGCAGTGCATTGAGAACTTGAATGAGGACTTGGAAGTCACTGGCCGAACTACTCACCTGAGAGCTGGGGTACCTATACTTCAGTTACTGTCAGGAACTCGATGCAGTATAATCTTTATTTAAAGAGGGTTTAGTTCTTCATCTACAAGGAGAGTATCCGAAGTGACAGCATCCTTCTGTCTGAGATTGGCTAGATATTCGCCAGTCTGTTTCCTTTCTCTGGGCACATATAGAGAGACTACATTTCCCAGCCTTGCTTACAGTTGGGCTGGGGCCATCTCAATGGTGTCAGTGGGATATGAGGGGAAGTGATGGATGCCATTTTCAGTCCTGGTCATGAAAATCCCTTTATAATCAGCTGCATGATGATAAGGTCCTACTGTGTGGATGAGAGTCATTGAGGAGTGCTGCCCTCCACTCTCCATGACAATGGTGAGAAATAAACCTTTATCATGTGAAGTCATTGAGAAGTTGGGTTTGTTAGTTACAGTGGCTAGTATTACTTATTAAAATTAAACAGTCACATTGCCTTCGAGAAGGTGATTTTGAAAATGTGTTTCTGAGCATAGGCTTTGTATAATTTCTTTCTTTTTTTTTTAATGTAGCTTCTTTGTTTTTCTTTATTTTATTTTATTTATTTATTTATGGCTGTGTTGGGTCTTCGGTTCTATGCGAGGGCTTTCTCTAGTTGCGGCAAGTGGGGGCCACTCTTCATCGCGGTGCGCGGCCTCTCACTATCGCGGTCTCTCTTGTTGCGGAGCACAGGCTTCAGACGCGCAGGCTCAGTAGTTGTGGCTCACGGGCCTAGTCACTCTGCGGCATGTGGGATATTCCCAGACCAGAGCTCGAACCCATGTCCCCTGCATTGGCAGGCAGATTCTCAACCACTGCGCCACCAGGGAAGCCCTGTATAATTTCTATTATTAATGACCTTAAAGTTAATGGAATTGATCATACAATGAAGGATATTTGAAGAAAATGTCACATTTCTGCTTTTATAAATAAATCTTTACTGAATGCTTACTATATAAGGCATTTATGGGACACAGCTTCTGACACAGCTCTCAATGATCCCAACTCCTGGTACATGCTCTTCTGTAATATCCACCCCCTTGAATGTGAGCTGGACCTAGTGAGTCACTTCTAACAAGTAGGATATGGCACAAGTCATGGGATGTTGCTACCACGACAAAAGACTGTAACTTCCTTCTTGCTGGCACTCTCTCTGTTGCTGGCACTCCCTCTGTTGCTGGCACTCTCGGGCCTTCTCACTTGCTTGCTCTGATGAAACCAGATGCCATGTTGTGAGTTGCCCTATGGAGAGACCCAGGTAGCAAGGAACCGAGGAAGGCCTCCAGTCAACAGCTGACGTGAAACCAAATCCTGCCAACAACCGCTGGAGTGAGCTTGGAAAGCAGGTCCACTTCCAGCTGAGCCCTCAGATGAGACTTTGGCCTCCACCATCCTACAGCTTGATTACAGCCTATGAGAGATCCAGAGCCGGGAGACCTAGCTAAGCCTTGCCCAGATTTCTGACTCAGAGAAACTGTGAAATAATAAATGATGCTTGTAGCCACTAAGTTTGGGGGTAATTTTTTTTTGCAGTGATAGATAACTAATATAGCACTCTATTAGATGGTTGGGGGATGATGATGGCTATGATTTCTTTTCTTTTTTTAAAAATATTTATTTATTTGGCTGCACTGGGTCTTAGTTACGGCACACGGGATCTTCATTGCTGCGTACGGGATCTTCGTTGTGGCATGTGGGATCTTTAGTTGCGGCATGTGGGATCTTTAGTTGCAGCATGCGGGATCTTTAGTTGTGGTTCCCTGACCAGGGATCGAACCCAGGCCCCCTGCATTGGGAGCAGGGAGTCTTAACCGCTGGACCTCCAAGGAAGTCCCATATGATTTCTGTTTTTAAGGAGCACGGGTTCTGTAGTGATTGCCAGAGTGGCTACAAGAACAAAGCTTTTAAGGATGGGGAAGAGAGTTCTGTTTATTCTGCCAGGGGTTAGGGTTAGAGGAAATTGTGTTGAGTAACTGGTACTGGGTTTGATTAGGATTTGACTATACAAGGAGTGGGAAGAAGACACTTCAGGCATGGAGAACAGCACAGGGAGGTGTGAAAGAGCCTGGCATGTTTGGGAAACATCAGGTGGTCTAGTGAGGCAGGCGAATGAGGAGGTGATTGAGGAGTGATCTGTAAGGATGCGTGGGGGACACGAGGCTGCAGAGATTGCTTTAGATAATAGGATTTGTTCCTCAACCAGTGGTAAAGTCATGTACCATGGGTTGGAAATTTGTCTGTTGAAACTGGTATCAACCATGGTGTGAAGTGCACAGAGCCCAAATTCTGGGCAAGAAAAAAAATTCCTCTGATATTTTATCATCCACATAGTCCATGCCTAGATAATACCAAACTCAGTCATTAAAATCTCATCACAGTATTTGGTTTGATATTAAAAATGGTCTTGCCTGATTTTTCACTGAGTTATTTCTGTGTGGAATAAATATAGTTAAAATGATTTTCAAGGTGATGGATGCGTTAGCTAACTGTGGTGGTCATTTTGCAACATATACATTATATCTATCTATCTATCTATCTATCTATCTATCTATCTATCTATCTATCTCAACTCATTACATTCGACAGCTTAAACTTACACAATGTTATATGTCAATTATATTTCAATAAAGCTGGAAGAAAAAAATCTTTGTAAACAGAAAAAACAAACAAAAATCTGTTTCAAGTCACCTTATCCCTTTTTTATTGGCTTCAGGGGTCTTTGGGCAGAAAGCTGTATTCCTCCCCTAGGAATAAGGATTGGGACATCGTTTTTTCACTGAGCCTGCAAGTTCACTGGACCTCCTATTACTATATTCTTTTTTTTTCTGTAATAAAATGTTTTTCTAAAAAATTAGTTAATTTTTGGCTGCGTTGGGTCTTCGTTGCTGCACGTGGGCTTTCTCTAGTTGCTGCGAGCGGGGGCTACTCTTCGTTGCGGTGCGCGGGCTTCTCATTGCGGTGCCTTCTCTTGTTGCGGAGCACGGGCTCTAGGCGCGTGGGCTTCAATATTTGAAGCATGCAGGATCAGTAGTTGTGGCACACGGGCTACAACTACTGAGCCTGCATGCTGCAAATACTGTTCCACGGTATTTGCAGTTGCTCCGCGGCATGTGGGATCTTAGTTGCTCCGCGGCATGTGGGATCTTCCCGAACCCGTGTCCCCTGCATTGACAGGTGGATTCTTAACCACTGCGCCACCAGGGAAGCCCCTACTATATTCCTGAATATGGAGGTAGTGGCAGGGATTGGGCTACGTATTTATATATATTTATATATATATAAATATATATATTTTTTGGAGTACTTAAAAAAATTTATTATTAGTTTTTTTTTAGGCTGCACCGTGCAGCATGCGGGATCTTAGTTCCCCTGACCAGGGATGGAACCCGTGCCCCCTGCATTGGGAGTGCAGAGTCTTAACCACTGGACCGCCTGGGAAGTCCCTACATATTTATATTTAAACTCACCTCTGCAAAGAATCCAAGTGTCAGGAAACTATTGAAGCACTAAATTTCTAAAGGCTATGGTAAATAACAGAATAAGATATTTCACAAGTTGGTAACTATATAGCATCAACGAGCCCCATATCTTTCAGATACAGGCATTATTAGAGCGGGGGAGGCGGTTCAGCCTGAAGCAAACACTGTTGTTTGTTTTTTTAAAAAAAGGCATTCTCTAATTTGCATTAAATGGAAAAGTTAGGATTCTGTGCTGGTGCCCATTCTGTTGGAAAAAAATGTACCTTAGAATCATTAAATATACCACGTTTCAAATTTCACTAATCTTTCTTTCAACTCTTTTCCAGTTAAACGATCAAATAGTTTAGCGTTATCTGTTCTGCTCATAGTTTTTCTGAAGTGGTACATTTTCCCCTCCCTTGGATTTATTTACTTCATTCTTGACTCTTTCCTCTACTGGTAGCCAATACTAACGGCCTTCTTGGAAAGCTGATATTTGCTTTATTAGCTTCGCAGCTGGTACTGATATTGGGATGATGTCCGTTTCCATGAGCATAAGCAGGGCTTTTGAGGGGAGATTCCCATTTGTTGCTGCGTGAAGCGGGGCTGGTGAAGTCCAGGGCTCCCCAGAGCTGGCCTGGTTTGCTTCAGTCACTGGACCTCAGGGATATTGATTCTGATGATGAGTCTGGCCCATTAGAATCACTTTTTGCACTTCTTTCTCAGTTGGGGACGTTTATTCAAGAATCACTGCAATGGCAGGCTGGGTGAATGGGGTCACCTTGGTCTGTATGAAACAGCGGCACACAACTATCAATCCTGGATCCGCGCATGTGTAAGCCTGCTGCTTGAGAAGGGACAGACTCATTCCCTTGGTTGGGATTTATCTGATGCCTGATATCAATTACGCTTAGTCTCACTCCCCCACCTGGAGTCCCTGCTGATATCTAAGTCCTCTTTTGCACACTTCAAGTATGGTGGTTGCAGTTCCAGAAAGGAGAAAGGCTGAGTGGAGGTCAGGTCTGTAAAAATATCAGAGGAAAGCTTGGGTAGGTCTAAAGAATCACTGTAAAATTTTACCAGCTCCTCTGCGGTTTTGCAAAAATCACATTTCTTGAAAACTGACTCTAAATCCAAATTAAAAAAAAAAGAAACAAAACCATTTCTTTTATTCTGATTCACATTCTACATAACATTCTACATGTGTTTGCACCAGTCTTACACATTGATGCAAAGAATTACAGGTTTATGTTTTTTTCTTGGGGAGGCAGTTACGTTATCTCCAGTGATGTCACTTGTAACAACTCACAACTGTCAGGGCATAAGACTATTAAAAGAGGAGAAAATCCCACGCCAACCTGTTTTTTCCTCCTTTCATTGGGCTTCTCCCTATTTGCAGCTCTGTACTCCATAGGCTACCTGATAGCTTTTACTCAAGAAAGTCGAGTTGTTTTGAAGGTTTGGTCGCTGTTTTCATTTCAGTATTCCAGAGCCAAATGCTTTATGTTCCAGTTCAGTATTTCCCATGTTCCCTTTGTTGGTGAACTATTCTCTGTGGGCCACAGTAAGGTGCTTCCTGGGTGTCTTTCAGGGCTGCCAGACACCACTTTAGTGTTAAGAAGGGCTCAGAGGCCGTATTAGTCAGGACGTGTTCTGAGAACAATCAACCACAAACATTTTAGCGTCTTAGAAATGGAGGTCTATTTCTTGCTCATGCTAAGTGCCCATTGTAGGGTGGCCGTGGGGCTTTGCTTCCTGTTCTCATCACTCTTCCTTGGAGCTACATATTCATTTGGTACGTTTTTGCCTTTGGCGTTTTCACAGGTGAACACTTTACTAGATACTGGATCACTGTGTGACAGGGAGTGTCATCCTTGCAGCCTCTGATGGCGGGTTCCCCTCTGTCTACTCCCTGACCTTACCTTTTTAGTAGAGCGGAATTTCACTTATTGGTACCAATTTCTGAATTGGTCAGTATTGGCTAGCTTACGCTGTAGTGAAGGACAACCTCAAAGCTGCAGTGGCTTAAATGACAAAGGATGATCTCTTACTCCTGGTATACATCTTGAGGGACTCTGCCCTGTCTTCCTTACCTGGAGATCCAGGCTGAAAGAAACTCCCCATCTGTTTCTATAGCTGCCCAGGTTGGTGTCATAGTCACCTAGCGCTGTGTAACAAACAACTTTCAAACTTAGTGGCTTTAAACAACAATTATTTAGTTGCTCACTATTTTGCAGCTTGGGGTAGGCTTAGCTGGGCAGTTCTGCTGTTCTTGCCTGGGGTTGTTTTGCAGTCATAGTCAGCTGGTGGGTTGGCTGGGGATGGCTGGCCTCACTCATGTGTCTGGGGTTCAACTGAGATTGCTGGAGCAGCTGGGACGGCTGGGTCTCTCTAACTACCTGGTCTCTCATCTTCAAGGAGTCTAGCCTGGGTTTCATTGTTCTAATAAAGAGTGAGAGGTGGAGTTTCATAGACCTCTCGGGGACAGTGCTCACATTGTCACTTTCACCATGTTCTATTGGTCAAAGCAAGTCATAGGGCCTGCTCAGATTCAAGAGAAGGAGAAACCTTCTCTTGGAAGAAACCGCAGAGAATTTATGGCCATTTTAATCCACCACAGCAGGAGAATGGGATTGCGGCGAATCATGTACAGGCATGCCTCAGAGACAGTCGCAGTTTGGTTCCAGACCACCGCAACAAGGCGAATATATAATAAAGTGAGTCACATAATTTTTTTTTCCAGTGCATATAAAACTTACGTTTACACCATACTGTAGTCTAGTAAGTGTGCAATAGCATTATATCTAAAAAAACAATATACATACCTTAATTTAAAAATAATTTATTGCTAAAAAATGCTAACCATCTTTGGAGCCTTCAGCGAACTGTAGTAGTGGCGTTAAAAATCACTGATCACAGATCACAATAACAAATATAATAATAACGAAAAAATTTAAAATATTGCAAGAATTACCAAAAAGTGACACGGAGACACGAAGTGAGCCAATGCTATTGGAAAAGTGGTGCTGATAGACTGAATCAGTTCAGCATTGCCCCAAACCTTGCATTTGTAAAAAAAGCAGTATCTGTGAAGCACAATAAAGCGAAGAGCAATAAAACGAGGTCTGCTTGTACTTGTTCTTAAATCTTGTCACCAGATACGACACTTGTCACTTCTACTCACATTTCGTAAACCAAAGCATGTCACACGGCCATGCCTAACTTCAGAGAGGGTGGGGAAATGGACTCCTTACCCTCTGCTAAGAAGATAGAAGGCTGAAAGTATTTGGTAAATGTAAATAATGATGCTAATAAAAAATGTCCAATTGTTGACCATAAGGGCTTCTATTGTTGGGGATTGATAGGTTTCTTAAATTGATTTTCAGTAGTGTGCAGCTTATGCAACAGAGTTAACCAATCAGATTCAAGACTCTTACATTATATTTAGGCTATCTGTAAGACTTATACAGTGCTATTCAGTATGTGGCTCAAGCCTTCCTGAATGTTCACTCATTTTGTAGCCCTGCATCAACTATAAAAATACGTCACCAATTTTTTTTTGAGTGTAGCGTCAACACATCAGATTTTGGATATTGCTCTTAAAGGCTTTTCATAATGTTTATCACTTATGGGTCAGATGGGTCATCAATGTGTCTTTTATTTCCTTAGTTCAAGGGCAAGAATCCAATGAATATGTGCATGAAGATGATTAAGCAGAAGTCATACACAGAGTTGGAATCTCATGTGTCACAAATTTAAGTTTAGTAGTAGGGATATCTTGATATGGACTTTGAAGAGACAACAATAATTGGGGATCCCTGTGGAGGTTGTACTCTTTCAGTCAGAAGTGGTTTGTGTTCATGGAATCAAAGGCTGGCGGGAGACTGAGGTAGGTTTTGTTGATTTGTTTGTTTGTTTTTGGTTGCACCGCACAGCATGTGGGATCTTAGTTCCCCAACCAGGGATCGAACCCGTACCCCCTGTAGTGGAAGTGCAGCGTCTTAACTACTGGACCACCAGGGAAGTCCCTGAAGTGGGTTGATGAAAGTCATATAGCGTTCCTGACTGTTTTCATGATGAATGAAATAAACCATATTAAGTAAATAGTTGTATACAGCTAGATATACATATAAAACTTAAAAAGAAATTTCACAAGTATGACTTTAGATGGAGGCATGTAGCCTTCCATCTAAAGTCAGCTGGCAGAGGGAAGCAGGGGATCCAAGAGGCTGGTGCAGACATGAATGGTGCTGTGGGCAAGAGTAGGGCTTTGCATAAAAAAAGCATGAAATAATGCCACGTGCACCAACATGGATGGACCTGGAGATGGTGGTACAATTGAAGTAAGTCAGACAAAGACAAGTATCGTATGGCATCACTTATATGTGGATTCTAAAAAAGTGATACAAATGGACTTATTTACAAAACAGAAACAGACTCACAGACATAGAAAACAAATTTATGGTTACCAAAGGAGATAGTGGAGGGTAAGTGTGTGTGGGGAGATAAATTAGGAGTTTGGGATTAGCATAAACACACTACTATAAAATATATATAAAATAGATAACCAACAAGGACCTACTGTTGTATAGCACAGGGAACTCTACTCAATACCTTGTAATAACCTATAATGAAAAAGAATCTGGAAAAGAATAAATATATGCATATAACTGAATCACTTTGCTGTACCCTTGAAACTAACACAACAGCGTAAATTAACTATGGCTCAACAACAAAAAAATCCTAAGGTTAAAAAGTAAAAAAGTAAGGGCTTTGGAGCCAGTGGATCTGGTTCAGGACCTGGCCCTGCTATTTACAGGCAGTGTGTCTCAGAGACAGTGAGTACCAGAGGCACAGACCAGCCGCCTTCCCGAGCCTCCCTTGCAGTTGAGGTGTGACCACGTGACTGAATGAGAGCTACTGGAATGAGGGCAGCGAGAGTAGAATGTGCCACTTTCAGCCTTGGGCCAGAAAGATACTCTTCCATCGTATGTGACCCTCGCTCCCTTTCCCCCTCCGCCGTCTGAATGGAGAAGATTTGGGGGGCGGGGGCCTTGGAGGAGGGCGGAGAAGTTGGAAGTTGCCTGGGTTCTTGAATGACTTCACGCAGCGCAGCCTGCTTCCCTCCTGCCCCATCGCCACTGCTGCATCGGACCACAGGCGCACAAAGCATCTTGCTTGGTCAAACCCCTGAGATTCAGGGGTTTGTTAGAGCAGCTAGTGCTACTCTATTACTTGTGTAATATGAGGCAAGACACATAGTCCTTATCAGCGCTACTTTCTTTTTTTGTGTGTTTCTGTTAGCTGTTTTTTTTTTTTTTTTTGTCTTTGTAAAAAATTGAAGTATAGTTGCTGTACGATATTATATAAGTTATAAGTGTACAGTACAGTGATTCACAGTTTTTAAAGTTTATACTCCTTTTATAGTTATAAAATATTGGCTATATTCACTGTATTGTACAGCATATCCTTGTAGCTTATTTTATTTTTAATAGATTTTTAATTTTTATTTATTTTTGGCTGCTTTGGGTCTTTGTTGCTGCGTGAGGGCTTTCTCTAGTTGCGGCGAACGGGGGCTACTCTTCGTTGCGGTGCGCGGGCTTTTCATTGCGGTGGCTTCTCTTGCTGTGGAGCACGTGCTCTAGGTGCGTGGGCTTCAGTAGTTGTGGCACATGGGCTCAGTAATTGTGGCTTGTGGGCTCTAGAGCACAGGCTCAGTATTTGTGGCTCACGGGCTTAGCAGCTCCGCGGCATGAGGGATCTTCCCGGACCAGGGCTCAAACCCGTGTCCCCCGCATTGGCAGGCAGAGTCTTAACCACTGCGCCACCAGGGAAGCCCTGTAGCTTATTTTATACCTAATAGTTTGTACCTCTTACTTACTCCCCTACCCCTATCCTGTCCCTCCTGCCTCCCCTCTCCCCACTGGTGACCACTAGTTTGTTCTCTGTGTCTGTGAGTCTGTCAGCCCCACTTTCCTCATCTATAAACTGGGGCAACTAATGCCCATTTAATGGAATTTTTTGTAAGGATTGAAAGACGTAAAGTTTATAAAGTGTTTAACATATTGCCTAGCATATAGTAAATACTCAATAAATGGTAGGTATTAATAATAATAATAATAATAGGAATGTTAGAGTGTTTCCTTTCTGAAGTTGGAACAAACCACTTGTTTTCAGTTACTCCTAATAGACTATGAGATTAATTACAGTAAAAAGCTTTGGAAGGACCGAGGCAGAATTAACAGTTTAACACTTAGTTGGATACCTTAGGCTATGTGGAAAAAAACTAGAATGTCTTACTTGATTTATTTCTCTGGGGATGAGAAGTAGATCAAATAGAACAGACTGGATGAAGCATATGAAACTGGGAGCTCTTAATTCACCTCATTATCAGACACCAGTGTGTGCTTGCTAAGACCCAAAAGCTGACCCCAGCGTTATGCCAGGCGCTGTTGAGGTGCTTCACGTGTATTAACTCCTAAATCCTCACAGGAGCCATCTGAAGTGGGCACTCCTGTTATGCCCATTTTACAGATGAGGAGACTGAGGCACGGAGTAGTTAAGTACTAACTTGTCCAAGGCCATCCCGGCTAGCCAAGGGCAGAGCCAGGATTTGAGCCAGGCAACCTGGCTCCATGGTCCATGCTTTGGACCACTATCCCCCCACACTGCTGTAGACACAGGCAGAGCAGGTGCTCTATAAATATTTATTTGTTCAGTAAGTGAAGGTTGCCACTTGGCATATTTTCAGAGACCTATATCACCCATGTGGGAACTGGAACTCCTGGATAGCAATCAGATCCCTGATTCTTTTATGATATTAAAATATGATAAGAAGTAATGTGGTGGCGGAGGGGTCAGAGAGCCACATTAGATTTGCTGGGTGCTAAAATGAACCCAGCATTCAAGTTGAGGTCAGGAGATGGGCACAACCAGTGCTGGTGGGGTGCTTACTTTCTGGTTTGTAGAGATTAGGTCTCCACTCATACTGTAGGCAAGCCTAACAAGATTTGATTGCCAAATAATCCTAAACTTCAGCCCTTTAAGAAGCTTCTGACTTGGGCAAAGTGTGTTCTTCATAGAGGTGTCAACCCACATTGCGCTTTCTCCAGCACTGTACTGTGGTTGTGAGGAAAAAGAAATGTCACTTGGACACGAAAGCACGATTTACACTTAATATTCCTCAAATCACTCTCGGAAGCTTATCTGCTTTTCCAGCAATTTTGTGATGGATATCATTGCTTATTTTGTTTTACAAGCTACCCACAATTGGTGATTTTTTTTTTATAAAGCTCATAAGATGAGTGACAGTATAGCGTTCACTCTCTGTCACCAAAGGTGTTCGTACACATCTGTCTATAGGTAGATCTATACGAAGAGAGGAAAGAGACCAAGCTGACCTACGATTCCTTTTTTCCTAAAATTTCCTTGTGTCATAGCTCTGATCATAAATCTTATTTGGCAAGTCACAGAATGTGCTAGTTTATCAAAGAGATTAAAAAAATGGACTTTTTTTCTGCCTTCTGAATTTCAATGAAAGCAGAGTATTCGTCTTCACTATTGATCTCTTCCATTGAGTAGTTCTTGTGATGATTACCACTTTTCTATATTTATAGAGAATCAGCACTTCATAAATGTCAAAAGGCACTTTGCTTTACAGAAGTGTCAGTGTTCTAACATCTCACGAAGTTAGCAATTATCACGAGAACCACGTGTGGAAACTGGAAAATAAATAATTACTGAGGGAAGTAATTTTTTTTTTTTCTTGGTAGAATCAGAGAACGAGGAAAAGTTCTTCATTCTCTGTCTTATTTTGATTGTCCTTTTGTCCATAGAGTCACTGTGGTCCGGGAACTTTGTCGTCTTCCTTTTCCACTTGCTTTCCTGCCTCAAAATTACTCTCTCTGGGGGCTTGACTATCAAGTGGGCTGTAAAAATCTCCTGCAATGTGGGATGCTTGTACTGGGACAGAGGAAAATTACATTTGGAACACAGGAATCAGAAAGGGCAGCCTTTTGGGGTCCTATGTAATTACTGTATTAGGGTTTATAAAGGAATTTCTCTATACTGTCATGACAGTATAAGTGAAGATTTCAGACAGTTTTCAGCATCGGGGGTAGAGGGGCTGTAAATAATGCTTAAGAGCTGTCCTGACCATTTACCCTCCACTGAATTGACCAGCTCTTTCACGTCCTGTAGACATAATCTGTGCTTGGAGGTTTTTTGTTTGTTTGTTTGTTTGTTTTTTCAAGCCCCCAATAGGGCTAGTTTGAAAAGTTGTCATAGCAACACTGGCCACTGGTCTCAGATAACATAACAGGGTGAGAAGTTGGCCTCCACTGGCCTTCAGGCTTTGTTAGCTCATGCTGTTTTGTGCTGGAATGGCTTGTTTGGAGATAACATTTCATTGCAGCAAAAACACTCTATGCCGGAGACCCCTAGGAAAGCAGTATCTTGCCCTCAAAGTGGGTGGATCACACAAACCCCTTCTGCTGCCCTCTGTCTCCCACCACCTCTACTATATAGTGGGGACTACATCTAATCTCTTGGCCCGTGGATTGCCACTCTTCACATTTCTTATCATGTGTTAATAGAATTATGCTAAATTGGAGCGGGTGGTGTCTTCTCAGTAGCTTTAGTTGGAATAGACAGCTTTTCAGCTTTGTGGAGGAGCCCTGTGTGGGTTTTCTGGTTCCGTCTGCCAGGAAGTTTGAGATGTCCTGGGTATGTTTCAGCAGACTTCTGTCACCTACACATGGTTGTTATACATGTTACGGCTCTTGCATTTCATGACTGTGTTAAATGATGTTACTCTCATAATTCAAAGGGACAGTATACAAAGCCCTGTGTATTTTTCAGGAAACTGCAAAGGAATGTTGAATTCCATCTGTCTTCCTGGCACAGAATTTGGCTTCAAGTTTTCTGTGTTAAGGGTCCTGGGCTGTCACATTTATGTTGATTGACTTTTCATGTCTTTTGATTGCATGAAAAAATGTCTGCTTTCACATTTTTGCTCTTTGATTTCAGTGACCTGATTGCTGGTATTTCGAAAAATCCTCAGGATTTCTTTTAGAGTTGCATTTCTCTCAGTTCATCACCCTAAGTTCTGATCTGCCTCTGTCTCTTTCATTCTTATTTTTCTGGCTTCTCACTTTGACCTGATAGGAACATGATAGGCACCTAATACATTTGGATTGTGTTGAATTTTAGGAGGGAAAGAGAGAAGGCACAATTTGGATGAATGCTATTTTAGGAGAACCTCTTTACGCTGACGTCTTTCAAAGGGTTATGGCCTTATGTCAGGAAGTAGAACAGAGCTGAGCTTCTCCGGCTGATAACTGACCATTCCCTGTTTGAAATCAGGCGCAGATGCGTTGGCTGCAGGCAGAGTGTTCGGACTGACACAGTTATTCAGGCTGATCTGATAATTGAGAATATTCATATATTGGAAAGATGTCTGTGAATGCTGTGGAGAGCTAGCAAACAAAACAAAACGAAGACAGTAATTCCGGCTCCGGAATAAGCCATTTCCGTGTTTGGGTATTTCCATCAGATTTATTGCCATGATTATTTTAAATACTCTTATGTAAATTGAACAAAGAATGTATTTTGCCTTTCATCCCAATGACTCTGGTGATATGTGGTCCCTGATTTTGATCAGCTGGGATAGTGCCATGTGAGAGAGAGCAATGTGATAATAAATGAGAAGGCAGCAGAGATAAACTTCCCCGTCCTGCCCAGTCACCTCCATTCTTTAAACACAGATTGACTCCAGGACATGAAAGGACTGCCAAGTAGTTAACCTGCACAAACAGCAGTAGAGCTGCCGCAGACGAACTGTCCTTTGATGAAAGCATCTCAGTGCCTCTTTAATTACATCCCCAAGGATTCGCATATCTTAACCGCCAGAACGGCCACGTTGCAATGGCCATGCGGAAAAGAAGTGAGGAGGATCAGAAACCAGCAGATTAAATTACTCGGGGACTGTGTTTCTCAGAACTCTAACAGAAGTGGAGAGGAAACCTGAGCATGAGAGGGAGTAAATCACAAAGCATAGAAATACTGTTTCCGATCTCCCCACCTTCCCCCGAACTTGCAGCGCCCCACGTAACTCAAGAATTGAATTTTCATAATTGAGAAGATTTTAGGATGACATGTCACATTTCCACTTTCCCAATGGGGGAAAAAGTCACATAGAAAGACTCGTCTACAGTACTGATTTACAGCTCTGAATGGCAAAATTTAAAGCTATCAAATACCAGTATACCTAGTCATGGGGTCCATGATGATATCACAAGCAATGGAGTGTCATTTACTATTTAAAAGATACTGTAGGAAAACTGAATACCGTGGGTGGTACTACAAGATACAATGTCATCTGGCGCACAGTTGGTGCTCAATAATTATTTGAATCAAATATGAAGTGGACTGTACAACCTGATCTTATAATTCAGAACAATCCAATTCAGTTCAGTAGATGTCAGTTCAATTCAGCAACCATTTACTACCAATAATTTGCAAGGCGCTGTGCTGGGGGCTGCAGAGAATAGTAATGTACAATCTGGTGGTGTTCTTGATGGTAGTGGAGGTGATCGCCAGCATAAGACAAGTAAACAAATATAATAGCTATAAAACAGGCAATATTAGCTTCACAAGAGAGCTACCTAAAAAGTATACCCAAAGAGCATAATGCAGATGCATGAATATTACTAGAGTACAGGTTACAGAAGCCACCAAATACTAGTCATTGGTAGTGCTCATTCAGTTAAGAGTAATGAAGGTCAGACAAACTTGAATGCCTATTTGTAGCCCAGAATGGGTATGTGGTGGTTTTATGGAAACTTTCTCTTGTGAAGGGTGCTGCATGGGCCAGCAGGATGAACACAGATATTTTTAGCCCAAGTGACCTGCATTCAGATCCTACTTCCGCTAATGGTTAGCGTTGTGAAAACTGGTAAATCTCTCTGATTCTTAATTCTTTTATCTCCAAAATAGACATAGTATTCCTATTAATATGAATTTGCAGGGTGGTTGTAAGGTTTAAGAGAGGCTACTTATAACATGTTTAACACAGCATCTGGCACGTAGAAAGCCCTCAAAGATCCCTTCTCTATCTTACTCTCTTCCACCAGAGTGAGCGTACACAAGTCAGTCTATTAGTCTGACCCTTTTGCCATAACTGTTCTAAGTAAAAGGGTAGGAACCATTTTCTGGGCTGTTTACTTTTTAGTAGCGCTGAGGAAACTTAAGAAGAGAAAATTAAGGATCTGCAAATAAAGCAGTGGATGTTTCCCAAGATGGAGGGGACCCAATATGTTGAACAGTGTATTATTTGTGTTTGCAAAACCTAGTGTTGGTATTCAGAGAATTATTTCAAGCCTCTTTCACACACATGAGTTCACGTTCCCCTCGTTCACTGTTGAATATATTTGAAAAGTAGCCAGCTTCTGATTATGAATTTGTTTGATGGTTAAATATTTTATTCACAGTATAGCTTAGATCTATTTTCAATTCCTTCAATATTTATATATATATATATATTTTTTTTTTTCTTTTTTGCTAAAATTGAATAACAGTGTACCTATGACTGAAGGTGGTGGTGGATTATGTTTCTCAGCTTTTTCCCCCTGGAGTTTGAGGCTCTCTCAGGTGCTAAATGCACAATGTTTTGTAGTTTACCCTCATATCTTATCCTGGAAGTTTCTAGTTTTTCTTCTCTTCTTGAAGGTTTTCTTAAAACACAGATTCCTCTTTATCTCCATATTTTTCTTTTCTTTTTTCCTCCTAAGATTCTTACCAAAGACAACCAGATTGTAAACTCCCCAAAAGAAGTCTTTATGTCTTAAATCTCTTCGCTCAACAAATATTTACGCACATGCCAAAAGCCCAGGGAAGTCTCGAGTAAATCGACCGCTCCATTTGTAACATTCAAGTCAGTATTCTAGCCACCAAAGCGTCACTCATCATGGGACATGGTTTCTAATTCTTCTGATGAGTCAGCAAACCACGAAACACTATACTTGGAAAAGTCACAGCAAATGAATATTTTCATTCATTTTATACTATATGGATTAATTTGTAGAAGATCTTGAAATTCCAATAGATTACATAAGAGATCATGTTTATTTTAAGTACAATAACAATACTGTATTTTCCTATGTTAAGGAAGAATGGATTTCTCTTCTTTTTTCCCTCCTTTTCTCACCCCACCCCTTATTTTTCCTTACCTAGATCATTTCATGAAAGGGGGGAAGATATACTGTCACGGTGGCTAGTTTTCCAAAATTTACTGCATTGCTTTCTCCAGCTATTTTTTCTCCACATTGTTCACTTCTTAGAGCTATGTCTCATATTTAAATGGGATCACAAACAAGTGAAAAGTAAATGGCAATCCACCCTATTTTTATGTCATCCTCTCTTAAAAGGTATACTAGAAGCTGGTAGTCTTCACTTTATTACATAACACGTGTTTATGGGGCACTTAAATGCCAGGCGCTAGGCGAGTTGCTGGATATACAACAGTGAACAGGGGTCCTGTGAATGAGAGCTCACAGTTAGAGGGCAAAGGTTTTCCAGGCCCAGGGCAGTTTGTATTCAGTCAGGGGGTTTGAAGAAGTACATTTGGCTTCACAATTAGTAGAGTGTGGATTAGGACTTCTTCTGGTTAAATAAATTCCTATTCAATTACTCAGCCAGAAAAAAGAATGAAATAATGCTGTTTGTAGCAACATGGATGGACCTAGAGATGATCATACTAAGTGAAGTAAGTTGGACAAAGACAGATATCATATGATCTCACTTATATGTGGAATCAAAAAATGATACAAATGAACTTATTTACAAAATAGAAATAGACTCACAGACACAGAAAACAAACTGATGGTTACCGGGGGCAAGGGGGAGGGGAGGGATAAATTAGGAGTTTGGGATTAACAGATGCACACTACTATATATAAAATAGATAAATGACAAGGACCTACTGTATAGCACAGGGAACTGTATTCAATATCTTGTAATAACCTATAATGGAAAAGAATATGAAAAAATATATACATATAACTGTATCACTTTACACCTAAAATATTGTAAATCAATTATATTTCAGTTTAAAAAAAATCCCTGTTCACATTTCCCTAAATTACCAATAATCAGGAGAAAACTTTGTTTCCTGAAGTTCTACCATGGATTAGCAGGAAAATTATTAATCATTTAAACTAAAAAAAAAATTTTTAATCATTTAAACTTCCTCTCATTTGGACAAACTTTCCTCATTTGCTGGAAAAACTGACTCCGCTGACTGCCATTTACTCAGCACAACCCCAAGAGGCATTAAGAGCTGCTCTAGACTCAGAAGAGTTCCCTTTATTGGGAAGTTGGTGGTAATAGTTCTCTAACAGGCATGCTTAATCAATGATAAAAATAACCTTTTAGATGCTTAAATCATTTGGCTGCCAAGGCATTTAATTAGGCCCATTGCCAAATGCTAATTAATGATACAAGTGGAGGGTTTTATTTAAATTTGTTATACTAACATGTGGAAATATAAATAGAAACTGCCGATGGAGAGAAACTTGTCAAAGGTGGAATGTGTCAGGTGAAGGAACAAACACCAAACATTAAAATAATAGACCTGCTGAGTTACAGAAGGTAATTGAAATAGAAACCTTGCATAGAAGATAATTTATTTGTAAAAAGCTTCTTGTAATTTAAAGTACTCAAGCTGCTGAAAAATATAGAAAATCATGAGGATTATTGTAGGCTAATCCTTATTGAATAGGATGAATGTAACTCAGTTGTGAGGGAGGTAAGTTCCAGAGAGCTGTGTGGTATAAAGGCTGTCTCTCTTTCGTTAAATACATTTGCTTTTCCAGTGTTTATACATGCAGTTGTTGTTAGTCCTGAGTTTATTTCCAGCACCAGCTGCACTGATGTCATGTTTTAGGTCTTTCTGATTTGCAAAGAAAATTCATGGTAGGGCTATGGTATCCCCAATGGCTAATGGCTAACAAGATTTCTTCCAGGCTCAGTGGAGGGATGTTATACTGCTCAATCCAGATATGTCTGGGTATTTATCAACATGTTTCCCCTGGAAAGCCCCATGGTTTGGCTTTCTGCCCCTCATGCTCCTGACATGTCCCAGTGGGCTTATTGTGGATTAAAACGATTGGAGTAGCTAAAGGCAGAAGATCCACCTAAAGTTAAGAGGGAGAGGGCAGTGGGGGCCACATGCCGTTCTATTCTTACTGGACGGGAGCAAAAATGGGAAGGTCTACAGGTATGCATTTT
Source organism: Eschrichtius robustus (assembly GCF_028021215.1). Classification (NCBI taxonomy): domain Eukaryota; kingdom Metazoa; phylum Chordata; class Mammalia; order Artiodactyla; family Eschrichtiidae; genus Eschrichtius; species Eschrichtius robustus. The sequence goes on along the minus strand of NC_090827.1, from coordinate 147,304,930 downwards.
TTCTTGTATTAGTGGAAAGATTGGATCTACAGATCTCTAAACTTGAGTCTGGCAACTAACCACTGAGTCTGATGAAATGAGTAATTCTGGTTAAAGAAACAAGAGCTCTGAGTCAAGAAGCTGTTTCTAAGGATCAGTTTGATGGGATCCACTTTGTGAGGTACAGAAATAGCGAGGAGGGGCTGGAGGTAGTTGCCACACTGAGTGACAGTGCAGGATTTAATCTGCTCTCTTCTGGTTGCTTCTGAGATTTCCCAGTTTAGTGCCTTGGTTTATGCTCATTTCCCATCTTAGAGTGAGTGCTCTCCAGTTCGTTCGTCTCTTTACATTCCTCCACTACATCCAGCTCAAAGTCCACTTTCACTGGAAGAACCTTGGAGCACTCCGTCTAGAATTGATGTCTCATTCAGCTGAAGAAAGATCCCGAGTACATTTAAAATCCACCGGAAAGATGGCGCTCATTGCCTAGAATCATGTAACTGACACTCATGGTATATTATCTCTTTCTTTTATAATTGCTTGGATGCCTATCTCTTCAAATTAGATTTCACATTCAGGGAAGGCGGGATGATGTATTTGCATTTCCCACATCTTTGCACAGTGCCTAGCTTAGGAGAGTTACACAGTAACTATTTGTTGATGAACCAGTTGAACGAACACAGAGGGTTGAACTCGAGTGGCCAGTGTCACCAATGAGCTGGTGAGTACAATGTGTCATTCTCACTGTGAAGCCCATCTGCCCTGTTCCTCCACCCCTCACTGTGGCTGTAATGCCAGAAAGGGGCTGGGATGCATCTCATTAAGGGAAACGTTAACTTTTTACCACACGTCCAAATGGTATAAACATCTGGGAATGCTCAAGATAGACACATTCAAATCTGCATTACCAAATGACTACAAAATGCCTGACAAAGCTTTTCAGTGTTTCTTTTTGCTTACAGGACATCTCAGTCAACATTTGGATTCTTATTAAGTGCGGGGTGATGTAACTCCCGTGGCATTACAAGGAGATGGTATTTTTAGCTACTCTTCTCAAGACCTGGTATCTTCTACCTGGAACCCTAGGGATGAAATAGACCTTACAGACCCCTTCCCTTTACTGAGGAGGAAAGGAAAGTGAGGCTTACAGGGTTTAAAGGACTTGTTCAAGGTCACTCAGCTTGTTATTGACAGCTGTCCAGATACAGTATAATTCACAGATGGCTATGCTATTTGACCATCAGATATAGACCAAACCCTTAATTTTTTGGGCTCTTTATATCATATTGAGCTACTTTGATCTTTATATATCAAACCTTGAGAGTCTCTGGCAAGTAGACTATTTCTCAGATGAGGAGACCGCATCACATGTAACTTAAAGTTGTTTGTTTGAGATCAGCGACAACTAAGCCCACGTAGAAATGATAGTTACCACTGTCTGAGCTTTTATTTTGACATTTAGTTCTGGCAAAGAAACAGCATTTGTTTCTCTCTGCTCTTGCTTGGCTGGTCCCCCTTGGGACCAATAACAAGCATTGATCATGAATATTGTTATGTGACTTCTCACCCATCTGTGCATGCAAAGCAAGGTGTGAGGACCGCAAGGACCCAGGGTTCCTGCTCCTGCCCCTCCTCGCTCCTGCTGGGCATGGAGCTGTCCCACGAAGACCTCTCCAGGTGTGCGAGGGTCCCAAGGGAAGCCTGGCATGTGCTGACAGCTGAATTTTCAGCTTGAGAAATTAAGCTTTCCTTGTTTTCTGTGACGACCCCTTCCACGCAGCCCTCAAAGCCATCTGAAGGAGCATTCCATTGCCATTTCTAATGGTAGCAGCTGTGAGGTCACTGATACTTACGTCAAGTGCTGTCTTTTGATTCTTCTAATGATGCCCATCTTTAGGTTTCCAAGTGGTGATGTTATCCACACAGAAATGGAGGATGGCTCTCTCCCCATTTCTCTGCTTCACTTTATTGTTCGGGCCTTAAAACATAATGACTTGGGTGTACAGTCGCAAAACATCTCTTAAGAAAACAGTTCCTGGGAGTTCCCTGGTGGCCTAGTGGTTAGGATTCAGCACTTTCACTGCTGTGGCCCAGGTTCAGTTCCCTGGTGAGGGAACTGAGATCCCGAGAGCCTCACAGTGTAGCCAAAAGAAAAAAAGAAAAAGAAAACAGTTCCTTCAGACCGTAGCCCTGTCTTGGGGACAATCTGAAGTCAAGTGTGAGAATCTGGACATGTCCCATTATTACCTTCTCTATGTTCTCCATTTCTTCCTCCTTTTCCCCAAACTCCCCTAAAACAAAAAATAACATTTCTTCCTCTCCTTCAGCAAAACACAAAGAGAATCCTGTGTATCAACTCATGCAAATAGTTGTGGGAAAGGGTCACAGTGTTACTGCACCAAACTTGGGTCCGCTCGCCAGCGGGCAGTAAAGCCAATCTACTGATACCGGGTGGTAGTGAAGGAAAGTGCAGTGTTTATTGCAGGCGCCAAGCAAGGAGTCCAGGGCAGCTAGTGCTCAAAAGACCTGAACTCCCTGAAGACTTTCAGGGAAAGGTTTTTTTTTAAATTTTAAAAATAAATTTATTTATTTATTTTTGGCTGCATTGAGTCTTCGTTGCTGCATGCGGGCTTTCTCTAGTTGCGGCGATCGGGGGCTACTCTTCATTGCAGTGCATGGGCTTCTCATTGCAGTGGCTTCTCTTGTTGCGGAGCACGGGCTCTAGGTGCACAGGCTTCAGTAGTTGTGGCCCGTGGGCTCAGTAGTTGTGGCCCGTGGGCTCAGTAGTTGTGGCTCGTGGGCTCTAGAGCACAGGCTCAGTAGTTGTGGCGCATGGGCTTAGTTGTTCCTCGGCATGTGGGATCTTCCCGGACCAGGGCTCGAACCCATGTCCCCTGCATTGGCACGTGGATTCTTAATGGCACCCCGTGCCACCAGGGAAGTCCCAGGGAAAGGTTTTTGAACACTGGGTGAAGGAGGGGTGTTGTAGGGTGTGTGGTCAGCTTGTGGACATTCTTCTGATTGGTTGGTGGTGAGGTAATCAGGAGTCAACATCTTCAACCTTCTGGTTCCAGCTCACCTGGGGTCTACATGCTTGTGGGCAGCATATAGTTAACTTCTTCCATGTGGTGAGGGTTTCAGTCTCTGTAAAACAGCTCACGGGACACGGCTCAGAACATTATCTATAGCCCTTGAGGAGGAACTAAAAGTCCTTGACTTTGTTGAATGGCTAACCTCTAATTATTTTGTCTTGCTTGACTGTTCTACTTTCTTTATGCATTGTCTCACTTCTCTGATGAAGTTTACTCTTTGGAACTTGGGGAAGGCCTAGGAGGCTACAGATTTTCTACAGACAAGAGGCAGGTGGAGGACATGGAGGGGGTTCTGTTCTGGGAAGACCCCAAAGGGTCCCGCTCGGTTACAACTGGCCCTGCTCCTTGGACAAGTGGGCAACACACAAAGATGAAAGCTCTTGTTCCCCCCGTTTTCAAATTCCTACCCTGGGCACATATTTTGACACTCATTATCATATTTAATTCTCGCAACAATTGGAAGTTAACACTAGTATTCCAAATTAGAGTGAGGTAACCGAAGCTCAGAGAGATCAAGTCAGGGTTAAGAAACTCGCCCAAGTCAGGCAGTTATAAGTAAACTATCTCAGGTTCCAACCCAGTTCTGGCTGACGCCTCAGCTTTGGTGTTATGTAAGGGTCACTTGGGGTGCTTGTTAAGAAAGCAGATCCCTGGGCCCCATCCCAGGGCCCAGCAATGGTCATCACCCCAGGTGATTCAACCACAGGAAACTATGGGAAAGGCTGGTGTGAAGGACGTCTATGGGGCCTGGAGCAGAACAGCATCCGCTAATGCAAGTGGATGGGACTTTATACCGTTCTCAACCCACGGTGCTGTTTCTGCCTGAGCTCTCTCATCGGGGGCAGAGGTCACACAGATTGTTAACATCCGTGTTCAGGAGTGCACTTGGATGAACACAGCATTTCCTCAGGTCTTTGGACCATCTGCCTCCGAAGAGGGCATTTATTTAAAGATCGCAGATACCCTGGTACCTTCACAGATCCACTGTGGGCTTTGAAACCCGGGACTCTGCATTTTTACCATGCTCCTACCTGGATGTTATGCACGATCAACACTAGATATGAAAACAAACAAACAAACAATATAAAAGCCAGGAACAGATTCAGAAATAGCTCTTTCTACGCTGCTTCCAAAATTAGTCTGTGTTTGAATGGAAAATAAATGCGGAAAAATATATGACCAAAGCCATTTCTAGGCATTGTTTCGATTAAATTTGTCATCTGGGATGTGCTTACCTGTTCAAATCGATACAACAGAGAGGATGGTGAAGAGAACGCTGTAAGAAACAGACAAAATCAGAGCCTGTTAGGTTAATCCCTTTCTTCCCACTAGGTTAGTGAAGTGTCCATTTCCTAGTTGTTTATCCCCATGGGCTTTCAAAGCAGATCTGGGGACCGAGGTCCTGTGAGAACACAATTGATTGAAACTGCAAGAATTTTGGAGCATAAGGGCTGGAATTAATTAGCATCCTTAAAACAGCAGCACTAGGCCCTTGAATTTTTGGAACATATGAATGGTAACTGTTGATTTCTCAACCCAAAGCAGAACATCTGTTCTTTTGCAGAGAGTCGAGCAAAGATTGCAATGCAGAGTCAGGTGGGCGTAGCGTTGTTAGGAAATGTTTGGATCATAGCTGTCCATTTGGATTTATTATTAGACAGCACTCAGTATAATTGCTTTCTCAAGAATTTTTAGATGTCTGACACATACACTGTACATCTTGTGGGATTTTATTGGTCCTTAATCCTCTGTAAAGTTCTTCCAATCCCAAATGCCATGAGAAGTATCCATAAAATGTAACAAGCGTTCTGTATTCAGAATCAATTTTACATCAACACAATTCATTAATTCCCATCCACTCATAGTCTTTGTCATCTTGCCTGGATCTTTGGGAGATACAGACAGGTCAGTGAGGAAAGGAGAGGAAGATGAAGCAAGGGAAAGGAACGGATACAGATGGGGTTGTTTCTAGTCACTTTCTAGATGTAAATGACTAGATCTAAGAATAAGATAATGATAAGGTAACAGCAAAGCAAAGTCAAAACTTAAAAATATGATATCACTTATATGTGGAATCTAAAAAAAGATACAAATGAACTTATTTACAAAACAGAAATAGACTCATCGACACAGAAAACAAACTTATGGTCACCAAAGGGGAAAGGTGGGAGGGAGGGATAAATTAGGAGTTTGGGGTTAGCAGATACAAACTACTTGGTATAAAATAGATGACCAACAAGGACCTACTGTATAGCACCGGGAGCTATATTCAATATCTTGTAATAACCTATGACGGAAAAGAATCTGAAAAAAATATATATGTGTAAAAAAACCTTAAAAATAAACAATTATTAAAGATATCTAGTATAGGCCCTCATCTAGTGTGCACATAAAGTATCATCGTTTTTTATCATTCATTCATTTTCATCTTAACTCAAGGCATCAGAGAGACCTTGGGTACATCCTAGCGTTGCCACAAACTTGTTCTGTGATCTTTGGGAAGTTATTTAAATTTCCTATGTAAAGCGAGTTTATGTAAAATGGAGATAGTAATTCTTTCCTTGCAGGGTTCTCGTAAGGGTGAAAATGATAGAAGGTATTTAAAAATGCTAGTTACTTCTCTTCCTTCTCCTATGTCTAGGATCAGCTATGCAGCTGATATTTTTATGCTCAGACTTGAGAGAATTGCATTATTTAGTTGCTGTTTCACTAACTTAACTGGCAAGCGAATGGCTGACTACATTGATTTTGTCTGGTGCCCTGCAAACAAATATGGTTCCTTGTTCTGAGCTGAAGTGGGCGGAGCTGGGTTCCTTTAGGAGCAAGGAGCAAGGTGATGCTTGGAAAGCAGACTCATTTTCATTATCTAGGCTAGTTATGTTTTTTATTCCGTTGTAAGACAGTTATGAAAAATCAAGATATTGCGGCCTTCACTTTTGTTTCATTTTCTGCCATACTTTTGGACGATGAAGCAGTCTCCAAAGTGCGTGCGTGTGTGGGGAAGAGAGTTTATGGATAGGAGATGTGACCTGGGGCGGAAGCACCGACTCTATCTTAGGGTTCCTCTCCTTTTGTCTTGGGTTGCCTCTTTTTTTCCTTGTAGGGGCTGGTCTGTTGGTAGGCTTAAAAAAAACACTAAAATGCTTCCCCATTATTATTTTCAAATTTTATAAACTATAGAGCTTATTAGAAGGTGTAAAGGGGACTGTTGAGGGTGAAATGGAAGGAGAGCGATCAAGAACCGGATTTAGATCATTAGAGTCATTGGGAACTTGGCTTTTTCCAATTTATACTTTAACGGTTGGATGTCTAGAGCTACACTTAGTTGGCTGGGTGGTGAGTTATTGACGCTGTTGTGGGTGGAGCTAGCCCCTCTGACTTCTCTAATGGCCTCCCAAATTATGCCATTTATTAATTAAATTAAATCAGCCTGATGATTTTATTTCTAGAGCCTGTTTTAGTGGTGAGCACCATCTCTGTGATGGGAAAGCTTGAAAGATTTCGGATTTTACTTGGCGATGGGTAGGGCTAGGAATCGGAATTCCTCGACACTAGGAAGAGAGATGAAGTTTAAAAATAAAAGGTAAATGACATTTTATATTTTCAGCTTCACAGAAGATTCACAAAACACTCTTCAAGGATTCCTTATGCCTTAACCTCAGGTAAGAGAGAGCCATCTTTTTATAAGACGGAACAATACTATAAGCTAGTTGTAGACTTTTAACACTCACTTTCTGCTTTATTTCCCTTCTGTAAGAGTGAAATAAGAGGCACAAGGACACTGTAAGCAAGGGTGCTTCTTGGTTAAGTGATAGAAATGAAATTAGCACCAGTATTAGGAATTGGTAGTCTGACCTGCTACTGAAGAGAGGCCAAGTCTACTTCCATACAGATATGGAAATGGTCAACTCTGGGGGTTTCTGCAGTGGTGCCTGTCTATCTATCTGTCTATCATTATCTATGTATCATTATTGTTATCTATCATTATCATCTATCATTATCTATCTGTCATCATCTATCTATCATTATTATCTATCATTATCTATGTATGTATCTATGTATCTATCATTATCTCTCTATCAATCATTATCCATCTATCTACCTACCTATCTATCTTTCTATTTATTTATCAGTGGTCCAAGATATTGATTAAGCCTATGTTTGTTGCCATTCAAGCTGTAATGAATATAGCACTAATACTGGACTTAGAAGACATTGAAAAAAAAATCTAAATTAAAAAAAGAAAAACAGAGTGACTGTACTGGCCCAAATAGCCTGGCAATAAAAACAAATCCATGCTCTTGGTACTGTTTCCTTTGCCACCTTACATAAGTTATATTGTTCTCTTTTGGCAGGGTTTTTTGTTTTGCTTTGTTTTGTTTTTTTTTTGAATGGGTGCCAGAAGGAAGACACACAGGTGTCACAAGTGTATTTTTTTCTGGAGCCTCAAAAGGAAATTTCAGGCAGATTTCGTTAGGAAATAGTATTCATTGCTGAACTGCAAATTAGATTGCCAATGCTTCGGGCATTCTTAGTAAATTATATAGCTAAAACCTGGAGCTATACTAAACCCTTTGAATTTAATTTGACTGCTGGCAGCCATCAATGGTTAAAAGATTTTAGAAAACCGGAATGCTAACGCTTGAATGTGCTGGTAGGGGATGTTGTAGAAAAGACAGAGAGCCAAATAAAACACTGGCCTTTTATGGACTATTCAAAAACTAATACAATAAAAATGAATATACTGCATAATATTGCAAGTAGCGTTAATGTAATCAAGGCACACACAGCCTTACGAGCCTTACAAGTTCATTTTCTACCTTCTGAGTTATTACTAGCACAATTTACCTCTGTACTATGCAGTCTTCATTCTGGAGAGGCTTGTCTTTCCCCGTGTTGCTGGCCCACGTCCCTTTGCATGCTAATACCATATTCTCCTCTAACCTGATGATAACAGATTAGTGAGTATCTCTGACTTCCTTTTTTGTATAATGCATTTCCCAGCCAAGCAGGGAACCTGACGTTCGCCTTAAACAGTCTTAAACATTTTTTCATCTGAAATTCAATTAAACTATTTCCTAGTCTGAATGTGCGCAGTTTCTTACCTTTCAGCAGAATGAAGTTTTCCTTCCTGTGAAAATACTTAAAAGCAAGCAATTGAAGGAAGGGGGTTGGGGAGAGAGGGAGAGGGTGTGGGCAGGAAGGGGTGAACCATGCTGTTTGGTACAGTCAGCTAATTGTTTCAGCCTTTGCTTTTCTGTTCCCCTTGAAGACCAACTGGATTTTAATTACCTCATGAGAGGTTTGTCTTGATTAGATGGCTAGGAGGTGTCAATGCTTCTGAAAGAGATGAAGCTGCAGAAGAAGGGGAAGGAGGTAGGAAGAGTGGATTGATTTTGGAAACTTTCTAGGTTTCTCCCGTCCTCCCTGCCCTCTTGCCACTGTGGACCTCACTTCTGTTCAGGCTCCATTTCAGGTACCAAAGGAGCCTTGAGATATTTGATAACACTGTGGGCTGAAATAGATGGGAACCTCTTTGCTCGCGATGAAGAATGAATGGATGAAAACTTCGCTGGAGAGTACCTGGAAAGAAATTAGGCAAAACATCTCCATCTTTTTTTTTTTTTTTTTTTTATTGGAGTATAGTTGGTTTACAATGTTGTGTTACTTTCTGCTGTGCAGCAAAGTGAACCAGTTATACATATACATATATCCACTCTTTTTTAGGTGCTTTTCCCATATAGGTCATTACGGAGTATTGAGTAGAGTTCCCTGTGCTATACAGTAGGTCCTTATTAGTTATCTATTTTATATATAGTAGTGTGTCTGTATCAATTCCGATCTCCCCATTTATCCCTCCCCCACTTTCCCCCTGGTAACCATAAAATTGTTTTCTATACCTGTGACTCTTTTTCTGTTTTGTAAATAAGTTCATTTGTACCATTTTTTTAGATTCCACACATAAGTGATATCATACGATATTTGTCCTTCTCTGTCTGACTTACTTCACCCAGTATGATAGTCTCTAGGTCCATCCATGTTGCTGCAAATGGCATTATTTCATTCTTTTTTATGACTAATATTCTTTTTTTTAAAAATTAATTTTTATTGGGGTATAGTTGCTTTACAATGTTGTGTCAGTTTCTACCATACTGCAAAATGAATCAGCTGTACCTGTACATATATCCCCTCTTTTTTGGATTTCCTTCACATTTAGGTCACCACAGTGCATTAAGTAGAGTTGCCTGTGCTATACAGTATGTTCTCATTAGTTATCTATTTTATACATAGTATCAGTAGTATATATGTGTCAATCCCAATCTCCCAATTCCTCCCACCCATCCCCTTTCCCCCTTGGTATCCATACATTTGTTCTCTACGTCTGTGTCTCTATTTCTGCTTTGCAGATAAGATCATCAATACCATTTTTCTAGATTCCACATATATGCATTAATATACTATATTTGTTTTTCTCTTTCTGACTTACTTTACTCTGTATCATACTCTCTAGGTCCATCCATGTCTCTACAAATGACCCATTTACGTTCCTTTTTATGGCTGAGTAATATTCCATTGTATATATGTACTACATCTTCTTTATCCGTTCCTCTGTCGATGGACATTTAGGTTGCTTTCATGTCCTGGCTATTGTAAATAGTGCTGCAATGAACATTGGGGTGCATGTATCTTTTCAAATTACAGTTTTCTCTGGGTATAGGCCCAGGAGTGGGATTGCTGGATCATATGGTAGCTCTATTTTTAGTTTTTTAAGGAACCTCCGTACTGTTCTCCATAGTAGCTGTACCAACTTACATTCCCACCAACATGTAGGAGGGTTCCCTTCTCTCCACACCCTCTCCAGCAGTTATTAAAACCTCTCCATCTAAATGCCATGGGAGAGAGCTACCATGCAGCGTGGCCAGAGCTCTCTGCTCTACATCCTGAGATGGAAAAAGTTGCATAGATTGCCAGCCAACTCTAGACACTTGGTAGGTGATGTGGGTATAAAGATAAATAAATCGAAATCCCCCTGCTCGTAGTTGGTGGAGGAGACAAAAAATGGGTACCTTGCTGCATGGAAATTCTCTTGGAACGTGCAAAGCTGCTCCAGGAGCATAGAGGATGGGGCGCCCAGGTTGCCACTGGGGCATGGGTTGGGTAAGACTTCATGGAAGAGGTCATGCTCGTGCAGTCTCCAAGGATGAGTGATGGGGGAAAGGGTCAAACTATGTAACTAGGATAAGGACTGAAAGGTAAAAAAAAGTTTAACAATTGGATGGTCACTGGTAACATTAGTGAGAGAAGTTGGAGAGAGCAGTGGGGATGGAAGCAGGTTGTCTAGCTTGTAGTATAGGAGAGAAAGAGCAGAAAGGGAAATCCTTTGGATTTTTTGGAGAAATTTACTCGCGGAGGAAAGGAGGAAGGAGAGATTCTTAATTAGAGTGTTTCAGGCTAGGCTTACACGTAAAGCCAAGCAAAAAGTTGGTATCTAGATATCTCAGGCCCCCAAATATTGCTATTAAAGAAAAACCAGACTTGACTGAGTGTGCATTTTTCAAATAGCTCATACAATTAATGAAATCGGAAGACCGTTGCTCAATTCCCAATTTCTTTTTGCCTCTGTAACACAGCCTTTATTTACTTATTTATTTATTGAAAATCTTTATTGAATTCGTTACAGTATTGCTTCTGTTTCATGTTTTGGTTTTTTAGCTGTGAGGCATGTGGGATCTTAGCTCCCTGACCAGGGATTGAACCCACACCCCTGGCATTGGAAGGCAAAGTCTTAACCACTGGACCGCCAGGGAAGTCCCTGTAATGCAGCCTTTAAAGGGAACTATTCCTCACAGGGAATCTGTGAAATTATCTTCTCTGTACTCTAGACATTTTTTGAATTTTTTAAAAATAGATTTATTTATTTATTTGTTTGTTTTTATTTTTGGCTGCGTTGGGTCTTCGTTGCTGTGCGCAGGCTTTCTCTAGTTGCGGTGAGCGGGGGCTACTCTTCGTTGCGGTGCGCATGCTTCTCATTGCGGTGGCTTCTCTTGCTGTGGAGCACGGGCTGTAGGCACGCAGCCTTCGTAGTTGTGGCGCGTGGACTCAGTAGTTGTGGCTCGTGGGCTCTAGAGCGCAGGCTCAGTAGTTGTGGCGCACGGGCTTAGTTGTTCCGCGGCATGTGGGATCTTCCCGGGCCAGGGCTCGAACCTGTGTCCCCTGCATTGGCAGGCAGATTCTTAACCACTGCGCCACCAGGGAAGCCCTGAATTTTTTAAAATAACAGAGATAAAGGGCCTGGTTTAGTTGAATAAGTGTTTGTGATATAAACGAGTTTAACTAGAGAAGCAGTAGGTGTTTAACCTAAGGTAACACTTAGTTGTATAAGGAGCCTTTTTTTCAAACTCACAAACCACATTTGATTTATTCGTTTTTTAAAAAATGGTAATTTCCAACTTCTTTATGAAAGTCGATATGAGACCCACATATTCCATATTTTCAGTTTGTTTGTTTTCTCTTTATTATTAAACTGCACAGCATTTTCTGTGCTCTCAATGAAATGACTTGCCAAATACTGGTTGTGTTAGGGGAATAAACAAAGCTCTCCGTTCTCTAACTTCCCTCCCCTTCTTACCCCCCTTGATTGAGAAAAAACAATTCAAAGTTAATTTTTGGAACCAGGTAAGGGAGGAAGGGAAGAACGTTCCGAGATTTGGGTGTCTGTGTGTGTGAGCGGGAATCAGTCCTTGGTCTGACACTGAGTTCAGGCTGATTCTGGGATAAGTATAGGTGTTCACAACGGGATTTAAGTTTTCAATGTCCGGGACTACTGCCAGTGAGTTGAAATGAGGTGAAAGAGTAAGGAAAGTGTTAAAAATGAAGAAAGGATGTTGCCAATTCTGGAAAAATTACTCAGCCGTAAAAAGGAACAAAACTGAGTTATTTGTAGTGAGATGGATGGACCTAGAGACTGTCATACAGAGTGAAGTAAGTCAGAAAGAGAAAAACAAATACCGTATGCTAACACATATATATGGAATCTAAAAAAAAAAAAAAAAGGTCATGTAGAGCCTAGGGGCAAGATGGGAATAAAGATGCAGACCTACTAGAGAATGGACTTGAGGACACAGGGAGGGGGAAGGGTAAGCTGGGACAAAGTGAGAGAGTGGCATGGACATATATACGCTACCAAACATAAAATATAGCTAGTGGGAAGCAGCCGCATAGCACAGGGAGATCAGCTCGGTGCTTTGTGACCATCTAGAAGGGTGGGATAGGGAGGGTGGGAGGGAGGGAGATGCAAGAGGGAAGAGATATGGGGACATATGTATATGTGTAACTGATTCACTTTGTTATAAAGCAGAAACTAACACACCATTGTAAAGCAATTATACTCCAATAAAGATGTTAAAAAAAAAAAAGGCGGCATCATATTTTTATAGAGGGCATAATTTTCCCTATCGTTACCACTAGAATCTGTTTTACTTAATTTAAGCAATTATTGAAGTCCTGGTGAGTGAATATGTGGTCTATATATGGCACCTTCATTCGTATTTAGGTGGATGCTATTTCTTTTTCAATCCTACTTCTTGAAATTTTTATTTTTTGGAAAATACCAGGGACATTTTGAGGTCCCAAAAGATCAATAAATGTTGAAGCTGAATTTTATGGGCTGTGGAAATACTGTAAGAAGTCTGATTGGATTGTTTCTAGGTAGAAACACTGTTATCTTTTTTAAAATTTAATGAAATTTTGAGAAAAGTTACCCCAAATCAGGGAATGAATGTCAGAAACCATTATGCGTTGTTTTAATGGGTTGGTTCTCCTTCCCGATGCCTCCTGTGGAAAACATTGAGAAAGTGACTCAGGTTTGATTTGAAATAGTCACATACACAGAAGAAAACCACGATACCTCCAGACTCTGGGGGAGATGCTCAATTATTTAAAGAAAGCAAGTCTGAGTCAAGAAGCGAATATACAGGCCAAGAAAGATTTACATTGGTAATTTTTTTCTGAATTTTTATTTTAATACAAATTCATTTTTATATTTTTAGGAAGCCTAGAAGCTTCTTGAACTTAAAGGAAACAGGGATTCCTGAGGATGATGGCCCAGGTTTGCCTCTTAACTTGGTGACAACGACTTGCAATATTCACGATAAAGGGAATGTTGGGTTGTTGAAAACCAGCAAATTCTAAATCAGTTTCTCTTCAGAATGCCTAGTATTTTCTTAGGAAAACGGAATGTTTTCTGGGGAGGGGGACACAAATTGTGTATCAGCTAGGTAAAAAAAAAGTCTTACCACTTCGTGAAAGGAAAGACCAAAAAGTTCTTGCTGAAAAGTCTGCAAGAGGCAATTCGAATCTCCTCCTGAAGGGACAGATTTTAATCTGTTATCCAGTGCAATAGAAGATATTTAAAGCGATGCCATGCATCTGATATTAGAATCTGCTCTCTGAGGCTGCCTTATTACTGGCTGTTATTCAATAAAGCATAAAAGGGTTTCAGTCCAATTTATCTTACTTCATATTTGTTGTAGGGTAAAAAAGCCCTATGAACCACCGACCTACGTTTATAGTCATTTCGAAAAAGACAGAGGCTTGAAAGAATCTTAAAAAGTTAATGCAGTTAACTGTCAGTCAATCTGTGATACTCCCTCAAAGATAAGCAGTTTTAGAGAAATGATATTTCTCATAAGGTCTAAAAAGGCCTGTCTTAACTTTCTTAGTTTCAAATTTAAAATGAGATATGTGGACATATGGCGTGTCAGAATCATCTGTTAAATCAAACCATGGACATCGCTAGGGTTTATGTATGTGTGTAAATACGTAGGAGTGTAGAATTTCTGTAGATTATACTGACTAAAGAAAGGTCACAGAAGGACACATTTTTCTTCCAAGTTTTAGAGACTAACAATTTTAGGCTCTTGAGTTTTAGGTTAATTGCCTCTTGCCTAAATAGATTGATCTGGAATACCGAATGGTAATGGCTATAAATAACACACATTTAGAAATTTTAATTGTATAGCTTAGTAGGGTAGTATGACAAAGAGAAATGAGTTCATTGTTTATTCTGTGTACGTAGGGTTCAGGTAGTGTAGAAATGGGGTATTGCATGAATCGAGTTTCATGTAACTCTAGCAAACATGTTATCTAGTAAATGGAAATTTTTAGATGATGAATATTTAAAGAATGTTTCGGTTCTTTCTTGGGAGAGAGTTGTATGTCCGTGCTCCAGTTCAGCCAAATCTTGATTAATTGGAAGCCAGTTCTCCTGGCTAGGAATTACCCAGGGCTTCCTCTGCTGCTGGTCATTTCACTTATTAGCATAATCCTCAAGCAGATGGAAGGGAGTTGAGAGATAAAACTCAAATCAGCTTTGTTCCTTGCTAACAACTCTGGCAAACAGTTGACACTTCTGGCTAAAATGAAGTTTGGGTATTCTCTGTGGATTTTTATTATTTGTGCTGTCCTTGTCTCCACAGATAATCAACAGTTCACTGCATAATATACAGCAGATGCAACCTGGCTCAGTCTTTTGAATGAGTAATCAGAGGTAATGCAAATGAACACCTTCACCTCGGAAAAAATCACTTTAGAATTCACCCAGTTCAGTTAAGTAGAGGAAATAACCTTAATTATAGGGTTTTAATGATAAAGGATTCAAAGAAAAAGCAAGGCATTTCCTTCCTCCTGTAGGAAATATACATTCTAATTATCTTATAGCTACCAGAAGGAGGCAATTCAAGTTGGGATGACCCTACCTTTGGATGAAAGTGAATACATTCTTTCCCAACAGCTGTGCTGATAGTTATTATTGAAGAATGTTGAACTGTTTGAAATTTAGAAGGAGTAATTAAAAAACCTTTGTTTTATTTATTATTTTAAAGAGCCCATATTCCTTGTACAGACTTTAGAAGCTACACCAAACTATTTACAAGTCAATGGAGATTTTGATTTTCTTAATCTTGCTTACTTATATTTTTGATACGTTCCTCAAATAGAACCACACTGTTTACATTGTTCCATAATTTTTTTCAGTTAGCATATTGTGTCATTAAATGTTCTTCCATAACACTACTTCTAAATGGTACATAGCATTTCATACCAATATACTAGATTGTTGTTTCAGTTTTTTACTGGTTGTTTCAGTTTTTTACTATTATAAACAAATACAGATTGGATATCCCTATAGCTAAATCTTTGCATAAGTCCATGATTTTTTTTTTCTTTTCTTTCAGGACAAATTCCTGATGAGAAATTGCCGAGTCCAAGAGTATATACACATTTTAAAGTCTTTCGAAAGGTATTGCCAAATACCTTCCTCCAGGAAGGTTAGGCTATTTTGATAATTTAAAGACAGACCTAAGTCATGGGGCAGAGTTTCCAGAATATCTATATGGGCTGTCGTTTGAACTCAACAGGTAGAACATAAACCTGTATGGTGTGGACACAACCCTGATGGCTGTGGTCCTGAGTGAGTCATACCAGCCTGTTCCCTTAGATCTTGCCTAGAATTTTGAGACCTTGAGAATATGCCTGGTTTTCTCTGGGGCTTGGTGGGATCTGTTTGGTCCTCAGGAGGGGCAGGAGTTCCCCTTTGGACATGGGTTACTCTAGGTCTGCAACCCGTTTTCTTCCTCCTCACTCCCCCCAGGTGGGAATTTCTTTCCATTTCCTTGAAATCAAGGAATCATAGTACGCGCTGCTCAAGACCACGCCCAAACAATGACTATGGAGTTCCCGAGGTCATTCCTCGGGGATGTTTGTCACCGCAGAGGGGGCCACCACCGGGGGAGAGACATGTGTTAGAGGTGCAGGTCTGGTTTTAACTACCACAAAAGCTGGCTCTCTTGATTCAGGAGTCCCCCCACCTTTGGTGCCCAGAGGTGGGAGCCTTTTCTATGTCATGATTGCCCCTTGAGCTGAGAAAAATTTCCCCTACATATGGGGGAGTCGAAAGGTAGAGAAAATCTTTATTTAAAAGAAAAATTTTAAACATAAACTACATTCTGGATACATAAAAGCATGGTGGTTTAATCAATAACATTAATAGATACCAGAAACTTCATCTCATATTCACAGGGACACTAGCTGAAAAGTCCTGTTTAGAGGGTCTGTTTCCTTGTGTCTCCATAACACCCATTAACTGTAATGGCTCTGACTTAGGCGTGACTTCTAAGGGTAAAACAGACCACCATCAAGGCCATGAGACCAAAAAACTGCTGTTTTAGGATGTTTTATTCTTAGGGTCTCTCTACACCATATGCCTCCTTGTCACAAAGTGAGAAAAAAATGTATTCTCTATATACTTCCTACAATTCCCAACAGGGTTTGTGTTCAATACTTGTTTTAGGCTGTAGGTTAAAAGTATTTAGAGAGCTGTGTTATGGACCAAAAAATTCCTCTTTTAGATTTTGTACTATATTTACAAAAACAGTTAGTGATTTGCTAATTTACTTAGTAAGGTTCATATACATTCTGATATGTATATGTACTTTGCTAATTTACTTAGTAAGGTTCATATACATTCTGATATGTATATGTACTTTGCTAATTTACTTAGTAAGGTTCATATACATTCTGATATGTATATGTACTTTGCTAATTTACTTAGTAAGGTTCATATACATTCTGATATGTATATGTACCTGTGTCCTTCCCCTTATTCTTTCCAAATTTAATAACTTAAGATTTAAAAAATCCTTTTATCAAAGGTTAAAAAAATAGACGGTTCTCTCTGTGACTCTATGGCTATAGTGACCGACGTCTTGGATTTTTCAGTTTTAATTTCAAAATTACTTTTCTCTTGGCCTCCATTGTATTGAATATAAAAATGTTTTTCAGACTATAAGTCACATTTTTTTTTGTCTCAGAAAATGCAGTCACCGTAGTTATGGTGAAAATACTGCTCATATTCCTTTTTCACAATCCTTCTGTCTTCGCCCTGAGAGTATACTCACTCCTCCCTGTCTTTCTGGAACAGATAGACTTGGGCAAGCACCCAAAAAAAACAGTGCTTCATAGGGATGAACGCTTTAATATAGAACTTCTTGTCAGGTTTCAAGTTGTGTTTTTTAGCAGCACCTTATAAACCCAGGTGAACAATAAGGAGAGAAGACAGCACATGTGTGCCCTAAATGGCAGACACCATCAATAACAGGGTGAGTTGATTTTCTGCTTGTGTCCATCGGCCTCTGGATGCAGTGGAAAGTCATGTGTGAAGGATGCTCTCCAGCCCCTTAGCCGCCCGTGGGAATTATTGTTAAGCAGTCTGCCAGAAGGAACGTGTGAGCAAATGACAAATGGTACCTGACTCCAGGGGAAAGTAGACGTTGGGAAGCTTTTAATGCCAAGTTTTATAATGTTTAGGATGAAATACTGCATCAGATTTCTCATGAGGATGGAAACGACCTCGGATCCATTTAACAAAGCGTTTTCCAGCGGAAGAGAACATGCTTGAATAGAAAAAGAAAATATGCCAGTACTTAAAGTTTAGAGAGGGCTTCCTTTTCTTCCTGTTGCTGCCTCCCTACTCTTTCATCCTGACTTCCATTCTATAGCTCCCAGCCTTGATCATTAAAAAAAAAAACCCTCTATGTAGATTTTCTGAGTTGATGCTGAGAGCAAATATTCTGCCCCATTGAACTCAAAAGTACCCTCATGATTGTCAGACCATATAGCCAATTTTGGGGGGTTCAGAAAACATGAGCACCATATTTAATCAGTCATCAATCTCTTCCTGTACTTTCTTTTAAAGTATATTTCATCTCCGCCCTCTCCTCTTTGTTCTCGTTGTCACCATCTCAGCCCAGATCTTCATCTCCTGCCTGGATTAATGCCATTCTCTTCTATGTTCACCTAATTGACGAGAATAGAGAAGGCGGGTTGGATGTAAGAGACATTTTCAAAGTAAAATTCACATGACCTGGAATTTGATATGAGGATGAAGGCATCAATGATAATTCTTAAAGGATTCCGACCTCATCTAGGGAATGTAGAGATGAATTCTGCTTTTGATATCTAAAGGTCTTACACTACCATTTTAATTGCTTAATTTAATTTAGTATCTTAATTTAATCTAAGACTCTGATTCTAAGGATCTCCCCACCATTGTGCCTGCTTTGACATCTGTCTACAATGACCTCCTGTGGCAGTCTTCTTTATTTTGACACAAAAGCATACACAAAATGAAGTAGTAGAAGCAGTTGTATTATTTGTTTATTTATTTATTTAATGTATTTATTTTTGGCTGCGTTGGGTCTCCGTTGCTGTGCGCGGCCTTTTCTCTAGTTGTGGCAAGCGGGGGGCTGCTCTTCGTTGTGTTCGTTGAGGTGTGCAGGCTTCTCATTGCGGTGGCTTCTCTTGTTGCGGAGCACGGGCTCTAGGCACGTGGGCTTCAGTATTTGTGGTGCGTGGGCTCAGTAGTTGTGGCTCGCTGGCTCTAGAGCGCAGGCTCAGTAGTTGTGGCACACGGGCTTAGTTGTTCTGCAGCATGTGGGATCTTCCCAGACCCCTGCATTGGCAGACGGATTCTTAACCCCTGTGCCACCAGGGAAGCCTTAAACAGTTGTATTTAAAGTATCTTCCAGTCATAAATCCTATGAATTTCTGACTTGTATTATTAGGAAATAAGTGATTCTATATGTATATATGTATTATTTATCTATCTATATCTTTTCTTTACTTCCTATCACTATTTATTTCAACTGAGATCTTTCCATGTCTTTTGCTTCTTTCTTTCTTTATTTCTTTCTCTTTTTTTGCTTCTTTCTTATGTCTCATGAATCTGATATGATAAAGGGAAGAGAGTAATAATCAATAAATATTGACCAGGCTTCAATGATGAGAAAGGAGATACACTGAGAATTCATGATTTATTTTATTTTATTTTTTGTTATCTCAGTGAATGAGTTGACTTGATGTTACTTTTCCCTGCTTGGGATTTTTCTGTTGATGTGTGGAGAAGAGCCTATTTGATGTATTCAGTTGAAAAAAAAAAAAAAAGTGAGTAGGGAAGGGAGAAAAGTCATGTCTTAAGGCATTTTAAGGATATCCCAGAAGCCATCTTCCCCTGGTTGTTTATGTGGCTGGGTTTCATGGCCCTGAAATTAGAGCAGATTAGATTTCTTTGGCTTCAATCAGCTTTCATGCAATGGGAATGTTTTCAAAACAGCTCAATCTGAAGAAAACATGACTGAGAAGCCAGTTTATTTTAATGCCTGAACCATACTGAGCTGCTCTTTTAGAAAAGTTAATCATTTCTTATGGAGTTTACTTTTACCACTGTAAAAGCAGTACGTGCTCATTACCAAAAATTTAGAAACAAAACAGTAGGAGTGAAAAATTTTGCCTGTAATCCAGCTACCCAAAAGTAAACCAGGTCAGCCTTTCAGTCAGTATCTATCCAGCCCCCTTGAAAAAATATATATAGTTGTAATCATACTTTTAGTATGATTTTTGTACCTGTTTTTCCTTAGGTAACTTTTTAGTGGCTTTGTAATACTACAGTCAATTGCCACAAGTATCCTCTGCAATATACTTGTTGGACATTTAGGTGATATTCAATTTTTCATTGTATTAGGTAATGCTCTAATGAGCATCCTTAAGCTTTACCAGTAATTAGGATTAATTTCTTAGGATAGACTGAACAAAGTGAATATTTTTAAAGCCCATACTAAATTTTGCCAAATTAGTTTTAAGAAGTTCTTCCACTGGTATGTGAGTGTGTCTTCTTCATCTCACCCTTATCAGTGCAGAATGTTCCTAGTTAAAAAGATACTATTTTTTTAGGCAAAAGTTATGCATCATTTAGTTTCCCTGATTTCCCGTGCTCATCATTATTCATTTGCTGAGTGTCCTCTTTTGTGAATTATTTGCGTGAATCTTTCGGCTGCTTATTTATCACAATCTCAGTGGTTTTTAATTTTTACAGAATTGATTTGGTAGACTCTTCATATGTTGAACATTAATCTTTGTTACATATATTTTGAATTCTTGCCTGTTGTTTCCCTTTTAGCTTGGGATATTTTTCTCTTTACGTGCAACGTTGTAAACTTTTATATAGTAAACGCATAATTCCCCAACTTTCTTGGTAATTACAAAAATATTCTAGGTTCAGCTTAGAAATTTACCTTCTCCCCCAAGACATTGCTCTTCACCAATCAACTGAAGATTTAAAATAGTGTAATTTTTAGATTGGGATTGACATATACACACTACTATACATAAAATAGATAACTAATAAGGACCTACTGTATAGCACAGGAAACTCTACTCAATACTCTGTAATGACCTATATGGGAAAAGAATCTAAAAAAGAGTGGATACATGTATATGTATAACTGATTTACTTTGTTGTACACCTGAAACTAACTCAACATTGTAAATCAACTATACTCCAATGAAAATTTTAAAAATAGTGTAATTAGCATTTTCTGTAGGAAACAAAAATCTTGGGAAATTTCTTAGAAAATTTTTTTTTTAATATTTTGCTATATAATCCCAGTGAAATAATCCAGAAAAAAGATTTGTGATTTAACTTTTTATTTCCCCCACTGTGGCTGGGTTTCATAATGTTTAACATATGGGAATCATGCCTTGGAGCAGTGGTTCTTAACTTGGGGTAATTTTGCCCCAGAAGGATGTTTAGCAATGTCTGGAGACATTTTTGATTGCCGCAGCATGGGGGAGAGGCATGCCAATTGCATCCAGTAGGTAGAGCCCAGGGATCCTGCTAAGCATCTCACAGTGCACACAGCAGATAATTATCCTGCTTGAAATGTCAATACTGCTGCTGTGGAGAGATCCTGCCATAGCGTTAGTGCTAGTCAGAATGATTATTCATGCTGTACTAGTGGGAAAGAAGTTTAACGTCAAATACTTTAAAATTCACTATTTCTCTCTTTGTCTCTCTTTTTTTGTGAGTAGAGAGTCCATTGCTTTTCTCTTCATTTTCCTCAAGTATTTTAATGACTTACTTTTATTCCCCTTCAGGAAACTGGCCAGCTTAGGGACGTGCGTGTGTGTGTGTGTGTGTGTGTGTGTGTGTGTTTGTGTGTGTGTGTGTGGACTGGGTTGACCTTCCTTCCTGTGTTAATTTTCCTGCAGTGGGGATCCACTTGTGGACAAACTCTGGGCATGCGTGATCCCTAGTCTCTCGTTTTCCATCCCTTTCTTGTTTGGATGTGGATAACTTGGAAATCATGATATTAAGAACTTTGGATATGATATGTTTGCATACAGCTTACAGACATGTCATTGCATTTGGGCAGGGCTAGTTCTTCCAGGCCCCCAAGTCAGGTTGAATGAAGGGAAAGGGGTAAGAAAGCTTTGTCTCAGCCACGTTCCTCGAGGGAGAGAACCCACGGTCAAGTCTGGGAGAGTCAGTGCCAACACAAAATCCAGAGATAGGAATAAAATAGTAAATAGTAAATAGAAATGAATCTGATGGAAGCAGAATGGTAATACAGGAGGTACCACAAACTGCATTGGAACATCAAGGCTAGTTCTTCACTCAGAAAACAGGGCAACAGTCTTTATTTAAGTGTGTTCCTACTACACAGGATGTTCATTCCTATTATGTAAAGACCAGCCATCTTAGCCACCAAACAAGCAAACACACAAGTTCTTTCTGCAGTTAAAATTTGAGAGCAATTTAAATAAATTTAAACAAAATTAAATAGGATTTTTTTGTGGTAGGACTTCCAGACTCTTTGATACGACAAATTGCACTGGAAATCTAGAAGAGGGGCTTGTGGACTACTGTCTTTTACACTTACTCTACCCTTGCGAATGCTAGTGTTTCCTGGAGCATCTCGCAGAGCTGGTGCTGTACCAGTGTTTTTCATCCATGGCTGCCGATTTGAATAAAACTGTGCTCAGTGTGTGGGTGGGACTTAAAATGCCTGGGCTGTCCACGCTCCAGCTTCTGACCGAATTGGTCTGGGCGGGGGCATTGGCTTGTGTAAGAAGCTATCTAGGTGACTCTCCTGGGCATGAGAACACCTACCTTAATGGAACACACTTTGGGAAGAACCCAAAGTTTTGGAAGATCATGGAGAGCAGTGTTTTCAAACTTGTCAATTCATAAGGATCATCTGAGCGCTCATTAAATACATATTCCCAGGTTATCATTTTGGGCGATTCTGATTCAGTCAGTGGGATAGGTTCCAGGAATATGTATGTTTAGCAAGCCCTTATGCTGAGGCTATTCTGTGGTCTTCAGTGGCAGGACCTTAAAGGCAAAGGGAGTATGGCTGGTGGGCAGGGAGCTGTCCAGCACTGGAGCCCTGTAACCTCACCTTCAGTGCCTCTAAGGTCTGTTTTCGGTCCCTTACAGGCTCACGAACCTCTAAGTTTTTTGTTTGTTTTGTTTGTTTGTTTGTTTGTTTTCTTCAAGCAAATGAATGGATTCATCCAAAAAGACTTTGTGAGTGTTCAGTCCTCCCTTCCTTCCTTTCAGTCTCCAGGAGATTACTGGTTTCTAGAAAGTTTTGGAAATAAAATAGATGGTTGGTCTTGAGTATTGAAAGGCAAATAGACAAATGGTGGCATGGGGTGGGTAAGGGAGAGAGAGAGAGAGAGAGATAGAGATAGAGAGAGAGAATATGAATCTCAAAGTGTAATAAGGAGTGAAAACCCGGATTGTTCAAAAAAGACCTGACTTCAGATAGAGCCTTTCATATCTGTCCTAAGTCAGAAGCCACACTCATCACCCAGTGCCTTGTAAACCTGCAGAGTAAACTTGTGGGCTATAAATTGGTCAGATCTTGAGGCAATTGTTATTATACCAATGCTAAAATATTGCATGAATCCTGTTTATACTTTTTATCGGATTTCTTTCTAGACTTCTAAAGCCCGAGTCAGCAATTATTTTAAGAAGAGGTCAAACAAGCAGGCTGAAGTTACAAAAGATTATTGCTGTTTTGGTTAAAGCTACTAGGAGCTGTTATCAGCTAAGTGGTAGGTTGGACTCTTAGGGAAGTTAAGAGTCAGAAAACATTTATTATCTGGGCAACTCCCTTAAAGTCACAAAAGCTATCTTCTTGTTATATGGGGATCAAGAACTTGCTTGTTATATGGAGATCAAGAACTTGCTTACCCTGACTGGTCTAAGTGAAAAAGGATCTCTGGATGGGTCTTCTAAGCAGGGAGTACCGATAAATGTTTATTAAGCCATTACTCAGCAGACCCCCAGTGCCTGACTCTCTGCTAAGCAGTGAGTGTGTAACAACGAAAGTTTGGTTACCTCCTAGGAGACAGTGTAACAGGGGTGTCCCAGAGGTACATGACACCCAACCTTCTTGTGAATCAAGGGCACTCATCCACCAAGACGCATGTGGCACAGAACCACAAGATGAGAGGGACCAATCCTATTCTTCCTTCAGGAACTTGGAATTGGGAAGCTGAGAGATGACAGCTGTTAGCACCAGACGCAAAAGATGCAAGGTGATGTTGAGAGTTAGGTCACATAGCGCAGGCTTGGGTGGGCTTGTGGGCTGAGCTGAAGTAGGGGAACCTGTCTGGGAGAGCGAGAGAGAATGGGAGTGAGGTGCAGACAGGAGCAACGATGCCATGACCTTAAAGTCTCTTGGGGAGACATAGAAAGAAAGGCTTCAATTTCGGATGGCTTTTGTATTCTGGTTCCTGGGAAGCTCATGTTCTCAGGTGCCTTTGAGGAGCCCTGCATCCTTAAAATATATCCCACTCAGCTTGGGTGAGGGCATCTCTGCCCTTGCAGAGAAAGTGGAATAGAAAGGAGAAAATAGGCAGTTACCCAGTTGCGTTAAGTGCTGTGATGGGGAAAGTACCGTGTGCTATAGGAGGATGTGAGGACACTTTATCAGGATTGAGGGAGGCAGAGAAGGATTCCTGTAGGTGACATGTGAGATGAGAACTGAATGGCAAGGAAGAGTTAGCCGGGCAAAGGGGATTGGAAAAGAATTCGGGAACAGCACAGGCAGTGCTGGGTGATGAGAGGAAGCCTGACACTCTCAAGGAAACCTGAGAAATTTAGGATGATGGCAGAGATAACGAGTTAAAATGGAATGAGACTGGAGAGAGAGAGACAATGAAAACCCTAGTAAATCATGTTAAGAATTGGGAACTTATCCCGAGGCAAAGGGGGAAATAGGTAAGAATGTTAAGTAGAGGACTTCAGTAATAGGATTTGCTTTTAAGAAGGCTTACTTGGGGGCTGTAGTGGGGGGAGAGGAGGTTGGAAGTCTCGAGGGCCAGCTGGGAGGGTGTTGCAGCTCTCTGAGGGGTGGTGATGAGATCCCAATTAGGGCGGTGGCAGAAGGGGCGGAGAGAAGTGGGACAGGCTGAAGGCTATGTAGGAAGTAGAGCTGCCAGAGCGTGGTCATCACTTAGAGTCAGAGATAAGGTGACGATGGAGGTAAGAATGAGCTCCAGGTTTACAACTTGGGGTGTTTTCATTGAGATAGGTCTGTAATGTGCCTTGGGATTTAGCGAGGTGGTATTAGAGAGAGTCGTTTTCTTGGAGTGATGGGCTCAAGAAGCCATAATCTAGAGGGGTGAGGTAGGAGGTGGGAGGTGGGAGGTTGAATTCGAAGAAAAGGGAGGGAGCTGGGATGGGGGAAGGGGATGGGCATCGTGCAGAGAGGGGCAACTGTGTGTTAATAAAAATTACCTGAGGGGCTTCCCTGGTGGCGCAGTGGTTAAGAATCCACCTGCCAATGCAAGGGACGTGGGTTCGAGCCCTGGCCCGGGAAGATCCCACATGCTGCGGAGCAACTAAGCCCGTGCGCCACAACTACTGAGCCTGCGCTCTAGAGCCCGCGAGCCACAACTACTGAGCCCATGTTCCATAACTACTGAAGCCTGCGCGCCTAAAGCCCATGCTCCGCAACAAGAGAAGCTACGACAATGAGAAGCCCGTGCACCGCAACGAAGAGTAGCCCCTGTTCACCACAACTAGCGAAAGCCCGTGTGCAGCAACGAAGACCCAACGCAGCCAAAAATAAATAAATAAATTTATAAAAAAAAAATTTCCTGAGTCCAGCCCTCAGGGGGCTCATAGCCTTGGGTCTGTGAAACTAGGGGACAAAGATGTAAGTTCCTTGAAGTATGTTGGAAGAGCCAGGGGAATGCAAACAGTTTCCTGGAGAAGCTGGCACTGAACTGAGGCTAAGAATTAGTGAAACTGTGTTGGATGGGGAAGGGGCAGAAAAGGGGAAGACGTGTCACAGAGAGAGAGAAAATGGAAGATGAAAGGATTTGAAGAGGGAAGAGTGTGGGCCTTGGAACGGGGGCTTCCAAGTGGGATTGCAAGGAAAACAGGGCAGACAAGTCTTTCTGAACACGTGTGTTCACTGTGTCCTGTCTGCAAGGATTTGAGGAAATGTCGAAACAGCCCATGTATGGAAAAATGACCTAAGGGGACTTGCAAAGATGCAGGCTTTTATGAACCTGAGAGTAGTTTCCCTTAACATCTGATCCGTCTTGAGGAAAGTTATGTGTATAGACAATGTATTTTTTTCCCTCTCTTGTTCACCTCTCCCCCTTCTCCATGCTTACAGCCTGTGGCTGGAAACCCAGGGCCCAAGCTGGTATATATCGTCTTGGGCTCCACGCCACATCGCTTTATTATTTAGGTTAGATATCTAATGCTTTGCGTAAACCTTGCCCTCTCACCCGTTGTTGTTGAGTGGATTTTTTTTGAGGCTGCAGCCAATTTACAATAATTAACGTGCTAAGGACAGCAGCTGTAGCAGTCATTAATTCCTTCATCTTGGAGTAGAGAGAAATGGATTAGAGATAAATATAGCTTATGGCATTTTCTCCTGAGAGCAAACCCTTTAAATACAGTGCTTTCTGCTGCAGTGTGGAGGTGATGGGGAAATGAGAGCCCTTTCCCTTTTCCTTGGGGAATTATTCTTGCAGGAAGGAAGGCGATGGGGGGGGGGGGGATGTCGGCGTGAGGTGAAATTGAGGTTCATCTAAAATGGGAAAAAAAAGGCTGACCCTGGACACCACGAGGGCTTTTATCTTCACTCCCAGGGCCCTGAGACCTCTGGGTGAAGATTCGCCCATTGAACTCATACCAGTGTTTCGTGCACACATCAAATCTCTGCTTAGGAAGCCGAGCCGAGGCAGGAGAGAGAGAGAGAAAAAAAAACAACCCAGATTCTCTTCTGTTGAGTGAGCCATTTGTTTGAAAATGAGATGAGAGGTTGCTCAAAGATGTTAATGGAAATCTTTGCAAATACATGCTTAAAGCTTCTTCCATCCAAAGAGTCACTCAGCTATAAATATGTGTGGGTTATTTAGATGCTTCCAAAGGTTACTTGAAAATTGCTTATTTTTGCACAAAGAAGTGAGCTGTTTATTGCTTCAAAAACGTGTCTCAGAATGAATGCCTTTCTTCATCCGAGAAAGGAAAAAGTACTGAAATGCATGTAATGCTGGGAAAAGGTTGATTGGAGAACAGAGAGTGTCCGTGGCTAGAAGTTTAGGATGGCTGCAGAAAGTATGCTCCCCCCAAGCCTTAGAATTGGGGAAAAAGCAGGTGGTATTGTCCTCATGTGACATTAGCGAGTGTTGGTCTCTTAGTGGGTCTGGCGAAAGGCCACAATAAGGCAGGCTGTAAGGAGGGGCAGTTGGGTTTCTGTAACAGAGACCCCCGGGGGCTGAAAAATAACGCTTCCATGAGTACTTCATGATGGCCCCGGAGAGCCGAGGAGTGCTTTGCAAAGCTCTTGATGGCATCTCATGAATTCATGGCTGATCCTTTCATCACCAAGTAATAGGGCCCAGTTTTTGCACTCTTTGGGAAACCCTATAATAGAGAACATTTTTCTGGCCACTTAGGTGGATTTACACTGGATTCCAATAAAGTCGAGGCTGGTGTTTTGTAGTTCAGATACATCTTCTTGAGGATGGCTGGTATGGCCTTCACTAGGATTGAATTTATGTCAAAATCAGGGTTGAGACCAGGGCCTAATAAGCATGCTTGTAATTCCTGCCTGTGTAGTCTGGGGAGTATGGAGGCTTCCCTTTCCGTGAGATCCTTGCACGGGGAAATTTAAAGCAGGTTGAGAGATGACATTTGTTGAGGATCTCCTATATGCAGTAGTGCTAGGCTAGGCATTTTTTTATGTAGTATTTAAATTCAACCTCAAAAGAATCTTGGAAGGTATTTCCTGATTTTCACACATGAGTGAACTAATAATTTTCCCAAGGTTGAAAGAGAGAAAGAGAGGTACACACACACACACACACTCACTCTCTCTCTCTCTCTCTCTCTCTCTCTCTCTCAGGCCGCCCCGCACAGTGGGTTCATTTGGCCTCTGGGAGCCCCGTGGGGTGAACATGGCTAATAAGCCTCTCAGTTCTCTGCAATAGCCTTGAAGTGGGAAAAGGCGGTCGCAGTCACCTGGCTAAATGCATGTCGCCGGACAGGACTTCCCAGCAGGCTGTGGGAAGCACGGTCCCTCCCTGTTGATGCTCGAGATGCTGGAGTTTACCTTCTCATCTCCCCAAAGCCCTGAGGGCTGAGACCAAGTGGAATCACTTAGTGTTGTTACTGGTGCGCTAGCTGAAAAATGTATGGCTCTGTAAAACTGTAGACGAATCTGTTGTCTGCTGAGAACTGAAGATAAGACAGCAAGTTATTGGCAACATTTCCATGGGCTCCACTTGAGTGAGAATGAATCATTCATTGGATGTTCATGGTGACAACCAGCACCGACCTTTTTGCTTTTAGAAACTGAAAAAAAAAAAAAAAAAAAGTCAGTTGTTTGTTGTACTGCAGCAGCAGGAAGTAATAAAGCCAATTAATTTTGAATTCACACAGTGCCCACCTCCTTCCTTAGTCTGGCTTTAGGTTTGTGAGTCTGAGGCCGTTCTCACGTGTTTACTCTGATGTTTCAAACCTCTTGGAGGACACCCCGCTTAGGCAGGCTGGTTTCAGGTCTCGTGTTTTATCATGTTTTGCCCCCAAAGCCTGACTCGACTTGTAGGGCTTTATGCAGAGTAGTCTGTATACAACTCCATTTAATAAAGCTGGCTCTAGATCTGTGCCATTTTCACCTTGTCAACAGCAGGCAATACAGATTAGTACAATACTCATAGTAGAAGGGTTTCGTTGGAATTCAGTTTTGATCGTTAAAATGGGTAGAAGATAAACTGCTTAGCAGCTTTTCAAGACCAGGTAAATTGGGTGTCCTACAGAGCAGAACTCCAAAGTGCATCCTTTCAACCTGTGAAAAGAAGCAGCAGAGGCAGAACTTAGAATTTGTTTCAACTGAGTTGGCGGTAATCCCAGACACAATGGAGTGTCCTAGGTACTATTCATTTCTTTGAAAATTGATATGTTATGGCTAAAAGCAGCCAATAGCTCTGGAAAGAAAAGCTAACACATTCATGAATGATCCTTGAGTTTTGTGTTTTAATTTAAAATTGTTAAAGTCACGCTTGATTCCACTATGAGAGTTTTGACTGACTAATTTTGGCTAACCTGGTAAAAATCCAATGAAGTTAAATGCAAATTATAAACAGTTTTATATATTAATGCTAATTAATGATAATGATGTATGTGGTTGAAAAAGAGAAAGAATTGGTTGCTTCCTTGATGTATAGATATATTTTATAAATTTGTTCTTGTTCCTCCTTTGTTAGATGTAGAAATTTCCTTTGTGGTAAGAGAAAAATTTCCAAGCTGTTTCCTGCTCAAAACTCTGCAGCTAGCTATACTCACACTGTAGGAAAATATCCGAAGTCCTGAGCTGGCAATCAAGGACCTACCTTGCCAAACTCATCAGCAGGATTTCTTGGAGGCAATACTTCCTGTTACTTGTGTGGACCGAAATTCTTCCAGCCTAGAATATTGCCTTCCATCTCTAATTTTATACCCATCCTTCAAACTTCAAGCTCAATTTGATCTCTCCCATGATTTTATTTTTTCTCTCTGATCTAGATGAATTCCTATAGCAAACGTTTATACGACTTCTATGTGATAAAGGATATACCTGGACAGGCTGAGATTAAAGTAATAAAGAACGTAAGTATTAAGCAGGACTCCAAAACTCTCCCCCTATGACTAATTCCACATTAAACATCAGTACCAACTTAGGTCTTTTGATAGAGCAGTTGAGTAGAGTAATTCTGAAGGGTTCCTTGGGTATGTCATGGAATAAAGTGGGGTTCATTCTCCCACATTCCCATTTCCTGGCTGGTAAGTAGGATTGCTTTTGGGAAGAGAGGCAGGTGTTCCAGTTCTGAAAATCCTCCTGAACCCTCTCAGGGATTTGGCCTTAAAGGGAAAAGACTGTGAAGGAGATCTGAAGGTATTCTGGGCTCCTCCCACTGCAGGGAGGAACTGGGCACTGCGTGAGTCCAAAATTAATTTGCTTTATTATATCCTGGTGCTGCAAGTATAACAAACAGCTGACTTATTTTTTCAGTTTCTAAAAGCAGCAAGCTTGGTACTTCTGGGGTTCCTGAAGTACTGCTGGGGTTCCTCTACCCCTCCTCTGTCCTAATGACCCAGTAGGACTTCTGACTCTTCTTTACCTTGGATGCAGGGGGCAGGGGGCAGTGGGGACTGACTCCCCTGGTCTACATCCTTATTGAACAGAGGGGATCCAGCAGGGTTTCTGCCCTTTGCTAGGCTCTCTCTTCCTCTCAGGGGGAGGCCAGCAGGGATCTCTGTCATACCTTAGCTTCTCCTTTCCCCTTTCATGGGGTTCACATTTCCCATCTGTGGCATTAAGGAAGGTTCTGGCTAAAAGATTACAGAGATAGTAAAAGGATCAGTGGTTTGTAAGGGTTTGTGGGTAGGGGGAGGAGAAGGGTAGGATAAAGAGGTGTAGCACAGGGTATTTTTAGGGAAGGGAGACTATACTGTGATACCGTAATGGAGAATGTCTAACATTCTGCACTTGTCAAAACCCACAGAACTGTAAGACACCGAGTAAACGCTAATGCAAACAGTGGGCTTTAGTTAATAATATATCGATATTGGTTCCTCAGCTGTAACAAATATACCACACTAAAGCAAGATAATAGGGGAATGATATTAATTAATTATTAGGCTTGTGAAAAGTCTGATATTAATAATAACAGGTGAAACTCATTATGTTGTGCATCGGAAACTAACATAATGTTATATGTCAATTATACCTCAGTTAAAAACAGCAATTAAAAAAATAGGGGGGAAAAAAGGAATATCTGGCTAGCCTTATGCATGCCCACACCTTTCGAAGTCCTTGCCTTCCCCACCTCATCACCCAGGTAGGGGGGTCATGAGCTCTCACACCAGTTGTGTTCCTACTGCTTTATTTGACATGCTTGCGTCTGACCGTGGGTCTTCTGAGAATGTCCTCCCAATTGCCCAAATGGTTGACAGAGGAGTTGGGAGGGGTGTTTGCTGTGTGTGGTACATGTGGGCCCATGGGCGTGCATGTTGGTGTGGTCTCCTCACCCAGATGCTTCGACTGGGTTTGTTGATGGTCCCAGCCACGTGGGTATATGACAAGAATCCCAGGGCACAGGTATGGTCTTTGGAAGCAAACCCACTTGGGATAGAACCCTGATTCAGTGACCTACTAGCTCTGTCTTCTTGGGCAAGTTCTTAAACTTCTCTTGTCTTTAATTCCTAATCTGTGAAGTGAAGATTATGATAGTAGTCACCTCAGGAATTTGTTATGGGGATTAGATGAGATGAGGCAAATTACAGTTCATTGTAGGTTCTAGTAAATGTTAGTTATTTTTTTGGACCCAGGTGTGTGTGGGACAGGTTGGGGGGAACGTCAGTTCCTGAGATATCCATGATGGCAGAGGGCCATCACCTACTGGCCTGATTTAGTCATTCCACAAATATTCATCAAATGCATATTATGTTGTATACTCTCTGCTTTAGGCCCCAGAACAAAATTGAGTAAAAGCAGACATGGTCTCTGTCTCCATGGAACTCAGAGTCTAGTGGCAGAGATACACATTAATCAAGTAATCACAAAAATGTGTGTAACTGTAAACTATGATACGTGTGCCCAGAAAAAAAAAAAAAGCATGTGATACTGTGAAGGTATTTCATGAGCACTTGACCTAGCTTGAAATATGGTTAAGAGTAAATTAAATGCAGAAGGAGAGACCTGTATGTGTGAAGGTCATGTAGCAGAGGTAACCATGGTTTACTTGAGGAACTATAAGAGCACATGTGTGGCTGGAACCCACAGAAAAGTGGGGGGATAACTGTATGAAATGAGACTGGCAAAGTAGGTGGAGTAGGTAGAATAATGGCCCCCAGAGATATCCATGTCCTAACTCTGGAACCTGTGAATATGTAACCTTACTTATGGCAAAGGGACTTTGCATAAGTAATTAAGGTTAAAGATCTTGAGAGGGGAGATTATCTTGGATTATCTGGGTGGACCAGATAATGTATGAGAAATGAGAATGGAAATGGAAGAGGGGTAGGGGGAGAGAGAGAAAGAGAAGGGGAGGGGAGGGGAGGGGAAGGGAAGGGATGGGAGGGGAGGAGAGAGGAGAAGAGAGGGAGAGAGAAAAATATCGAAAGATGCTATACTGCTAGATTTGAAGATAAAGGAAGGAGGCTACAAGTCAAGGAATGCGTGTGACTTCTAGAAGGTGGAAAAGGCAAGGAAACATATTATCTTCTAGAGCTTCTAGAAGGAATGCAGCCCTACTGACTCCTCTATTTTGGCCCTGTGAGACCCATTTTAGATTTCTGACCTCCAGAACTATAAGATAATAAATGTTTGTTGTTTTAGGTCACTAAGTTTGTGACAATTGGTTCTGCAGAATGGGAAATGAATATGAAGGCTAGTATCAAATCTCATTCTTGTAGGTCCAAAGCGCTCCCACTTAGAGTGCCCTTTGGGGCAATGAGAGGTAAAGGAATAGCTGGGGTGCGTGTGGCCGTACTGAGAGAAAGGTAGGGGCTGGGCAACACTGGGAAGAGAAGAAGAGATGAACCCGAAAGGTCGTGAGACGTGGCAGGATCTGGTGACTGACTGGCTGTGAGGGACAAAGGAGCAGCTCTGTCATTTAAGGGTTTTGAGACTGAAAGAGTGAGAGGATAGTGGTTGAATTCAACAAGAGAGGAAGAGGGAAAGGGGAGCTAGAGTGGACGGCAGGCTGCAGGTCAGCGTGGTTGAGGCGGAATTAACAGTGAACCTGATTTTATTGTTGTCAAACTTGGAGCACTGATGGAAGAGCACTTGAACTTGGAACACTAGGATGTGGGGAAACACGGGATGATAGTAGATGAACAGGTAATAAGTAGGTTAATGGAGTGAACAATAGAAGAGAAGTTTGGGTTGAAGATGTGCCTCTGGAAGGTGAAGATTGAGATGGGAGCTGAAGCAATGAATAGAAAAAACATTTCTTTGAGACAGTCTAAAGGTAGCAGGGAAGAGGGAAGTTAAGCTAGCATTCATTGAGCACCTCCTTCGACCAGGCATTAGAGTATATTTTATTTTTTAAAGACATGTTAACTAATTTAATCCTTATAACAGCCATCCATTTTATCCATTAGGACGTAGTGTTGGAACTGCTTTGATGATAACTCCAGAATCAGAGAAGATAAGTAACTTGCCTATAACCAGTCAGTAAATTGTCTTGTACACCATGCACACAGTTAGAAGAAGCCAAGAAGCAGGAGGGATCTACAGGGTCAAATATTACTAGTAAAAGATTGTCCGATCAGAATTCAGAATCCTGAACGATGCTTCACTAGAACCCAGCCTCTGGATCGCTGGGTATTAGGCGGTACTCTTTTGAGGTACGTTTCATTGTCTATGGTCTCTTCAGTTATATCAGGGCTTCTACTGAAGTGCCTGTACAATATGCTGTGATGATGAGATATGATTGTGTGTGACAGAGAGAGACAGAGAGACAGAAAGACAGAGAAATCATAGATCACTATTCTCTCAGGCACGATTAAGCTTCCTGGCTATAACTAAGGTTATAGGAGATGTTTCTGATTTTTAAGATGCCAGACCTTCCCAGAAGTACTGGTTATAATTTTATGACAAACACTGTGGGAAGTATTTGACTTTTGGCTCGGAAGTTTCCTGGTCCAGATAAATCAATAATATATGACACATCTTTTAAATTCCCCCCAATCAGGTCTATACAAGGCACACTTTCATGGCCCACCCACATTCAGGCGGAATCAGATGGTGTATTAATTCAGATTTGAATGAAAAACTCTCACCTCTCTTGTTTTAGCTGTTCAGGATGCAGTCTGCATCTAGTTATTAAAATGAACACTTACAGTGACCATAGCCCTGAATCTAATACTCCATATGGCACCAGAGTGAAGGCTCTTGACATGTGCACTTTTGTCTTTGGTCATTTCAGACTGAAAATACAATTAGACTTGGCTGTCAGACAGATGAAATCTGTCATATTTCCCCTATAGGACCTGCACTTGGTCCAGATCAATAAATATAAAACCACTTGCCCATAAATTGCAAACTAAGCTTGCAGCTTCAATACATGTGGGCTTAAATTCACTTGTATCTGGCACCCACTGCTTCCTGGCCAAACAGTCTGTTTCTGTGATTAGTGCAATTTCATAGCTGGTCCAGAAAAACAAGGCTGCAAACCATCGCTATAAAGCAGCAGGTGGCTTTGCCACACGTTCCCTGTAAGGGCAGTTCCCCCAGAAAATGGGGTTGTAGCTGCTTGCCGTCTAGAATGGAACTTTAAAATTGGGATGAGTTCAAGTCATTTCCTGAGTATAGCTCCACAAATCTGTTGTTATTTTTTTCCTATTCCTTCTCAAGATTTCAAATGGAATTTGTAATAAGCTTTGCCTGGACACGACTTGTCACACGGAAGAGACGTGCTTTATATACAGAGACACAAGATTCTCTGTGTATGCTTGACAGAGGCAGCTTTTACCTGACGATACGTACATGTTGGGGTGGCTTCATGGAGAATATGAGATGTGCTTTCTCTTTCTCCAGAGACCATTAACCGAGATAACATTGATTTGGGGGAAAGGTAGACTCTTAACACCTATTTTCTTTCCCCATTTAGTTTAACTTAGAGGCCCGGTTTCACACAAAGAGAATTTTTTTCTAGTGTAACGTGGAATTAGGCTGTAGAATTTGCTGCGGTGGGATATTAAGTGAGGCAATTAACCTAGACTGTTTAGAGGCAAGAATTAGACATTTGCTGTATCTGAATAAGAAGAACATCTCTATTTTCAGGAGCTACTGTGGAATCAAAACCTTCATATTTCCAAATATGGTGCTTGCTAAGCAAAGTGATTACAAAATCAGGTCAAGAAAAAAAATCCTTTGAAGCAGACAATATAAAAAGACATGTCAAGTGAGCTGGTGGTGTAACTTCCTCGAAGGCCACTGCTCTTGGGGCTAGAACATATTCTGAGATCACGGACATAGAGAACAGACTGGTGGTTGCCAAGGGGAAGGGGGTTGGGGGAGGGATGGAGTGGGAGGTCAGGGTTAGCAGATGTAAGCTATTATATATAGAAGGGATAAACAACAAGGTCCTACTGTACAGCACAGAGAACTATATTCAGTATCCTATAAGAAACCATAATGGTAAAGACTATGAAGAAAAGAATGTATATATATTTATATATATATATACACATATATATATACATACGTATATATATACACACACACATGTATAACTGAATCACTTTGCTATACAGCAATAATTAACACAACATTGTAAATCAACTATACTTCAAAAAGAAAAATATTCTGAGGATGGCTAAATCCGCCTGGCTGAGTGCTGCTTCCTTGCTTGGTCTGGCCATTCCTCTTTTGGGAATTCATGGGGATCCAGTAACATGGATGCTGGTTGTCTGACGCTGCCCACTTTGATGTGCTCATGTTATAACAGAATCTTCTCATGAGTGGTGAATGAGAATAGCCCTTTGAGGGCCATTTAAAATCAATAATTCAAAATAGCTGGAGCAAACAATACATATTATATCTTCAGGGTGTGTATTTTGGGGGAATCATATGATTTGGGTAAATTATTCCTGAAGTCATGTTAGACTTCAGGTGTGTTTTTAACTCTAGTAAGTAAAATCTGATCAAGGTTTGAATTGGTATAGACCAAGGATTACAATCTTTCAGACATTGTAGGAGGGGGAAGTGTACCGAACTGGTCCATGAACAGGCCAGAGAAAGAACTTCAACCTTAAAAAAATCAAAGCACCACTGTAGGCCTCATTTTACTAACTAGAGATTAGTTTATATCAACAAGCTGGTTTAAAAACATTCCCTCCCCTTTGCCCGTCAAACCCAGCAATAATTAACAGGAAACAAATGAAACACTCAAATTAGGATAACTCAAGGAAAATTTAAGGAGTTTTATTTATTGATACAAAGGGGTGAGTTCACGGAAACCAGAAGGGATAGTTTAGTAAACTGGAGCTGTAACAATTGAGCTGTTACCACCCCTGGGGCTGAGAGGGGGGTGAAGATGGAGAGGTTACTGAACCAGTTACCAAAGCCACAAGAGGAAAGAGTTTCATAAAATGTGAAAAACATGGTTTGAAAGGACACACGCAGCCCAATGTTCACTGTAGCACTGTTTACAGTAGCCAAGACACAAAAGCAACCTAAATGTCCATTGACAGATGAATGGATAAACAAGATGTGGTACATATATAAAATGGAATATTACTCAGCCATTAAAAAGAATGAAATAATGCCATTTGCAGCAACATGGATGGACCTGGAGATTATCATACTAAGTGAAGTAAGTCAGAGGGAGAAAGACAAATATTATATGATATCACGTATATGTGGAATCTAAAAAAAAATGATACAAATGAACTTATTTACAAAACAGAAACAGACTCACAGACTAGAGAGTGAACTTATGGTTACCAGGGGGAAGGGGTTGGGGGGAGGGGTAGTTAGGGAGTTTGGGATTGACATGTATACACTGCTATATTTAAAATAGATAACCAACAAGGATCTACTGTAAAAAAAAAAAAAAGAATTTATTGGTTTCTAAATTGGTAATAAAATATGCCAAGATTGAAAAAAAAAAGTGTCCTCTCGAGAGATGAATAGTGACTTTTAATTAAGGCATCTGTCATCTCCAGTAAAGCTTACAGGGAAGCAGCCAGGGAGATACACGCCCCTCTTCTCCTTTCTTCCTTCCTCTGATTTCCTGTTAGGACTTCCCACTGGCCAGAGGGCACAGGACCTCTGCTGATGTGGTCCATGATGGTAAGAGTAAAGGTGGAGAGCGCGTCTCCACCAAACACAAGACGTACCGCACACCAACCTAGTTTACCGAGTGAGAACGGAGTCAATCAAATATTTTACTTTCTTGATAACATTCAGCGGAGACCAGCTGCGCTGCAAGAATGGTAGTTTTGAGCAAGTGGGCATTTCCAGAAGGACAGGCTTCTGTGTGAGAATTAGATGCAGCCAGAGGACAGCGCAAGGGGTCTGGGAGGACACGGTAGCCAGGGAAAAATCTTTGCCTGCGTGGGTAAAGGATAAGCCTTGAGGTGGGAGAGCAAAAAAGGATGCTGTACATGACGTTTTGTAGTTGGCAAAAGCACCACAGAATCCACTCCCCTAATTTTGCTATTTGAGGTTGGAGAGGCTATGGGTTAGTTCGGAGTCCCGTGAGGGTCATTGCAGAGGCAGGGTTCAAATCTTGGTTTATTAACTTGCTGTCCACTCAAGTTTTCTCTTTTCAACACTGTCTCCCAAACAGAAATCATCAACTTAACATTCTGCCA
Organism: Eschrichtius robustus; assembly: GCF_028021215.1. Lineage (NCBI taxonomy): Eukaryota > Metazoa > Chordata > Mammalia > Artiodactyla > Eschrichtiidae > Eschrichtius > Eschrichtius robustus. The sequence goes on along the minus strand of NC_090827.1, from coordinate 147,268,123 downwards.
AGACTCCTATTGACAGTGGCTACTGTATGTTTGAGCTACGTTTTTTCTTCTTTTTTTCAAATTGAAGTATAGTTGATTTACAATATTATATTAGTTTCAGATGTACAGCATAGTGATCCAATATTTTTAGAGATTATACTCCATTTAAAGTTACTACAAAATAATGGCCTCATTTCTCTGTGCTCTACAATATAACCGTGTTGCTTATCCTTGTTGCTTATCTATATTTTATACGTAGTAGTTTGTATCTCTTAATCCCCTATCCCTCTATTGCCCCTCCCCCCTTTCCCTCTCCCCACTGGTAACCACTAGTTTGTTTTCTATATCTGTGAGTCTCTTTCTGTTTTGTTATATAAATTCATTTGCTTTACTTTTTAGATTCCACATATAAGTGATAACACAGTATTTGTCTTTCTCTGTTTGACTTATTTCACTAAGCATAATACTCTCCAGGTCCATCCACCTTGTTGCAAATGGCAGAATTTCATTCTATTTTATGGCCAGGTAATATTCAATTATATATTGAATATATAATTCAATGTAATCTTCTTTATCCATTCATCTGTTGATGGATACTCGGGTTGCTTCCATATCTTGGCTGTCGTAAATAATGCTGGTATGAACATTGGGGTGCATGTGTCTTTTCAGATTAGTGTTTTTGCCTTTGTTTTGGGTGTATATCCAGAAGTAGAATTGCTGGATCATATGGTAGTTCTATTTTTTTTTTTTTTTGACGGCACTCCATACTGTTTTCCATAGTGGCAGGGTTACATTTTGACCGCTATTTCCTGTGTTTCGGGCAGAAAAATATACAAACGTATACTTGGAAACTACTTAATGCTCATTATATATAGTTTATCTACCTATCTATTGATCTATCGATCTATCATATCTCTGGCACTGTGCTAGGTGTTAGGATATTTATAAGCGAAATAATAGTCACGGTGTCTGCCCTCAAGTGGTTTACCGCCTACACTGTCTCACGTATAGCCTTGAACATCACCCTCTGTTTTCTGTGGTGTTTCCTTGGTTTTGGTGAGTGCCTACTCCTTAATATTCTCCTGGTCTTCTGGCCTGTCTTCCTCATGGAACCCTCCCTTCCTCCTTGACTCTTTCTTTGGCTTCTGTGATGCCATTTTCTCCTATTTTGCATTCACTCTTGTTCACTGCTGCTTCTCATTCTCTTTGTGGGTTTGAATGTTGGTGTTTCCTGAGTTCTGTTCCCAGACCTTTTCTCTATGGGCTCATTGCCTGAGAGGAGGTGATTTTCCAGAACGGAATTGAGCATGAAAGCTCCAATTCGCTGAACTTAACATTGACTGATCTGGAAGAATCATGAATGCAAAAGAGTGAGACATCTATAAGTGATGTGTGTGCTTCTGAGATGAAAACAGAAAGCACAATAACATCAGAAAGCAAGGACTATGTTGGGAGTTCCTCTGAAAATTACTGGTAGAATGCATTGAGATCTCCCTTTGGAGCTGAAATGCCATTAAAAAAAAATCATAATGGCTACAAAACCTTGGAACTCATGAAAATTTATAAACAGAAAATAGAGATATTGAAGAAATGACCTGAGGTGGAGAAAATAGCACCTTAGACAAAATTATAAATGATGCATAAAAGTAAGAAAAATATGAAGTTGAAGTTCCACCATATTCCACACTGAGCATATACCTATTAAGCTGAGTAATAAATGAAGATGTGTTTTTGGCACACAGCTTCTGCCCTAGAGGTACAAAAGTATGCCGTGTAAGTTAGTTACTGAATGAATAAGTTAAGACAGAGATTAGGTCATAGTCAGTTTATTTGTTCTACCATTTTGCTTTTTATTCGCATTGGACATTTTTTTACCTGCTTTCTCCTTTCTGATGTTTCAGAGTACACACAGTGATATGAATTCCGAGATATCTGATACAAGAAGGTTGGTGGTGAGATTTACCCAAAGAATCAAGCTTTGAGAAATTGAAATCTTACAATAAACCTATATCATCATATGACATAAGCAGATCTTCAATGAGCGTTCCCCGGCGAAACATACAATTATACACACAGGGTGGGAACAGCAACGCAGACAGTACCCCTGAAGCCAGCTCCGTATGCTTGTCTAGCTGGAACCTCACTTTTTGTCAGCCTTTTTGAGACCACACAGTTTTCCTGGATTTTGCTTCCAAAGAAAGGAGGCTGCCTTTGCCAGGCTATGAGACTTTAAAGAAGATTACTAAGCTTAGTTGCCATTTTAGGATTCAGACATTCATTCCATGCTCTATTACCTAGAGAGAGGGGAAAAAAATGAGACAGACTTTTCATGCTCATAAAGAACAACGGGCATTAAAGCTAATGGACAGAAGGAGAGATTTGGGCTGTGGACTTGCCTCGTGCGGGACGGATGTTACACCTTTTTGCTGTGTCTTTGCTGATGGAAAGGCAGTGACTGGCTGAATACTCCCATGGGAGTGGGCGTGAGTACCACCCCCTGGCCTCATCTGGGGGTCAAGATATAAAAGTGGGTGCTTAGAAAGTCAGCAGGTCTGATTCATATCCTCAAGGCAGTACTTATGAGGCATTTTTGGCCCATCAAATGGCTCGTGATAAAGTACAGTGGTGCAATTTGTATTTTTACTGCAGGCCAATTAAGAAGGGGGAGAGAGAGTGGTAAGTAAAATGGTATGTCCTTGCAAAGCAGAAACAACAGTCATAGCAGCAGGAGGAGAGGGGAAAAAAAAGACACACAGAAAGGAAATAGCCAGCCACTTAAAGCAGTTAAAAGGGTCAGGCAGCTCGTGCCATGTTGCCCACCCCCTGCCAGAAAATCCCTTTTCCTGCTGGTTTGTACGGCAGTGGAGATTTTCAACAGGGAATAATTGTGTGGTAACGTATGTTCATCCAGACATAGATTGGTGAGCTTAAAATCAAATAGTATTTTTTTTAAAAAAACGTCACTGGAAGAGGAAATAATGTTTCTCGACATTCTTTTTTTTTTTTTTTTTTTTTTAAAGAGCAGGTGATATACAAGCTGGCTTTTTATTTTTATTTTTATTTATTTAAACACTATTTTATTTATTTATGGCTGTGTTGGGTCTTCGTTTCTGTGTGAGGGCTTTCTCTAGTTGTGGCAAGTGGGGGCCACTCTTCATCGCGGTTCGCGGGGCCTCTCATCATCATGGCCTCTCCAGACGCGCAGGCTCAGTAATTGTGGCTCACGGGCCCAGTTGCTCCGCGGCATGTGGGATCCTCCCAGACCAGGGCTCGAACCCGTGTCCCCCGCAGCAGCGGGCAGACTCTCAACCACTGCGCCACCAGGGAAGCCCCTGTTTCTCGACATTCTTATCAGAGTGCTCTAAGGCTTGCATTCTCCTGTTTTGTGATTTACCCTTCCCTCCTATGTCTGTTTCTATTCTGCCTTTAGAAAGCCTGGGAAAAAAGCTTTTGAAAAAATTTAATCATTTGATTACTATTTTTTTCCAGCTTCACTGAGGGCAAGTTTTTGAGTGTGGGTTTGTAAAAACGCACCCTTTCTCTAATGTTCGGGGTACACTACCTACTCCATGAAATTCTCTTGGGGCCTGTCCTCACCAGGCTGCTGCTTTTTTTTTTTTTTTTTTAACATCTTTATTGAAGTATAATTGCTTTACAATGGTGTGTTAGTTTCTGCTTTATAACAAAGTGAATCAGCTATACATATACATGTATCCCCATATCTCCTCCCTCTTGCATCTCCCTTCCTCCCACCCTCCCTATCCCACCCCTCTAGGTGGTCACAAAGCACAGAGCTGATCTCCCTGTGCTATGCGGCTGCTTCCCACTAGCTATCTATTTTACGTTTGGTAGTGTATATATGTCCATGCCACTCTCTCACTTTGTCACATCTTACCCTTCCCCCTCCCCGTGTCCTGAAGTCCATTCTCTAGTAGGTCTGCGTCTTTATTCCCGTCTTGCCACTAGGTTCTTCATGACCTTTTTTTTTTTTCCTTAGATTCCATATATATGTGTTAGCATGTTGTATTTGTTTTTCTCTTTCTGGCTTACTTCACTCTGTATGACAGACTCTAACTCCATCCACCTCACTACAAATAACTCAATTTCGTTTCTTTTTGTGGCTGAGTAATATTCCATTGTATATATGTGCCACATCTTCTATATCCATTCATCCGATGATGGACACTTAGGTTGCTTCCATGTCCTGGCTATTGTAAATAGAGCAGGCTGCTTCTTAACTTGCTCTTATTTCCTTTGGGTGCCTGGGATTGCTGGAGAATAGGAATAAGAAGAGAGAGCAACAGGAAGGGAGGGATGGATAAAAGGGGAAATAAATCAGGGATTACTTAACGAAGCAAGGAAGAGAGAGAGGAAGGAGGAAAGGTAGAATCAATGGAAAATGTTAGTAATTTGAACAACCAAGAATAACATCTTGCTACTTAAAACGAACGATGGGAAACAAATTCATCAATCCTGCTGACTGCCTGTGGGAGGAGGGGCAGAGTAGGAGAGTTAGGGTAAATACGCCCAGTTTATGAATATCTGAATGTATCTGGTCACTTAAGACATAATGATTGCTCCTGAGACAGGGGAAAAAAGGAGGAGAAATTTTCCAGGTAATTTAAGCCCTAAATGCTACTATTGAAAAAAACAGGGGTGTAACAGAGTTAGGAATAGGGGTGACATATCCATTTCCAGCTGCCTGTTTAAGCTGATGGAATTCCCTGGCTGTTTTGCACATTCTATTTCTTTTTTAAAGAAGTTTTAATATTTTATTTTATTTTTTAAAATTTTTTGGCCGTGCAGCATATGGGATCTTAATTCCCCGACCAGGGATCAAATCCGCGCCCCCTGCATTGGAAGCGCGGAGTCTTAACCCCTGGACCGCCAGGGAAGTCCTGCACATTCTATTTTTTTTTTTTTAATTTTTATTTATTTATTTATTGCTGTGTTGGGTCTTCGTTTCTGTGTGAGGGCTTTCTCCAGTTGTGGCGAGCGGGGGCCATTCTTCATCGCGGTGCGCGGGCCTCTCACTGTCGCGGCCTCTCCCGTTGCGGAGCACAGGCTCCAGACGCGCAGGCTCAGTAGTTGTGGCTCACGGGCCTAGTTGCTCCGCGGCATGTGGGATCTTCCCGGACCAGGGCTCGAACCCGTGTCCCCTGCATTAGTAGGCAGACTCTCAACCACTGTGACACCAGGGAAGCCCTGCACATTCTATTTTGACTTCACTTTTTCAAACACAATTTCAAGCTTTATCTTTTTACCTGATTATAAAAATGCAACCCAAGTATCAGCCCTGTGCTTTCCTGACGCAAGTATCCCAGTGCTGTAGTCTCAGGGGCAGACGGTCCTTTTCTGAGTTGTGCCCCTGGCATCTGCCTGAGTCACACACAACGCATGGGTTCTTCTGGGTGAAAAAGAGTGGCCATGTGAAAAGTGAGAGGGGTAAGCAGTAGCTGTGTCTCAGGATCTGGATCTCAGGTTATCTATGAAAGTGTATCTCAGAGCTAATTCCAACGAATATGAAGATCTTCTGCAAGTAAACAATCATTAGCAAGCAGGAGCAAAACCACACAATACATCTAACCTATTCTATAAATTCACTGAAGTCCTGTAATTTCTCCTCTTAGAGACTCCAACCATCACTTCAGTGAAAGGTTCACTTGAAACCCCACTGAATTCTCGAGACAACCTTCTCTCGCCCTTCATTTCATCAGTAGGCACCTGGGAGTCTTTAAACTTGTGGCTGGATGCAGGACTATTTAGGAATCTAGACTCATCCCTGAAAATATAGCCCTCAGGCTGCTCTAGTTACCTGTTGCCCTGTTGGTGCAAAAGGAAGAGGTGTCTCTAAAACGTTTTAGCCACTTCACGAATTTGAATTCTACAAATTTCACCAGTGATTGCCCATTTCTAATATCCATTACGCTCATTAACAACCCATTAATTTCTCCTATGAAAACCCATTTCTGAAATTCAGTATGCTAATTAGCAGAACCATTTCTTGTTCATTAGAGATGTGGATTACAGAAGGGCTTTTAGTAACTCCCTCTGGAGTGTGGTGTTTCTGATAAAATGCTAGCTGACCGCCCCAGGGTGTGGATTCCTGATTAGAACAATTGTCTTCTTCTAGGGTGTAGCCTAAACTAGAAAGAAAAAAACCCATGCATATCTATATTATACTATATTGCTAAAGTATTTAGTAAGTTATGGATACGATAGGTCATGTGAATACAAATCTTTTTATTGTAAGTTTAAATGGCTATATAATATTAATTGTGTGTGTGCCACAATAACGAATTCCCTTTTGTTTGGGCATTTATTGGAGCGTCCTTATATTTACTCACCTGTTTGGTTTCTTCCTTAAGATGAATTCCTAGAAATGGAATTGCTGAGTCAAAGATATGCATGTTTTAGATACACACTACTATACACAGAGTAAACAACAATGTCCTACTGTATAGCACAGGGAACTATATTCAATACCTTGTAATAACCTGTAATGGAAAAGAATCTGAAAAAGAATATATATGTGTGGGTGTGTATACCTGAATCACTTTGCTGTACACCAGAAACTGACACAACATTGTAAATCAACTATACTTCAGTAAAAAAGAGATATGCATGTTTAAATTTTGATATATGGTGCTACTGCTTTCCAAAAGGGCTTATCTAGATTTAGATGAAGGGGCATATGAGAATGTGCATTTTCTTAGGCACCTGTCGGTATTGGTATTGTCAGTATTCTTCATCTTTGCCAGTCTCTTGGTAATCTCACTCAGCCTCATGGCCTTGAATTCCACCTCTATGCTGGTGATTCCCAAATGTCCATCTCCAGTTCAGGGAGGGAAGAGAGCATGGGAATGTACCTTGTAGATCCAGCTGACTCTTTGACATCTCCACTTAGATGCTTAGTATCTAAATCTGTTTCATTCGTAGCTTTCCCATCACAGTTAACAGCTACTCCATCCTTTCTGTTGTCAAAAAGCTTGATGCCACCTTTGACTCATCGCTCAGACATTCAATCCTTTGCTGTCACATGGCCCAAGTCACTGATATCTCTCACCTGGATCAATGCAGTAGTCCCCGAACAGGTTGTCTTACTTCCAGGACAGTCTGGTCTTCACGTGGAAGCCGGAGTGATTCTGAGAAGTTGTGAGATAACATCACCCCTTAGTCAAGACCCTCCAGTGTCATCCCAACTCATTCATAGTAAAAAGCCTGAATCCTTGCAGTGGCCCACAGGGCCTGGGCGATATTGACCACTCCCACCTATGTCCACTCTTACCCTTGTCTTCTCCCCCTCTGGCCGCATTGGTCTCTTTGTTTGCAGATCAAAGTCTCAGAATTTCACAGTGGCTCAAAGCTCTGCCAGGATCACTAGCCTGGCTTGCTAGGGAGACCTTCCCTGATGATCCTATTTAAAATGCCACCTGTCCCATCCTTAGTAGCCTTCGTCCCCCTTTCCAGCTTTATTTTTTTTCATAACACTTCTCTAGTATATTATGTAGCTTACATATTCATCTTGTTTATTGCTTATCTGGACCCAGTGGAGTGTAAATGTCACAAGGATAGAACTTTTTTTTTTCTGATTTCTTTATTCCTGGATCCCCAGCTCTTAGCATAATGCTTGTCACATAATGGACACTTGACAAACATTTTAAAAAATTTTTATTATTATTTATTTTATTTATTTATTTTTGGCTGTGTTGGGTCTTTGTTGCTGTGTGCGGGCTTTCTCTAGTTGTGGCGAGCGGAGGCTACTCTTCGTTGCGGTGTGTGGGCTTCTCATTGCAGTGGCTTCTCTTGTTGCAGAGCATGGGCTCTAGGCACCTGGGCTTCAGTAGTTGTGGCTCGCGGGCTCTAGAGCGCAGGCTCGGTAGCTGTGGCGCACGGGCTTAGTTGCTCCGCGGCATGTGGGATCTTCCCTGACCGGGGCTTGAACCCGTGTCCCCTGCATTGGCAGGTGGATTCTTAACCACCGCGCCACCAGGGAAGCCCGACAAACATTTTTTGAGGAAATAAAGGAATGAATCTGATAGGAAAGAAATTAAACCTCATTTTTATTTGCATTTTTTGATTATTAGTGGGTGAAATTTTAATAATTTTACTTGTACAGAAGGCCTGTCTGAGCTTAATAATCAGTTCACAAAGCATGAAGGAAAAAATTGGTAGTTTGATTACAAATTTAAAACATCTGCATGGAAAAACATCCTTACCACAAATGGGACTGACAAACAGGAAAGCTAGTTGCAATACGTATTTCAGAAAGAAAGGTCAGTAGCCCTAATACACAAAGAGTGCTTACAAATCAATAAAAAAGATGAACCCTATAATAGAAAAATGAAGGTGAACTGGCCATTCATAAACAAGGAATGTAAAGAAGGTATCTGGAAAATGTTTATAATCACTTCATTTTTTCTTAAATGTGCCTGCTTTGAGTCAGAGAGAATTTTCATTTCCTCTTGCTTTGAATGTCATCTTCCCTGAATTTAATTTCCAAGAAACTTTCATACCTTCTCTGACAACCACAGTGGATGTCCAACTGTTTTTCCCAGAGCAAATAGAACCCCGTATCCTGTCTCCCTGTTCTACAATCGCCTTCCCCCCTTTCCCCTCCTTACCCTCCAGAATACTCTATTATCATGGACAAAACTCCCCAGAGCTCTACTGCTGGCTGCAATGCTTTCCTTCACCATCAAGAAAGAATTGGAATGTGAAGACTGACACCATGCTTATATACTGAGTAACAGTGCTATTACAAATATTTTCGAATCACACAAAATGTGCAGATTTGCTATTTCAACAACGATAAAGACCTGCTCAGCTTGCATAGCATTTAATGAACAAACGTGCCAGGAATGCTGACTGACATTATTTGGCTGTCGAGTTTCCCAAGCTTATTTTGCACGAAGTTTGTAAACTTATGCTCTGAAATTATTTTTCTTTCATGCAGGCCAAGTGCAGCGCCCTTGTCTCACTTTGGAAAAAGCATTGTGTCTTATCTTCAACTATGTATCTCCAAAGACAAGGAGAGATGAAATAAGAGAGAATCACTAGCCAGGAAACGCAGGAGTGGAAACGGGTAGCAGGCAGAATGAGCATAGACTACTAAACAAAGATGGTTTGGAGACTTTGATAAGGAGAGAATCCTCTGGCAGACACCCACTCTCCACTCTAATTGGACCACTCCAAAATTCCCAGAAGAGTGTGGTAAACAGAAGAGCACTGCCATCCCCTTCTCCCCGCCCCATGTCCACGTCTAATCCCCAGAACCAGTGGATATGGTATTTTGCACGGCAAAGGGGACTTTGCAGATGTGATCAAATTAAGCATCTTCAGATGGGAGAGGTTATCCTGGATAATCCTGGTGGACCCAGTGCAATCACAAGGGGGTTTTTAAATGAAAGATGAAGGCCAGAGAGTCAGAAGCAGAAAAGCAGAGATGGGAGTGATGCAGTTGCTGGCCGGGGCCCGCAGACCAAGGCATGCAGGCGGCCTCTAGACGCTGGAAACGCAAGGAAACATTCTCCTTTTGAGCCTCTGAAAGGAACACAGCTCTGCAACACCTGTGTGAGCCCTGTAAGACCTCTTTTGGACTTCTGACCTCTTGAACTGTAAGATAATAAATGTGTGTTTTTTCGAGCTACTGAATTTGCTGTAATTTGTGACAGCAGGAAGAGGAAATTGATACAAAGAGGATAAATCTTTTGTCATTTCACTGCTAATGCTCATCTTTAATGTCAACTTGGAATATCTGGAAGGTGTGATGGGAAGTAGGGCCCCTCTCGGGGGCGCCTTCCATTCGAGGTCACATCCTGAGGTCCATGGGTCTTGGGTCTGGCTGCATAGCAGAAGCACCTGTGGATCTTTGAAAAACCATGGATGCCCAGCTCTTGCCCATACCTACTGAATTGCACTTGCCAGCAATGGGGGTCTAGTCTTGAGTACTTTATTCTTAGGCTCCAGAGGTGACAGTGACACTAGGAAACAGGGTCTCCGGTAGTTAGTTGCAGCTGCTGCCCAAACTGTCTCAGCCCACAAGACAGACCTTCCCAAAGGGGCGCCCTCCAGTTGGACAGAAAATCCACTGTCCTCGCCCCATTGCCAGCTCAGAACAGCCCAGGCCAACCTGCCGAAGCACTTCCCCCCTAAACTTCTCCCTACAGCCCACGGGGAGGAAGTCATGGTGAGGGAGATCCAAGGATGATATTTTCTCCATCTTGGGTGCCTGGCTCTGCATTATATGGTTAGTTTTGGTTTTTTTTTTTCTTATTTTCTCTTTCCTTTTTAAGAAAAGAAATTAGAAAGAACAGAAGAAAAGAGAGCGTGTAGGTACCTAAAAATGTTACTTTGTAGGAGAAATCTGATGGTACTCTTTTTTTAAAAATTTGAAAAAATATTTATTGAAATATAGTTGATTTACAACGTAGTGTTAGTTTCAGGTGTACAGCAAAGTGACTCAGTTATACATATATATCTATATAAATATACATATTCATTTTTTACATTCTCTTCCACTATATGTTATTACAAGATATTGAGTATAGTTCCCTGTGCTATACAGTAGGTCCTTGTTGGTTATCTACTTTATATGTAGTAGTGTGTATATTTTAATCCCAAACTCCTAATTTATCCCCCCCTGCCACGTTTGGTAACCATAAATTTGTTTTCTATGTCTGTGAGTCTATTTCTGTTTTATAAATAAGTTCATTTGTATCATTGTTTTAGATTCCACATATAAGCAATATCATTGATATTTGTCTCTCTCTGACTTGCTTCACTTAGTATGATCATCTCTAGGTACAGGGTAGCCTATAAGATGTTTGATACAGCAGGGATCTTAGAAATGGAAGCACAGCTGTACAGGGGTCCAGCCATAGAACAGGAGTGGGGTTCCAGCCAGGCGGCTGGGCTGAAACCATTGTCAGATACTCCCCCACTGGCTCCTCATCCCTTCTGATGTTCTGTATCCCATGCCCTATAACTGTCCTATAAGTGTGAATATTTTTTTGCCAGTCTCCCTGGTCAAAAAAGAAAAAAAAAAAAAAAAGAAGAGGTTGGCTCCCTGTGCTCTTATATGACGTCACACTCATGTATGATGTCATTGTTCTAAAATTAGTTACAGAGAAGGAAGATAGAGAGTTGGGTAGATCATTAAGTCCGAAAGAAATCGACCCCTCACTATTTCGAAGATTCTGAGGTTTGACCTGAAGAGAGTGCTTTTTTCTTCTCCGTGAATGCCCAGGGTCGGGGAAGTACAGGGCGATTTTGTGGCTTCCCAGAGCTCTGGTTTCCAGAGGGGAACCCAAGAAGGGAGAGTGGAGGTGCCACTCTGGTGCCTGCAGGGAGGGGGCGGGGAGGGGGTTTCTGGATGAGTTAAGGGTCATGGGGTTATTGTTAGTGTCTGGCCAGGGGACAACGGGGCTTACTAGGTTTCCAGAATTGATCCAAGCAGTAGATGTGTCTAAGGATGTCTCAGAAACAAGATCCTGGAAATTTAGGGGGAGGAAAAATAACCTTCGGATCTTCTTTGATTCAGGAAAAAGGCCAACTGAAATCTTTCTCCTGGGTTTGTAACTCACGTTTTCATGACACCAAAAGCTTTTCTAGACTATTTTTTTTCCTTGATGCAAAACTTTAATTCTTGGGCAAGTCTTCAAAGAAGGAGAGACATGGAAAAGAAAGTGTGAACTTTCTTGGAGGCTCCCAAGATAGGTTCCTTATCAAAGTGGATAAATGTGTTATTCTCATTTTCTTCGTTGAGGAAAGCATTATTTATTTGCAGGAGAAAAGGACACATTTGTTGGTTGATGGCTCTGTTACCATGGAAACATAAATTTTAAAAATAAGAAAAATGTTTTAGTACATTAATTTTTAGATCTCAGACACCAGCCTACTTTTCCCTTGAGGCATGACATGGCAGAAGGAAGACACAGCCCTGACCAGAGGCGAACCCAAACCCTCCCTTTCTCTCCTGCCTCACAGATTGGCCAGAAATGCATTTTCAACACACACACTTTGAACGTGAGTAGGTTGCCTTGGGTGCATATAGAAAAATCTTTAGGCTCCACGTGAGCTTTGCAAATCTTTGCACGTTGCCTGTGGGACTTGATTGAATAGATAGAGAGAAGTCATTGGAATCGCTGGCAGACCACTGTCAAGATTTCCAAGTGGATGCTTTATTCAGTCCTCTAGATGTTGTAATTAGCTCCGCTCTGCCTTCCTTGTGGGTGTGATATGGTGGAAATTGGGATGGTGTTAAGATATTAAAAAGCTTAATTAAAGTAACCCCAGTATTATTTTGTGCTCATATTTAAACATCCCACTGCATTCACTTGTGTGGAGAGACTGTATCCTGTGGAAGGGGGAGCTTACCATGGCACTGAAGATGAGTAGAGGCTGTGGAATCAGGCATGCCTGGTTCTCGATGTTTCCTCTCCCTCTAACTAGTTTGATCACCTGGGGCAGGTGACATCTATTTAAGCCTTGATTTCATCATCTGAAAAAGGGGGATAATCTTACATCGCAGTGATTTTCTATACATGTAAAGAGATAATACTGTCTGTATAAAATGCCTAGCACCTTGCTAAGCTCTCAGTGAGTCCTTGGTATAGCGTGGCTATGATTATAAACATCGCTGAAATATACCAAATGTGTCAGGTGCTTCACAACGCTTCACGTGGAAGGGGGGGGGGCCCTTCTGTGGGTTCACAGGGCTTCCCCATTCCTCAGAGAAGACCCCCCAAATCCCTGCTCTTTTGTTTACAGTTCTATTGGAAGCTAGTTAAACACCATCACATTTCACTTTAATGCCAGTGTAAATTTGAAAATATTTCACTGAATTCTCCTTAATAAATGCACTTCTCTCTTTTTTATTTATTCAAGCAATATTTCTTGAGGACCCATTATATGCCAGGCCCTGTGCTAGGTGCTGGGGATAAAATGATGAATAAGATAGAAATGGCTTCTGCTCTCATGGATGTTACAATGTAGTGGGGACGAAAAAATATCAGTGAACAGGCAATTACAAGGCAGTGAATGAATCCAGGGCTCTGGCAGGAGTATGGCGCTGCTGGAGCATTTTGCTGGGGCACCTAACTCAGGGCTGGGGGGTTATCTCTGGAGTGGGATCATTTTTAGAACCATCTCAGAGCTGGAGGTCTATTCTGGGGCCCTTCTCACCCTGCTGGTGCTGCCCTGAATTGCTAGAATTCATTCATTTATGCCTTCAATCAATCATTCATTCATTCATTCATTCATTCATTCACTCAGTGTTCATCAGTGCCTGCGTGTTCCCAGGCTTTGTGCCAAGCACTGGGAAAACCACGGTGAGTGAAACAGATGCAGTCCCTTCCTTTACCAAGCTGACGGGGTTAGCGGAAAGTGGGATGGTCTAGAAATAAACAGAAGAACTACCCAGGATGGAGAAGTGAAGGGAGCTGAGATCATCCAGCAGGTGGACTTCATCTCTCCAGGGGAGGGGTTTGGGCTCTGCGCTGACACCTGAGGGGGAATAGGATTCAGGTGGGGTGAGGGGAGAGGCGGAAGCCGGGCGTCCCAGGCGGAGGGAGCGGCATGGCGTGTGGGAAGGTCCCGAGGTGAAGGAGAGCCTGGCCCTCGGAGGGATGGACAGAAGGTGGGACTTGCCGGACGGTGGATTGGGGGAGCGGGGAGGGGGGGGTGGGGAGACTAGACCTGGGCAGCCCTGGCCCGAGGAAGGCATTCCTATCCTTCCAAGCCTTTGGGGCTGGGCGGACTTGATCCCCGGTTAGCCCTTCCCATCCCCACCGCCTCTTCAGTTCTTCTCCGGTTCTCAGTTTGTTAGGGAACGAGTGAGGCTTTCTCCAGGAATTTAGGGCTCTCCTTCTTGGAGGCTGCTATGATGAGTTGCCCATCTGCCCCTCCAGGAGTGAAAGACTTATTTTCCCAACTGCCCAAATGCTGCTGACAGAGAGCTCAGCTTTCCGCTTCCTTTGGGGACTGCTTGGGCTCTAGAGATCCACCTCGCCCACTTTCAGGGTGGTCCACAGCCCGTGACCGAGGGCTATAGGAGTATAAAGGCCTGACCGCCTCATCCCAACTTGGGACAACTCTGAAGGGTCATCCCAGCTTCTCAGCTCCAGGGGTCCCTGAGGGGTTGGCTGAGGTCCTCCTTGGGCCACATTGCTGCCCAGTGTCTTCCTCTGCCCCCTCATGCTTCCTTCCCACCCCCACCCCTTGTACAGGTGGTGTTCCCAAGGGTGCCCCTTAACCAGCGTTCTCCCTCAAAGTTGGCTTCCCCAGGAACCTAACTTGGGATACCCTTAAAATTCACCCCGTGAGAACAGAGTACAGATATATGAACATCACTTAATAAGAACAGACCGATTCCTAGGAAAGCAAGGATTCGGTTATAACTTGACAGAATTTCTCAAGGAGGAGGAGGGTTGTTCAGTCACGGGTAGAGAGAGCAAAGAGGTTCACAGAAATCTCCCCACCTCAAAGTCTCGTCCAAGCGAGAGGATACCTCAGCCAGTCGAATTCAGGCCTGATTCACGAGGCCGTCCCTATTGCGTTAACTAGATCCGTGATAAGCCATCATCATGAGATGCCATGAAAGCTGCATCTCAGGACGTATATTCTGATTCCATGTTCACCAACCCCCTACTGGTTACGGGCTGACTTCCCTATGGGTCAGCAGAAAGGGGAGACTGGGGTGGATAGTTTTCACGTGGCAGGTCAATTTTTGTTGGAAATTAGTGCTTTGGGATTCCGGTTTTATACATGATTGCTGTTCCTCAGCTACCTCTGACATAGACCGGTGTCCACTCTTTGTGCAGTGAAGTGTCTCTTTGGAGACAGTCAGCTGACCGTTCCCTGGAGGCAACACACTAACTCGCAGTTCTCTGAATAAGCTGGCTTTTTTTCTTTAAAAATCCACACCCATATTTCTGGAATCTGTTTGGACCGATCCATCCTTTGCATTATAGTCTTGAAATTCACCTGGCTGGCTTTTACTAAACTCATGAATGAAAGGTGTTTTAAGTATTGTTTATGTGCAGGGGATGTGGGTGTCATAATCTAATGGACCTTCTCTAATTGTTTGGGGGGTGGTGGCGTAAGAAGATGTTTAGAGCAATCAGCATATCAGAGTGATGGGTGAGGGGTTAAGGGCCAGTGAAGCTGGGCTTGAATTCTAGATCTGCCGTTGAGTAGCTGTGTGGCTTGCTAAGATTCCTTTCCTGCTCTGTGCTTCAACCTCCTCACAGGTTGTTGGGAAAAAGAAAGTGCTCAGAGTGATGCCTGGCACATGAAAGCACTCAGTACGTGAAAACTACTCTTATTATAGAAAAAAGGCACCACAATAACCATTCATATTGCAGCCGTTTCCACGGTGCTGCAGAAGCTTGGTTTCAGGGGGCTTGTATGCATTTTAAGTGCTATAATAAATAAAACTTTGATGCTCCCATCCCAAATAGATTTTCAAGGTCTCTTAGGATGCAAAGCGGTAAAATAGATCTCTTAACACGTCCCCAGGTCGGAGAGTCAGGTCTGACGGAAGGGCTGGAGCGGTGGTGTCTATGATTGTCGGTCGCCATCGGCTGGGAGGACCTCTGCAAATGTGCAAACGTGCTAAATCTGTGGCATGTGGCGTCGTTTTCCCTCTCCATCTCTCCCCAATTGCGTTTTTTAAAGTAATGCACTTAATTTTCATGAGCGTTTTAAGCCCAAATTAGATCTTACGTTGTAAACACTGAAGAAGCTGAGAAAGATCTTGTTAACAAAAGCAAATTACCAAACTCCCAGAAATCGGAATCAGACCCACAGAATTCAAACTTAGACGAAGTCTGTGCCCACCAAATTCATCCCAGTTCATTTCTGCAGGATTAAAGTAAATGCAGGCTCTCTGAGCTGCCAGCAGATCTGTGACCATGGTCTCTAATTGCAGCCGCCTTTAGACCTTGAGCAGGTCAATGGAGGCACAATGGTGTCAGGGATCATTTGTCTTTTATGCATTTCTCTGGTGTGATATATAATCCCTTGCTGAAAAGGGTCCTTGTCGGTGTCAGCTTCTTTCCAACCGTAATGGAATAAAGAACTGGTGATTCTTTACGTCTCTCTCCTTCGTCCTGCATAATGTGGGCCAAATGGAATAGCCCACCTCTGTTAAGGTGGCGATGGGGGCATTCGACCCATAAATGATTCTGGGCTTGCTTTATGCTGTGATAGGGCTCAGCTGCATGTGCAGATGCTCCTGAAATCTTGCCACACTATAATATCGTGTGGAATAGCCAGAGAGCTGTTTTCCACTTTGCATTTTAAGTCATACTTTCTCTGCTCACTCTTGAGAGAGCTAAGCACCTCCAATGGGGTGGAGTAAAGAGATCTGAAGAAGTAATGGTGCTGTCTTGAGATGCAGGAGCCAGGGAGGGTGAAGAACTAGTTGCTCTGTGTCTGAACGTATCAGAAGTCCTCTGCTAAAGTGCAGATGGTCAGGTGGTCAGCAGGGGTTGATAGGAAGACACACACGCAGAGCAGGTATGCAGCACAACCCTGCCCGCAACATTTCAGGTGTGCGCTAAGAAGGCACAGGGTTTCTGCCCTCTTGACTTTATAGTCTGTTGCCTTTGCCTGCCCCGCTTTTTCCCTCCCTCCCCACCCCAGGCTGTTTGTAGACTTGAAGCACTGAGGGATTGGGATGCTTCCAATAGAAAGAATGTGGGGAACCTTAGTCAGGTGGTGCCATGGTTTGGTGTAGCTT
This sequence comes from Eschrichtius robustus, assembly GCF_028021215.1. Lineage (NCBI taxonomy): Eukaryota > Metazoa > Chordata > Mammalia > Artiodactyla > Eschrichtiidae > Eschrichtius > Eschrichtius robustus. The sequence goes on along the minus strand of NC_090827.1, from coordinate 147,251,400 downwards.
CAGGAAGTATCTCTCTTTAAGCCAGGAATTTCTGCCCTCTCCCTGCCCACTATCCAGGGTCGCATCACTGTACATCCATCCGTGGGAACTCCGTTTTGGGATACAGCAGTACCAGGCAGAATGAACCCATGTGTGAATGTGAGTCTGTATATCCCAGCTCCTTCCTCCCAGTGTAGGGGGGGAGGAGGAGCTCTCTGGACTTCAGCTGCTCTCTCCTCGGCATCCTTTATCTCTCTCAAGGCTGCATCGCACAAGTATCTCCTCCTGTTCTGAAATCCACTTACCTCCATTTGCTCTTCCTGAGTCCCTCCCTCCCTCCAGTTTCCTTTCTTTTCTAATCATTATATAACTCAGGTAGACAAATAGCCCACATGTAAGCTATTATGTAAGTAAAGATGAGAGTCTGCTGAAAAGGTCAGCGATTGTGGAGAAATTAATGGGCAAAGCTTCAAGGAGGAGGTGGACCTTGAGCTTCTTTTATTTTTTTAAATTTATTTATTTTGAAGGTGACCTTCATTTTATTTTATTTTTATTTTTTTAATTTTAAGTTTTTAAAATGAAGTATAGTTGATTTACAATGTTGTGTTAGGTGTACAGCAAAGTGACTCAGTTATACACACACACACACACACATATATATATATTCTGGGAGGGATGGGGTATATATATATACACACACACACACATACATACTCTGGGAGGGATGGGGTGTATATATATATATATATATATATATATATATACACATACATACATACTCTGGGAGGGATGGGGTGTATATATATATATACACATACATACATATTCTGGGAGGGATGGGGTGTATATATATATTACATACATACTCTGGGAGGGATGGGGTGTATATATATATATACACACATACATACATACTCTGGGAGGGATGGGGTGTATATATATATATATATACACATACATACATACTCTGGGAGGGATGGGGTGTATATATATATTACATACATACTCTGGGAGGGATGGGGTGTATATATATATATATATATATATATATATATATATATATATATATACATACATACATATTCTGGGAGGGATGGGGTGTATATATATATTACATACATACTCTGGGAGGGATGGGGTGTATATATATATATATACACACATACATACATATTCTGGGAGGGATGGGGTGTATATATATATTACATACATACTCTGGGAGGGATGGGGTGTATATATATACACATACATACTCTGGGAGGGATGGAGTATATATATATATATTACATACATACTCTGGGAGGGATGGGGTGTATATATATATACACACATACATACATACTCTGGGAGGGATGGGGTGTATATATATATTAATACATACTCTGGGAGGGATGGGGTTGGCTGATGGAAGGAGGAAGAATATCCCGTGTTGACAAAGATGGTCCAGGTTTATAGTCCCAGAGGTCTGGGGTTGAATCTTGGCCTCCACAGTCGTTTAGCTCTGTGGCATTGGCAAAATGACTCCAGCTCTCTGAGACTCAGGCTTCTCTCCTGTAAGATGGGTATAATCATACCTGGCTTCCATGGTTGCGGGATAAGTGAACAAGCACATAATTAAAAGTCTATTACGAGCCAGGAAGGATGCAAACAGATTAATGGTGTCGGTGGTTCTCACAGAGTGGTCAGAGGAGGTTCCTAGGATGTGGGAATGTCATCACAGCTCCTGGCACAGAGTAAAATGAGCTCTTGGTAGGTGATTTTCTCTAAGGGACACTTGCACGAGGACGGGAGAATTAGGGAAGAGCTGTGGGAGAAGAGCACATCTGGTAGCAAGGGGGACTGTTGTAGCAGTGGACTCTCCTGCTTTCCCATCACGCCCTTTTTCTTCTAGAAAGGTAGGTTCACGTATAGCTTCAGGAGGAGGAATTTGTTGGTTCACCAAGTGTCCTTGGCCAGAACGCCCTCTCTACCCCCATCAGCGTGCCATCCACCATTGTGACGAGGCGGAGAGGGTGCCCGTTAAACATCTCGACCTTGGAAAGAACGCAGCCAGTGCTGTGGCATTATTAATAACATGGTTACTGGGCTTTGGATTCACGGAGTGTTTTCTCTCAAGTGCTCAGAGGAGACGTGGTCACAGGGTTTGTCATTATCGTCTCTTGGGAGAGAAAGAGGAACACCAAGACATGGAAGGCATTTGCTAGAAATTTCATGGCTGGAATCAACCAGGCCTTTCACGTGGGTTCTTGTCGCCAGTTCAGGACATGAACCGCTGGGCTGTTTGCTTTAGGCGGCTACTTGGATGCCGCCTCCTTCTCCTCTGGCTACTTCGTCCTCATCCTCTCCAGGCTCAGCCAGCCCACAGCCCGGAGGTCCTGTCTGGGCTTGTCAGCTCCCCACCAGGGTTAGACAGGGCTGCACTCTCTTCTTAGGATAGTCAGAGGACTGGGAAACGAGATGGAGAGATTTTCTTGACAGCCGTAGCTTCTTAACCATGAAATTAATATGAGGAGGTCAGAGGTCAGAAACTTTAAGAGGCCAATCTCTGGTTTAGCCCAGGCTAAAATCAAAGATAACTTATGGTTCAGAAGGTAGGGAAAATGTATTTTTTGGAAGGTTTGGAGGAACTAGAGTGGGAAAGGGTGAACATCCAGGATTTCCCACTGGATTTCCTTTTTTTAAAACCATGTTTAGAAATTGAAGTATAGTAAATTTACAATGTTGTGTCAGTTTCTGGTGTACAGCAAGGTGATTCAGTTATGCACACACACACACACACGTATTCTTGTTCAGATTCTTTTCCATTATAGGTTATTACAAGATATCGAATATAGTTCCCTGTGTTATTCAGTTGGTCCTTGTTGTTTACCTATTTTAGGTATGGTAGTGTGTATCTGTTAATCCCAAACTCCTAATTTCTCCCTCCCCTCTACTTTCCCCTTTGGTAACCATAAGTTTGTTTTCTATGTGAGCCTCTTCCTGTTTTTCCACTGGATTTCCTGAGAGACCTTGTACGAGGTGGATGAGTTCCTTGGTCAGAAGCAGATGTGGCAAATGTCAAAAGACCAATGCAGGGCGCCTGGGGCCTCGGGAGCCTCGCGTGAAAGGTGGAAGGGCAGATCCAAGGCTCACTCAGAGGGTGATTATTATTTTTGCATTCGGTTAAAAATCAACAAAGTAATTGCTGAGCCCATTGTTAGAAAACTGGCAACCCATTAGAGATGATTGTAAGCAATTTCTCTCTATTATTCCTAATGAGATGGACACGGCCTCTTCTTCTGTACTTACTGCTTTGAGAGAAAGGAGGATTTTCTCTCTCTCCCTCAGAGCTGGAGAGGTTCTGCTGCACCAGACCTACTCTGGGCTGAGGGCAGGATGCAGCTCTCTCCCTCCTTCCCCTTCCTGAGCCCCAAGACAGATGACTTGTTTGTCTGATTGCTCGAGTGAGCCCGTCACTGCTTCTTCATTTTCCACCTTCTCTCCCTTCCAAAAACACCCTTCTTACTCCTGGCCAGCTCTCAAGACACCATTAATCTAAAAACCAAGAAAACAAAATTGGATAGAAAAACAAATGTCAAACTGTCTGGGAAGTGAAACTTTACTGAAAACGAAAGGTTTTAGGAGTTTAATATTTCAGTGGGGCTTGGGAAGGACCAAAATAGTCTTTAAAAAACACTAAAGAGTATTTCCCACTTTTAAATATCAGAGTAAGTACTTGTGCATCAGTGGAGTGTCCAGGATCTTGATTATAAAAGAGAAAGATGGGACTTCCCTGGCGGTCCAGTGGTTAAGACTTCGCCTTCCAATGCAGGGGGCGTGGGTTCAATCCCTGGTCAGGGAGCTAAGATCCCACATGCCGCGCGGCCAAAAAAACCAAAACATAAAACAGAGGCAATATTGTAATAAATTCAATACAGACTTTAAAAATGGTCCACGTCTGGTGGTGGTGTGATGAATTGGGACATTGAGATTGACTTATCTACACTAATATGTATAAAATGGATAACTAATAAGAACCTGCTGTATAAAAAAAATAAAATAAAATTCAAAAATTAAAAAAAAAATGGTCCACATCAAAAAAAAAAGAAATCTTTAATAAAGAAAAAAAAGAGAGAGGTATCCGATAGCCCTTCACTCTGGGTTATTACCTCCCAGCCTATTCTCCCTGAGCTAGCCTAAAAAGAGTCCATATTTACAAGTCCAGTTCAAAGACAGGGTTCCTCATGTCAAGTCAGACCCTGGTGTCCCCTCTTGGTGAGGGCGTGGCCATTGTCTTCCTTCCGTGGCAGGGAGGTACGTGCTCTGGGATGTCTCCCCCTCGTGCTCATCCCTTCCATGGTCTTCTATGGCTGGGATGCATGTACCTCTTCCGTTTTTAGCAACAAAATGAGTTCTTGTTCATCTGGTAGATATACAGGTCGGGAAGTCCATTTTAGTGGAGCTCTCTCCCTCATTTGAAAAAAAAAAACCTGTTTCTACAGATTCACAGGCAAAGAAAACAAACTTGTGGTTCCCAAAGGGGAAGGAGGGAGAGGGATAAATTAAGGGTTTGGGATTAACAGATACATGCTACTATATATAAAATAGATAATCAACAAGGACCTACTGTATGGCAAAAGCTGACACAGCAGTATAAAGCAACTATACTCAAAAAAAAAAAAAAAAAACCGCAACAAAAAACAAGGACCTACTGTATAGAACAGGGAACTATATTCAACATCTTATAATAACTTGTAATGGAAATGAATATAAAAAAGAACGTGTGTGTGTGTAACTGAATCACTTTGCTATACACCTGAAACTAACACAACATTGTGAATCAACTATGCTTCAATAAAACAAACACACAAACAAACAAAGACCTATTCCTGGGTCAATTGCCCACTCTTTGTTAATCATGAAGATCAGAAGGAATGATAAAATCACCAGAACAACTGCCAAGTCAGTTTGCATGAGCGGATTTCATCATTTCAGTGCTCTCTCTGATGAATCCTTAATAATTTTTACTTTAAAAAGTAAAATGTTCAGTGGTAATTTGTTTTTTCACTGGTAGTCGTCACCTATAACTATAAAGTATGTGTCAGATTCTAATTATGCCCAAGAATATGACCGACTTTGAATGTTTGGCCACTGCTGTGTTGTCAATTTTTGATACATAGAGAATGGTTGTCATCATTCCTTTCAGAAAGGGCTTGCAGACTCTATTCTTATTGCCGCTGAAACAAATGAGCACAAACTTAGCAGCTTAAAAAAATCACAAATTTAGTATTCTGTAGCTCTGGAGGTCTGAAGTCCAAAATGGGTCTCACGGGACAAAAATCAAGTGTCAGCAGGGCTGTGTTCCTGGAAGCACCCAGATTCCTTGGATGGGGGCCCCCTTCCATCTTCAAAGCCAACAAGTACATCACTTCTCCCTCTGCTTGCACCATGGCAGCTCCTTCTTTGAACAACTCCCCTGCCTCCCTCTTAGAGGGACCCTTGTAATTACATCGAATCCACCAGATAATCCAGGATAATCTTCCCGACTCAAGGTCCTGGACTTAATCATATCTGCAAAGTCCCTTTGCCATGTAAGATAACATATTCACAGATTCCAGGGTTTAGGATGTGGATAGTCTTGGCGGGCGGGGGAGGGGAGGCATTATTTTGCCTATCAAAGGAACGAAAAGCAAAAGCAGACCAGAAAATCCATTTTTACAAATAAGCAATATTAATACAATTTTGGATTCCTTTTTTTTTTTTTAATCTTTGCTTGAAACAGTTGTTTTCTGTCTCATACAGGCTTGAAAATGGCAAAAACATTAATCGAATTTCTGTTCGACTGTGCTCTTCGTGATTTATTTCATGTGTATGGAAGTATAGTAGTTTTGCAGGATGAAAAATTTACTTTCTAATCTTCTTTTTAAGGTCAGGTGGCAAAGGGAACTAGTTTTAAAGGCAAGTTACCCACGTGGAGCAATTAAGGAGAGATATAAAGTGGTATGGATTTTAAGATGTGACATAGGCCAGATACAAATGGAGAATTGACAAAGACATTAGCTGATTTACGAAAATTCAAATCCTACCTCTGGGAAAATACTTGGATTCATATATATTTATTGTAATTCATTAAAAAAAAGCCCTCTCTCTTCTAAACTGTTTTATCATTAAATTTGCAATTTGCTTCTCTTTGTAGCCAGACATAAACCCTAACAGCCAACCTCTGAGGTAAATTCTTGTCCTAGGCCTCTCGTTGTTGTCACTGGGTAGCTGTGACTTAGAAACCACTTCAGCAGATGTATTGAAATTCTATATTAAGTTAAAGTGTGCTCTGTAGTATTCGATCTCTCTCCCGGAACAAACAGACCTGACATGGCCCCAGTATCCCTCTTCAGAATAAACCAAAAGTTTCTTTTCTTTTTTTCTTTTTTATCGAATGAAAGATTCTTTAAATTTTATAGTGCTTTACAATTTTCAAAAGTTTCACACACGTGATTTCACATAGTCCCATAATAGCCCTCCCCCCCCCTCAATTCCTATTTTGCCCCTCCCCACTGGTAACCACTAATTTGTTCTCTATATCTGAGTCTGCTTCTGTTTTGTTTTATTCACTAGTTTGTTGTATTTTTTAGACTCCACATATAAGTGATATCATACAGTATTTGTCTTTCTCTGTCTGACTTATTTCACTTAGCATAATGTCCTCCAAGTCCATCCATGTTGCTGCAAATGGCAAAATTTCATTCCTTTTTATGGCTGAGTAGTATTCCATCATCTTTATCTATTCCTCTGTTGATGGACACTTAGGTTGCTTCCATACCTTGGCAATTGTAAATAGTACTGCTATGAACATTGGGGTGCATGTATCTTTTCGAATTAGAGTTTTCCTCTTCTCCGGATATATAAACAGGGGTGGAATTGCTGGATCATATGGTAACTCTATTTTTAGGTTTTGTTTTTTTTTTTTAAATTTTATTTATTTATTTATTTATGGCTGTGTTGGGTCTTCGTTTCTGTGCGAGGGCTTTCTCTAGTTGTGGCAAGCGGGGGCCACTCTTCATCGCGGTGCGCGGGCCTCTCACTATCGCGGCCTCTCTTGTTGCGGAGCACGGGCTCCAGACGCGCGGGCTCAGTAATTGTGGCTCACGGGCCTAGTTGCTCCGCGGCATGTGGGATCTTCCCAGACCAGAGCTCGAACCCGTGTCCCCTGCATTGGCAGGCAGATTCTCAACCACTGTGCCACTAGGGAAGCCCTATTTTTAGTTTTTTGTGAAACCTCCCTACCGTTTTCCACATGGCTGCACCAATTTACATCCCTACAAACCGTGTATGATGGTTCCCTTTTCTCCACATCCTCCAAAAGGCTCTTTTTTAAAAAAAAATTATTTAATTTATTTGTTTTTGGCTGCATTGGGTCTTTGTTGCTGCACGTGGGCTTTCTCTAGTTGCGGCAAGTGGGGGGCTACTCTTCGTTGCGGTGCACGGGTTTCTCACTGCGGTGGCTTCTCTTGTTGCAGAGCGTGGGCTCTAGGCACGCGGGCTTCAGTAGTTGTGGCATGCGGGCTCAGTAGCTGTGGCTCATGGGCTGTAGAGCGCAGGCTCAGTAGTTGTGGCACACGGGCTTAGTTGCTCCGTGGCATGTGGGATCTTCCCGGACCAGGGCTCGAACCCGTGTGCCCTGCATTGGCAGGTGGATTCTTAACCACTGCGCCACCAGGGAAGCCCAAGGCTCTTTTCTTAATGTTATTCATGCTTTTAGAACTTCCCCTGCAGCTGTTGCTCTTGGACGTCGGCTTGACCACTGTGGGTCTTTCTAGATTTCCCCATCAGGCTGCTCTCCCTGTGGTGTGAGTGTGAGGGAGTTTCCTTTTCATGATTGGCTTCTTTGGCCACCCCAGGCTGGTGGAGCTGAGGCGCTGCCCTCCCCACACATGGGCTGTGAAACTTGGGGGACCTGGCTCTTTCTGCTGGTGGCTGAGGGCTGGCTGAGGGGATGGTCCACAGAGCTGCTAGACCCTCTTTAAGCCCCACACAGGTTCCCTGAGGCAAAGACACAGCTCTTTTCCACCTCTTGCTGTCCCCTTCTGTGGCTCATCAGGCAATCAAGGGGAACATGAAATACAACCCATTGGTACTGGCACCCGTCCAAGCACTACAGCCTGCAAGGAGATAGTCTGACTGGGCTGGCATCTCAGCCCGGGCTTGGCAGGACCAGAGCACATTCCATTTTCACCAGGCCCTGGAACTGGACCCAGTGACAAGTGGCCACAAAATGATGACAGAGAGAGGCCGAGAACTGTGGCTCAGGGGGAAGGGAGGGAAGCACCAGGGCCAGCCATGCAGTTCAGAAGGGGTGAAAAATAGGGAGTGCTAGTTGCTTGGATATATATATATATTTTGTTTCCTTTTCTTTTTTGTTTGGTTTTGTCAGGTCTTTCTCTATGAGGGCAGAGAGCTGTGTGGTACTCAAGGCTGTCTTATCTTCTGATTTAGTGAATGTTTCTGCCTAATGAACCATTTCATGTGACTTCCTGATGGGGCTTTTTGAAAGAATGGCTTTAGGGTAAGAAGTACAGTTAGAAATGATCACCAGCAACGACCAAATGGTATTTGTGATTTGGGTTGGCTGTTATCATTGTCTACTGGTTGGAGAGTGCCTTGCATGGCCAAGTGATACCCTTTAATTTTGTAGAAAATCAAGGAAATGTGTTAATTGATAGGTATCATTTTATTTTTATTTTTGGTTATTCTGTAGCTTTATAATGTTTGAGAATTCCTGAATAGGAAAATTTTCTTAATGGAAATTTAAAAATTTTTATTAAATTTTACTCATTGGTTCTCAAAGTTTAGTATGCACATTTTACCAAGAAGCTTCTAGATCCTATACCCAGAGTTTCAGATTTAATAGAGCTTGATTGGGCCCCCAAGTTTGCATTTTTATCAAACTCCCAGATTATTTTGATGCAGGTGGTTGCAGTCATGGTTTGAGGAAAAAGGAGATCATATAATACTTGACCTTGGCTAATCATGGAGGGAGGAGTTCTCCACTCAACTCCTCCTCACATGTTTTCATATGACATAATTTTCTCTAAGATAGCAGTTGTATTTTCATGTAACACAGGAAGGTGGCTTCTGATAGTTCAGTGTATCACCTGCATTGTTGTTTACAGAGTTTTCGGTCTCAGGTTTACTCCCGCTGCAAAGATTGAGGGATGATCTGAAATCAAATACATTTGTCTGGGAGCTGAATGTCTATCAGACCCAGGCATTGATTTCGTTGAGCTTGAGTTCTCAGTAAATGTCTTACCAGTGAGAATTCCAATCAGGATTCTAAAGGTTATATGAAATAGACCTGATTTCTGAGCTTTCTCTGGGGAGATCACATAATTTATAAGCAAAAAGGGAGAGAAATCCTCTCCTCACCACTGCTTGTTTTGTAATCACCACACAGTTCATGTTTTAGAATAAAACGCTGTGTTGATTACTGGTGTGAACCAGGCTGAGCCAGAAAATATCTCTGTGCAGAGGATCTTTAAGGATGAACTATTTGCACTTTGGAGGACGAAAAGATAGCAAAATGAAATCTAGGCAGAACTGTAGGAAAGTTTGCCTTGGAGATTCTTGATTTCTACAGGTGCTCTTATGTTATTCTATCACCAGGGGGCAGCATTGCACTTTGGTTGGAAAATGGTCTCTGTGGCCAGCAGCCCTTTAAAGGAAAATACATCCAAGTGAGCAAAGCTAAAAACCAGAACATTAGCGAGAACCAGAAAACCAACAACACAGAACCCAAACTCTCTTTGTTATAATGTGCCATCTTTGCTTTTCTTGGTGTACCGAGTTTAATATTGTAGTATTAAGACTCTCCAGGGCATACCTTATCGGTTCATTAATACATACTTAGGGGTGGTGGAAAATGCAGTAAGATTATTTTTCCTTTTCTCACTTTTTGTTTGGCTCTCCCATCTTTTCTCACGGTCCTTGTCTTGTGGAAAGCAGCTACTCGCCTACCTACTTCCCACCAGGAAGAGACAGATCTGGCAGCTGGCTGTGCCTTGGCTTTGCTGGTCATTTTGTGGAGCTGGTAGATGTGTATAGAACTGACTGGAAAGGTCTGTCCTTTCTCCTTCTTGGTATGAAGTCAGGCTCACAATTTGCATGATTCTGGGAAGTTCCTGGGGGTCACAGTTACTTTCATGCACCCACACAAACACACCTTTATAGGAGTCAAGCCATCACTTTATAGGAAGTGATACAAAATAAATAGATGCTCAAATGTTGCATCTTTTAAATTGACTCATATTATTACTGGGTAAAGTGTGGGTGGATTCAAAACAAATTTAACCATCGGCTTTAGGAATGTAAGTTCCACCAGTACGGGGATTGTGCCCCAAGTTCTTAGAATATGCCTGGCATGGAAGGCACTCAATGAATTTGTTGAGTGAATGAATGAATTTAAACACATGTGCCATGACGGCCCCTCCCCACCTTCTGGCTTTGCTCTTGAGCAATGGTTCTCTCGGGTACTGAGGCCAACCTTGGCACCTGCCTTGTCTTCCTTCCTTGTTCCAGCCTTTGTTTTGTTTCTGGGCTCATGGAATTCCAAGGGCTGAGGGTTTCTTGAAGGAAAGTTCTGAAATTCATCCTCCAAGAGTAACTATAAACCCCAAACATCTTTGTTTCTCTGAAATTTGCTTATAACGTTACATACACTTAACGGTGTGAATTCCACCATTTTTGGAGGGGGATTCATAAAGACTAGGTTTGAAGGTAATTTTCTGTTTATGTCCTTCTATAAGGAAGTCTATTTCACTTCTTCCTCCCTTTTCTTCTTTGTAAGAAACAGGCAGGTTGGGAAACTTGACTTTGAACAAGAGCAGAGGTATGCACAGGGCTGGGAATAGCAGGCACTATGAAGATTAATTACCCTCGTTGGAATCTAGCTTGACTGGGCAGGGTGAGACAGTTCAATTATTTAATCACATTGGCGCTCTTGGCTTCCGAGGCCTTCAGTGCTGGGCTAGCCCTCCCTTCCCACTTCATTTATATGAGGAATTGCTCCTCACCTCTTTGCTCCCAGTTGGACCCTCGGGCAGAAGAGAAGGAGCTATCCATTTTGGGAGGAAGTATTCCCATCTCTGCATCCTCCCAGGGTGTGTCCCCGCAATTTCTCAGTGCTTTCGTTGGAGCCTTTCAGGCTGTGCTACGTGTAGTGGAGGCTTATTTCCCTCTCACACATAGCTTTCTTTTGGCTTGAGAATGGTTACCCGATGAGCTACAGGTCAGAGCACGCCATTGGATCAGAGTACACGAGAGCGGCACCGTCCCATAGGACCTGCTGTGCTGATAAAGATATTCTGTATCTGCTCTGTCCAATATGGCAGGCACTGGCCCAGCATGGCTATTTGCACTTGAAATGTGGCTGGTGCAATTAAAGAACTACATTTTTAATTTAAATTAACTTAAAGTTAAATATTGGGCTGGCCAAAAAGTTCGTTCGGGCTTTTCCATACTGTCTTACAGAAAAACCCGAACAAAATTTGTGGCCGACCCAGTAGTTCCCTGGGGCCAGTGAAAGACGGCACCCAAAATTCCCCGGAGGAGATGTTTCCTTTCCATGAATGATCTTAGTTTTTATGATGGAGCTTGACTGTTTTGCGCTATGATACGGAAGGGATGGTGTGCACCCCAGTTCCTCTGTTATTGATGTAGTTTTTTCACCACATCTCACCGGGCCCTCTTGTTTCTCACCATACACCGTGCCCTCTTGTTTGTGTCTTGGCCCTGTCTCTCCTCATCGGCGTCCAAGGAGGGACAGGAGAATGGAGTTTTACATATTCTGCCATAGTTCCTTGTTTCCCCATGGGGTGCAAGACCTTAATCACCATGGAAACTGTGCTCTCTCAAAACAAAATGAGTGAGGCTGGCGTGTCTTCTCTAGACACTGGAGTCTTGCATCGCCATGGATTTCTGCCATGGTGACGCCTCCTACTTAGCGACCCAACCTGGAAGTCAAATGCTCTGTTTAGTGCAGGTTTTCAAAGTTGTTCAGAGATTTAATGCATAAATAAGGCCAGTCGACAGTCTGTGTGTCAAGATGAGCCCTTTAAAAAGAGTGCCTTCGGATCCAAATATCCGTGGTCCCCACTAGACCCAATAAGAAAGGGATAGGACATAAAATATCACGTAGGTAAGAATGGAAGAAAATGGCTGAGTCATCCAGGTTGAGGTCTGAAGTCACAATCAGTGACGTCCGTCTTCCCCATCCTCCAGCATCCTACCTGACCCGTCAACTCATTCTTTTTTATTTTAACATCTTTATTGGAGTATAATTGCTTTACAATGGTGTGTTAGTTTCTGCTTTATAACAAAGTGAATCAGTTATACATATACATATGTTCCCTTATCTCTTCCCTCTTGCGTCTCTCTCCCTCCCACCCTCCCTATCCCACCCCGCTGGGTGGTCACAAAGCACCAAGCTGATCTCCCTGTGCTATGCGGCTGCTTCCCACTAGCTATCTATTTTACGTTTGGTAGTGTATATATGTCCATGCCACTCTCTCACTTTGTCCCAGCTTACCCTTCCCCCTCCCCACATCCTCAAGTCCATTCTCTAGTAGGTCTGTGTCTTTATTCCCGTCTTACCCCTAGGTTCTTCATGACCTTTTTTTTTTCTTATTTTTTTCTTACCGTCAACTCATTCTTTTCCTGATGCCTCCACCGTGCTGACACTCAGACCTGTGCACCACACGCCCTACTCACTACAATAATACAAACAGAGAAGAGAAAAAAAAAAGTCTGCAGAAAGTCTCTTGGTTCCCGTGGTTTACACTTGCTAGTTAATTGGAGCCCTAACGTGGGTCTCTCAGGCGACAGAAACAGCAACTGGTCTGCTGTCGTACAAGCAAGTGCGTACAGCCTGGTTGCTAACACCCTTGAAAATATGTCCCCAGGAAGGCAGCTCACGGAGAGCATTCTTTAAGCTAGATTTGTAAAGACCCCATTTACTGCCTGACTTAGAGCTAAATCCTGTGGCAGAATGGAATTCGAGGCTAGCTGCCAGTGAACAGAAAACAGCTTGGGTACCAAACCGTGAGCCGGTGAGTGGCGGGGAAAGGAGGGATGTTAGAACAGAAGGCATCCTGAAGTCAGAAAGGGAAGAAAAAAATCAAAACAGAAGGAAGTGTCTGGAGGCCAAGTACGGAGAGGTTGTCCAAGAAAGTTGGGATGCAGAGAATGAAGCATGAGAGAGGGAGAAAGAATAAGAAAGGAGACTTCACAGGAGAGAAAAGGAGGTAGAGGAAGGAAAAGAGACATCATCTGCATTGTTTTCTTGCTTTATATCCTTAAAGAGATGAGGCTGAATATCAAGTCATTTCAACAGACAGCCGGACAGTAGCCAGTCCTCAGGCAAAACTGCTTACCTGCCTAGGTCATGAGTACAAATAAACAAGCAAGCAAACAAATCCCATCCTTATATCCTTGTAATCTGTTTTTTCTAGGCTACATTTGCCTTTTTTCTTAATTGAAGTATAGTTAATTTACAATGTTGTGTTAGTTTCGGGTGTATAGCAAAGGGATTCAGTTATATGTATATATATATATTCTTTTTCAGATTCTTATCCATTATAGGTTATTACAAGATATTGAGTACAGTTCCCTGTGTTATACAGTAGGTCCTCATTGTTTATCTATTTTATACATAGTAGTGTGTATATGTTAATTCCAACCTCCTCGTTTATCTCCCCCACCCCCCAAAATCCCCCTTGGTAACCACAAGTCTGTTCTCTATGTCTGTGAGTCTGTTTCTGTTTTGTAAATAAGTTCATTTGTGTCATATTCTAGATTCCACATAGAAGTGATATCATATGGTATTTGTCTTTCTCTTTCTGACTTACTTCACTTAGAATGATAATCTCTAGGTCCATCCATGTTGCTGCAAATGGCATTATTTCATTCTTTTTTATGGCTGAGTAATATTTCATTGTATATACGTACCACATCTTCTTTATCCATTCATCTGTTGATGGACTTTTAGGTTGCTTCCATTTGCTTTTCATAGGAGAATTTTTTCCAATATAGTTGATTTCAAATCTCTTGGTGAAGAATTTGGACCGTGATGGGAAGGTGGGTTTCCCTTCAGCCAGCCCACTTCTCTTAGCCTCCTGTTAAAATGCAATCCTTCTGCATTTTCTCCATAAACGAAGACACCATGACTGATTGATACTCTAGTTTGTAGTTACTGTTGTTGCTGATTGTTCCAAGAAGACACGAGAAACCAGCAGGGGCTCTACCTATAAGGCGAGGTCAGCCTGGTTATGTCAGCACCCTCCGTGTTGTGCGTGCCTGAGATTGGAGGGACCCCAAGAGTTCTTTGAGTAGCCTTGTTGTGAAGCACAATTATTTATTGGCGGGGAGGGATTTATCCCGTGATTTCAAGGATTGACGTGTAAAATTTTCAGCAGTGCCTTGTCCTTGATCCCTCCTGGGCAAGAAACAAGTTAGAGAGTCTGACACCCTCGTGGGAATTCAAACACGTCAGACTCACTGACAGGCAATCATGATTCTAATGAGGGCAGAAGAATTTAACTCCATAAAAAAACCTATTAGAATTGACAGTACAAATGTAAACAGGTCCCTGATGAATTATTTTGCTTGGCCTTCTTTCTCTGCTGCTGTATTTGTTGACAAGAGACCATAACCGAACGTGGAAGGCAGATGCTCAAGTTTATTCCAGCAGGACGGGATGGATGTGCACCTTTTACTTTAACCAGAGATGCAGTGTGACACACCATATGCATTGAAACCATGGACGTGGTCCCTGGGAATGGTCCCATGAAAGTAGCATTTTTGTCTCTCTTTTTTTTTTGGAGGAGAGGGTTCGATCCTGTGATGACTGGAAGTGGGTACTGTTGGGGATTTGTGTGTGTGTGTGTGTGTGTGTGTGTGTGTCCTTTTCAAGAGATTCAGGCGGTAAAAGGAAGTCTTTAGTCAGATGTTTGGTTTTCCCTTGAGACTCTTAGCCAGTCATGCTGAATAATTGTATAAGTGTCTGGGGCTTTCCTTCTGTTTTAACAGCTGGATTTGAAGGACTTTCCACTGGGCTAGTTTATGAGTTGTTGCCTCTTAGGGCAAATTTAAATTTCATCCAACAATACAGAACTTCATTTTTAGCAGTTATAATTAATAAGAATTAATCAGCATTCTTTCCAAGACACTCTGAGATCAGCTATGTTATTGTGACAATAAGTCTTTGTGAAAACAGTGATCTTTTCTTCATTGTTGTTTTCTTCTAGTGCTTCAGAAAACAGATACTACAATGTTTGATCTCTTCTTTAAAAAAAGAGAATAATCCTAAACATCGGTCTTACAAAAAATCTCTTTGGTTCATTAATGACATCAGGGATAAAAATACTCTCAGTATTTGAATGTTCTCATTTTCCTATTTAAAAAAATTTTTAATTTTATATTGGAGTATAGTTGATTTACAATGTTGTGTTAGTTTCAGGTGTACAGCAAAGTGATTCAGTTAGACATATACCTATTTCCATTCTTTTTCAGATTCTTTTCCCATATAGGTTATTACAGTATATTGAGTAGAGTTCCCTGTGCTATACAATAGGTCCTTGTTGATTATCTATTTTATAGACAGTAGTGTGTATATGTTAATCCCAAACTCCTAATTTATCCCTCCCCTCCTTCCCCTTTGGTAACCGTAAATTTGTTTTTGAAGTCTATGAGTCTGTTTTGTAAATAAGTTCATTTGTATCATTTTTTTAGATTTCACATATAAGTGATATCATATGATATTTGTCTTTCTCTGTCTGACTTACTTCACTTAGTACGATCATCTCTAGGTCCATCCTCATTTTCCTATTTTTAAACCTTTGCTTCAAAACTGCCCAAATTCTTACTCATCCTCAGCTTTTATTTTGATGGAGATTCATATAAAGAAGCCAGAGGCTCAGTGCCCCAGTGGGTGGCCCTTCATCTGTGGGATCTACATCTCCAGTTGGAAGGAGTTTGTCTACAACACTACTGCGATGGGTCCAGAAAGCTGTATTCGCACTAAGTGTCTTCTGTTGGTGGGATAAATAATATTTCACGCACAAATGTCGAGATTATTTTTCAACTTATGTGTATACCCTGGGGTTAAATAAAATGGAGATTCACAATTGTTTTTCAAGATTATAGATTTTCTTAATGGATAGCTAGTAAAAGGCCAGCTCCTATCATGTGGGGAGTTGGCATGGCAAGAGACATTTCATATTTTTCAATATTGGGAACCCCTGTCCTAAACTAAAGTTGGATGACCAAAAAAGTGTTTTGAGTCTATACAAAATAAGTGTTTTGAGTCTACACCCTTACTTATATCATGAACATGTTGGTTATTAGGATGTCTCTGCTTCCGTTTCTACACTTGAAAGGGAGATGGCTCGTTGGTCAGCTGCTTCCAAGCAGAGGTGGATGCTGGGAAGGGGGTACCTCCTGTCACAATTCAGGGGGGCTGCAAGGGCCTCCTTAGTAAGCTCTCCATGCATCCGTGGGCATTTTGCTCCGTCTGCTGGGAGAGAACAGCACGAAATACTCATTCCATTTCTGTAGTGACCGAGAACAATTTTCCATTTCTGAGGATTGCTTGCCTCATTTTTACTCATTAGTTCACTTCTGTTTGCTGGCTCATGACTGCTCAGTCTCCACAAATTGAAGTTCAGGACCTTATGAAAAGAATCCAGCGTTGCTTACCAAAGCCACTCTGCAGGAAGAAAGGAGGGGACTCATATTTCCTGAGTGCCTGCTACATGCTAGGTGTCAACCTTACCTTCTTAGATGTCATGATCACCATTATCACGGGGAAGGATGTGGGGCTTGGAGAGGGTCAGTGACATGCAGATGGTGGCTGCAAAGGAGATGGGGAGTTCAGGAATCAATCCCGGGTCTAGAGATTTCTAAAACCTATGCTTTCCTTCCCTCCCTCCTCCCCTCCCTCCTCCCGTCCCTCCTCCCCTCCCTCCTCCCGTCCCTCCTCCCTCCCTTTCTTCCCTCCTATCTCTATAATACTTCAGTACACATTAACCACTTTGGATTTTGGGATGAATTTATATTTGTCATGGATACATGAGCTTTATTTTCTACTCAAGACTTCACTTATATTCTCAAACAGGTGCCAGTCTCTCATCTTGGATTTTTTTTTTTTGTAGCTAGGAAAATCCAAACATAGGATTTATACTTTCAGGTCTGTAACTTGGAAATCTACTAAAAAACAGTTCTAAATACATTAGAAAGTGAAGTTCTTTGTGTTCTCGGAAAAAGAGAGGACTCACAGGAACAATAGGAACAAATTCCAAATATGAATTCTTTTGACCAACAACTAACCTTTTGCTGATAACATTCACCTGTGTTTCAATGTTATTGTCCTGAGAGATCAAAGTATTGGGATGCGTTTACCCTAAGGGTCTTTCCTGTGTCCCAGTATCTGTCACACTGCCCCCGTCTGTGTTGAGAGGCAGTGAGTATAATATCTAAACATACTGTCAAACCTTACTCGTCTGTCATTTCCCCTGTGTTCTGTCTCCTGTTTCATCGCTAATTCTGTCATTTTCCTATTTCTTGTCAAGACTTTGAGCCATGAGCAGTAATGGACAGATCGCAACTCTGACCTTTTCTGCTTCTCACATTCTTTGGCAGAAGTACTTACAACAGTAAACAGCCGAGTGGAGAATTGCCCTTGGTGGGACAGCTCGGACGCCGGCCTCCTTTTCCAGGCCTGAGTTCGATTCCCAGGCAGCTCGGGTGTGTGGACGTGAGCGAGCCCCTGGCCGAGCCCTGGCCCGGACAACTCGGCCGGGTCCCAGCCATCCTTCTGAGCACGCAGGGCACCTGGGCCTCCTGTGTGGGCTGTCATTTCCTGCGCCTCGGCCATCTCAGCCACTGCGGAGAGGGCAAAACTTTTGGGCTTCCCAGGACAAAATGCAATGACTTCCAAAGAGTTGCTCCCCAGCACTGAATTTCTGACCCCAGGCTCTTGAAACCTCTGGCCTGGAAGCTCTCCAGCCCAGCTCTCCTTCTCAAGAGCCTACCAAGACATACAGCATTTCCCTCTCCTCAGGGCTGCTTTCTGTTTCTCTGTCCCCATGGCTTGTAGAGATAAGAACTTCAGCCTCTCAGCATCATTCTAGTGGTCCAGGAAAGTGAGAACCAGGAACAAACTGGGTGCTGCCTCCGAAAGGATGACCCGCTTTGTCTGCTCCAGCTGCGGGGGTGAGGCTGGTTGGTGGCTTGGGTGAGAGCGAGAGCCTGTTGGAATCCAGACGAGCTCTTAGATGTCTCATACTAATTAGCTGATCATTTCCCCCATTTTTACCAAGGTTATTACCCTGGACTTGTCACTGCGGGGTCCTGTGTTCTGTGTTTTCGGCCTCTTCTCCAGCTCCTTGGGGCCTTTAAGAACAAAGTAACGAGAAGAAAGAGAAACATGGTGGGGCTGTCAGGAAGAGCAAATGCTTGAGACTGTATTGAAGCAAAGCTTCCATTCCTTTGCCATCCATGCCCCCATCCATCCATCCATCTGTCCATCCTGTTGTCAGATATTTTTTTAAGCATTTCGAAGTGCCCAGAATCATGTGAAATGCTCAAAGTATGAATGTAACTCAACTGTATAAAAGATTTTCAGCCTTCCAGGGTCACTCTCCACTTTGTGAGCCAAAGCGACCCGAGCCTTTATTCTGTGAACTGCAGGAATCCAGTCACCCTTTCTAAGGACTGTGTGAGGATACATCTACGCCTGCTGGTGGCGCCTGGGTCACCTCTTTCTCTGGGCTCTGCTCTGTCTTGGGGTCCCCTCATCACCTCCTCTCCTTTCCCTTCTACCCCTGCGGCTCCAGCTGTCTGTGGTCTGGTTTGTTCCAAAGCACAAACACGTTTTCTTCCTTCACTGCCCAAGACTGCTATCGGGGGGTAGGGGTGAATAGGTCACAGTGGTATCTTAGAAGTCATCGTGAGAGAATTATAACATAGAAAAGGAACACCTTAGTGAGATGTTGGCTGTCACTGCTCCAACAGTAACCGATGTTCCTAGCAGGTCAGTTCCCACCCATCCAGGCTTTCCCTTTCCTTAGCCTCAGGCTTCTCATGAGGAAAGAGCAGGGAAAACTATCTTAGCAGCCAGATAAAGTCTCCAGGGGCCCCCCAGGCCCCCCAAGGGCTTGATTTTTAACACTGTTTGGTTTCTTACTATCTTCGTCTGTCTTTTCATATCTGACGCTGGGCATTTTCTTTGCAAATTAAAAAGCACACTACAGTGTTTTCCCCAATTTAAAAAAACCAAGTTTTCCCGAAAGATAAATCAGTTGCACCACCTAGAATGCAGAGACAGCTATAGGCAGCTTTTACAGTTGCATTTTGCTTCATAATTAAGATGACAAGGTCCCTGCTCACAACCTGAGCATAGTAGGAAAGACAAAGAATGAACCAACTTTGCAGCAAACTATGAGTGACGGGACAGAGGTGTGCATGGGCTGCTGTAGGACCACACAGGAAGGAGTGTTTATGTTCCACCCACTGGTCCCTGGAAGGTTTTGTAGACTGACTTGAGTTAGGAATTTTCCAGGAAAATAATGGAGAGACAGCAGCTAGAAGAGTGTGTGAAAATCACAGAGGCGTGCAAAAGCCTGGCAGCTTGGAGGAACAACAAGTGTTGGTGTGATGGAAGCACGGGATGGAAGGATGACCAAGGACCTCCTAGCATGCTCAGGAATTGATAATTCTCCCTATATCAGCTGTGCCACCGTGAGCTCTGGGCTTTCAAGGCTGTGCTGTGGCAGTGCAGAGGATGGACTGGGGAGATGCCAGGTGGGGACACAGAGGTAGATGCTTCTAGTCATGAAGGCCTGAACTCCAGCAGGGCATGGAGAAGAGGGCATGGAGATCAGATACCTGGCGAGCCAAGTGACTTCTCTCCAGCGTGCGAGAGCTGGGGCTGCCCCGCTAGTGTGCTGTGCTCACCAGTATGCCTAAAGCCGTGCCTGATTCATCACAGAGACGTCTGCCAATAAATACGGGTTGAAAGAATTAATGGGGGAGTTGGACATCGTGTCCAAAATGTCTGCAGTGACTCATTTCATGTCATACATCTATATGTGGTTGACAAGTCTTCACTGTACTGACATGTACAATAAGAGTTTTCTAATCAATGGAGCACTTATTTTCTACCATTTGTAAAGGATAACTTAAGGATGGTTTGATAAAGGGATAAGCTACAAAGATGTGGGTAGGGTACAGGGAGTCTGCACGTAATGGTAAAGTGCCCAGGGACAGTTCTCATCCCTATAAACCCCAAAGGTGAGGGGAGACGGTGCTGCTGCAGTCTGGAGGGGGAAAGTTCTGCAGGCTGGGCTGCCTTGACAGGCCCTGTAACCTCCAGTGGAGGTTTGCAGTCAGCTGGAAGAACCCAAGGGAATGGATACCTTGCCATGACTTTCCTCTCTCCCTCCATCTTCTAGCAGGCCTTCCTGTTGGCTGAATTCCACCAGAAGCTGAAGGTCAAGGGAGGCTGTGGCCCCTCCCAGGCAGAGGACAAGGATATGCCTGCCACTTTCTGTGGCTCTGCCTTTTTTACTCAAGATCGGAAGGCATGGGGAGGCAAATGGAAGTCCCCCTCCCTGGACCGTAGTCTGCCCTCATCTTCCGCTTCCGCTGCTGCCTCAAGGCTATGCAGGCTTCAAATTAGACTCGGGCAATGCTGTGTCCTGCTCTCCAGAGCTGCAGCCCTACTCTCTGATCTCTGCAGAACCGACTGACAAGCCTGGCTCTGTAGCCAAGGGTGAATTCAGTTGGGTGCTTTATTCATACAGTAGCAGGGCAGAAGGACCTCCTTAGAACTTATTTACAAAACAGACTCACAGACTTAGAGGATGAATTTATGGTTACCAAGCGGGGGATGGGGAGGGATAGATTGGGAGTTTGGGATTGACATGTACACACTGCTATATTTAAAATAGATAACCAACAAGGACATACTGTATATGGTAAAAAAAAATGATGTGAAATTTGATCAGAAAACGTAAAGTCTCAGACAGAAGTAAGGGCTTTATTTAAAATTTTATGCCATGATTGAATAGAAGCCCACGCTTTGGTCACCTTGAACGGGAAGGGAAGTGATGCTGGTTGCCTGCCTATCATGTTCAGGTTCTAGGTCAGGTGTTTTACAAGACTGAAGCTCTCAGGTAATTGAACTTGGGGGTCCACGTTAGTCATCCCCAGGCAGTCATAGCTCTGTTAAAAAACAACCTTGACAAAACTTTCCATCTCTGTGTAGTAGTGTACTTCTGTAAGACTAAAGAATTTTGCAAAGCTTTGAAAACTTAAACTAATGTAAAACCTCTGTGGGAATTGTTGCCACAGCTGGCTGGAATGTGTCGATGATTAAATAACTCTTCACGAGGCAGCCAGACATAGAGCATGGTGCCCCACTGATGCCGCAGAGAAATCTAAATAGACGGAATGCAGAAGCTTAGTAGGAATTTGACTAGGCTAATAATATTTCATGGGTCTATAAACCTGTAATTTAGCCTCAGGATTTCTGCCCTTTGTTTCCCTTCTCAACTTGGTTTTCTCATGTACTTTGTGACGAGGAAAATAAGGTTGTCATAAACCTTCCACCTTGGATGGTGGATTCACTGCAAGTAGCACCGGTTTTTACTACCAACTATAAATATGAGACAGTGGGGCACAATGATACTATTGGATTTTATGCAGTTGGACCGGGGGGGCCACTGGATTTGTTGGAGGTCTCTTGAGGCTCATGTACCCCCTCTTCCGGGAGTTTTGTTTTTCCAAATGAAGCCAACCTAAGAGGTTTTCAACTTCGATCACTTTTCTTCAATGAAATCTTAACAGCAGGGTTGGATGGCAAACGTATCTCTTTGCCAGACTTCCCTAACACCCAATTCCATGGCCCAAATGAAGATGACAGCCTACAGTGTTCAAAGAGATGGGAAGTATGCATCTCTGTAACAAGGTGTTATTGGAAGAAATGGACTGACCAGATGCTAACATTAAATCATAACCTTTCTGACTTAGCTACAGCCAAATTGAAATTGCATTGCCATCAGTCAGGAGCTCCTCTTTTTAAAATCTCAGTTTTCTAGAAATCCTTTCTTTAGCTGTGACTTTGGGAGCCCTAGTTATCTAGCCAGGCACACAAAAGTCATTTTTTGGAGACAATTTGCGTTCTGTTAACTCTTGCTCTTACCTGCTATGACGTGTACACTAGTTCCTTGCCAAATCACCCCACCTCCCCCAAAAATTTCTGGAAGTTTCTATGATGTGACTTATGTGTGCTCACGAGCCAGGGCGGCGAGGTGTCTGGTAGGTACCGCACTGCCTGCTCCCGTTTTGCTGGGTATTACTGCAGCCAGCAGGTGCTGCTGCTGGCCTCACATCTGGCTGATATACTGGAATGCCTCGTCATCAAAGCGTTACTGTGTTCTCTGAGGCATCAGTGTACCCAGCTGTGCTATTTTAAGCACGGAAATAAGAATAATGTTATTCTCTATTAGCCAGGTAGCAAGGCAGCACTGCTCATGCTTCAAAAACTAAAAAATATTTTAAATATAAATATTAATTAAATACAAAATATAAAATAAAAATATTTAAAAAATAAAAATAGCTCCTTCAGTTTTAATTTGAAGTCTATTCTCATACCCCCGCCCCGCCATATGAATTTATGGGAGTTGAAAGAAATATCCAGCTGACAGCCAACATGCTGTTTCCCATTGGCCACTTATCTGCCAGTCCTCTTGTGGGTCAGTTTACTCCAGGAAATTACCCAGTCTGTCAGCTGAAAATAGGCTCTTGGCAATCCTGCCTCACCATACGATCAGACACACTCATATCTGAGGCCTAGCTGTGGACACCATTTAAATTTAAGCTGGGGATTTCCCCATCATAGGAGTGAGGTTGAGTTGAAAATCAGTGCTTTTAGACTCTCTCAAGCTCAGGCCTAAGTAGACAGTGGGATGAAGTGAACCAGAGGGGTGGCATCTATTACAGGATGCTGTGTGCAACCCCTCAATCATATGCTGAGGTCCTAATCTCCAGTATCTTAGAATGTCACTGTATTTGAGATGAGGTCTTTTTTTTTTTTCTATTTATTATTTTTGGCTGCATTGGGTCTTTGTTGCTGCGCACGGGCTTTCTCTAGTTGCGGCGAGCGGGGGCTACTCTTCGTTGCGGTGCGTGGGCTTCTCATTGCGGTGGCTTCTCTTGTTGCAGAGCATGGGCTCTAGGCGCACGGGCTTCAGTAGTTGTGGCTCACAGGCTCTAGAGGGCAGCCTCAGTAGTTGTGGCACATGGGCTCAGTAGTTGTGGCTCACGGGCTCTAGAGCACAGGCTCAGTAGTTGTGGCTCACGCGCTTAGTTGCCCCATGGCATGTGGGATCTTCCTGGACCAGGGCTCGAACCCGTGTTCCCTGCACTGGCAGGCAGATTCTTAACAACTGCACCACCAGGGAAGGCTGAGATGAGGTCTTTACAGAGGTAATTAAATTAAAATGTGGTCATTTAATGTGGGCTCTAATCCAGTATGGCTGGTACCCTTATAAGAAAAGGAAATTTGGGCACAGAGATACCACATAGAGGCAATATGATATGAAGACACAGGGAGAAGACAGCCATCTACAAGCCAAGGTGAGAGGCCTGGGACAGATCCTTCCCTCACAGCCCTCAGAAGGAACCAACCCTGTCGGCATCTTGATCTTGACATCTTGATTACTAGCCTCCAGAGCTGGGAGATGATGCATTTCTGTTGTTAAAGCCACGTGGTCTGTGGTCCTTCATTACGGCAGCCCTCGTAGCCCTACAGCATCCCAGGAACAGTTCACATGCTTGTGGTGGGCCCCAAGAGGCGGAGCAAGCCACCTTGTGTGCCAGGCTGGAGAAGTGCCAGCGTCAAGGCTGGCCAGCAAGAGGTGACCACTGGTGTCCTTGCAGGGAGGTGCAGCCCAGGGGCAAGAAGTCTAGAAGAAACAAGATGCTCAGACTCAGGAAGGCATCCACCATTGTCAGGGAGTCTGTCAGAGCCCAGACTGAATGACAAAAAAACGATAGAACTCTGGTTTGGGGGAAACTCAGGACGAGGTAGGGACCAGGGCTGGGACTCAGTGGTTGGAAACTGGGGAGGAATATGGGTACCTAGTTATGGGAGGAGGGTCGGGTCCTGTTACTAGAATCTGACCCTAAAGTCAGATGGGACTACCAAGGTCATTTTCCATCCCAAACACTTACATTTCTGACCTGTATGTCCTTAAATCACCCCTGACTGGGGATATATAGGGTCCTCATGTCTAAAGCAAGCCTAGAAGAAATAATGTCAAATGGCTTCAGTGTAGAGTTAGTGATGGTCCAAGGAGACAACAAGGTCATTATACTAACGGTACCATTCTGCTGGATGAACAAGAGGGTACATCTTCCACAGGAGCCATTTGCTTGGTACACTTATTAATTTCCAATGTGCCATTCTGGGGTCTTTCCCAGAAATGTCATCCATGACTCCCGTGAGGAATTTTTCCAAGCAGGTGTCACTGCTTTGCCAATTATAGAGGGAGATTCTGAAAGCAACAGGAGTTGCCTTTCATGTACCAGGTATCCCAGGCAGAAGCAAAAATGCCCAGCATAGGAAAGATTGTAGAAACTGTAACTAGGGTTTCAGTTGAGTTTTGCCTGTAAATGGAAAACAATTTAAGCAGTTGCTCCACTGGTTCGTGAAAGTAATTGGAGCTACTAGCAGAGAACAGAGCCTCAGATTTGCCGGGCCTAATGCTCTAGAACAGCACTTTTCAGACGTTTTGCAGTGGAATCCTTTGTTCAAATGGATTCTTAAGGGGAACTCACCATATGACAGCAGAGGCAGGAGGCGCAGCTTTAGCTGAAGCAGGGGTGGGAGGGCCACATCGTGCTCAGGCTCATTCTCCAACCAGAGAGAGTTTTTGGTGGAGGGCAGTTTAAATACCACACCCCGCTTATAATTCACTCAAAAAGAGTAGCTCATTCATTAACTGGCCAGGTTGATATATTATGAATATGTTATGAACATTGAAAAAACCTAGGACACTTTTAGATTTTCAACATATGAGACTACAACCTTAAAAGATGAAAATAAAGTTGGCGAAGTAGTTGTCTCAATCATTGGCTGTTCTTTAACAAGCCATCCGAATGCTTCAACCTCTTGAAATCACAACACTCATTTAATTTGCTCCTGAATTGCAATTTGGGTGGGGACCGCTGTGCTCCAGGGGCCTCAGGCTGGGACAGCTCAACAGGGGCTGGAACATTCACTTCCAAGATGTTTTTCTCAGATGCCCGGCAAGTTGGTGCGCTGTCAGCTGGGGCCGTTGGATTGGAGCCTTGATTCATTTTCACAGAGGCCTCTCCCTGGGCTGCGGGAGGTCCCACAGCATGGCAACCGGGTTCCAAGAATGAGTGTTCCAGACAGGCAGTGAAAGCTGCGAGAGTCTCGTAAGAGCTTGGCTTGGAAACTTGCACGGTGTCAGTTTCACTTCATTTCATTGGTCAAAGCAGAGCCTGCCCACATTCAGAGGGCGGGGACACAGACCACACCTCTTCGTGGGAGGAGCGTCACAGAATTTATGGTCATCTTGAAACCATCACGGTGGCCGTTTCTCTCTTTTTCCCTTTCTCTTTATTCTATCACCGTCCTCTTCCTCCCTTCAACAGTGACAAACATGTATAGAATTATTACTATGCACCAGGCACTCTGCTTAGTGTCTCAGCAGCTCCTAAGGGAGAAGAGAGGATCACACATTCACAAGAGGAGTTTCATTTCCTCCACAAACTGTCACTAAAGAGTCACTGTTTACGATCGCCTGCATTCAACAGATATTTAGATATTGCCGACTACATGTGCCGAATGCTAGAGGGAAAACCAGGATCATTAAGACCCAGGACTTAGCCTCAGTGAGTTTATAGTCAACAGCTATTTTACAAGACAGAATTTGGCCAGTTTTACTGTAGACCTATAAGCCGCATCTTAGGGGAGCACAGAATGGGGGAGACTGATTTGGCCGAGGGGTGGGGAAGGATTCGCAGGGGAGGCTGCAGTTGAAGGAGCCTCAGATGAGAATGAGGAACCTTCCAAGACAGGAGTCTGTTGAGCAGATGCTCAGCGGTTGGAAAGTGCTGGTTTGTTCAGTGAAGGATGCTTCAGGTGTTTTGGCGGGAGTTTGGTGCGCGTGCAGGGGAGCTAAGGAAGATAATGTTGGAAAGATGGCTTGGGGCCTTGTTAGGAAGGTCCTGGAATTGTTTTCTTTTTTAAAAGATTTTATTTATTTATTTATTTTGGCTGCGCCGGGTCTTAGTTGTGGCACACAGGATATTCGTTGTGGTATGTGGACTTCTTAGTTGTGGCATGTGGACTTCTTAGTTGTGGCACGTGGACCTCTTAGTTGTGGCACGTGGACTTCTTAGTTGTGGCATGTGGACTTATTAGTTGTGGCACGTGGACTTCTTAGTTGTGGCATGTGGACTTCTTAGTTGTGGCACGTGGACTTCTTAGTTGTGGCACGCAAACTCTTGGTTGCGGCATGCATGCGGGATCTAGTTCCCCGACCAGGGATCAAACCCGGGCCCCCTGCATTGGGAGCTTGGAGTCTTATTCACTGGACCACCAGGGAAGTCCCCCAGAACCGTATTTTTAAGGCTTTGGAATACTTAAAAGTTGTCATGTTTTATTTGAGACTAAAGATTTGTTCTGAGCTCATAAGGATGGGAAGTTCTGAAATGCCATCCACGGCTGCTGTGAAAGGAGATACTGCCTTACAGCGGGGAGCAGCTAGAGACCTGGGGCGTTTCTTCTTGTTGTCTTTGTTTAGAGCCAGTGTAGCTGTCTGCTCTTGGAGAGATTCCATTTCCTGCAGAAAACTTTGAGTGAGGATTATCGCCTTTTCCTAGGCTCTCCTTTTGGAGTCTCAAAAGCCTGCCTGCTGGTGTGGAAAAGCTTTCCAGAATAGCTGTTGCTCACTTTGGGTAAGATGCCTACGGTCAGCTGGAGAAGGGCGAGCAGGATATGGGGCTGAGGACCTGGAAGAGTGGCTGCCATTCCCAGCTCTGCTGCCGGTTGACCGCAGGATCTTGGAGAAGAACAAAGAAGCAGATGTGATCTATGCTGGGGACAACAGAGAAAAGTATTTTTCAAATTAGAGGTCAGGATAGCTGGGGGGTCCTTTGTGGTTTTAGGGCTGAGGGTAGAGGGAGAGTGTCAGTGATTATTTCAAGTTAGAAGATAATACCATAACCAGAGGAACTGTGATAGAGTATAGAAAATCACTTCAAAGGGAAATAAGAGGGTCAAAATTAGATCGTTTGTGGGTGATAGCAAGGCCTGCAAACGTTTTGAAGGAAAAGATAAAATGCCTTGAGAGCTATGAAGACATAGAAAACTAAGCAAAAGGGAAATAACCCTTCAACATTTTATTATGATATCCCTAAAGTCTGGTAGAAAAATTGGGGAAGGTCTCTAGGAATGGGGATGGAATCGTGAAAGCAAGAGAAAGAATGCATTTTTTTAGTCCTTATTACTTTCTTGGCCCATATGCTTGTGGATGAACACAAATATAATGAAGAGACTATGCTAAACCCTACTTTTGGGCATTTTGCATACAGAGAGAGAGGTCACTTCATTTACCAGCTCCCCACCCCCCTGCCGCCCCCCAGTGGTTGATGGGGTCACAGCAGGACATTCCTCTGCCCATCAAAAAGGAACCCCCATAAAGTCACGTTTTGAGGAGTGGAAGGGTCACTGCAGGGTGACCACGGAATTTGTTATGTGTGCCGCTGTTGCCTCTTCCCCAAAGTGGTGACAGATTTGGGGCTTGTGTCTGCCTTTAGGGCTTATCACAGCGTGTAGTCATCCGGTTTATTTTTATTTCCTTTTCGACACTCTATTTCTCTCCTGTCCTCCCCTCCAATTAGGCTGTAAGTTGCACGAGAGCGGGGACCTTGCCTGCTGTCCATTGCTGTATCTTTAGTGCAGCTCACAGTACTATAGAGAGTGGTTTAATGAGCAAACAGGACTGCCGTCGCTCGGAGCTGTCTTTCCATAACTTTTGGAGGAAACATTTTTCCCCTTGCCAGTCACGCGACATGACTTTCCAGAAACTGTGTCTCAACTTAGAAAAGTACCCAAGGCCAGAGAATGAAGAGAAAGGGAAGCGTGTGGCAATGGAGCCTCAAACTTCCAGGAGGAAGTGGTAGTTGGACGCCAGGGTCTCATCTTTGTAAGGATGGCCGGTCTGAGTGGACCAGGGGATGGGAAACACCACACATTTGCTTGATGCTGCACACCCTTCAGAGTCCTCAAGAGGAAAGCAGGAGGATGGGGGGACATCAGTCCCAGTTGGCACGGGAGGGCGGGTTGCGGAGTGTCAGGAGAGGCTACTGGTGGGACTGGGGTCAGGGTTCCAACCACCAGTCGTGCGGCTGCCAGGGGCCGACATTCTTTCCCGGCATATGACGACCTTGTGTCTGCAAAATGAGCCGTGAGAATCGGAAAGGATGGCTTCATGGAAAACGGGAGGATGTCCCACTCTCTGCGTGATGGGACAGTTAGTGGTCACCAATGTAGAGGGCCAGAGACGTGAACAACAAGAGTTTCAAGGCAACTCCTAGCTTTCAGACTGTATGAGCTCAGTTCAGACAGGTGGGTAGATGCCCTAGGAATATAAACCAGTTTCTTTGTTTTCTTTCTTTCACTTTTAAAAATGTGTCCAAAGAGCCAAGCACCTGGGAGGCAGGGGACCATTTGGTTTGCTGTCATTTGAGGCCAACTCCTTTACAAACATGAAATACCCAGGCAAGTGACGTGTCCGTCATGTTTCTCTTCTGAAAGCCATCGGAGTTTGTCTGGGACTGAGGCTCCTTTGGCATCAGTTGTATGGGGTAGAAGAGCCATCTCTCCTGGTTCTGCAGTGTGACCGTGCCTGGTACGAGAAGCAGTGTGAAACTTTGTGTCTTCGCTGGCTGTGCAAAGGCCACACCACTGGCAAGAGCTGCCTTGCAGAAGGCATTGTAAATATAGATAGATACACAGTGATGCCACGGTCATTCTGTAAACTCAAGGTCACGATGTCTGGGAAGGTGGGAGAAGTGTTTCTCTTGCTTCAGCCAAATACACACCCAGAAAATGGGTGTGAAGATTGTTTTTCTTCCCTTCTAGTCACCAGCAGCCTAGAAGAATCCTTAGCAGGAACACAGGGATATCTAACTTATGTGAGGAAATTTAGTACAGCGGTAGCCTTCTAGCAAGTGGGACTTTTATTCTGAAAAGTTGTGTTCTGCTTTAACTTTTGAACAAAAATGATTTCAGTTAAGATGAGGTCTTTTGAATTACTGTTGATTTGCATGGTCCCTTTCTGCCACGTCGCCATGTGAAATATGGTAGAGCATTCTCTGCCCCACATTTTAATTAATCTTTCAACGCTCGTTATCTGTTAGAGCAGAGATTCTCAACTGCTTTAAATAGAAGGCAACATTAAAACCCAGAGTAGCTCAGCAAAGTCCAGACTAAGTGACTGTTTCACTTTGAATGAGGTTGTTTAGGATTTTAAAGTCCTCTAACTTCTCATCTTCAAATGTCTTCTGAAGATGAAGCGTGGGCATGCCAGTGTTACAGGGTCAGTCCTCAACTATCCATGGGTAACTGAAGTCCACAGACAATAGCACCATCTCCTCTGCAGCCAACAGTTGTAATCCCTCCATCTACCTGCCCCCCTCACCTAATATTTGTGGGAACTCTAAACAGGAAGCAAAATGACATTGTTTGAGTTTCCTGACGAGATTTTCTTAGTCTGTTCAGGTTGCTAAAACAGAACACCATAGACTGGGTGACTTGTAAACAACACAAATTTATTTCTCGTAGGAGGCTATAAAGCTGAAGATCAAGGTGTGAGCAGATTCGATGTTTGCTGAGAGCCTGCTTCCTGGTTCACAGACAGCAGACTTTTTCTCACTACGTCCTCACGTGGAGGACGGAGTGAGGGAGCTCTTCGGAGTCTCTCTTATAAGGGTGCTAATTCCGTTCACGTGGGCTCCACCCTCACCACCTAATTACCTCCCTGAAAACCCCACCTCCTAATACCTTCACATTGGAGCTTAGGTTTCAACACATGATTCAGTCCATAGCAAGGATTGTTCTCTTATGTGCAGTGAAATGGAAGAAAGGGTAAATGATAGGAGGGAGGAGAGGAAAGAGGGACGATGAGACATAACATAGGTGGTTGTGTTGAGGAAGGGGGACTCCAGTCTAACAGGAGAGTTAGGGCTCTAGTCTAACACTCGGAAATGAATTGTCCAAGGAGACACACGTGCTGACAAAGCAAGAGACATTTTTGGGAAGGGGCGCCCGGGTGGAGAGCAGGAGGGTGAGGGAACCCAGGAGAGCTGCTCTGCCACGTGGCTCGCAGTTTCGGGTTTTATGGTGATGGGGTGAGTTTCCCCGCTTGTCTCTGGCCAATCGCTCTGACTCAGGGTCCTTCCTGGTGATGCACGCATCACTCAGCCAGGACGGATTCCGGCGAGGAGGATGCTGGGAGTTCGGTAGCACATAGCGTCCCTTCCCTCCTCCTTTTGGCCCCTCCCCAGTTCTCCTGGTTAGTTGCAGCAGCGGCAGCAGCGCATTCTTTATCCGGACCTCCTATTGCGAGACAGCTCAGGCCGGTTTTACCATCCTGCCTGGCCAAGGTGGGCGGATTTGGTCAGCGGTTCCCTAACAGTTGAACGGTCTACACTGCCCCAGTCACTACAGTGTTCAATCCTGATTGCAGCTCCCCAGGCCCTGGGGCTTTTCCTGCTTGGCCCACAGATCTCCGCAGCGGAGAGGGGCTTCCGCTGCTTCTAGCAGGAACGACCCACGAGTGCCCCGCCTGGCTGCCCAGTTGTCAGATGCACTCACACATGGACATTGCTTGCTCTTCGGTATTCTGGAGACTCTCAGCTCGAGGCCTTCGAGACTTGGACCTTTTGAGGAATCTGATGATCAACCTACCTTCTCCTTGGTGCCCGCTGAGCCAGCCCCCTCCAACTGCTCCTTTCTCTGGTAGGAAAGATAAACGAAAATCCCATTATTCAGCCCACAGTATTGTGATAGCACTTTCCTTTGAGCTTCTCGGCAGAACCCTGCTTGCTTTAGAACTGTACATCATATTGGATCCATTGAGAGCCATTATTTATCTGACAGGATATTTATAAAAGCCAGCATTAGCTAAAGCTCCAAGTCAATGTTTCTTTCTCACTGACACACATCACACCAACAGGCTTGAAATGTTTAAATACAATAGTCCCTTCAAGAAATCGTTAATTTTTCTATCACTGTTAGAAGTGATAATTAGATGGAAATGGATTTCGTTGGGATAGCTGAGCCGACTGGAGTGGATGCTTTCAAGTGTCTGGACTTCAGAGAAGCCTTTGCAGGACCCAGTGAAGGTCCAGCGAGGACCCGGACCCAGAGCCCCAGGCTGACTCCCAGTGTCGTCCCACCCACTTCAGCCAGGAAGACGAGAGCTCTGGGGGAAAATGGTTAAATATCAAGGAGAGGAAATGAAATAGGCTGAACCACCTCATTACTGCCGCGTCTCTCTCTGTCCCAGGCTACCTCCCTCCTCCTCCTCTCCCTTGCTCTCCTTTGCCCTCATTTCTCTTTTATCCCCCTCTCTCTTTGCCTCTGCCTCTTCCCCTGGCTTCATCTCTTGCTCTTTCATCTTCCTCTGCTTATTCACATTCCCTGCCCTATGCGGCTGTGCTGAAATTGAGGACAGTCTTAAGTGCTTTCCCCACTCACTGCTCTGGAGGGGGTTGTAGGGGCCCGAGGAACAGCATGTGTGTATTTGACTGTTGGCTCAATCTTTCCCCAGGATTCCTCATACATAATTAATGCAGAAAGTTTCCCTGACCCTTCACAATACAGGTCAGGGAGTCAAGCTGAGAGACTTTTTGGATGGATGAAGGACTTGGACCGTTTCTGAATGTACGGTACTTTGTGTTCCTGGGTCTGTTTCTTGACCAGAGGAAAGAGGTCTGTGCAAATGTGCGGCTGCCAAGCTAGCGTGACGTTCTTTACAAAAGCGGCTTCATAGTCTTTCTGTCCCGGAAATGGCTCATCTGCCTTGAAGGTGAGGCAAACAGTAAGGTAGGAGACACATTTTCCTGGGTAGTTCTTGAGGACAAATCTTGATTAAGCCAGGAAAAAGAAAAGGGCCAAACGTTTCAGTGTAGCATTAGGTTGTCACGTTGGGGGCAGCCTTGGCATTTCCTCTCAGCCAAATCTGCAGGGAAAAAGAACATCAGAAGCTCAGAGGAGCCGTAGGCAGGATGGTGAAGAAGGAGGGTCCCCTGTTGCCTCCTGTAGTTCTGTCCACTGTGGTGGCAATGCTACCGGGCCCACTCGGTCCTCCTGATTTTCTCCCCTCTGTGATTAACTTTTAGCTCTAGGACATTCAAAAAAAAGGAATAACAACTTAAACTCTGAATTCAAAGACCCTACAGCATATTTGAGATTTAGCTGGAGAGAGAGAAAAAAAGTTAACAAGTACAAGCAATGTATGATTAAAAGTGTAAACAGTGAGCGAAGAGGGAGGTTCGCTCTAAACTGCAGTGGCAGAAGGTACCAGTAGGAGGTGAGCATCAGAGCGGAGCCCTGGAGGGTCTACTGGATGACGATGAGGGGAGAGGAGAGCGCACGGGATTGTGGGAGTGATGTGGTGAAGCAACAGAGCACTGATGAGGGCTTGGCAATAGGACGTAGCTAAGGTTTTGTGAAAGTGTCACCCCTCCCCAGAGTATTTGTTTACAAGGAAGAACTGGAAGTGGAATAATCCAAGTTTTTATGGTATGAATTTCAGGCTCCAGGACAGGTGGGTGGAAACTATTTGCATGGGAAGCCTGTCCTCATTTCCGTGGTAGATTCTCCACCACCGCCTGCAGTGAATCCTGTAGAGAAACCTGACTGGTCAGCCACTTCCCATGGTGCCCTATGAACAAAGTCTTATAAAATGGAAGCGTTCCTCCCTCTCATTGCCTTAGAGACGTGTCATTGTGAAACTCCACAGAGCTTGCTTAGAGCCAGTTGCGAGATGTATCTCCTGTTATTTCTGCTAAGCAAGCTGTTTAATCTCTGGATTCAACTTCAGAGTCCATGAAGAAAGAAGTGATTTAAGGTTTAAGAGGGTCGACGGTGGCATTCAGGCGTCAGACCATCTTTCTGGGTTGACTTACCTCAGTTCACTCAGAGAGAGTGAACATCTGAGCTGGCAAAGACCTTAGAGACCCTCTAACTCACAGTTTCTCAAGCTGCTCACACAATCTTGGGGATTTATGAGTTATCCACTAGAACTTTTTAAACTTTGAGTTTTTACTTAGATAATAGCCTAAAACAAGACTCGGGCTATATTCTGAATGACCACCTTATTACCAAATCCTGCTATTTCAGTGCCTGATGGTATTGATGGCCAAGTTGACAGTAAACATTATGACTTTAATTATGCTGGCTGGTGAATAAAGAAGAGAGGTGGCCCTCATGTGGAAAAGATGCCCTTGGATCAACAGAAGTCCAGATGGTATTATAAAGCCATATGTGAACAAAGATTTAATGAAGTTTCAATATAAATGCCTCTCCCCCCTCCACTATCCTCAGGTAAACTTTGGAGATACCTGTTGGGTAGTACACCCTGCCTTCCATTATGGAGATTGAGCTGATCGGCTGGGTGAAGTGAAAAAAGATTCCAAAATGGTGGATTTGCATTGGAGAGCGCTCAGATTGGTCCAGTTGGGAAAAAAAAGGGAGAGGGCGGAAGGAACAGGGAGAAAATAAAGGAGTCTTTGGAGCCTCTGGAAGAGATTACGTAGGAAATTATGGATGAAGACGAGAGACAGAGAAGATTCAAACCAGTTTGGGTATGAAAAATCTAAAAAATAAAAGGAGTAAAGTCAATGGGATTTTACACAGAGTTGCTCACAGGGATAAATGGGATCTTATTGTGTATTCTGGGACCCCAGAAGAATTGAAACTCTCAGCTAGAAGCTCATTTCCACCAGGAATGAAGTAGTGGTGTGTTGGTTAACATCTTTCCCTCATACTATCCGTATGAAATTTTCATGAAGCCTGAGTGTTTACAGCTTCTAAATGGCTTATGTGCTTTCTTCCCTGGCAGAAGAATGGGGGGTGGGGTGGGATGAGGAAGGGTGAGGCTGTACACCAGCGAAGCGCGTGGCAGGGCACGACTCACGAACATTTATCCAAGAAAAAGATTAAAATAGAACCCAAATAGAAAGAAAAGACGGATTGGCTTGGGGGGATTTTGAACATGGCTTGGGGCTCATTAGGCAGATGACTCTTAGATGGAAACATCTGCCATTTCATGTTCATTTTGAAAGCTGGTACTTGGCATGGTCCCACTGATGGTGGCTAGTTCTTCATATAATGGCATTTTTCAATTTTAGGGGCTTTAAACAGAAGAGTAGAGTGTTGAAAACCCACTGAAACTGCTCCAGGAGGCTGTAGAGCTTTCAAAGAATGGCTTTCTCCAAAGGGAGGAAATAAAAGGAAGCCTTTCCTTTCCTAGATTTTAAAAATTGGAGCCACTATGCTTTGTACTTTTGGAGACTCTGTCACTGTCCTTTGTTATATGATCGTTTGGTAATCCAGGCACGTTGACAGGGTTAGTTTGATTCCACAAGCTATCTTGGTCAGAGGAATGAAATGCTTGGCACTGATGCCTGTACCAGTTCTGTTTACCATGGAAGGGAACGTGCTCTGAGACCGGGCAAGATCTCAGTAACAACACGATGCCATCCTTCTTGGACAGCAAGGTAGAAGCTCATCAGATTTCTCAGCCGGTTTTGAAGTGACTTTGAAGTTGGTGATTTTTTTCTCTTTACCTATGGTTGATAGTCCTTTTTTCCAAGAAGCCACCATGGGACTATATTAAAAAGCTACAGAAGAAAGTTGTTTTTTGCTAGACACAATAATGTGCATATGCCTGGTTTTTCTTTTCTTTCTTTTTTTTTTTTTTTTTTACAACTTCTGGGTTTTTATGCTTTTGGAACAGTAGCATACACAGTTGTTAATGAAATGCCTAAATTAGAGGGCTGGCGCTGCTCTAAATGCATAGCTCTTCTGACTACCTAGATTTGAAACACCGGAAACAATAAAGAAACTGTTCCAAATACCTTTGTCATTGCCTGGAAGTGTGCATTTTCAAGAGATTCACCAAAGGCAGTCTTGTCTAATGATGTTGCAGATTATTTTATCGACTTTTTCTAACAGTATAGCATGCCATAATGTCATCTGATCTTTATCTTGTCCAAGCACATCACTTACATATTGTTCGCCTTCTTTTTTTTTTACTTCTCTCATTCGGTCATGACAATTAAAGTAATGATATTTGGCAACAGTTCCACCGCAAATATAGATTTAAACGTGGGCAACTGCGATCACACTGCAGTTCTGGCTCCAATAACTATAAGGTGGTCATCTAGCTCAATATTCAAATTGTATTAATGTTATGATCAGTATGAAAATCTAAAAATTAAAATGTAAAAGTTTTTGTAGAAAACGCGCAAACCACCAAGAATGTATTTGTAAAACCCAATGCTAGTTGCCTACCCAATATCCATTCTATCCTTCTTCCTTGAGGACCTTGGTTTTTTAAAATTCTCCCTCCCATATTACTTTACATTAAGGGGTATACCTGTTGGCATAGTTTTGACTAATGAGATGCAAGCAGAAACTTGTTAGACATTTCAGAGAAAGTTTTGCAGTTCTTTCAGCCTTCACTCCTTCCTTTCTTCTTGTGTGAGACTTGAATGTGATGCCTGGAGGTACAGTAGCCGTTCTGCAACCATGAGGCAACAAGTATGAGAACAAAGGCCCACATGCTAGGATGGTAGAGTGGAAAGATGGATGAGTTTGGTTCCTAATGACATCATTGAGCCACTTTATCAGCCCTGGATTATCTACTTCTGGACTGTAGTCGTGGAGACCTCTATCTGTTTAAGTTAATATAGCAGGGTTTTCTGTTATTTTCAGAAGACTATAATCCTAAGTGAAACTCTCAGATTGTTTGACTCTGTTTGCAGTTATTCTTTCTTTAGTAAACCAAGAAAATAATTGATGGGCAGCTTCTGTATTTGACCTTTCCATAAGATTATATATCCTTATTAGCTACTGTTGGCACATCTCTCTGAGTTAACTGATCCCAGTATCCCTCTGATTTCCTGTTCTTCAATTCAGCACCATCTGAAGTGTTCAGATTACATGGAACAAGTCAGGGTTCAGGATAGAGGCTCTCTAAAGCTAAGCATAATGGATGGTTGTAATTTTAACATGCTAACAGTCTAATTAGACACCTGGAGTCATTGCCATTTCATTAAAAGAAGCATTTTGTGGCTGATTGTACGTAGTCAGCTGAATTATTTTATGGCATAGCCATATATCACGCTCCATTTGATTTGTATATAACAGTTTTCCCCCCTCAGTATAGTCATTATTTATACATTTAATATTTTATTAATATGTCCTCAAGATAACCTGAATGGGTATAAATACTAATAGGCTTTAAATGAGATTTAATCATAGTGCTTTAAGACTGTAGTTGTTCCATTTCAAATAAATGATTATTGTGTTCCTTTGGTTATATTTATTATCAGAAGTATTAAGCACCCTTGTAGCTATTGCATGATATTCCTCTTCTCGTTCATGTTTTGATATTTTTAAAAATTTGAGATAACCCTATTGCATCTCAAATGCAACTACAGCAGACACACTTCATTTTAATACAAATTTTTTGCTATTGAGTTAACCCACAAAATTTAGAAGTCAAATCTAACAGTTGTCATTTCCTCTTTTTAAGAGGGGGACATGTTAGTGACTGTTGGGGTGTAAGAAGAGTGCCAGCAGAATGCTCGTTTTGTAATCAGAATGCATTGATGAAGAGAACTCAGGATGGAAGCAGGAACTGGAGATAGTGGATTTGCTGTCCAAGGTAACATGAGGGTAATTATTTTTCTGTTGCTGTGGAGGAAGAAGAGAGGGGAAGGGAGGACTGAGCAAATTAGTGTGTGTCCGGAGGCTCACTTGTGGGAACATCTGAGAACTTCTTTAACATAATGGCTTTATGGAGATATAATTCACATACCATAAAATTCCCTTTTTTTAAAGCATGCAAGTCAGTGTTTCTAGTATGTTTATAGTGTTAGGCAACTATCACCACTGTGTAATTTTAGAGTATTTTCATTACCCTCAAAGGGAACCCTGAACCCATTACCAGTGACTCCCCTCTCTCCCTTCCTCCTGCCTCTGGAAACTGCTCATTTAGTTTTTGTTGCTATGGATTGGCCTTTCCTGCCCATTTCATATAAATGGGATCATACAGTATGTGATGTTTTGTGATTGGCTTCTGTCACTTAGCATCATGTTTCAAGGTTCACCCATGTTGTAGCACATATTGGCACTTCATTGTTTTTTTCTTTGGTGGAATAATATTCCACTGTATGAGTAAACCACATTTTATTCATCCATTCATCCATTGATGGACACTTGGGTTGTTTCTGCTTTTTGGTTATTATGAATACTGCTCCTGTGAACATTGATGTACAGGTTTTTGTGTGGACAAAACCCTCTCCTTGATCATACTTCAGTTAGGCTCCTCTGATCCCTCTTCTTGACTAGGCTTTGACCTTGGCCCTGTCCTGGCCAGGCCGGCATAGCCCAGTGGTAGCAGGTATCTTGCTAAGTCTCTTTAGCAAGAATCCCCCAACCCTTGATATCTGCTCAGATTCCTCAACCTCACTTTTGATGGGTAAGTCCTTGATCTGCCTTCAGCAAGAATCCTCTTAAGTTAGTTTAGCAGGACTCCCTCTACCCTTCATGTATCCTCTTTATAATTTTCCGTCCACTGGCTCCCTCACTTTGG
The DNA here is from genome assembly GCF_028021215.1 of Eschrichtius robustus. Lineage (NCBI taxonomy): Eukaryota > Metazoa > Chordata > Mammalia > Artiodactyla > Eschrichtiidae > Eschrichtius > Eschrichtius robustus. The sequence goes on along the minus strand of NC_090827.1, from coordinate 147,213,463 downwards.
TCGTTGACGATAAATCCCCAGCTGTCTTTGCTGTGTTTGGAGTTGAGCCCCGTCTCTTTCCCCTGGAGTGGCAGTCTTGGTCCCTGCTGCAGTGGTCCTGACTAATCTTCCTTACCGTTTTAACAAGGGTCGGAATAATTTTTTCTTTAACAGGATATATGTTTTCATTTCTCTTGGGCATATAACTAGGAGTGGAATTGCTAGGTCACATAGTAACTCTGTATTTAACATTTCAAGGAGCTGCCTAACTGTTTTCCAAAGTGGCTGAAGCATTTTATATTCCCACCAGCAATGTATGAAAGTTCCAACTTCTCTGCACTGTCACCAACACTTGTCATTGTCTGCTGATAAATGTTTAAGAACGGAAAAGTCAGATATTAATTTTAGAGTTTTGTTGCTGTTCTGTGATATGATTACCACTGATCTGTCCAACATTCAGTAAAGTTTTCAATATCATACATGGTGTGTGGGGAGTTCCCTGATGGTCCAGTGGTTAGGACTCCGCACTTTCACTGCCGAGGGCCTGGGCTCAATCTCTGGTTGGGGAATTAAGATCCCACAAGCCACGTGGCACAGCCAAAAAAAAAAAAAAAAGGTTTGTGCAGTGGGCTTAGGGAAAGGGGTGGGTGCCAGACCCCGTTTCTGCTGAGGCTTGGTCCTGGGAGAGGAAAGTGGGGCGCCACAAGTGGGACTGTGCAAGGCACACGTCAACACCAGGTACTCTGAGAACAGAATCCCAGGGGAAGTGTGCTCAGAAAGTCTCCGATGGAGAATTGCGTCCGGCTGTTTAGATCGGTATCTGGGTGATACCTTGAAGATACGAGTCATACACTTAGAAGGATTACTGGTGTGTCCCAGCTACCCAGTAATTGTTGATTTCTTCCCCTTGACTTTCTTTTTACAAAACACATAAAGAATAACCACATTTGCAGTTATCCTCAGAACGAAGACCCTCTTCCTGGCAAAGGTAAATGATACACATATTTTAAATAAAATGTCTTACTAATTTTGCTTTGATAAATTTTTGCATATTTTGTTATGTAGTTGGCATGATTGAATTTACTCCAGGAGGTAACAAAACCAATTAAGATTAAGAACGACTGTTTTGTACAATAATATTCAGGCCCAATATGCCCTCAATCCTGTTCACCTCATATTGTCTGGTTGACTGTTCTGTTCTCAAAGGACAAGGAAGGAAATAAGAGAGAAGGACAAAGCCCAGAAGAATAAGAGTTAGTGTCTTCCCTTCCAAACACCTTAATGCTTTACCAGACGGTCTTATATTTGTGTGCATGTGTTTGTGGACGCTGAAGCGTGTTCTGTAAGCATCGTGAGTACAAGATTATGAAATCTCTTCATAAGCCTCTCTATGGTCTCTGCCATGGTGGGGTTGGACACACAGGAAACACGGTTGATTGATTCTCTCAGCTTCTGCTCGCTCGGTTGTTAAAAGCCTCGATAATCAAACAGCTTTCTTCCTATAATATGTATTTTTTCAGAAGTCAGAGTTGGAACATTTATTTTCTTTTGAAATAGGCTCTTTTACAGACAAAATGTTGTAGATCAATTACTTCATTTAAAAAGATTTGTCTTTACCAGAAGTGGAACAACACACCAGCAAAAGAACCTATAATCTCATCAATTAAAAATTTTAACTGAAGTTGGGACTTCCCTGGGGGCGCAGTGGTTAAGGATCCGCCTGCCAATGCAGGGGACACAGGTTCGAGCCCTGGTCCGGGAAGATCCCACATACCGCGAAGCAACTAAGCCCCTGCGCCACTACTACTGAGCCTGCGCTCTAGAGCCTGCGAGCCACAACTACTGAGCCCACGTGCCACAACTACTGAAGCCCGTGCGCCTAGAGCCCGTGCTCCACAACAAGAGAAGCCACTGCAATGAGAAGCCCACACACCGCAAGGAGGAGTAGTCCCCGCTCGCCACAACTGGAGAAAGCCCGTGCGCAGCAACGAAGACCCAACGTAGCCAAAAATAAATAAATAAAATAAATAAATTAAAAAAAAATTTTTAACTGAAGTGAATTTTTTATAGCACTGAAACTCATTGCCTTTGAAGCAGGAAGTAGATGGTTTTCCATGAAGACACAAAGCTTTTAACTCATATTCATAACAATTGATATGTATAATTTTGGTCACTGGAGGACTACTACAGTTTTCCATTGATACAATAGAAATATATTGAGGCCAATGAAAAAGTAATTAACAACTAAATATGAGGGTCAGACAGTTAAATTATTCCCTAGTTCATAGTAAGCTCTACATGCATACAGGATTATTTTCTGAAAGTAAGACAATACAGAATGTCATGTTTTTCTTCTCTAAATTGTGAGTTTAATGTTTTTCTTGGATACAGATGACTTTGGGTGCAAGAGGGATAATTAAATCCTGAACAGATCAAGCTTGAGAGTGGAAAAGAATTTAGGGATAATGATAAGAGGTATAATAATAGATAAAAGAAAAACTCTGCTCTATTTAAATTTCCCACTTCTGAAATGTGGAAAGTATTATTTAAACTCAGAAATCTGGAGCGTTTTAGTGTTTGAAATAATCACATGGAAATCTCTGTTCTGTTCCTCTGTCACTGACTTAACTGGTGAAGATCGATAAGCTATTTATGTGTTTATGGGCCAGCAAATAAATACTCATTCCATTCAATTTAGTTCAGATCTGCATAGCTACAGAACACCTTGTTTTGCTAAGGTTTCTGATGGTACCGAAAGACTCAGTCCCTTTCCTCAGGAAGCTTAAGAAGAAAATTGCATATGTGATGGTGGAAAGCTATGGTTTACGGTGCCAAAAGTACTCGGCACTTTTTTTCCTCCTTGTTTTTCATTATTTTAATATGCTTTTCAGAGTAGTTTTTTGGATAACAAAAAGGCTGAGAGAGAAAATATAACGTGGCATGTGGCAATGCCCGTTTGAGAACGTGTTCTCCTTTTTGATGCAGTCCTAACTTTTCTGTCCCTACAGTTTGCTAATTACATAATAAAAAATAAAGTGAAGAGGCATGATCGTCTTAGGCACTAGATGCCGTACCAGAGGCTGGCGGGATTCCAATGTGCTTAGGGTCAAACTGTAGCTTTTGACGCATTATATCTAAGAGAACTTACAAGGGTGGGAACTTGCGTTTTGCAATGTAATTCTTGAATGATCCTAATCTTTCTCTCCGAGAGATGACATTCCATGTTTTACTGAACTCCATGTGCACTGCCTAGGAGAACTCCATGTCTCTGCCTAGGAGAGAGGTAACGGAGGCTTTGAGTGGGAAGGGGCAGAGGAGACGTGGTATTGAAAGAAGCCTCTGTATTTTCATCCTGAAGACTCTGTGTGCTTGTTGGGGGATGGGATGGGCAGCAAGGGGATGGCGGTGAAATGAAGTAGAAGGGGCAGAAAGCACCCGAATGGCCAACACTTCTCACCTCCATCCCCATCACCTGTACGTTCTGCTATCATGTCATTGTAGTTACCCAGCTTCTCTAAACTGCTATTTATTCTGGGTGAGCTAAGGCTGGTTATTCCTCTTAATATCAGCAAGACAAAGGGATAGGAGACACAAAGAACATGAGTTTAGGAAATGAAAAGTAGGTAAATGAGATTATCCAGGTGTGGAAAGTGAATGGTGAGCTTTGGACCTGGAGGGGAGGAGAGGGTGTTGGGTTGAATGCCTTGGGGTCAGAAAGCAGGTGCTAGAGTCTAAAGTGTATCCTCCCAAATTCACATATTGAAGTCCTAACCTCTAGGACCTCAGAATGTGACTGTATTTTGAGATAGAGCCTTTAAAGAGGTAACTAAGGTAAAATGAGGTCATATGGGTGGGCCTTAATCTAATATAACTGATGTCCTTCAAGAAGAGGAAATTAGGCCACACACACACACACACACACACACACACACACACACACAGAGGGAGGACCGTATGAAGACAGAGGGACAAGCAACCATCTGAGAGCCAAGGAGAGAAGCCTCAGAAGAAACAACCCTGCTGGCACCTTGATCTAGGATTTCTAGACTCCAGAATTGTGAGAAAATGAATTTCTATCGTTTAAGCCACGCTGTCCGGGGTATTGTATTGGGTTGGCCAGAACGTTCGTTCGGGTTTTTCCATAAGATGTAACGGAAAAACCTGAACGAAATTTTTGGCCAACCCAATATTATGGCAGCCCTAGCAAACTGATACAATAGGACCTGGGGAAACAGGAGGCTGATAAAGTTGGCCTTCTTTGAAGTTTGTCCAAGGCCCTTGCAGCAGGTGGCATGCGGCTGCCGCAGGCGGATGGCTGAGGTCTGAACACGGAGGCTGTCAGGCTAATTTGGAAGGCTGCACAAATGCATCTCTGACTCCGCAGGCTGGGCTACTCTGGCTCTGCTCTCCCCGGGAGAGGTTTGGTCCTCCTGTCCTATACCTGTTCCTCGCCTCTTAGAAGGAAGTGGGGAGAGGTTATAATGCAATGGAGGAAGGGGGAAGGAGATGTTTCCTGTAGTCTTCCCGGGGGGAAGGCCATAAAGGGATGTATTGCCTACAGAGAGTTGAAGACCAATAATAAAACCCACTGTGAGGTGGCGTGTTTCTCACTCTCACCACGCTCCAGGAATGTTAAGCAACGCCAGCGGTGAAATACTCCTGCCTCCAGCCCACTCCCCAACCCCCAGCCAAATCACACATTTTGTTGGCCTAAGTAACCACAATTGCTGTACTTACCATTGAGTTTTCTGAATATATATCTAAGCTTCCCATTGCACATGTTTTTATTACCTCTCCTTTAGTAAAAATTGCATTCTGCGTAGAAGTGAATTTGGAGAAGTCCTGGTTATATAGTCAGCCCTGCACACAGGCAGAATCAGCTACACACGTTGGTTTGGAGGGTGAGTTCACTAGGGTTTGGAATTGTTCCAACTCGCTTGGAGCACAGGTTCTGTCTCCCAGCCCAGTGGTACTTCATACTCCTGCTTTTAAACAATAGGTTAGATTCAGACATAGCGAACAAACTTATGGTTATCAAAGAGGAAAGGGGGAAGGGGAGGGATAAATTAGGGATTTGGGATTAGCAGATACACACTACTCTATATAAAATAGATAAACATCAAGGTCCTACTGTATAGCACAGGGAACTGTATTCACTATCTTGTAGTAGCCTATAATGGAAAAGAATCTGAAAAAGAATATATGTGTGTGTGTATGTGTATATATATATATATATATATATATATATATATATATATATATATATATATATATGTTTATAGCCGTACACTAGAAACTAACACAACATTGCAAATCAGCTCTACTTCAATAAAAAAAACAAAAACCCAGTAGGTTAGAAATTAACCATGACAGCATGTGACTATAAAGATGAAAAAAGGGAACTTGAGTTACTTCAATTGTGTCATGCTTTGTGAGCGCTTGGAGTTTTTGTCTGTAGTTAATATTTTAAAGGGAAAACTGAGTATGAACTGCAAGGTGTAATATTTTTGTTTGCTAAGTGGACCTTCTAGTTCATCCACAAACTACTTTACTGAATTTGAATTCTAGCATGAAAATTAAAAGGAAGATTTATTCTTCATTTTAAATTGGTAATTTTCTAGAACCATAGAGCACGTCAAGAAAATAATGCTTATGACAGAACACAATTTTGTTGTATGGAGGAGAGGGATATTAAAAAATGACCTGTTCCAAGAGCTAAGCATACCAGCTTCACCGCTGGGTTGTATTCTTCCCTATTATCTCTCAGGGGAGAAGAGCATTGTTATGGTTCCAGTGTTTGAGGGGATATTTAGACTTCATGCCCTGGGAGCTCAGATGTTAGCCAACTAAGGGAATGTAAATCATAGTTTCTCACATTAGCATTACATAGACCTTCAAACATAAGGTAGACCAAGGCCCAAATTAATGTGAGATTAATTCACTCCTTACTGGTACATTCAGCAAACTCCCCTTGAGGGCTGACTGTGTGTCTGGCACTTTGCCTGGTACTGAGGATACAAAGATGATTAAACCCCATCCCTGCTCTTGGGAACTCCTAGTCTAGGAGGGGAGACCGATATTGAAGCAAAGAATTGCAACACAGAGTATAAAGGTAGGGCGTATAGAATAATGGGCAAGTAATTTGCCCTGTTGGGTTGAAACTGGATGATGATTTTTAAACTGGTATTTTAAAGGAGCGAGTCTTTGCCAGGAAGGACAGAAGAGAACATTGCAGGGAGGGGGAAGAGCTTACATGAAATACGGAAGCATGAAAGCACGTGGAAAGTTTAGGGGACGGTAGGTAGTTTCTGACTGGTATGCCCAGTGAGTGGGGTGGCTCAGGAGACAGGCTGGATGGGTGAGGCCATCAAAGGATTTATAGAAGAAGGGTGACTCGATCAGACCCACATTTTGGAAATAGCTTGGGTAGCAATGAATCAGAAGGAGGTGAGGCCAGAGGAAGGGAGTTAATTAGTGGGCAAGTTCTCTGCAGACAAGGCAGGTCAGGAAGCTGGCACCAGGGCCATCCGGGGGGGATGGGCCCCAGAATACCCACGGTCCTGTCTCTAAGACACTCTTTCCACAGGTGATAAACTATCAAGCATATGCTGTCAAGCACATGTGATTCTGCCCTGACTGGGCCGACTCAGCCTAAAAGGTTGTGAAGTTGCATGTGTCATTTTGTGTAAGTTTTATTATAGTCCCCATCTGTTAGATTTAATCTTGTTCTGCTAATAAGATCAAAAGTGGGAAATATGCTCAGTCCTCTTAATAGTCTATACTCTGGTTTCTTTGAAAGGTAAATCTTTAAAAAATTACTTTTAAAAATTTCCAAGTAATACACCTTAGTGATTTATTAGTATTTCAAGAATTTTACTGTCAACATAGGAGTTCCCAGCCCTGTTGGGCAACCACTTTTCATGTTTCTGGCTGTTCTTCTGACATTTACTGCCATATTTCTAAACCACTGGTACGTGCATAGGTAGGACGTGTTTTATGCTTGTCTTCATGGGATGTATCAGGTGGTCAGGAATTTTTGGAGTGGAACAGAAGTACCATTCAGTACTTAGACGTACACTTAACTCTGTTGATCTTTGTCTAGCATCTCCTTCTCTATACCGTGCCTGTTACCATGAAACAGGATCTTCTCTATACACAGTAGATGTGACTACAGGAGGTCTAATTATTCCTGACCCTCAGACTTCTTTTTTTTTTTTTTTTAAAGTTTTAATTGAAGTATAGCTGATTTACAATGTTGTATTAGTTTCAGGTGTACAGCAAAGTGATTCAGTTATACACACACACATATATACATATCTCTATATACACACATACATACATACATACACATACATATATTCGTTTTCAGATTGTTTTCCCTTATAGGTTATTACAAGATATTGAGTGTAGTTCCCTGTGCTATACAGCAGGTCTTTGTTGTTTATCTATTTTATATATAGTAGTGTGTACCTGTCAATCTCAAGCTCCTAATTTATCCCTCCCCTCATTTTCCCCTTTGGTAACCATAATTTTGTGTTCTATGTCTGTGGGTCTATTTCTGTTTTGTAAATAAGTTCATTTGTATCATTTTTTTAGATTTCACATATAAGTGATTTCATATTCAACTCCCTTAGTGGAGCCCCTACCTCACTCTCCCCTCCCACTCTCCCCTCCGGAGATGACCGATGCCTCTAGCTCTTGATCCTTTCCTAGTTTGGGGGTATGAATTGATTGTATCTCTAGCCACTTGGCACTCAGCTTTCTTCTCACTCTGGTTCTTTGATTAGCTTTACCTCTTCCAAACATTTGTTGATATTTCTCATCTCCTGCTGTTTCTTTGTCTTTGTGCTTTGTGGATTTGTATCTGTTAAACAGTATTATTCGTAGTTTGATGTTACTTTAGGGAGTAAAGGGAAATGCATGGAAATCACCAAAAAGCAAATGGCATGATGATAACAACCACCGTTGTCAATTATTGTTTTAAGTTAATGAATGGACTTTCACATAATTCATTTCATTTGATGCTTAGAAATCCCTGTGAGGTGGTAAGAAGGGGTTAAATGGGTAAAATAACTGGTCCAGTTTCACAGGATGAGTCGGTGGAAGAATTAGGATTAGAACTTGATTTTCTGACACCCAGCCAAGGCTCCTTCCATTAGCCTGTGAGGTTTTCTGGAGGTTAATATGTGGAATGAAACACTTTTATCTCTTCTAGACATGAAACTGCTGATAATTTTAACAAGAAATAAGTCAGTCCTTTTTCTCCATGACTATTATAACTTTACATCATTGCATATTCCTAAAGATAAGCATCTTTTTTTTTTTTTTTTGCATTTGTAATGTACTACTTACTGAATGGATCCTGAAAACACAAGTTCTCCCTGGGGGCTTATGATCTAATGAGACATATAAGACCATAAAGACAGAAAATGAATACGGAGAAGTTGGGTAATTCTCCTCCAGTAGACATATTTGGCATCTGGCTTCGTGTTCAGAGGCATTTTTCTCTGTTGAATCTTCAGATTTCCTCCCACCCTCGACCCCACCCCACTTAGTTATGGGAGAGACATTTAAGGGGAAGGAGGGAAGGACTTCTGAGGAGAAATTTAAAGAAGGGGAAAAAGGGGAATCGCTTTAGATTTGGATATAGATCAGAAGCTTAGGCTTAGGCTGTGTGAAATAAAACAGAGCCCTTTCTTGGTTTACATGTGACAAAATAGCCCACCTAGAAATGAAAGCTCAATGAACACAGAGCAAGTGATCTCAAATGTTTTATAAATGTTTGCTCCCCATCATTTCTTCTCTCTCTATTTGTTATCTCAAGAGTGTTAGTCTGAAGACATCTCCTATCTAGTGCAGGAACATTTTCAAACAAGACCGGAAAAACATCACAAACCTGGTTGCCACGTTGAGAGACTCGTGAAATAATCACACTACTTTTACATTAAAATTTTAATTTTATTTGTTTTCCTAGTCCCTCCTTTGATCTGCAGTTTAGTATAAGGAGAAAAATGACCAAAATGAATATAGGCTCCCATGCCATTTTCTGGGCAGTTTTTGAGGTTTTCTCAAGGTAAGGGAAGGGGAGGGGTTGGGGCTTAAACCAGGGAACACTGGATAGGAAGGGGCAGATTTCATCACACCAAGTATTCCAAACCACGAATTTGCAAATGACAAGGGTTTTCTTGTATTACCAGATACCTGGTTACATAATGGCTGTCCCCAAACTTTCCCCCTGTCTTTACTCCATGCTTCGCTAATCAATACAAAAGATTTTTCTTGGGACAATCTGGGACACAGCCTGTGATGCCAGCCCACTCCAGTCTACTCTCTTTTGTGGAGTCCCTGACCAGCCATCATAATTCTCCCTCCAGAGCAGTCGATGAGGACATGGTGGGGCAGAGTCGAGAGAGCATGGGTTCTAGGATCAGGCTAATTTGGCTTTGGTGCCTGGCAGTCCCACGGAGCCCTGTGATCTGGGACTGATTACTTCCCTGAGACTCATTTTCTTTATATGTCAAATGGGTATAAAATTGTATTTGCTGTACTTCACATGTTTCTTTAGCAGATGCAGTGATATAATGAATGCATAACAGTAAATCAGTGCCTGGCATATAACAGATACTCAATAAAAGGCAACTGTTATTGTTCATGTTAAACATGTAGTTTCAAAGAGTCAAATTTATGAGCAAAATGTTCATCAATTCTGCTCCTTTTCCTCTCAAGTTAAAAACAAAGCTCAAAAGCATACTTAAGCTGTTAATTGTAGTACTTTTGTGTAAAGCTTGAAAATCAAAGCAGTCAAAATAGAAAATAATGCTAAGTTAATAGCAGATAACTAACTTCAATGCTGATATGAGTGATTCTATCAAACTCATCAGAATAAACATTGATTCAACAACTAATATATGCCACATGTGGAAAGAATATGCACACGTGAGTAAAATTAGTCTCTGGCTTCAAAAAACTCACAATCTTGAGGGAGGTAAGGCTTTATACCTAACTATGCTACACAGTATGATAAGTCCAGTGTTGGAGACAGGATACCATTGCAGTACAAAGACGGAATGGCTGATTCTAATGAGTGGGTGGCATGAGTGTAGCTTCACTAGGTGGTGGGTGTGGTTTGGATGAGTAGGGTTTGGATGTAGTCAGACACGGAGAGAACGGGAATTCCAGATTAGGGAGAAGCTCTAGCAAAGGATGAAACAGTAGAAGCTCATGTTCAAAGGAGAGATCTGGTCTGGCCACAATGAGTTTTTACAAAGGGAGATGAATGGAGATGAAAAGATGTTGGGGTCATATTCTCAAGGCTTTACGTACCTTGTAAGAAGTTTCTATTTTAGTTAGGAGGTAATGGGAAGCCAGTGAAGGTCCTTGAGGCTAACAAGGACATGGTCCAGTTAGAATTTTAGAAGAGATAGCTTTGTGGAAGGTGAATTGCCAAGGATGGAAGTAGAGTCAGGAAGCTCAATCAATCACCGAGCTCCTGGGCTGATCTGTTAATATCTGAGACATGCTGAACATTGGCAGGAGTGAGGACAATGTGAGGGGATGGTTAGATTTGACCATCATCTCAGAAGTAGAGTCCATAGCATTGGATGGCTAATTGGACACAGGTGAAGGGTTGTTGGCACTCAAAAAATCCTTACTATTTTTCTTAAAAAGGTAATTAAATCCTGGATATAAAAATTCAAACACCGTCAAATATAAAATGAGAGAAGTTAAAGTCCCTCAGAGACAACCTCTGTGTCCTTGGTAATATTTTGGGGGAGAAACCCTGGAAAAGGCATCTGGATTACGGGTTTGCATATTGTGCGAGGGTTGCTCTAAGATACGTTTGCAGGAATGAAACTGTTGGGCTAAGGGGTCACTTCCATTTTGTAAAGAAGCAGGGTGAGAACAAGGAAAAGAAGAGGCTGCCCCAGAGACAGAGTATGGAAAAGAAAAAATGGATGGACTGATGGCACCTTATCTTGGGTGAGCCATGAAATGCTGGGACGGTGATGCAGAGTACGGAGTTAACTAGGAAAGGAGACGGCCACTGTTTCCTCTACAGCCAACAAGAAGGAGGAAATGATGGGTGAAGGAATGGGAGGAGGGGCCGGAAGGTGAGTGATTCTGACATTCTCAATTATTTCAGTGAATTAATCGTCAAAATACTTGGCTAAGAATCAGTAGGGTTAGAAATGTGGGGGAGGGCTTCCCTGGTGGCGCAGTGGTGAAGAATCCACCTGCCAGTGCAGGGGACATGGGTTCGAGCCATGGTCCAGGAAGATCCCACATGCCGCAGATCAACTAAGCCCGTGCACCACAACTACTGAGCCTGCGCTCTAGAGCCCGCGAGCCACAACTACTGAGCCCATGTGCCACAACTACTGAAGCCCGTGCGCCTAGAGCCCGTGCTCCGCAACAGGAGAAGGCACTGCAATGAGAAGCCTGCTCACCGCAACAAAGAGTAGCCCCCGCTCGCCGCAACTACAGTACAGCAACGAAGACCCAACTCAGCCAAAAATAAATAAATAAATTAAAAAAAAAATGTCAGGGAATAAAGGGAAAAGGCTTGAAAACCACATTTTGGAAGATAGAAAAGAGAATCCGTTGGGAGCAAAGTGAAATATTTTCAAGCAACAGCTAGCTGGGACCCAACTGAGACGGTGATGCACGAATTTGTAGAACATCCAACGTGCATGTAAAATAGCAACAGAATGGGCTATCATTCGCAATCTTATTCCGTAAAACCTTGAAAAGTAATGCAAGCTTATCCTGAAGGTCTCTTGAGAAGGCAGAGAGGGAGCAGTAACATCACACGATATACAGTAAAAGTTCTTAAAAATAAATTTGAGTGTTTTTCCTCCTTGAGGTCACTTGTTACGGCTGCGGTACCACACATCTCTCTTTTCTCTTTTCTAAAACTCCACCCAGCCTTGCTTTGTCCTCATGCTGTCCCTTCTTTCCCACTGCCTCCTCGACCTCTTAGATTTTTCACTTCACTTTTGCGGATGATTCTGTGGCCTATTTTATATAAATCAGTTTTCTCTTTCTGGACTGTCTCCAATTCCCTTCTCTACTCATAACCTTCATCATTTCAGCAAATGCCCAGGACTTGAGTGTCACCAGCAGAGAATTCTCTTGAGAAGGACAGGACAGAGGGAAGGATAGCAGACGCTTGGTGTGTAATATTTTTGCCTGTCAGACAGCCGTTCTCAGCAATTGTGGGTCAGCGGCAGAGAAAACTGGTGTTTGAGTTGGTCCAATGATCAATCAACTCAAGCATTAAACATGTAATTATCAAAGATAGATTTGAAGTTTGCAGTCATGTGTGAGCAACGTATTTGTTGGTATGTTAGTTGTTAGAGTTGATGTATATATGGATGACGTTGATGTGACTTTATTCTCAAGTATTTCTTTCACTGTGCTTTTATTTTATATCACCTTCCTTGGCACTTTTCGAGGCTTAAACACCGGGATTTCTAATATTTAGGATTCCTGAACTTTTACTTTATTTTCCAAACAGGTTTGCTTTGACTGATGCCTCTTGTTCCTTTTGAGCTATGGAATGCTGCCCCTGACTGTCTCTTTCCCTGAAGTGCTCTTTCCCCAGATCTTTGCATAACTGGACCATTCTCATGCTTTAGATTGAAATTCAAATATCACTTTTTCAGAGGGCCTTCTCTGACCAGCTTATCTAAAAGAACACTATCCTTATTCCCAATCTGTTTAATTTGATGGCTTATTTACTTATCCTTACATGTCTTTTCACTAGAATATAAATTCCATTAGGAAAGGGATTTTTTCTGTCTCATTTACCACTGTAATCCCTACATGGTCTAGCTCTGTGTGAAGGACTCATATATTACAATTTCGCTTTGAATGTGATTTCAAGTTGATGGATTCTTTCTGGATGCTGAGGTTGTTTATTTGGCAATTAGGATTTTCCTAAGGTGATAATTTCTACATTAGTATGTATATATACTTCTGCTCCTTTTATTCTCCTTCTTAATTAAAAGCCAGTGGATTTATAGCTAATAATAACTTAAAATAATATTTGAAATTACTTTTATATTACTGCTATTAAAATTTTTTTTTTCCTGAATTCTATGACCCTATGATAGTGTCCTCTAATAAGGCAAAAAGTCCAGACATGATATCAACCAGGTAATTGTTTTACAAGAGAAAGGTGACTCTGAAAGGGAAAACAGTTCAAGAGGGATTGGGTGGGGGTGGGCAGCGGGTCTTGGGATGAAATTTGGAATGCTCAGTTATGGAAAGTGTGGGTGCACACGCAGTTTTGTGAGTGCAGATTTTAAAGGAGCAGATATAGGGGGAAGAGAAAAATATGACAAACAAGCACAAACACAGGAAAAAAAATACAAGCTTTATGAAAAATGTGAAAGACGGCAAAGCGATGTTTTTAGAGTTCTAATAATAAAAGAGATAATCAAGAGCTCTCTGCTGGTTGTAGATAGTGTGATACAAACAGATGGAAGGGAGAAGGCAGAGACTATTCATATTCGATTTTGATTTTGTTTTCTCCGGGGGAATGGTGCTCAGACTGGGAAAACTAGAGCACAAACATTTGATACGTGGTTGAAACCTGAGGTGAATAAAAACTCACTTGACAGTCTCTGACTATTAAAAAATAAAACCTCAAGTTTTTGATGGATGACATGATCCCAGGCCACTGAAAGACCTAGCACATGTAATGGTGAATTTTTGTTTTTGGCAATTATTTGAAAATCATGGAGAAACGAAGAAGATCCAGAAAATCAAACGTAAGAAAATGGTGTCTATATTATCAAAATTGGAAAACCTGTCAGACACCTGGAAGTTCAACACAGCTCTAGAAATATACCATGAATATAAGGAGGGAGATTCATGGCTAGTTCATATCCTTTCCCAAAGAATTTTGTCTAATGAGGGACTTTTCCAGCTGGAAAGCAGTATTTAGAAACTTTTTAAACAGAGCTTTAAATCTAGTTAAATTTGTTTAAAATGTCTCATACTTTTTTTTTTTTTTTTTTAACCCATGACTTATATAAAGACATAAAAGTTTTGCTTATCAATTTTGTGGATGACAGAACCTGGGAGAGACAGATTATATGATGGATGAGAATCATCTTTCAAAATGACTTCATCAGATTGGAAAGATAGGTGGAACTCAACAAGATCATATTTCAGGTGGTTAAAAGCAACATCCTGGATTTAGGGTTAAAAAAAAAAGTTTTGTGAGTGTTGTTAGGCAAACACAAACGATGAAGACACCTGGGACATTCAGTTCATTCCAACAAAAAGCAATGAAAGTTTGCATTTTATGCAAGTATGTAACCTAGATCAAAGTTGGCAGTAATAACTACGCTATTCTGACTGTATCTGGGACATTGTATTCATTGTAAGTAGGGCACTGACAAAACTCAGTGAAAAGACAAAGACGATAAAGGTCCTGTGAATTCTATCCCACGTGAAATAATTGGGAAAACTCTGGACGTTTAACAAAGAGAAGACTTAGGTGAACTTGAAGGCTCTTTCTCAATGTGTGAAAGGCTGTTACATGAAAGCTAGAGGACTAGGTATGATTCTTTACAGTAATAGCTTGTGGCCATTATAATATTTCAGTTTCCCAGGAGAGACACATTATAATTGCACGTGACTCTCTCGGTACATTTTCATCCCATCTTTGCTTCTTACACGTTTTTAGTATATCATCATCATAGTACTACCTTACATTGCATAGGGTTTTATAGGTGTGGTTCACATTACATTGATTATCTTATCACAAATGTGGAAGATAGCGAGGGGGTTATTATCATTTCCATTTTGTAGAGGAGGAACTTGAGTCTAAAGAAGTTGGTGATGAATTCTCCCGCAGGTGAGATGGCTTTTGAGTGATGGCACTCTGAACAGAATTTTGGATTTCTAGGGCCAGTGCTATTTCCACTAACATATGCTTCTTCTAAAGGTAAAACCTCTCCAATTAATTAAGACTCAAAACAGTATTGGTTTTCTTGACAAGAAAAATGATCAGTTCATGCTCTTTCCAACAAGTCCTTCGTTCATTACCTCGGGCATGTGGCATGGCACACACCCTAAATAGTGATTATTAACTGAGGTGACACAAGGCCTTGGGTGAAATGTACAAGAAAACCAATGAGACAGTACAGATTTTAAGGGAATGGGAAAGATTTCCTCTTTAAAAAATCGGGTCAGTTTTGAGGGCAGAAAGAGCTGGAGGATGATTAGTTAGCATGTTTTTCCTATTATACATTTTTTTTTCCTTTTTTTGGTTTCAGCACCTTTTCCCTCCTTTCAGCAAATTGTTTTCTTTTTAAGAGCACATAAAGACTCTTAGATCGTGTAAATACTCTAGCAAAGATGGAGATAAATGTTTAAATGGTTGCCAGTTGCCTATGTTTATAAGTTAAAACAGGCTATTGTACAGCTTCCAAAATGTTCGCGTTCACTAATATTCTAGTGGTTAAGAGGGTGGTCTCTGTTATTTTGTTGTACGATTCCGCCATTTTTGACCTGTGTGGCCCTAAGCAAGCTATTCAACTCCACCAAGTCACGGTGTCCTCATCTGTAAAACGGATATGATTAATATCGACAGAATGGAGGTGCTGTGACAATTCAATGAGATAATCCTTATAAAATGCCTGGAACAGAGGAAGTGGTCTCTACATATTAGCTATTTTTATTGTTCACTATGTAGTACTTAAGATTGGGATGAGAGTAAGGAACAAGAATGATTAAAGAATTTGCTCCTTCTTTTTTTGTGTATGGGGATGGAGATAATTAGTGATACTAGAAATGCATTCTGGATCTGCCAGCTGGTGTTTGTTTTTCTCTGGCATAGGCAGAATATGTGGAAAGTTCGCTTTTTGCGTACGGGGATTTGCACACTTTTTGGTAGGAGCCAGGTCACCAAGACAAGTGCGTGTTCCTAACCCATTTTGAAGCACAGAGGGGTGGATTCTTCCATTCTGGGATTCCACAGCAACTTCTCTTTCCAGAAGGCACTGATATTATTTATGGCTTTATTTGTTCTTCATCAAATATAGGCTGCTTCAATGCCTTAGATTTATATTAAGGGAAAGAGCTGAAGATGGACCTCTGTTAGCTGACTTGCTGAAGATTACCTAGAAAATCAAATTCTAGAGCTTTTCCCAGGAACTTTTTCAACAAAGTTCAGCATTCTAATCATAAAGAGGGACTATGAAAAACAGAGCTACCCCGAGTGCGATTAGTGAAAACAGGGCAAGAACCATCCTGAAATGTCAGGCATTAGTGATGAACTTAAATAGTTTTTTCATAATAGAGTTATACTTTCGATGTGACATTTGCAAATGAGCTCCCAGCCCAGGATGATTGCTTAAATCTTTTTCTCTGAACTATGATTTTTCTAATAGCAGGCCCTGATATTCTGGGTATCCTTGTTGCCTGGCTTCTGACACAGTGACATATTTCATATGTTTTAGTGCTGGAATAAATCTTCTTTTTCCATTTGCTTGGACCCACTGCCCATGCTCCTTAGCTGTCTGTGACCCATGGGCTCATAGTGCATGTAACACGGAAACATTTTTCTCCAGAAAGCCCCACAATTTAAAAGATTTTTAACATTTCAATATACTGTATTACTAACTTATTCGGTTTTCTACTTTGTTTTGAGATTTTTTTTTTGTATAATTCCCATTTTCCTAGAAAATTACTCATATCAAGCAATCTTTCAAATATGCTATTGTAAAATGTTATATTCTAACATTTACTCTCTTTTCTATTGGTATTTATGACCCCACCTCTTTTCTAATGACATTTCAGTTGTCTTTTTATTCTTACTAAGGTTTTCCAAAAGGTTATAGTAATGTCATTAATGTTTTCAAATAAATAACATTTGCTATGGATTACAAAAATAGATTTTAACAAATTCTGATACAGTTTCTATAAAAGTGGTTGCATACTTCCTTGCTTTCCTAAATAGAATATGTGGAACAGAACTTGAACATTTGCTTAGAATCATTGGAAACCCAGTCACTGTGTGGTATGTATGAATGGGATGGTCTTAGGGTTTATTGATCAGTGCAGGCTGTGTGCCTATGACGTATTTGGCCACTTTGCAAACATTTGCTTTTGATTGTTTTTCTTTTCCTTCTGAGGCTGCCACACTAACATGCTATTTATTTCTGCTATTGGTGTGACTATTGTTAGCAGTTTCTCTCTTCCAGCTTTCTCTCTTTAATCATCTGTGTGCCGGGATGAAAGATAAGTGAACATTTTAGAATGGTACATAAAATATGGGAAAATGGGCCCCGAGTTAAGGTGTATAAGGCCTTCCTATATGCAAAATACTTGAGTTTCAGTGTTCAGAATTTGTTGTATGTCTTTTGACCATGAGATATTTTCTTCTTTTTCTGTTTTTCCTTCTCATTCTTGTCTGTAGCTGGCTTTTGGAGAAGTGGTATGTTCTTGTATCACTGTCATTTAGAGAACTTTCTTTTCACTATCACTATTGTTTGTAGCTCTGTTATAGAACTCAAGTTTCTGTCTTGCATTAGAGTTGTCTGTTGTAAGCTACATGTTCAGTAAGTATTTGTGGGATGAATGAATGTTTCTCCTATTTTATGCCATATTAAATTGTAAACTTCTTGAGGCGGAGAGACTATTTTCTTTGTCCCTGCATCCACTCAGCACCAGGTATACATTCAAAGTTTGCCAAATGACTGACTGAATAAAATTGTTAGACTACACAGCATTGTTGGTAATAAATAACTTCCAAAGAACTTGATTACTGGGGATAGAAAGACATAGGAAGTAGGAATCCATGGGGGACATCACAAAAGAGAGAGAATTTACAGTAAAAAACATGTTAAATGCTTATTAAGTACTGTTGTATATTCTAGAAAAGTGTTTCAGTTTTTTTTTTTTAAAGGAGGTTAGCTTTTTATTTATTTATTTATTTATTTATTTATTTATTTATTTATTTATTTATTTATTCATGGCTGTGTTGGGTCTTCGTTTCTGTGCGAGGGCTTTCTCTAGTTGTGGCAAGTGGGGGCCACTCTTCATCGCGGTGCGCGGGCCTCTCGCTATCGCGGCCTCTCTTGTTGCGGAGCACAGGCTCCAGACGCGCAGGCTCAGTAGTTGTGGCTCACGGGCCCAGTTGCTCCGCGGCATGTGGGATCTTCCCAGACCAGAGCTCGAACCCGTGTCCCCTGCATTGGCAGGCAGATTCTCAACCACTGCGCCACCAGGGAAGCCCATGTTTCACTTTTTACTGGGTCAAAGAATGATTGGGAATGTGAGAATGATTGAGGCTTGGAGGTATTGGGGAACAGAGGCAGCCTGGACTTAGGCTGAACAGGAAAGTGAAGAGGAAGTGGGTTTGCCAGGTGGAACCGTCCTACGACGCGGTAGACTCCAGATCCTGCAAAAGTTGCTGCTGATGTCATTCTAACTCATTCTGTCTTAACCGTTAGGGAGTCAGAGAGCTTTCACACATCATTTTTTTTGGGTCTGTGCGATTAATTGCCCTTTTCAGGAGTAACATCGCGGTATTAGTTTCCTAAGGCTGCTGTAACAAATTACCACAAGTGGCTTGAAACGACATAAGTTTCTTATCTTACAGTCCTGCAGGTTAGATGAATAACAGGTTTCACTGGGCTACAATCAAGGTGTTGGCAGGGCTACATTCCTCTCTGTAGGCTCTAGGGGCAAATCTATTTCCTTGTCCCTTCTAGTTTCTAGAGGCTGCCTGCTTTCCTTGTCTTGTGGCCTCCTTCTATTTTCTAAGCCTGCAATGACTGGTCAATTCTTTCTCACATTTTATCATCCAGACGCTAAGTCTTCTGCCTTTCACATCCACATTTAAAGGACTCTTGTGATTTCGTTGCTCCCTCCTAGCTAATCCAGGATAATACCCTTCTTTTAAGGTCAGCTGATTAACAACCCAAATTCTATTTTACCATGTAACCTAATATATAGGTTCTGGGAATTATGTGGATATCTTTGGGGAGCCATTATTCTATCTACCACGATCATCAAACAAAATATAAAGAGCTGAGGTTAAGGACAATATAAATAATTGTAGATTTTAATGGTGGAGAAAGCTAGAGAACAGGGAGATTTGAGTAGAGGGGCTTTGAACAGGGCTCAGAGACAATACAGCCCGGTTCTTTGAAAGCAAGAGAGCCAGTGACTAACATAGCAGGCACCTGTTCCTTGCCTCTCAGACCCTGTAAAACTGCCTGTAGGCCAGCCAAACTTTTTTGAAGATTTGGGTGGTAAGAGTTCCGAGTGAGATGTAACAGGATCTTCATGGAAGAAGTGGCATGTATTTCAACAGGAATTTGAAATGAAAAAGCCAAGAGTGTCTTATCCATAGGTGAAGGCACTTACTTTTTTAATATTAAGGAGAAACTGAGAGTTTGAGAAATGAAAGAACCGAAGAAAATTAGTGATGAATTGAGATACAGGATCCAAGAATCTTGTTTTCCTGAAACCATCCAGGTCTCTTCCATGGTAAGTGGAACAGAATGAGTCACTTATCCACAGGCTTGATTCAAATAGAAGGATGAATCGTGGTACAGATAATAGCTAATGTAATGCCAGACCTCTCTCAGGAACTGTGGAGATTTCAGATTGATACATAGTCAAAGGGTACACGGTGATGACTTTCTGAAAACTTGATCAATAAGTATACATCACCAAGATCAGAATTTATTTAAAATTATGAACAGCCTGGAAGACAGCCAATGCCTGAGTAATAACTCCAGGCAGTTCAAATTCATGCCAGCTTCCTCCGTTTATATAAATTGCTGGAATCTCTCATGCTTGACCCCTCTGATGTATCAGCTTTGTATGTCAGTTTAGATATAGGTAAATTTCCTATGGGCATTTATTAGCTTTATTAAAAAAAGAGGCAACTGTCCAAAGGCCTCTAGGCATATGCACCCAAAACATAAAATAAAAGAATGAAATTTAGTACTCAGGCTGCCAAACACCTCATGAAAAAAGCCAGGCCAGTTCAGCCTACTGAGGCATGCCAGATTGGCAGGCTCGGGCTTGTGTTTTCCCCCAGAAAGTTCACACACCCTTCTACTGTCTTGTTGGATGGAGAAATAAATTGCAAAGGCAAAGACCATCAGCAACCTTGTTTGGGGGAATTCAGATCTGGAATCCTTTATTAGAACTAGGATGGCTGATCTTAATATATTTGAATGAGCCAATGGTTGGGAGAAACCCTCACAGGGACTCTTTCTCTTTATTACAATGTATCTTCCCCACATTCTCTGACTTGCTGTACCACTTTGATTGATGGCTTTCACGCCCGGAATTCTTCACATTGTCACTTCCACAAAGCCCACCATTATTCCCTATCTGCCTTCTGACTAAAAGAATTGCTCAGAGACCACATTGCTCTAAATCAGTGATTTTCCACCCAGAGCAATCCTGCCTCCCAGGGGGCATTTGGAAATATCTGGAGACATTTTTGGTGTCACAACAACGGAAGGAGGGAAGCTTTGGCATCCAGTGGATAGAGGCCAGTGGGCACTGCAGCGTTTCTACCATTTTCACGACTTTTGCACAATCCACATACAACCTGCATTGTTTTTCGCTTAGTGTTTTCCCCAAATGGAACTCACTCCGAAAAAATTAAATATATTTATTTTAAGTTGAGACTTTATATTACTATCATAAACTAAACAATTGTAGCTTTCATAAAAGGAAGGTCATTGTAAAAAGTACATCCAAGGAAGACAAAACAATATTATTAAATTACAAGTTGATACCTGATGGCTGCTATCTTTTCGATGAAATGAGAAATTAGCAAGTTTTAGAGAAGTGCTAAAGAGAAACACCAAACTTAAATAAAGTTAAATAAAATGGGTTGATGGTTTGAAAAGAGAATAGTTTTCCCATCCTGTGATTCATTGGTGTTTAAGTCCATGTCTTACATTCATTTGATACTGAAAACCATGTGAACATGTCTCGCATTTTGGGAAACACTGAATTATTTTATTCCTCATGTCTACACTCTTCTGCCTGGATTCTTGCTTTTCTGATAGTTTGCCACAGATCTGAACCACAGCTTCAGGCCCATTTTTAGGGTGTGGATTTCAAATGGTGCATCCAGATAACGGCCACCTATAACCAGGCCTGTTCCTCCGAATCCAAGAAAATCAGAAGAATCTTAAATGGCAAAATAAAAACCTAGAGTCTGTTATCGCCAACCAATGGCAGATGCCCTCATGGAGTTTTATTGCCCACTCCCAGCCCATTAAAAAGCCCATCTAAAATGTACTCGTAATCCTTTTTTGTAGAATTAAAGTGACTCTGCTTCAGAATGCTTATTAGAGTAATTATTCTGGGTTATAATATTCTAAGGAGAAGGACTACATTCTCTGATATTAACTGATTGCCCATTAAATGTTCCGGTGCATGATGATGAGTCAGTATCATTATTCACAATATCCACTTTTGGTTCTATATTTTTATCCTGTGAATCAATTTACAGGTAACATCATCTTTGTAAACTGCAGGATATACTGAAGGGGTCTGATATCTTTACTGTCTCTCTGCTCGCGGGAGAACCTGCAGCAAAATCAGTGATGCTGCAGCCTGGCTGCCTTGGCAAAAGGATGGAAAGTTGCAACAGGCACGCACTTAACAGCTTTTGAGTTCCCACTTGCCTCCTGGTGCCCTAAGCTGGAGTCTCTGGTCCAGGAGACTGACATTGCAAGAATTTCTCCCCCTCGGGGAAAACCAATTAATGTTTCACGTTCAAAGGGAGCTATGCTGCATTATGAACAGTCTGGGCTTGGCTGAATTTTTTTCTCTCTCTGGAATTGGTTTCTATACCTATAATTATCTTCAGGCACCACCATAAAAGCCCTCCCATCTTGACCTCATGTTGTTCTGCCTTTGGGCCACCGCTTCTGGACCCATCCAACTTTTCTACCAAGCCGTAACTAGTAGAATTATATCTAATAATTCCCCCTCATTCTGAAGGGAGCAGAGGCGGCATGGAGGGAGCACAGCGGTGGGTGATGAGGGCTACAGAGGTTCTCCCTGAACTGTATTCAATATCATCACAATCCAGCAAGCAATACGCTGCCTCTGTCATCCAGCGTCAGCCTCAATGGCCCAGCAACCTCTGCCTCGGTGACAGCTCAGAACAAGGGAGAGACGCATGCTACCCATGGTTTTTCTCCTCCCTTTGACTAAAAAAAGCCATCTCCTTAAACGAACACACATAGTACTGCTCTGTTCTGTAGCTGCAAGATTTTTCTAGGTGTGGAACAAGGTACTTCCAAATTTCCTTAGTGTAGGACGAGGCATTGCATTATTCATTTCGCCGGCGGGATTCAGGCCCAATAAAATGAGGTTTTAGAGTGAGACGAATGAAACAAGACCTCACTCACTTGAGAGTTTATTATTTCCCTCTTAACGTGAGCCATCACGTGTGTTACTCTGAATGCCTGTTAGAATCCCTTTCTGTAGGAAATCAATAGTATGAAATAATTTCCCCAGCAGTAAAAATTATATATTAAAGGGCACACGTACTTCATGTCTTTGTTTTTACAGCAGGCGAAGACTTATCTTCCAGCTGCTTGTTTTGTTTTGTTTCTGTTTCTGTTTGTTCTAAAAGGATCCTAAATAAAATGGTTTTGCTTTTAGATTTAGAGGCTGTCCCGCCTGACATGAGCTCAGATAAAAGAAAAGCATTTATGTGTAATCTCTGGCAGACAGTGAAACTGGTTCCTATACAGAGTCATAAATTTTACTGCTGGGAAGGACCTTAAGGAACATTTAGCTGAACCCCTTGTGGGTCATTAAATGGAAGTAATAGCGTGCTGGCTTCAAGATTGAAGTGAAAGTTACTTTCTGAGAAGAAACTTAGGGAAAACAAAACCAACAACCAAAACGTGTAATGAAGGTGATCTGTCATTTGTAGAAGCAGTCGATCAAAAGACATAAACCTGTAAAAGACCAGTCCCCAAACCCAATTCTGGAGACCTGGTATTATATGAGGTATGCATGGCTTGGAATGGTCAACCTAACAAATTGTATTGTGCTTGTGCTACAGACACGGGTAACACATGGAATGTGGGCAGACTGCAAGAGAGATAAAGAAGAGGTGAAGAGAGTAGCCATTAATGCTAGAGCCAAAGTCAAATGGCCTGTGTAGTGAGAAGATGTGATACTCATCTAGCAGGGGGTCCAGAGGCAGGGCAGGCTTCAGACACAGGACTTCGGGCTCCAGACCCCCTTCCTTCTTTTCTCTAGGTGGCTTCATCCTGAGGCTACCAGCACAAAGGCTGTAGCTGCCTCACAAAATATCTTATGGAAAAATTGTTTGTTGTCACTGAAAATCAAGAAAAGTTAACCATAGTACAGACAGGTGAAGTCATCTCTAAATTGAATGCTGTGGAAGTAAAAACTTGAAGCCAGGGGTTGTGAGGACATGTTCACCCCCTGAGACTTTGCAGTGATCATGGCATTGGAGTTTCCTCTGGAGAAGTAACACAGGCAACTGGCACGTAGGCCAACAACAAAGTACACGGGGCCCACTGGGAGGAGAGAGCATAGAGAAGAGGTTAGCCCTTAGGTACATTCTTGATGGATAAAAGTAATGAACCAGATAGAGACAGAGGGAGAGGTTTCCATGGAGAGGGAAAAGCACGTGGGAAAACATAGTGGCGTAGGAGATCTGAGGGCACTTGGGAGTGGGAAATAGTTTGGTGTGTCTGGAATGTGTGTGTGTGTATGGCATGAGGTAATGGCAGAAGTAGACTGGGGCCACTCTTGGCCAAAGTAAGGGGTTTAACTTTCATCCTTGAAGCACTGAGAACCGATAAAGGGCTTTAGCAGGTGACATGATTAATAACGTAATTTAGAATGATCACTCTGGCTTCGGCTTGGAAGATGGATTGGAAATGACCGATGCAGCTGTCCAGGTGAAAAGTTAGGAGGGCCTGAACTGAGGCAGTAAAGAGAGAAAGACGGGGTCAGATTCTAGAGTTACTAAGGAATTAACATCAACAGAACTTTGATTGGGATGGAGGGAGGAGGTGGGAGGAGTCCAGTTTGATTTCCAGAATGCTTACCAGTGTGACTCGGTACATCGTAATGTGATGGTAGAGGAAGTTGAGGAGGAGGAACGGGCCCAGTTTGAGTCTCCTTGGGAAGATCTCTATTGACGGCCAACTGGCAGTTGGGTACGTGGGTCTAGAGCCCCAGGGGGGCCCTGTGATCCAGCTCCAGGTGCGGAGGCAGGACTGTGGACGTCGTCCTGGATGATACGCCCCAGTGAGGAAGGAAGAGGGTCAGATATGGACACTGGAAACAACAGCATTGACACGACATGCGCGGAGTAGCAACACGAGTCTCCGCAGGAGAGATGAAGGGGTAGCCGAAGAGACACAAAGCAAAATTTCAAGCAAGTATCCATTAGAAGTACAAGGAATACAAGGATAGGGACTTGTCACAGTACTTCACAACCTGAGGCTCATAGGGGCACACGGAGAACAGACTGATTGTATGGTAGGAGTGGCGGTCTCCTCGAGGGCTGAGAAGTAGAGGAGAGCCGAGGAAGTGCTGGCCTGGAGGCTGGTGGCTCCGCTGAACCCAGGGCGGGGGTGGCAGCTTCCTTCGGGCTTTGCTCATGCTGTTTCTTTCACAGGGAGCTTCTGCTCCTCTTCCCGGCCATTTCTGCCTGCTCAACTCCTGCTAAATCTTCAGAACTCAGAGGACAGAGAAAAGGAAATTCAGGCTAGTGTGGTGTCCCTTTCAAGGTGTCTTTGAATGTTGCATTTTCTTTTCCTTCTCACATTCCAAGAGGGTCACAGACAATCTCAGTGTGGAAAGCGATCCTGAACTTGACTCTTTGCCCTGCTTACAGCCCATCTCTTGTTGCATCATCATAGTTTCTTTTCCTGTCTTTCTGCCCCAGGCTACTGTCAATGTCTTAGCAATAAGAATCATGCTTTTTCCCTCATCATCACCATTAACACGTTTACTTTACTGCTGGGGCCCAGTATTTCTCAAATGCGTTAATGTGTCTGTCAGTCATGTTATGTGTTGTTGAAAGAACCGGGGATGTTGATTCTGGAAAATCCATTCATGTAGTTTCGCACCACGAACATGTTCTCCTGATGTAGTGCTTTTTCAGATCATGAGATAAGATACGAGATAAGATGTGTACAGATCATCTAAAGATGGTACCTTTTTACTGACCTGCTGCATCCTGACTTGGCTTATGGCCTTGGCCTTACAATGCTTGGTGCTGTTATCTGAGCACTGTTTACACATCCTGTAGAGCAAGCTTATTGAAGGCAGGGGCCCCATTTCACAGATTTGCAAATCTCTTTGTATTCTTCATAGTGCTTAGCAAATTGCCCGCAACATATAGTAGATAGTTGACAAATATTTGTCAGGTTGAATGTGAATGGGCTGCAGGGAATCTAGCTTCATTAAAATTAGCAGTAAAACCACACTATATACTGAAAAAAAAAATCAAATACTGCATAAATCTTAAATTTTGTCCTTGTTCTCAACTGATTACATTTTATTTTTGGCATTTCTTTTATTGGAGGCCTCAGGTGGTCTCCTTGTCATGTCCCAGCAAGAGTACATTGGCAATGGAGAGGAAACCTCTACTGAGAAGGGCAGCTCAGGTGGTCCAGGTCCTGGCTCCGCCATTGACACGTCGTCTGACTTTGCATAAATGTAGAAATTAGGCTGATTTCTCCTCCCCCTCCCCCCTCCCTCCCCTTCCCCTCCTCCCCCTCCCCTCCTCCTGTCCTTCCTCCTCCTCCCCTTCTTCCTCCTCCTCCTCCCCTTCTTCCTCCTCCTCCTCTCCTTCTTCCTCCTCCTCCTCCTCCCCTCCTTCCTCCTCCTCCCCTCCTTCCTCCTCCTCCCTTCCATCCTCCTGCTTTGATCGGGTACAGAGCTGGAGTACTGCTAACAATTTACCCAGGAGCCTCAGTTTCTTTATCTGTAGATGGTCTGAGCACTACACCTAGCTCCAGCTATGAGGATTAACTCAGATGATATGTTTACTGTGCTTATCACAGAGATGATATATAGTAAACACTTAATATGCTTATTTTTGTTATGATGAGGGGATGTGAACGGATCTGCCTCAGTTTGTAGATTTATGTTAGGCTGACAGGAGAATCTGACATAGCTCAGGAGCAGGCCTTGGGAGCCAGCTCTGTCAAGACAATTTCTGACTAGTGAGTTTCCAAGTTGTGTGGCCTCTATTCCTGCACACCTCGCATTCCATCGGCCCTTGCCTTTTCATGCACGCTCTCCTGACCGCATCTAGGCCCTTATAACCCTTGTTCTTGGAAAGATTTTGTAACTGCGCTTCCCTTAATTCACTTCTTGCTGTCAGAGGACTCTTCCACGAAGACAGATTCGATGTTAACACTCCTTGGTTTAAAACCTCCAATGGCTTTCCATTATCTATTTAATCTCTGTAAATGGTCATTTGAGGCCTTCAGGGCTCCTCCTTCTGTGGCTTTAATGAAATAAACTTGGGCTTTGGTGCCCCAGAGGCTCTTGTTTAAACATGACTCTTGGCAAAAGTATTTGACCTTGGTGCTTATTTGAATTACCTGAGCCTCTGTTTTCTCATTGGTAAAATGGAGATTATGTTATTTGCCTTGCGGGTTGATATAAGGCTTAGAGAGGATGCAAGTATAGTTGGTGGCTCAAAAAAATGACAAGTGATTATCCTGCTACACTGCTTTTGCTCTTCCCTGTTCTTTCTTACCCCGGTGTCTTTTCTCAAATCCAAAACATAGATCATTCCGCTTTACCTCGATTCTACATCTTCACCTCCTTGCCTTTTAAGCATCCCTGATTTTAAGAATTGAACATCATTATCCTTGAAGATTTCTACCCAGATTGTTATCAAATGTAAACACGACATGTTAATAAAGTCATATTCTTGGGATTTAATGAAACCAACAACTTTTTCATTTTAAAACTTGATTTTAATGGGTGCACTTCCCTATGTCAGAGACCCATAATGGATATGAAAATGGGGAGTAAAATACTAAGTTTAGGAAAAGCAAACATGGACAGGATTTCTACTTGCAGTGATTGCCAAGGAGACAACAGAAGATCAATTTTTCTATGTCTTGGCTTGACTTTTCAGCCTACTAGGTGTTCCTTCAACTTAGTAAATATTCATATTTACTGATTCCACTGCACATTTGATCTCCCTCAGAATCATGTCCAAAATATACCTTAAGTGAATACATTTTTTAGCAAGAATGATGAATTACAGAATATCTGAGCGGTAACAAATATATCTTAAAAGTTTCAAGTGGTTTGTTTTGATAAGTAGAGAAGGCATGAATTCAATTTGGAATTGAATGTTTGAACTTTCTCTTCCTTTCTTTTCAATTCTTGTGGGACTGAACAGTGTTTATTAAAGAAAGTAGAGGAGTGTGTAGGTTTAAGCTGTTTCTTTCCAAGAGGTCCTGGCAAGATAAAGTTATTGATAATTGGATGGACAATATTTCCATCTATTTATGAAAAGGGAACAATAATTATAGTCATTCCAAAATATAGTAAGGAATTAGAATTAAATACAATTAAAAGCCATTTAAGAAACCCAGAGAGCAGGTAATCAGTTTCATTTGACAATTGGACAGGTGATGGTTTTCTCCCCTTACTTATCTGTGCTCATCCACAGGCGATGCTTGAGCCTGGATCTTTCGAAAATTCTTTCTTTTTTTGTTTTATTTTTTTATTTTTTATTTTTTATTTTTTTATTTTTATTTTTACAAGAGATACATAGACGGACATCAAGCATTGTACATGGATGACCACAACAAAAGCAACAATGATTGCAATTACCAAACACGAAACACACTCATACTATGTCATAATATTGACATTCAGTCCAGTAATCCTCCACTGTAGCAGCTCCTTTACTTTGCAGTGAAAATTGATTTGTATATTCTTTGCCTCTGAGTCCTTGTGGGATTTTTTTTTTTTAAGTTCAAACAGAAAGTCACAAAAATTATACTCATCCTCATCAGTTCACTCAGTCCCATGTAATTAATTTTTTTTTTCATCTTGATCTTTTTGTTAGCACTTTTATGAGTTCATCAGTTTTTCATTAGAGTTCTGAAAATGCTTATTCATTCAGTTCAGCAGTACAGTCAGTTACCAGAAACCTGTACTTGTCAGAGTCTTTTCCATGAATTTCTTGAAGATGAAACCCTTTTATAGGAACATATTTGCAAAAGCATCAGAGTACACCCAGAACTGTCTGTAAATGACAAAAGACTTAAAAATGACCACGGTTAAAGATTTGATGAAAGTTCATAATAATGCAGTTGACAAGAAAATTAGTTATTTCTGAGATATACATTTTAAAGTAATAGCTAGGATTATGACTTATAACATCTTTCGATAATTCTTAACTTAAAACTTTTAGCTCTACTGCGGGGTCAAGACCTGTCACACAGCAGATTGTGTGGCATCGAAGATCAACATGAAGAAATGAGATCGGTTCTGCTGTTATTCAAAGCTGGCACTTTGTTTGTGGAAGAAAACAGGTGTTCCCAGGCTCAGATGATAAACTTGCCTCTTATCACTTACGTTTCCTCTATATTTTCAACATGGGAGTAAGAATAATACAGCAGTATCTTATTTAGTGAAATTTCAAACAGTCAAAAATTTCTATTTATCATGAACCTTCTTTCCCAACTCACACATAGAATCATAGTGCTGTGATGCTGCAAAATGTTCATCTTGAATCTTCAGATGGTTTGGTTATGTCTTACTACCCATAGAGGGCCATGTCATTCACTGTAGTCTAATTACTTTGAAAATTGACAAGTTGCCTTTGTTATATATGGTAAGACTCACTACTCTTGACAAATATGAGAGAGCTGTACCTGCTAATGTTGGTAATGCATCTTGGTAGTCTTCAAAGGAGATTTTTAAGTGTATTTAGAAACTTAAAAAAACATTACCCTGAATATGCCCTTGGCATTACTGTCCTTTCTCTTAGTCAGCGGGTCTGGATTCTCACAAAGGAGAGATACCTATGCAGTATTCTTCTCAGCTTAGGAATCAAGATGGGTATTTGCTGGGTCAAAACCAACCAGTTCTAGAAAGGAACTAAAGCTCTTTAGCCTACACTGGGTACTAGCAAGATTAAGCTTGTAAAGTTCATTGGGTTGATTTGAGAGCTTTTAAGGACAAGCTGCAGCTCGCTGGTCTAATCTTCTATCCAAATTTATTTACTTCTTGCATTTTACCTCCGAATCCTCCATTGAAATCTGGCACCTTCCTTTGTCTGGTTGCACTAGCCAGAACTAACAGCAATATGAATTCACTTAATGGACAAATCAGTTTCCCTTTACCATTTCTTATTGCTTGCATCTAAAGTCAAGACCCTAGACTTCTTCCCCTTGTCCAGTCTCCATCTCTCTTCAGCCAAATTCAGACACGCAGGCATCTCATGCCTCAACTTCTATCTTGCCTCTAACCTAGACCACATCCAGCTGCTGCTACCATTTTATATCTTACCTTTGCCTTCACTCCCCATTTACCCAACTTTATAAACCTTGGATCACAAAACAAGAAGAGATAAACTGTGTCTATATGAACCATAGGCACTGCTTTTGAACATTTATGCATTTAGTTTTTCTTATGGCACTTCACCCATGCACAGAGCTGCATCTCTTCAAAAGATAACTTGACAAAAATCTTTGAATAAGCTAAGTGATGTTCAATCATCTAGCATGATAAAGCAATGTAATTTGGTTAGATGATAGTTCCGTATGAGAGAAACGGAGTGGGAGGGAAAATAGAATGAGCTTAAAAAATTATTTTCTCTTAAATTTACCTTTGTAGGAATCTGTCTTCACATATACAGCTTTTTATTTGGAATACAGCTTGGAGTCACTGAAGCAAACATTGCTTTATATACACTGTGATACCAGATCAATGATGTGGTTGGTGCACTGAGCAAAAGGAGCTCAAGATTATGTTGCTGTTTTCTTTTACTGTTCAGTCAACAGAAAAAAGAGCCAAAAGAAAAGAAATAAAATACAAAGGGAGACATTTTCATCTCCTGTTTTCAGAGCTTCCGTTCTCCTTTAACTCCCAGGGAACTAGTGTGCAATACCATGTAATTACCATTTTAAAAGGCAATTATAGAACTTTTTAAAAAAAAGCATCTAGGGGCTTCCCTGGTGGCGCAGTGGTTGAGAATCTGCCTGCCAATGCAGGGGACACGGGTTCGAGCCCTGGTCTTGGAAGATCCCACATGCCACGGAGCAACTGGGCCCGTGAGCCACAACTACTGAGCCTGCGCGTCTGGAGCCTGTGCCCCGCAACAAGAGAGGCGGCGATAGTGAAAGGCCCGCGCACCGCGATGAAGAGTGGCCCCCGCTTGCCACAACTAGAAAAGGCCCCGCACAGAAACGAAGACCCAACACAGCCAAAAATAAATAAATAAATAAGTAAATTTAAAAAAAAAAACAAAGCATCTAGGATGTTATACTTTCACATGTACAAATGACAAGAGCTTCTTTTTTTAAAATTTTATTTTATTGAAGTATAGTTAATTTATCAATACAATGTGTTAATTTCAATGCTGTACAATGCTGTGTTAATTTCTGCTGTACAGCAAAGTGATTCAGTTATACATGTACATACTCTTTCTCAAATTCTTTTCCATTATGGTTTATTACAGGATATTGAATATAGTTCCCTGTGCTCTACAGTAGGACCTTATTGTTTATCCATCCTATATATACTAGTTTGAATCTGGTAATCTCAAACTCCCAGTCCATCCCTCTCCTACCCTCCTTGGCAATCACAAGTCTGTTCTCTAAGTCTGTGAGTCTGTTTCTCTTTTGTAGATAAGTTCATTTGTATCATATGTTAGATTCCACAAATAAGTGATATCATATGGTGTTTGTCTTTCTCTTTCTGACTTAACATCACTTAGTATGATCATCTCTAGGTCCACCCATGTTGCTGCAAATGGCATTATTTCATTCTTTTTTATGGCTGAGTAATATTCCATTGTATATATATGTACCACATCTTCTTTATCCATTCATCTGTTGATGGACGCTTAGGTTGTTTCCATGTCTTGGCTATTGTAAACAGTGCTGCTGTGAACATAGGGATGCATGTATCTTTTCGAATTAGAGTTTTGTCCAGATATATGCCCAGGAGTGGGATTGCTGGATCATATATTAACTCTATTTTTAGTTTTTTAAGGAGGCTCCATACTGTTCTCCAAAGTGGCTGCACCAATTTACATTGCCACCTACAGTGTAGGAGGGTTCCCTTTTCTCCACACCCTCTCCAACATTTGTTATTTGTAGAGTTTTTAATGATGGCCATTCTGACCAGTGTAAGGTGGTACCTCCTTGTAGTTTTGATTTACGTTTCTCTGATAATTGGCACTGATGAGCATCTTTTCAGGTGTCTATTGGCCATCTATATGCCTTCTTTGGAGAAATGTCTCTTTAGGTCTTCTGCTCATTTTTTGATTGTTTTTTTGTTGTTGTTATTGAGTTGTATGAGCTGTTTGTGTATTTTGTAAATTAAGCTCAACAAGGGTTTCTTTAATGAAGTTTCAGTTAGGCTGGTAATAATATTTGACAAGCATTAACACAGTATACCTTTTCCCATTCTTTTGACCTATTTGTGTCTTTATTTTTAAAGTGGGTTTCTTATAGTGATTATATAGTTGGGTTTTGCTTTTTTTTTTTTGGTGCAATCTCAACAATTCTGCTTTTTAATTGGGTTGTTTAAACCATTTACATTTAATGTGATTATTGATATAGTTGGCTTAAAATCTACGTATTTTGTGATTTGTTTTCAATTTGTCCCATTTCTTTGTTCTTTTCTGTCTTCTTCTGGATTGCTTTTAATTATTCCATTTTATCTCTTTTGTTGTCTAGTGTACTAGCTCTAACTCTTTGTTTTGCATTGTGAGTGGTTGTTTCATGGTTTACAGTATACATCTTTAACTTGTCTTAGTCTACCTTCAGAGATATTATACCACTTAATATGTTTATAAGACCTTACAGTATAATTCCATTTCCCACATACTGGACACTGTATTATTATTGTTATACATTTTACTTCTATATACATTATAAACCCCACACAACAGTATTATTTCTGTTTTAACAAGTCGGTCTTTTAAAGGTAATAAAAACTAAGAACAAAGATTATATTTACCCATTTCTGGCACTCTTCATTTCTTTGTGTATATCTAGATTTTCATATGGTTTTCTTTCTGCCTGAGTGACTTTCTTAAATATTTCGTGTAGAGCAGGTCAGCTGGTCATGAATTCTTTCAGGTCTTGTGTGTCTGCAAAGTTTGTATTTGACCTTATGTTGGGGTATAGAATTCAAGGTTGACTTTTTTTTCCCCTTTCAGTACTTTTAATATGATGTTATGGTTTGCATTGTTTCCAAAGACAAGTTCACTCTCATTCTGATTTTGTTCTTCTGTCCACAATGTTTCTTTTTACTCTGTCTGCTTCTAAGACATTTTTCTTTATCATTGGTTTTAAGCAATTCAATAATGTTGTGTCTTAGTTGAATTTTCTCCATGTTTCTAGGTGCTTCTTGGAGTTCTGGATTTATAATTTTCATCAAATGTGGAAAAAAGCCAGCCATTATTTTTTCAGATGTTTTTCCTATACACCTTTTCCTCTCCCTTGAGTGTAGTTCTTTCACAGGTCATTGTTGCTTCATTCATTTTTTAAAAGTCTCTTTTTACTCTTTGTTTCATTCCTGAGAGTCTTTATTGCTATGGGGCAAGTTCACTCATATTTTATTTCTATAATGTCTACTCTGCTAATAATTCCGTCTAACATCCAAGGTATTTTTTTTTATCGCAGTCATTTTCTTTTTTCTCAGTCATACTTTATTTTAATCTCTAGAAGTTTGGTTTGATCTTTTAAAATATTCTTTTATGTTGTAACATGTTCAGTTTTTCATGTAGCTTTTTGAAAATATGGAATAAAGTTATAGTAATCATTTTAACATCTTTGTCTATTAATTCTACCAATTGCTTCAGTTCTGGGTCAGTTTTGCTTGATTTACTTTTATCTTCAGTATGGGTCATATTTTCCTACCTCTTTGCATGCCTGGTAATTTTTTTAAAAAATATTTTTATTTATTTATTTATTTTGTTGTGCTGGGTCTTAGTTGCAGCAGGCGGTCTCCTCAGTTGCAGCTCACCTGCTCCTTGGTTGCAGCACATGTGCTCCTTAGTTGCGGCCGGTGGGCTCCTTAGTGGCAGTTCACGGACTCCTTAGTTGTGGCATGCGAACTCTTAGTTGCAGTATGCATGTGGGATCTAGTTCCCTGACCAGGGATTGAACCTGGGCCGCCTGCATTGGGAGCGCCGAGTCTTAACCACTGTGACACCAGGGAAGTCCCATGCCTGGTAATTTTTGATTAGATGCCAGACATTGGGATTTTACCTTGTTGAGTGCTGGATATTTTTCAAATCTTTATAAATATCCTTGAGCTTTGTTTTGGGATACAGTTAAATAACTTGAATAGTCTGATTTTTTTCTAGGCTTGCTTTTAAGCCTCATTACGCAGCACCAGAACAGCATATAGCTTGCATCTAATATTGCCCCCCTACTGAGGCAATAGCTTCTGGACACTCTATTTGATATCTCATGAATTTAATGATTTCCCACTTGGACTGGTGAGAGCAGACACTATTTCTGATCTATGTGAACTCCAAAGATTTTTTCCTCTGCTTCTTTTGTGTTCCATTTCTTTCCTTAGTCTCAGGTAGTTTCCTCACACACATGTGCTGACCAGTATTACCCTGAAATTTCAACTGAGCTCTTCTGTAGTTTCTGTAGTTGTTTCCTCTCTTTACTCTGCCCCACAAACTCTAGCAGTCTTGTCCTCCCTGCTCTCTCAGCTTTATTTCTTCAACTCAGAGATACCACTGTGTCTCTCCTAGATTCCTCCTCTATGTGTTGCATCCTGGAAACTCTCTTCAGTTAGTTAGCTGAGGTATTATAGGACTTATCTCATTTGTTTTTCCCTCTCTTAGTAATCACTGTCCTGTGTTGCCTGATGTTCAATTTCCTAGAACTATTTTTTCCCCATATATTTTGTCTGTTTTATAGTTGCTTTAGGTGAGAGGATAAATCAGTTCTCTAATCTCCATTGTGATTGATAGCGGAAATCTCTGTTAATCATATTTTATTTAAAGCTTGTCAACCTATCAAAGTACGTTTCCAGAACTGGAAAAGTTTTACCTGCCTTTGCAGGAAATATATTGAATCTGATCAAGTTTTTCCATTATTTGGGTTCCCGTCTGTTAATTTGTCATCTGCTCAGAAGAATATAGCAAAAAGTCTTCTATCATCAATTTATTAGTCAGTTATTTTATATGCAAAATTGGTACAATACTATCAGCCTTCAACTTTCCTAGAGGTATATATATATATATACCTCTTTCATTAAGGTACATAGAAATATTCAACTTCAGGCAATGACTGAAAAATCTTTGGAAATGGAACTTTATGAATGCAAACTATAGCAGTGTATATTTCATGGCTAAAACCTGAAGTAACAGTAGATCCTTCCACTTCTAAAATTCTCTAATTTGTTTTTATGATAGCCTCAGAGAGGGACAAATTTAGAATTAATGTCTTTTTAATATTTGCTAAGTAGAACTCTTCAAAAATGAGTCAACCATGTTCAGCATAAATGAAATATCAAAGGCTTTTGTTAAAATGAAATGAAAGACTGAGGGATATAAATATTTCTTGAACAACTAGCATTGGGAATAAAAGACCAAGAGAAATAACAACAAATTAATTCCTTAACTGTGCTCTTCTTCAAGATGCTATTGGTTTTTGTGAGTTCTTTCTCTGTCTACAAGCATGTTTACATGTATGTAAATCTATGTTTGTGTATGCATGTGTGTGTATGATATTGTTACAATTGGAAGAGCTGTGTGGATCATGTACTACCACTCTGATCACTTAGAGGAACCTCTACCTAATATAATGGCATGCCTCAAGTTACTGACACAGGAGGACAGAATACACATCTCCTAACTCCAAGTCCAGTAAAATTCCCTCTCTGCTTCTTTCTGTATTTCTCCTTCATTCTTACAGTGGAGGAAAAATATCTGGAAAGATTTTATATTATTCTACATCACAACTCATTTTGTCCCATGGAAATGATTTTTTCTACCCATTAAAAAATTTACGTGAACAACAGGTTATTTGATAGTTGGGCATGGTTATCTAGGCCATGGGTTCATCATATCATGTATTCAGTGTTGAATTACAAAACCATTTTATCTTAGATGCTAGTATCTGTATCATATTTGTTAATCCATCAATTTACAATAGTCATTAAAGATAGAGGGGACAGTTTCTTATAGTTTTTGATACTTCTTACCAAAATAATTTACTCAGTGGACATGTCATTTATCAAGCATTCCATCTGTCCTTCTGCACCTGCCATCCCTAAAATACAATAGCTCAAGAAACAGTTACAAGCTGTATTTATTTGCTGATCACTCCTCAGCACTCAGGTCAGTAATCTTAATGAAGTGCCGTCTCTTCTCTACAAAAAAAAAGTCTTGTGTTGCATGAAGTACAATTTTACAGAATAGTATCTTCGGTAGATAAAAGTGGCCACAAATACTTTACAATTTCTCCTACCAAGAGGTGGAGTAATGTCCCTACTGCTTGTGTCTGGGTTATCTTAAGACTCGCTTTGATCAATACATTATGGCGGAAGTGACATTATGTGAGACCTGAGCTGAGGCCTTCTAAGGTTTTGAAGCTTTTGTTTTAGTTCTCCTAGGACCCTGTCTCCTGGAGGGTGAGAGAGACCCAGATACCTCAGTTATCTCAGCCATTCCAGTCATCCCAGCTGAGACCCCAGACATGTGAGTGAGCCCGGTTGACACCACATGGAGCAGAGATGCAATTGTTCCAGCTGAATCCATTCCAAATTGCTGACCCACAGAATCACAAGCAAATTTTTATTTTAAGCCACTAAGTTTTGTGGTAGTTTCTTACACAGTAAAGGCACGTGGATACTGTACAGATGAATTGTCCTCCACCTCTGCCTTCCTTTTTCCTTCCTTTTAATCAGCCTTTTTAATGACTTCAGTTTCTCTTCTCTGGGCCCTTTAAAAATCTGTCATTTGTCATATCATACTCTGTGCAATCCATTTGCTATTAACTATTTATATAATGTTTTATAGGAACGCAGTCTTTTAAAAAAATCTGTTTATTTAATTCTCCTAGAACTCTTATGAAATAAATAGATGGCAGTGGTATTCCATTTTAAGATGATGAAGCAATGCTTTGCATTAATACAATACCTTTTTTTAGAGAGGCTTACTTTGCTTTGTAGACATGATCTCACCATTCCTTTAATTGTGCAATGAGATAGATAAAATATGATGAGCAAACTTAATAACTTCATGGAATTTCTGGCACTGCTTAGACCTTGCTAGTGTTCCTTTCTTTTGCTGAATTTTTATATATGATATAATAGGTAGTCCATGTAGGAAATAATCACAAAGGCATAAGAGAATGTTTTACTTTGTTTATACAGAACCAAAAGATAGGCACAATTACAGATTTTCGAGTTTATTTGAGGAAGATAAAAAAGATTTACCCTCTTTGTATTCCATTCCTAACATTTTTCCCTCTTAAGTTTTTGTACTTTAGGACATAAAATTATCTGCTTTGGCTTCTTTTATGGATTGTGTGAATTGGTTAGCTGCTAAAATTTATCTTAGAAAGTATGGAAGTGGCATGTTTGTTAACAAGTGGCCTTTGTTTCTTGGAATTGGAAGACCTGCCTCATGTTTCAGAAACACGTTTCGTTGTAGCCACCACCCCATCGCAGGACATATTGTCTTCACATTCCTAAGCTCAAATGAAGATTTGCCCTTAAATTTGTGACCTAGGAACATGTTAGTTTATGAGGAACATCTATCCTCAGGTCTCTAAAGCTACCAAAGTGGTATAAAATTTGTGTGGATGTGCCTTTTGTTCCTGGAAAAGCGTAGCTTTCATCAGTTTTCCAACAAACCTGTTGCTCCCCAGTTTTTGAACCAGTATCCCAGGAGCTCAGATTTTATGACATTTCTCTATTCCTGCTTCAGTTCCACCAAGAATTATGCTCCCATAGCATCAGTCACATAATCCAAATATGTAATTTCCTTCAAAAGAGTAGTCCATTCAAGGGCACATAAAGAGCAACCGTCAGTATTAGGAAGTTAACAGTGAAATCATGTCATGGAGGAAGTTGTTGTATATGTTATTGTCTTAGTTTGAGCTGCTGTAACAGAACACTATAGACTAGGTCACTTAAACAACAAGCATTTATTTCTCCGGAGTCTGGAAGTTCTGGAATTCTGGAGTCTGGAAGTCTAAGGTTAAGGTGCGAGCACCATTGGGTTCTTGGTGAAGGCCCTCTTCTTGGTTTGTATCTTCACATGGAAGAGAGCTCACTCTCTAACAAGGGCACTGTGCCCATCAT
This sequence comes from Eschrichtius robustus, assembly GCF_028021215.1. Lineage (NCBI taxonomy): Eukaryota > Metazoa > Chordata > Mammalia > Artiodactyla > Eschrichtiidae > Eschrichtius > Eschrichtius robustus. Next base: position 147,175,933 of record NC_090827.1, on the reverse strand, counting down.
GGGGGATAAACTCTCATGACCTAATTACCTCCCAAAGGCCCGACCTCCAAATGCCATCACATTTAGGCTTCAACGTATGAATTTTGGGGGACACAAACACTGTCTAAAGCAGATATTAACCCACATTATATTTCATTAGAATTACAGTGTAGTGTTTCTCAAACTGTGGTATAGGAAAATCAGAATTACCTGGACCTTTCACCAGACAAATGAATAGGAACTTTGAGGAGCAAGGCATTGGAATCTGTATTTAGACAAATTTCTTTGATGACTTTAACATACATTGAAATTTGAGAACCACCAATAGACAGTATATTGGAAAACTATGATCTGTTCTTCTTTTTTAATGAAAAATGAATTCAAATACACAAAGAATATAGATCTATTTCAAAACACAGCAGGAGTTATAATCAGTGAGTCATGTGTGCAACCAAATGTAATTAATTTCATGCTGGATTTGGTTATGGTCTCTTTTTTTTTTTTTAAAGTGAAGGGAAAACTGACATCCCCTTTGTTGAGACAGTTTATGAAATGCTATCTTTTGAGAGAACACTTAGATGGCACTGGGTCTGTCTGGTGGGAAAAGGTTTTCAGCTCTTGTCTGTTCATCTTGAGGTTTTGTTGCACTAGGGAATGAAACACTCCGTGTGTTATATCCACAGAAGCAGAAAGTACTTTCTTTCCCCTAGCCCCTTCTTCCTAAGATGTCATATCTTGAAGAGAAACAAAACAGAAGAGGAACAAATTTATTCTCAGGGAGCTTGGAGGAACATGAATTATTTATTCTCAGAAATTCTCTACTATCTTTGCATGAAAGAGAGCCCTATTATTAAAAGTGAATGTTTCGTTTTCTGCATGTCAATAACTGGGAGATCAGCGAGACTGGCTGTTAGATAGCTCCCTCCTTGGAGACCAAGCTCCCCAAGGCAGCCTCTGCAGAAGCCAAGTTATTTTTAAGACAATAAAATCATTGGAACTGATATATTAACACCCAAAATTGATGTGACAGAGGTCTGCCACTGAGGCAGTCTAAAAGGAAGAAAAGGCCATTAAAATGATCCCAATTACCTTTTAATTATGAATTAACACATTTGCATAAATCACAGCCCAGAGAATTCCCGGGTGCTTGTGCATGTGTGTGTGTAAGTTGCCTACGTTTATGAGGCTCCCTATTTTCTTTCAGCTAGGTTGGGCTGTAAAGTCTCCACTACCTTCATCCTGGAGTACAGGAAGTCAATTCTTCTTGCCTGGGGAAAAATTTAAATTTTCCCTTGGTAATCTCATTCCCTCCCCATGCCACACGGTTGTGCAAATGAGAACAATTGTTTTGTCTTTTCCAGTTCACACTGGGTTTCTCTAGAGCTGAAAGAGCATGGTGCTTCGTTGATACAATAAATTTCGGTTAGGAAGAGGCAGCTGGGCATTTTAATCCTGGAGGGATAGAAACTAAAAGGAGAATTACAGATCAGCCTTGTCATTCTGCTGGGCAGTGGCTTTGGGAGTTCTAGCTTCTGGTGGCCCACCTAGCAACCTGGTTCTCTTGGCTCTAGGGAAGGTGGTAAGCTGTTAGCATTCTATTCCTGGAAATATAATACTAGCTGTTTGGAATCAGCTCTTCTTGTCTTTTTCAGAGTTGAGGGAGACCCCGGTATTTGAATCATTGTTAGATAAACCCCTGTATGTCCCATGTATGTATACTGTCCTGCTTCACTAGAGAAAAGGCCATGTTTGTTGACTTCCGTTTCTTAAAATAAGTAACCTTTTTTTTAAAATAAATTTATTTATTTTTGGCTGCGTTGGGTCTTCGTTGTTGCATGCGGGCTTTCTCTAGTTGGGGCGACCGGGGGCTACTCTTCATTGTGGTGCGCGGGCTTTTCATTACGGTGGCTTCTCTTGTTGCGGAGCACGGGCTGTAGGTGCGCGGGCTTCAGTAGTTGTGGCACAAGGGCTCAGTAGTTGTGCCCCACGGGCTCTAGGAGCACGGGCTTCAGTAGTTGTGGCGCACGGGCTTCGTTGCTCCGCGACATGTGGGATCTTCCCGGACCAGGGCTTGAACCCGTGTCCCCTGCATTGGCAGGCAGATTCTTAGCCACTGCGCCACCAGGGAAGTCCCCAGATAAGTAACCTTTTAAAGAAAAATGTCAAGGCTGGTGGAGGGCAAAACTTAAAGAAAACAGCTGATCTGCAGTGTCACAGCGCCCCTCCCCCGTCTTAGACATTCCTACTCCCACACGCGCTCACGGCCTTTGTGCCACCAGCAACCTTCCCCACTCTGATTTCCATGTCTCTTTGCTTTCTGTCTTCCGGTCTTTTTCTTCTTATTATCTAAGAGCTTGATATATTTCTATGAAGCAAAAGATTAGAAACAACTCCAATGCCCATCAATAGAGAGGGCTGGCGAAATAAAGTGTGGCACATCCATTTAATGAAATATAATGGAGCTGAAATAAAGGATGGACAAGCTCCATGATAAGAAGAGATCTCCAAGGTTCATTGTTAAGTGAAAAATAAAAGGCACAGGATGGTGTGTGTATCGTATCTTTCATGCAAAAAAAAAATGGTGGAGGAATAAGAATCTGTATCCTTATTTACTTGTATATGCTTTAAAAAAAAAACCTGTCTGGAATGATACATTTAAAAAAAAAAAAATGAAAAAAAGACAGCAACCCTAGTAACAGTAGCTAATGTGAGGTGGGGAGTGGTCAGCTGGGGAGAGATATTTCGCCACCTACTTTTTGGTTAACATTTATTTATTTATTTATCTTTACATGAAAAAATGGGCTTTTCATTGAAGTATAACATAATCATCAGAAAATCACAAAGAGCCTTAGTCTACGGCTCAAAGGGCTGTGTAGTCAGCACCCATACCTGGAAACAGAACGTACCACCACCTCAGCAGCCCGCTGGATGCCAAGAACTCATTTGCCTTAGTGGTCCTCCAGAGCTGCTCCTACCCTCATGACTTCTTACTCCGGTTAAACATGAATCTGTAAAAAGAAGGAGAATCATGACTCCCATACAAATACAAAATGCGTACGGGTCAACAATTTTGTTTGACTCATTAATTAATGAGGAAACTGGTAAAGTACAAAGCAACAAAATAAAACCCAAAACCATTCTAAGGGAATCCAAAGAACAGACACATGGATAGCCAATTAGGAATGTTGAAATGAATTAGCTAATAGATGCAAAATTAGCCAATATCCACAGGGCAGTAGTTAACTACTCTTCACCTGATAAAATTCATTTGTGGGAGTATAGACCAGAATATTTTGTATTACTATCCATTGTCTACAACATATAGAGCTATAAGGTAGCTCTAAAATGATGAAAGGCACCGGACCCTGTAGATACTCAGTAATTTTTTTTGCCCATTGCAAGTCCTTCACTATTTTTTCTGATATATCACGCAGTAATTTTGTCTGGCTTTAAACATTGTATGGATAGACTCATACATCAAAATTCTGGCTGCTTTCTTCGATGTTGTGTTCATTAGATTTGTTTGCTTCATTGTGTACAGTTTTTGTAAAATTCATCTTCATTGTGTGAATATACCACAATTTATTAACTCTGTTGTTCATGGACACTTAGATTTTGTTTCCTATTTTGAGCTAAGAAACTAACTCAGAGGTTGGTAAACTTTTTCTGTAAAGGAACAGATGAGAAATGTGTTTGGCTTTGCAGGCCTTTTGGTTTTAGTTACAACCATACAATTCTGCTGTTGTTACAGGAAAGCAGTCATAGTCAATACATAAATGAACAGATGTGGCTGTGTTCCAATAAATCTTTATTTACAAAAAGAGGTACAGGGCCGGATTTGGAGAGCAGATTGTAGTTTGCTGACCTCTGACCTAACCTTCTATATAGGTAAAACTTACTGCTTATTTTAATATAACTTCACTATTTCAGGAATCATTTGACCTGGTAGATATAAATTACAAATAACTTCATTGTTTACGGAACTTACCAAGAATCCCATTTGAACAAAAATCGGACTGTTTGCCTTTTCAAGCAATAGCACCAAAGGATGGTTTACTTTCCAAGACTCTTTGAAAGCCTGACCTCAAAATACTTGCCTTCCTATGTCCATCAATCCTAAATGATCATATATATATATATTTTAAATTGGGGTATAGTTGCTTTACAATGTCTTGTTAGTTTCTGCTGTACAAAGAAGTGAATCAGCTATATGTATACATATATCCCCTCCCTCTTGGACCTCCCTCCCACCGCCCCCCCCATCCCACCCATCTAGATCATCACAGAGCACCGAGCTCTGTGCTGTACAGCAGGTTCCCACTAGCTATCTGTTTTACACGTGGCAGTGCATATACGTCAATCCCAATCTCCCATTTCATCCCACCCCACCAACCCCGTGTCCACACGTCCGTTCTCTACATCCACATCTCTATTCCTGCCCAAATAGGTTCATCTGTACCATTTTTCTAGATTCCATGTATATGTGTTAATATACGATATTTGTTTTTCTCTTTCTTACCTCACTCTGTATGACAGACTCTAGGTCCATCCACATCTCTACAAATGACCCAATTTCATTCCTTTTTATGGCTGAGTAATATTCCATTGTATGTATGTACCACATCTTCCTTATCCATTCATCTGTTGATGGACATTTAGGTTGCATCCATGTCCTGGCTATTGTAAATAGTGCTGCAGTGAACATTGGGGTACATGACTCTTTTTGAATTATGGTTTTCTCAGGGTATATACCCAGTAGTGGGATTGCTGGGTCATATGGTAACTCTATTTTTAGTTTTTTAAGGAACCTCCATACTGTTCTCCATAATGGCTGTATCAATTTACATTCCCACCAACAGTGCAAGAGGGTTCCCTTTTCTCCACACCCTCTCCAGCATTTATTGTTTGTAGATTTTTCTGATGATGGCCATTCTGACTGGTGTGAGGTGATACCTCACTGCAGCTTTGATCTGCTTTTCTGTAATAATTATGATGTTGAGCATCTTTTCATGTGCCTCTTGGCTGTGTAAAAGAAAGAAATTAGAACACTCCCTGACACCTTACACAAAAATAAACTCAAAATGGATTAAAGACCTAAATGTAAGACCAGACACTATAGAACTCCTATAGGAAAATATAGGAAGAACACTCTTTGACATAAATCACAGCAAGATCTTTTTTGACCCACCTCCTAGAGTAATGAAAATAAAAACAAAAATAAACAAATGAGACCTAATGAAACTTAAAAGCTTTTGCACAGCAAAGAAAACCATAAACGATGTGAAAAGACAACCCCCAGAATGGGAGAAAATATTTGCAAACGAAGCAACTGACAAAGGATTAATCTCCAAAATATACAAACAGCTCATGCAGCTCAATATCAAAAAAACAACCAAGCCAATCAAAAAATGGGTGGAAGACCTAAATAAACATTTCTCCAAAGAAGACATACAGATGGCCAAGAGGCACATGAAAAGATGCTAAATGATTATATCTTGATACTTAACAAAACCCTCATCAAGTTTCCCACACTGAAAGATCCACTTTAAACCAGGGCTAAACATCATAAATATCCCTCCTCCTGTTACGAGCCCTCCTCCTACTAAGACTGGCTAGATAATGCTCTCCTTTACTATGGGAAGCAATAAACTTTGTCTTAGCAACAGCCTGTGTGGAGCTATTCGGGAGGAGCCAGCGTTTGACAGAGCTCTCATGAATAGTGCTGGGATGAACTTTCTCATGGATGTCTTTTGGTAACATATGAGTATATTCCTGCCGGGAATGTATCTATGGGAGGAGTTGCTGGGTCATGGGATGTGTGGATTTTCAGTTTGAGGGATACTGCTAAATAGTTTTGCAAAACAATTGCTTTCAGATTTTTTGATTTTTGAATGTATCTTCTTTTAAAAAATTAAATTACAATGCAAAAAACAAGGATTAAAAAAGCAGAGTCAGTATAGTCAAAATTGTGTTTATCTAGCCATCAATAAAGGAAAAACTGTATTTTATGGACAAAAATATCCTGGTTTTTCAAAAAATGTAGGTTATGCTGAAGCAAATCTAATTCTTCAAGGTCTGCTGCAGCTAGGACCAAATATACCACAAGAGCCTTTGACTCTTTCTGCTCTAATTCCACGTTCATTAAGCAGCACTCTCAATTATGAATTCCTAATTGAGAATTCAAGATACCTTGCGTGCTAGACACCCCTTATACTTTGCCTCACATCCTTTTGGATCCACTTCCAATTTCAACTATAGCTAGAGGAACTAGTTGTAATCGGTGCAGGTTTTGTTTTGTTTTATTTTACTATTATTTTTTTAATTAATTAATTATTTTATTTTTGGCTGTGTTGGGTCCTCGTTGCTACACGCAGGCTTTCTTTTAGTTGCGGTGAGCGGGGGCTACTCTTCGCTGTGCTGCGCCGGCTTCTCATTGCAGTGGCTTCTCTTGTGGTGGAGCATGGGCTCTAGGCGCGCGGGCTCAGAAGTTGTAGCACGTGGGCTCAGTAGTTGTGGCTCGTGGGCTCTAGAGCGCGGGCTCAGAAGTTGTGGTGCACGGGCTTAGTTGCTCCACGGCATGTGGGATCTTCCCGGACCAGGGCTCGAACCCATGTCCCCTGCATTGGCAGGCGGATTCTTAACCACTGTGCCACCAGGGAAGCCCTGGGTGCAGGTTTTGACTCCCATTGTGCTGATGGTATCATGCCTCGAGCATGCCTTGTGTGACTTTACTTTTGGCCCTAGGGCTTCTTCAGTGACACAGCGTACATGGGACACAGAAGGGAGCCCTGAAGGGGGAATGTTGGAGGTTAGCGTTTGCTGGGGCAGTGCTCAACCAATGATGGGTAAATGCTTCTCCCAAGTAAGAGATCAGTTTCTGAGTCAATCCTAGCCCCTGAACCAGTTCCAGGAGGCTTTATCTTAATACTGACCTGGGGATTTTTGCAGAAACTAATGCCTGTGGCCGGTGATTTTTATTTTGGCCAGCCAAACAATTAATTCTGTTATTTTACTAACACTTTGCAGGTTATTACATTCAGTAGTTATACCTGACACACCTGTAAAGTCTTTTAATTTTCGTGAAGTGTTGTCTTCAATCCACTCTTCTGCAGAAGGATAGAGCATTCTCCAGCACCGTGAATTTCATTTTCACTTTCCCTATCAGAATCAATCACTAAGGTTTTTTTTTTTTTCGTCTTTTTGTTGGTCTAATATTCACATCGTCTGAATCAGAACTATATTCTGAAGAACTCTCATCTTCTGAGACACTAGTACATATGTCGCTCAGACAATCAGAGAAAGTATCTGCATAAAATTCACTGAAAAATTCTTCTTCACTCAACATTTCGCGATGCGTCATTTTTGAAAATTTTACAGTAAGAAACTTGCGTTTACAATATACACAAGGGAGGAACAAAAACCTAACGGAGCAAAATGTGAATGATAATAATAGTCATAAGTTGTATAATGGACCCTTGATCAATTTTAAGCTCTAACAACTTCTCACGGTGATATTAATTGTATCGCTCCCTAAAAACGTATTGATACGTCGTCTCCGGTCAATAATATTTGGGTAACAAAAGACGTGTTAATATGTCTCTGGTCAATACTGTGTTAAGCAGCATAAAAGTTGGGTTCTTTTATCCTTTAACCCCAGCACAAAGGTGATGTCTGTGATCCACACTCAGTTGCATACATTTAAATTCTGGAAAAATGTAAATTCCGTGTGAAGTTTGGAGCCTGAGGGCTGGGCCAGAGAGGAGAGCTGATTCCACAGTCCCTCTGAGTCTCTCATCTGTGAATGGTGACTGCAAACCCTGTCTAGAATTTGGATGGTCCGATGGGAGATGCTGCAGTTCCAAGCCCACACATTATCCCCGTACACCAGCTTCTGGCAAGTAGACACGAAGAATGCCCCAACTGCATGTTAGCGTGATAACTCGGATGCTCTGCTTTCTGCTTTCAGGGCAACCAAGCTGTTGGCCTCCAGTGTGACTCCGTCTTATACGAGCTATTTCACAAACCTTCACACAAAGCAAGCTCCTCATACAATTACAGCCTTAACTTCCACAGTGCCCTCCTACTGTTGCTGAACATTTCCACCACAATATCTGACCTGACCTTAAAGACGCCCTCTGCTGCCCTCTGTGTGACAGAACAAGGACAGGTGTGGAGCCGCAGCTTGGAAGCACCGCACTAGAGGAAAGGGATCCAGATATCCAGACAGAAGCCTGGGTTTGGCTCTTCTTATGCCATAGACATGTTCTTTGAGCACAAAGCTAGGAAATTTCCTGGACACCTGTCAAATATTTCAGGTCATAAACGGGGAGATATCTTTTCTCTTGCTTCCCTCCTTCAGGTGTATATTGGAAGACACTGTCTGGACCCTGCCTTGTACCCCATATTCAGCATGACCTGCTCAAGGGCTTCAAAGTGTGCAGGATCTGGTGGAATGGGAGGTCTGTGCACTTGTAGACTGTGCCTTGAAGCCCATGTTTCACCTTCAGCGTATGAATACTACGTAGAAGACTTTCACTGGGCACATCCAGAGAATCCCTGGTCCTGTCCTATTAGAAAGCCCAGATTCTATCTGTCATATTCTTTGCATCTCTTCTTCTTCGTAGTTCTGTGAGTTTTTTTCTTTCTTTCTTTTTTTTTTTAATTTAAAAAAATTTTTAAATTTATTATTTATTTATAAATTTATTTATTTATTTTTGGCTGCATTGGGTCTTCATTGCTGTGTGCGGGCTTTCTCTAGTTGTGGCGAGCGGGGGCTACTCTTTGTTGCGGTACACAGGCTTCTCATTGCGGTGGCTTCTCTTGTTGTGGAGCACGGGCTCTAGGCGCGCGGGCTTCAGTAGTCATGGCACGTGGGCTCAGTAGTTGTGGCTCGTGGGCTCTAGAGTGCAGACTCAGTAGTTGTGGCACACGGGCTTAGTTGCTCCGTGGCATGTGGGATCTTCCCGGCCCAGGGCTCGAACCTGTGTCCCCTGCATTGGCAGGTGGATTCTTAACCACTGCGCCACCAGGGAAGCCCTTTTCTTTCTTTTTAAAATGTCTCCTTTTCTGTTTCCCTCTCTTCTTTTTCTCCCTTAGTTGGCAATTACTACTTTAGGCTTTTATTGAATAGAGTTCCATGTTTCAAATGCTTAATTTAAATATAATGAGGGCAGCTTTGATTCCAGTATAACTTGTGGAATATTTTTCCACTGTAAGCAAGTGTGTGCTTCTGGTTATAAAGCTCTGTGATCTCAGGTGAAGCTATTTTTGTTCTGGATCTGGGAGCAAATCCCATTCAATAGTTGGGTTCTGATCCTATCACTGTTACCCCTATTACTATAATGCTGCTTTTCTTAGTGTGACAGATGTGAACTGCTCTATTACAGTGAGGTTGTATCAGTCAGGGTCCCAGCAGGAAACAGAAGACATACTTGAAACACATTAATTCAATAGAAGTTTATTCTCAAAGGCTCTATTTCAAAAAGTATGGTATAGGGGAACCACAGGGAATGGTGTAGTAACCTGGCCTAGCAGAAGTGGAGGTGTTACTACCCTCAGGCCTACAGAATTTAAGAGAGAGTGGTGTAGCTTTAGCCTCCTGGGGAATAGCAGTATCCTTTGCCGGGGCATAGCCAGCTTGAATTTACCTTGCAGGGAGGGAGCCTCTATTCTTCACAGAACCACCTGGGCTGCCCATTCACTGAACTCAACTGGAAGCCAGAGGACTTTGATGTCATCCACAAGTCAGCTGCCTGGGAGCAGAGATCAAGACGGATGAGAGAGGAGAGTGGCTTTGGAGAGACAAATGGGAGGTATCTGGCACAAGGGTACAGGTTTTTCCAGTCCATATTAATCTAAGTCATGATTAAATATCATTGAAGCCTCACCACTATGGGTGAGGAACCCAATATTATTAGTCAACCCTTATTTTGGGTTACATATAGAGCAACTTCTGTGGTCCTGACAAGATGTCCTCTGGCAATCACTCCTGGCTGCACATAATGCCCTGTGGAAGGCTGGTCCTCCACTGTCTCTCTGGAATTGCTGCTCAGGGCGACTCAGCTGCAACATCTGCTAAGTGTTCCTTTTCACAGTTCATAGGTCCTCCTCCTGGAAACCGTGAACCTTCTTCTATTTCCCATTACTCATGGTGGTCCCTTCACCTACACTCAAAACACACGGTCTCCTTCATTTCCCCCTTTTGACAATCTGGCTAAATCTCTTAGTGGACTTAGATCAGCATCTTAACAGTCACATCCCTACAGGGACCAGACAGGTATCAAGTGAGTGTTGGGTTGTGGGGGGGTGGGGGGGTGGGGGGGGGTTAAGTATAGGGTGGAGCTGTGAGTCGAAGAAATGTTTCACATTCCTTTTACTCTACGGTCAGGTAACTCACAGGGCAAACATGATGCTAAATGACAGCTGAAACTTGAATTCAAGAAATACTGGGGCACTGGCTTATCTGCTTTAGCTGTTTGCTGCCATTTGGGAATATAGGCTATTTTAAGACATACTGGTAATTCAGATTTTCAGGTAAAGCCTCTCAATTTTTAAACACTGACAATGGGGAGCTATGGCAAGGTATGAAGACAAACACTACAGTGTCACGTGGAGGAGATTAAGAAATAAACTTTTTTTGAGGGGGGATTTACAAAGCTGAGGGTCGAGAAGAATAGGTATGTAGTCCCCTGTCCTTTCATCACCCCACATGGGAGGGTGCTGGGTCAGGTGAAGCTGCTGGACACGCAACTTCCTTTGGAAGAACTGTGTACACCTGCTACTTCTAATAATGCAAGTGTGAAAAACCATCTGGGTGTAGGGAATAGAGTTTTGAGCATAGGCACCAAGCAGCATGGAGTAAATACCAGCTATGCAGGGAGTTGTTTGGAAATGCCAGCTGTTACCTGGAAAAGTCATAAGAAGGTGGATTTGCACTCCTGAGAGAAGGAAGCCCTGGTCCCATGGAAAGTTAGACTCACCAAGTGCTGGTCAGCTCATTGCTAAGAACTTGAGCTCCGTAGGATAATCCTGTTTGTTCCTCTGCACTGCAGCTAATTTACAAATCTTGAAACACTGAATACACGTCAAACAAACAAAATACGTCTTTGGGCCACCAGTTTGAGGACTCTTGAGCAGACATCAGAAACAAAAATGCCTACTTGGGGACTTTCTACAAAGGTGAAGACTTTCCTTATGTCTCCTTTTCAACCCTCACACCAAAAAGGCATCCTCCTTTCCCCTGAGGTCAGGGAAAACCCAAATATTAGGAGGAAAAATTAAATCACTGACTATTCTCCTGGGGAGGAGAGGGATACATTTCATTGAGTTCCGATGAGTCGGCAACAGATAAAAAGCAAAACACAAGTAATTTTTCAATACCCTGTTATAGTAGATTCCTTTTTCTTTTTGAACATCTTTATTGGAGTATAATTGCTTTACAATGGTGTGTTAGTTTCTGCTTTATAACAAAGTGAATCAGCTATACATATACATATATTCCCATATCTCTTCCCTCTTGCGTCTCCCTCCCTCCCACCCTCCCTATCCCACCCCTCTAGGTGGTCACAAAGCATGGAGCTGATCTCCCTGTGCTATGTGGCTGTTTCCCACAGCTATCTATTTTACGTTTGGCAGTGTATATATGTCCATGCCACTCTCTCACTTTGTCCCAGCTTACCCTTCCCCCTCCCCACATCCTCAAGTCCATTCTCTAGTAGGTCTGTGTCTTTATTCCCGTCTTACCCCTAGGTTCTTCATGACCTTTTTTTTTTCTTCTTTAGATTCCATATATATGTCTTAGGATACGGTATTTGTTTTTCTCTTTCTGACTTACTTCACTCTGTATGACAGACTCTAGGTCCATCCACCTCACTACAAATAACTCAATTTCATTTCTTTTTATGGCTGAGTAATATTCCATTGTATATATGTGCCACATCTTCTTTACCCATTCATCTGTTGATGGACACTTAGGTTGCTTCCATGTCCTGGCTATTGTAAATAGAGCTGCAATGAACATTGTGGTACATGACTCTTTTTGAATTATGGTTTTCTCAGGGTATATGCCCAGTAGTGGGATTGCTGGCTCGTATGGTAGTTCTATTTTTAGTTTTTTAAGGAACCTCCATACTGTTCTCCATAGTGGCTGTATCAATTCCCACCAACAGTGCAAGAGGGTTCCCTTTTTTCCACACCCTCTCCATCAAGTAGCTTCTTTTTTTTTTTTAATTAATTAATTATTTATTTTTGGCTGCGTTGGGTCGTCGTTGCTGCACGCGGACTTTTTCCTCTTGGTTGCGGTGCGCGGGCTTCTCATTGCAGTGGCTTCTCTTGTTGTGGCTCGCGGCCTTCAGTAGTTGTGGCGCCGGGCTTCGTTGGTCCGGGGCATGTGGGATCTTCCCAGACCAGGGAATCAAACCTGTGTCCCCCTGGATTGAGAGGCAGATTCTTAACCACTGTGCCACCAGGGAAGTCCCAAGTAGATTCTTAATAAAAGACTTTTCTCTACCAGTAGTGTTGAACAATAGTCAGGATTGAGGCTACAAAGAACAAAGAACTTTATCTGGGGTCTTAAGAATTGCAACTCAAGAGGCTAAGATTTGGATAAAACCCAGAGTGTTCTATGGAAGAGAAAGAGTCAGGGGGCTTAAAAAGACAAAAGCCACAAGGTTGTTAAAGTTGCCTGACAGGAAATGTGATGGCCTCTGAAGCAAGCTGGTAAATATTTGTCCTTAAGGAATCACTAGTTGCTCTAGGGTAAGTGTTTGATAAGCATCTTGAGTAGGACAATAGGTGGTCGAAAAGTCAGATTCCCTGCAGGCTGAGTTGTGCATAAGTCACGCCTCCTCAATGGCCTCCCTGTTCCATTTTAAGAGAGCTCCCTTAGCAATACCAGTAGATAAATTAGAATCTTTACAGCTGACCAGAGAAGGAGAATGTCCTTATGGGAGGAAATGACTGGACTAAAGGATCCTCTCCTTTTTTTTGGAGTACTTGCTCACGACTTCTGTGCTGCTCACGCTCACTGGCTCAGGGTTGGGGTGTGGGCAGCAGCTACTACTCCCTGTTAATGCTCTAGACCACATGTCGATTCAACCCCTTTTTCTCTGTCTCCATAGCACAGCTAGACAGGGCTGTCCTATTTAAATAAGACTGTAGTAATGCCATAAGAAAATATTCTTTCACTCATCATTTAACAAACATTTATTTGTGCTTCCTAGGTGTCAGGCATTGTGCTAGGTTTAGAGACGTATTGGTGAGCAAAACAGACACAGTCGCTCCTTTCCTGGTACTCCTCCAGGGCTCATCCAAAAAGGGTGCTATAAATTGGATAATCTTAATTACAGTACATGTCTTGCTCAACGTACTATGTTCTATTATACAGAACTTTCTGAGCTCCTGGCCTTTTTCCGGGTGGTGGAAGCTGCCTTACTTATCCTTGGCTACATGGATATCCACTCTCCTCAGAATCCAGGTGCAAGAGAAGAAACACCAGGCTTGTTCATTGTCCAAACTCCATAAGTCAGCCTCATCTAGCTTAGTTTCCTTTTTGAAGACACTTTTCCTTTCCTGGGCAGACTTCCTCTACCCACGAGTGTCCTCAGCTATTTCCAAGGGATAAACATATCAGAATGCAACATAACAACCCCAGATACATAACACAGAAATAGAGTTGTGGTGAGGTGTCTCTTCACAAGTATGTGCTTCAAATTTCCTCCTTTTAAAGAGACAAGTAAGGATAGGGAGGGTGGGAGGGAGACGCAAGATGGAGGAGATATGGGGATATATGTATATGTATAGCTGATTCACTTTGTTATAAAGCAGAAACTAACACACCATTGTAAAGCAATTACACTCCAATAAAGATGTTAAAAAAATAAATAAAGAGACAAGTAAGAGTTGACATGATATTGCAGAAAAACAATACAGTTGATCAGGTCTGGAACCTATCATCTCTGAATAGTACTTTCAATAGGCATATTCTATTTAGTTTAACATTTGGAAATTAAACTTAACAGCTCTTTGATGTTTGGCATAATTTTCGAGAAATACTGAGCACTGACTTCTATGGGGTAGAAGAGTATTTGTAAGCTATCTAAAAATTAACTTGCCGCTCATTTTGAATTCGACCAATATTGAGCACATATCTTGTACCAGATACTGTGCTAGGTCTAGAGGGTGTAGCAAAAGACTTAGGAACATATATACTAGAACTATATTATATATAAGGAATTTAATAAATAATTATAAAATATATAGCATGTGTATGTATGTGTTTGTATGTAAGACGTGTAACTGGCTCAGTCAGAATTCATTTGGAAAAGCAGAGTCACTCTGTGTATTGTGGCATAAAGAATGAATTATAGGAATAAGTCCTTATGCAACTGTGACAAGAGCTTGGGAGGTGAAGGTCCGGAAATGGGAGTCAGATCAGGGAAGAGTCCTGGGTCTGCCGGGAGCCCTGCATGGGTGGCCAGGCCAGAGGTTCCACATCAGGCTCTTGCATTGGAGGAGCTCATGGAGGGGCCTTTGGGAAATTGTTGCCCCTGGGGGTCCACAGCTCTTGTGTCTGATTGTCGCCCTGGGGCCATTGCTGGGCATCGAGGCCAGCAGTCAGGAAGAAGAACTAGATGCAGAGCAGAGGAGCCAGAGAGCAGACCTTGCCTCTGACCATGACCATATCTGACTGTGTTTACTCTTTTACTCCTGCATTCCAAATTTTTGTACAGGTTCCTTTATTTTGTCCACCGTAACCTGGAACAATCCAGAGAAGGCTGTTTTGGGGAAGCATCGTTTGCATCTTTAATCAACTTGACACTGCACAACACAGCAAAATAATTACACAAGTAAAGGGTACTAAAATCTTTGGCATAAGGAGTATTTTGAGCTGAAGACACTTGAAAAATAGCAGATGCAGGCAGAGGTTTCCTCTGCCTGAGGACAGATACTCCCGAAGGGACTAAATTGTCATCATTCCCCCCCCCCCCCCCCCCCCCGGGAGTTTCATCAACTTGGGAAGATTGACTTTTATCACAGGAGAGACTAGACGTCTCACCACTTTGACTTCTTTACCACAAACTGACAAACTTTGTCCCAAATTATCATACCTCCCATCTATTCTTCTAAGGGCCCTTTCCCGTTTACCTAGAAATCATTTCCTCTCCCTTAAGTGGTTTACATCTCCAGTTCCCTTCCCCTATTAAGTCAGAATATAAGCTCTCCAACCTCAGCACTTTTTTACGGATATTCACTTTTTTTCATGTGATGCGCCCATGCATGTAATATTAAAAATGAATGAATTTGTATACCTTTTCTTCCTGTTAATCTGCCTATTGTCAGTGTATTTCATAGACCCAGTTATTAAATATTGGAGAGTAGAGGGATGTCTTTCCTTCCCTCCGTGAGGACTCTCACACACACACAATATTGGCCTGTTGTGATTTATTACAAAACTTTTCTGAAACGGCCCCGTGAATACATTTACATGGACACTATGATTTCTAAGGGGATGCTGTTACCGAGTCCAAGCTCGCTCTGCTCGCCCCACGACAGGCCAATAAATCGGGAGACGAGGTGCTGAGGCAAGGGATATGACTCTATTCGGAAAGCCGGCAGACCGAGGAGATGGCGGACTAGGGTCCCACCAAAAAACCATCTTATCTGGGTCTGGATGACAGTTTCTTTTATAGAATCGGAGAGGGAAGTAAAGGAAAAAAGGCAGAGAGGGAGAGGTGGGGAGGAAGTAAAGGAAAAAGGGCAAACATCTCCTGGAATGGCCAACCATTAATGGGAGGGGATGTGTTAATTTCTCCTTTCTTGCAAGCCATTCACAGGTGGGTAGGGTTCCCTGAGGCAGGCCATTATGTATGATCATAATAACAAAAGCAAGGAAAAGCAAAGGCTAAAGTCAAAGAAACAGATCCAACATGGAGTCAAAGTTGGCTCTTCCCTGTTTCGGTGTTACTCTTTTCAGTAATAACTTATCTTACAGTGATGCTAAGTAAGAATTTTTAAAGCAACCAGAGAGTCTAATAGATTTTTGTCTCTCTTGGGTGCAGATCGTATTCGGCAGAAAATCCTCCTCATCACGAGTGCTTAAAATAGCGTGTGTAACCCCGTGACAGATACTGTACAATGTCCTCCATTTCAGAGCCTGTGTGGATGTCAGCCGACTTCCCATCAGTTAGAAACGCTCATAAATCACAAGTTCTTGTCGTCTTGTTAGGTGTTCAGCTCTTGTTGGGCGAAATCCATTTAGAGAACATGCACACCTTTGTTTAACTCTTACGCCCTCCAGGGAACAGGAAACAAATATCGTTGTTCTCAAGTGACAATAGGTTTTACTTGGCAAGCGCTACAGAATCTGAGGCAAAAGCAGTCATCAGGGATTTTCCTTAATGACTGCTGTCAATTCATGACTACAGAATCCTCGAGGTTCTTGGCTAAATACTGCTACAGCAAACACATAATTACAACAAAAGGAATTTCAGACTTTCTTTCATTCACAGTTTCTTTCTTGAATTGAAAAGGGAAGGTCATCTCTTATATTCTGAAAAGCTTCCTCCAAGGCTCCTTTCACTTTATTTGATGAGAAAGATCTCCAGATGATGCAGGGGCAGAAACCCGAGGGAATGGAAAGAACTCGTTTCTATCCACAGCTTTTACTGTCTGCAGCTTTGGGCTATTAACCATTACGGGTTTGTTCCCTCTTTTTTTTTTTTTTGCCAAATGGGCACCTTAAAGGATTTTTGTGAGGACTAAATGAGATAAGTAATTCAAGTACTTAGCTAATTGTAAGTACTCCACAAATGTTAATTTCTTTACTAGCTATTCAATACAAAGTTATTTTGTCATGGTAATAATGCATCCTTCTCTCCTAAAGCTATCTATCACAGAGACGCTTTTGCGGGCATTGATTATCCCCATAAATAAAGACTGATGCTTCCTGTATAGGTAATAATAGATTTGCCTAAGTTTCCTCACTGCTTTTTGCATTGAAGAGGCACCATGGCTACTACAGGTTGTCAGAATAACAGGGGTTGAAGTAAATTTTTAGGCCCAAGATGGACCCGCTCCTGCCTGGAATGCCATGTCAGCAAACAGAACTTTCACGTTTCTGTAAATGCTCTGTTTGACCAAAAATCCAGTATTTCCAGTCAGCCAATCTCTAAATGCCAAGCCAACTCCGGACTTTATGCATATTTCCTTGATCTTTCTAAATAAGGTCAGATATGCAACCCTAGCCAATCATGCCCCGTTTCCGCCCTGCTGTTTCTAACACTCTGTAAAACTCACTCTTGTCCAAAATCCCTCAGGGGGAGGGCTCCACTGCCTGGGAGACAACGTACTGCCTAATCCATGGATTGTTTTTTTCCTTGAATAAAGGACATCAGCCTCATTACTAAATTTTAGTTTTGCCATTTGACAGAGGCTACTGGAAAGATGGAAAAGAAAAAATCTCGCTAGGCATGTTCTGGAAGATGATTGATATTTTTTATAGAATGATAGGAATATTGTATTGCTTAACAGAAGGAAGAAGGTCTAACGTTAATCTATTCAAATCTCAGACAGTCAGCCATTGGATTGATTCCATCATGTATAAGTGGAGACAGTTGTTTACTGTTATGCAACACAACCAACCACTGATTGACTAGACTTCTAAATGGGCAGACTTGTGCTTT
This sequence comes from Eschrichtius robustus, assembly GCF_028021215.1. NCBI lineage: Eukaryota > Metazoa > Chordata > Mammalia > Artiodactyla > Eschrichtiidae > Eschrichtius > Eschrichtius robustus. The sequence continues at coordinate 147,158,273 of NC_090827.1, read as the reverse complement.
CTCCACTCCAGATACAGGTCAAAAACATCTTGATGTTTACCTCTTATTCTCGACACGCATAGAAATATTTCTTTTCTTTTTTTAAAGACACATGCACCCCAGTGTTCACTGCAGCACTATTTACAATAGCCAGGTCATGGAAGCAACCTAAATGCCCATCGACAGACCAATGGATAAAGAAGAAGTGGTACATATATACAATGGAATATTACTCAACCATAAAAAGGAATGAAATTGGGTCATTTGTAGAGACATGGATGGATCTAGAGACTGTCATACACAGTGAAGTAAGTCAGAAAGAGAAAAACATAGTATATTAACGCATATATGTGGAACCTAGAAAAATGGTACAGATGAACCAGTTTGCAGGGCAGAAATAGAGACACAGATGTAGAGAACAAACTTATGGACACCAAGGGGGGAAAGTGGCAGTGGGGGCGGGTGGTGGTTGGATGAATTGGGAGATTGGGATTGACATGTATACACTAATATGTATAAAATAGATAACTAATAAGAACCTGCTGTATAAAAAAATAAATACAATAAAATTCAAAAATTCAAAACAAATAAATAAAATTGCAAATCCAAAAAAAAGAAATATTTCTTTTTAAAATTTTTTTTTATTTTTTGAATTTTATTGTATTTATTTTTTATACAGCAGGTTCTTATTAGTTATCTATTTTATACATATTAGTGTATATATGTCAATTCCAATCTCCCAGTTCATCCCACCACCACCACCCACCCTGCCACTAGAAATATTTCTTGACTGAAAGATCTCATATTCCTGTTAAAAACAAAGGAGTGTAGGGAAAAATAAAAAAAAAACCAAACCCACATGAGTCCTGTAGTACCCCAAATAAAATATTTTCCTTATGTTTATGCAGAAGAATATAAGTTTCTAGCTAGGATATTTCATTGCCAGATTATTCTTCACTATCCTGGGGGAACTCAGAATTGAGCCAAACTCCAGATTTACGTTAGGTCTCCTTGGAAATTCGTTAAATAAGACATAACATAATGTACCACTGAGGCTATAATTTACTTTCATGTTATGTTCTTATTGTAAAAGAGTTAAATAGCTTCTTTTTTTTTAATTTTTAAATTTTATTTATTTTTTTATACAGCAGGTTCTTATTAGTCATCAATTTTATACACATCAGTGTATACATGTCAATCCCAATCGCCCAATTCAGCACACCACCATCCCCATTAAATAGCTTCTGAGTCTAGCTTATGAGTTAGGAGAACTTGTCTCTATAGATTTAATCATTAAATTTTATATAAATTTATGTATAAAATTATATTGTAATCCCAAATCATGCACATTAACATATCAGATATTTTAACTTTTACCGGGACCAGAATGAGACAGAAGTTCCTTAGTCGAGATGGAAGTTTGTATTAAAATGTTTTGAACTGTGGTTTGGCTAACGACCTTTGGACAAGGAGACAGAGGACCTGGGCATGCCATGTCCCCTCTCTGGGTCACGGTAGCCTTGTCTATAAAATGAGTAGGCTCTTCTGATGGCCTCGGGTGTTATGGTTACAGGAAATCACCTTCAGCACAAGCATTGGAAGATATCCTTGTTGATGAGGTTTCCTCAAATAAGAAATGCAATCCCCCTACCCGTACTTCATATTATTTTAATTGATTTTTATGATATAAAATCCATTCCAAGTCTTTTGTCTAGCCTCTTAATAATGGTTCACTTCTTAGCCCTTGTGATAGGTACTAGGGCAAAAATAAAAAATCACAAAATAAACGGAGTTGGAAGGGATCGTGACAGATCATCTGGCCTGGCCATCTGCAATTGCAGCACGCTTTAGTGTTCACTCGCTCTATAAATAACCAAAGGATCCAGCCAAGTTTGCATCACTTTAACATGGCCCAGAGTGCCCGTCAAACTTAGGAACTTTCCTTTATTTACTCTTGGAACTCTTTTGCTTGACTTGGCTGCGGTTTCTGGAAAACCGCCTGATTCCAGAATGGAATCTGAAACAAATAAGTGTAGAAAATTGGGTTCTATAGGCAAGGAAGAAATCAGATAATTTGGCATAAACCGTCTCCATTTCTACCTCTATGTTTATCTTGAGGGCAGTCCCATCTCTGCCTCCAATCTCTTGTTTCATCCCCATTTCTTTGGGGCTTAAAGAGAGAATGCACAGAGCTTAGCACAGTGGAGTAGGAGCTCCAGAATGTCTTTGCACAACTTCTGCAATGTCAGTCCCTTGTGTCTTGTTTCCTGCTATTTTCTGCACACCTAGAATAGTGCCTGGTGCATAAGGGGTGCTTGGTAAATACCTAGTGAACTTACTAACTTGCTTATGTGTTCTCTCCTCCCTCTATTTTTCTCTGTCCCTCCACTCTCTTTCTGAGTATCTGTTTCTCTCTCTCTTTTTTTCTCACTTGAAGAAACTAAAGTCATTAAGGGAAAAAGGAGATTGGTAGGGGGACCCTTCTTCGGTCACTGGTCATTGACTAGAAAAATGGAAAATTTTGGTGAGTGTGTGCACTGGACAGGACAAAGGAGCTTCTGGGAGAGCTATTCCTCCAGCTTATTAGTGAGCCAGGATTCCCAGAGGAAAAGGCTCATATAAGCTCGTTTATCCCAACCACAAATTCCACCTTGAGGTGTTTCAGAGGGGAATGGCTGAGGGGCTCAGATAAGAAGCAGCTGGAGGTTAACAGTTTACTCGTGTTTTCAAGTCCCCCCCCCCCCGCCCCCCGCGAAGGACTCAGTTACCTGGTGGGCACATGCTTCCCTGCAGAAGAGCCTTGTCTGGCTATTTGGTGCACGGCAACCCTGGGCCTTGCAGTGGTTCCCTTTCTCCTTCAAGTTCCTTAAGGTCTATCTTTTCCTGTCTTTCCTGCCCCAGAGCAGTTTCTAACGCTCAGGGATGCACAGGGATCTTCTCAGGGGTGTTTAGGTGGTCTTATGAAGAGCTCCTTTAAATTACAAGAGAACAAGCCATAAAGCCCTTATATTGCAGACGTTTCTTAGTCCCTCCAGCTTGCTTCTTCCCTTCCACCTTGCAAACAACACCTGAGCCATATTAAACTCCTTGTTCTCCCAAGAGCCCTTCGTGCTCTCTCACAATTTCTGAGCCTTTGCAAGTGTCTCATACTCGGCCTGGAATGCCCTTCCCTGAGCCCTTACGTGGCAGGTTGAAAGTGGACTCTCCAAAGATATCCATTCCTGATCCTGGAACCTGTGAATGTTACCTTCTATGGACCAAAAATATATAAAGGATCTTTAGGCACGTGATGAAGTAAAGGATCTTAACATGGGAAGACTATCTCAGATTACCTGGGTGGGCCCTAAATGCAGTCAGCTGTATCCTTTTTCGAGGGAGGTTGTGGGAGATTTGACCCTCACAGAGGAGAAGGCGTGGCGAAGACAGAGGTGGAGATTACAGTGAGCTGGGAAGAAGCCCAGGAATTCCGGCAGCCCCCAGCAGCTAAAAGAGGCAAGGAATAGCCCTCCTGAAAGCCTTCTGGGGAAGCACGGCTCTGCCAATGTCCGCCCAGGGATACTGATTTCAGACTTCTAGCCTTCAGAACCGTGAGTGAATACATTTCGTTCCTCTAAGCCACCAAGCTTGTGGTAATTTGTTGCAGCAAACGTAAGAAACGAATACACCTTCTTTCCTCCTAGGCTAACACCTACTCAATCTCAATAGCTTAGGTGTTACCACCTTCAGAAAGTTCTGCCGTATCCCCCTTGGGTCCAAGTTACGTGAACGCCTTGTAAGTTTCCACAGCATCTTGTGCTCCCTTTTATTAGAGAACCCATCGCCTTTTCCTGTAAATGTCTCTTTAACTTGTTTATTTCACCCCTGAGTCTTGGCAACCTGAGGGCCAGGACTGCGGCTTTCAACTCTCCCTGTTCTGTGCAGGCTGAAGGGGCCACACGCAGTAGGTTTGCTGTAAATCTCGGTTGAATACACAGCTGTATGTGACGTCTATCCTTCTATTAGCCGTGTGCTATTCCAGTTGGAATGCAGTATTACCATATTGTACTTTCTTTTCAACTTCTGATTGAGGAGATTAATCATACACCGTCGTCAGGATTCCCCGGCAAGTTTACCCTGCATCCCGCCGAGGGGGTGTAGAGCGCCGCAGCCTGCAGTTTTCAGCCGATGCAGCTGCGATGTCGTGGCTTGCCTGGCGGGCTCCCCACAGCTCTTCTCTGTACCACCACACTCCTCACTGAGGAGGGCTGTTGTCTAGCTTCCCTTCTCGCTGCTGTCACTGGGTCAAGATGTGTTCAGTCTAGTCCTAATCTCTCCTCTCGTGTGAGGGACTCAGCCCAGGGTTTTGCTTACCCCCTTCCTGTTCTTTAAAGTCTATGTTCTTCTGCTTGTGGCCCCTGGCGTTGTTATTGCTGATCCAGGATGTGAAGTTTTGTGCCATTACAGATGGTTTGTATGGGCGCAGCAGCCCTATGACGAAGCCGATGTTCTGTGAAGTCAATGTCATGGTGGTGTTCAGGTCACGTGATGGGGAGAGTGCGTGAGCTTCTGAATTCTAGTCAGAAGGTTGTTGCAGGAATCTGGATATCGAGCCGTGAGGACCTGGACCAGGGCGATGACGGTGCTGAGAATTAAGTGGGAAGGGATTCAATCAAAACACATGCTATTGTTACTCGCGTTTCCAGCCCATGCTCAAAGCACACAACCCAGAATGGCGCTTGAACCCACTCTCTTTTAATTGAAATCACACACCTGGTCTCAGGACTTAATGAAGCTCAGGTTCTTGATGTCTTGTTGCAGAAAGAATTCAGTGAGAGACAAAGTGATCAGTAAGAAGTGGATTTATTTAGAGAGAAACACATTCCATAGACAGGATGCAGTCCGTCTCAGAAGGCGAGAGCGGCCTTGGGGGAAACACACTCTACAGACAGAGTGCGGGCCATCTCAGAGGGCAAGAGGCCCCCAAATATGGCGTGGTTAGTTTTTATGGGCTGGGTAATTTCATAGGCTAATGAGTGGGAGGATTATTCCGACTATTTCAGAGGAGGGGGCGGGGATTTCCAGGACTTGGGCCACCGCCCACTTTTTGGCCTTTTATGGTTAGCCTCAGAACGGTCATGGTGCCTGTAGGTGTGTCCTTTAGTGTATGCTAATGTATTACAATGAGCGTATAATGAGGTTCAAGGTCCACTAGAAGTCAAATCTTCCGCCATCTTGGACCTAGTTGGTTCTAACCAGTTTTTGTCATGTCCTATGGCTATGCCATTCTTTTAAAGGTTGTGTCCTGCCCCCTTCCCTCCTGTTTCAATGTCAGTCTGAAGTTTCTATTTAATCATAAATAGTCATTGATAGTGAGTCTGCAACTGCTGTGATTTTTAGGGTATCAGGCCCTCTCATAGCCCTCCTTCTTATTTTTTCTTCCGGGAGTCGTGTCTTACATCTGCTTGGTGGAACATATCCTCTGCTCCAGGCTCCTGTCAAACAGCCCCACCAGGGCCTCTATCACCTCCTGAAGTTCCAATCCACTCTTACAGCCTGGAGCAAAGGCTTCACTCTTCTGGCCCTGCTTTTTCCTTCATCCCATGATTCCTAATTAGCTTAGGACCTTAATTCCCTACACAGAGTTGACGCCAAATTCTGCATTTAGTAAGATTTTACTGACAGTTCAGGGGTAATAGTGGAAAACACCATGGGAATAAATGTACAAACAGCTATGAGACTTGTATGCTCTTCCGCATCTCACAGTCCTAATTTGGCCTCTGGCTGGACCTCCCTCCCCCCATACCCCCCTTTCCCCCATTCAGGGCTCTGAGCAGCTGCTTTGGAGCCTAAACGCAATTACCATGCAGCTCAGAGAGGGAGAGGAACTCCTCAAACCATTTTCTGGTTCTAGATGATTGGCTATGGGAATGTCCTTTCCCTTCAAGGGAAACCACACAAGGTCTTGTAGGACAGTGCCGAACAGACCACTAGCTGTGCATTCTGGCTTTGCTGCCTTTTGAAAAACCACAGCGTGAGAGCTAACCACTGCCCAGCACAGCTCCTTTTCACAACCTCTCCTCCAATGTGAATTGAAGACAAAGTCTGTAAGTTTTTCTGGCCATCTTTTCTGTTTTCTGTTTTTTGGTTTTTTGGCCGCAAGGCATGTGGGATCTTAGCTCCCCAACCAGGGATCAAACCCGCACCCCCTGCATTGGAAGGTGAAGTCTTAACCGCTGGACTGCCAGGGACGCCCCTAGGCCATCTTTTCAATGTCAGATCTCTATTTACTATAAAAGGCAGTGAAACGTCAACAAGAACAATGACAGCACAGTACAAACAAAAAACCCTCCACAATGACAAGGAATGATTTGAAATACAGCGCACTGCATCAATGATACAGAACCTGAACTAATATCCTCTCTGGCTCCACGCCTGGCTCTCTTCTCTTCTACCCAAACAAAGGCAGCTCCTAAGCAGAGTCCTATTTGCATCTCAAAACAGCACACTCAACTTGTCTAAAACAACTTTTCTGAAACCTGAAACAGGTTGATGGTGACTTCAAGGTTTCCTTCAGGATCAGTGGATCGATTCTTTACAATGTGTAAGTAAAGGACCCCTTCTGATGACTTTCCCCAATGAAAGTATGTTCCACAGGTGGGTGCATTTCTGCTTCCACCACTCAGGAGGCTTAAGAAGACCTTGAGGCTTCGGCTCGTTAAAGCTTCAAAAACCCTGGTATCCAGGCCTCAGTAATAAAACTAATCCTTTCCCAGATGTAAGTTCTGGCAGAACAGGTGGTTCCCTGATAACAAATAGTTACAGTGGAGAAAGATGAAGGTTTTCAAACTGGGTAAGTGTGCTATTGATACACTTGGGGTGCTAAGAACGGAGAGTGGTTTTGGATGATAAGATAAAACTTGGGGTTCAGGTGAAAATAACTTTTTTGGGGTCAACTCCAATTCCCAGGTTGGGGATTTGGGTGAACTTCTAGCTTTGTTTCCAAACGTAGCAGCAGTCATGAAGAGTCATGCGGTCTTTTCCTGTCATTAGAATATAACAGAATAGCCTTTTCATTTTAGGCTATGGAGTTAAGAAATTAGTTGTTTTTGCAGTTCATGGTTCCCCTAAACATAAGAGTTACTCTGTAAGACTGTTTTTTTAGGGTGGAATTCTCTTCTGAATTGGGATTTTCCAGAATTTACAGTTTTCAGAGTAGTCGAGTTTAGATAAGTTAGCAGATGGTTTTAGTGCAATCTTAAAAACTATACTTATATTCTCCTTAATACAAGGTGAAGACACCTGTTAAAAATCATTATCTTTATTGCCCAGTGTTTCTCTAGAATTTGAGAATATGAAGCAAGGTCTCAACAATAACACTCAATTCCATTTTCATCATTATGTGTAATTATATTACTACTTTATCTGCATACATACAGAATCTCATCCATTAATTATAATTATAATTACAAAGTGTTTTATTTTTGAAACTACCCTAGAGGGTCATTTCATGTTCTCAGGTAGTAAACAAATAGCCATTTCTCACCCTTATTAAAATGACTTACTTTTTCTTATCAGTTAAAAAAAAACTAGTAATAGTGATAATTGTTCTTGATATTTAGTTAATATATTGCATGTTTGGTTTTCTGTTTGTTAATAAAACATTTTTCTTTTTCCTGTTTTTTTTTCTTCTAGACCTTTCTCTTATTTAGATGCAAACACATACTTAGCTCATTAACAGTACCCTTTAATCTTTCTGCAATGTATTCCTTGATACCTGTCTTAATCTTTAAATAAGCTTCTCTTTCAATTTCAATAGACTGGAAATAAGTCTCTTTAGCTTACTAATGACTTATTTATTGATACCTATTTTCTTGTTGGATTAAAAAATAATTATATTGGCATATGCTTGACAAACTTCTTAGTAAATCACTTCAGTGTTCTTATTCTTCTGTCTTCAATTTAAGGTAATGAAAATTAATCAATCTGCTGTAGGTACACTAAAATGTAACTTTTCCCTACTGGGTCTCAGTAACCTTCATGCATCTGCTACCTAGAATACAATAATAATTTCTTCTTGTTTCAGAAAAAGTTGGGAAATGACTATATTGATTGTCTTCTAAAGTATCCCCAATTTTTCAACATCTTTATTCAATCTCCTTTGAATTTGTGAGAACTTTAGCTTTTCTTTGAAATACTTTTTTAGAAATTAATAAGAGTACTGGGAGAAAATATTTGCAAACCATATATCTGGTAAAGAACTTGTGTCTAGAATATATAAAGAACACGCAAAACTCAACGGTAAAGAAACAAACAATCCAGTTGGAAAATGAGCAAAAGACATGGACTGACATTTCACCAAAGAGAAGATACGGAAGGAAAATAAGCCCACATGAAAAGTTGTTCAGCATCATTAGCCATTAGGGACATACAAATTAAAACCACCGTGAGATCTCACCACACATATTTTTTTTTAAAAATATTTATTTAGTTACTTGGCTGCACCAGGTCTTAGTTGTGGCACGCGGGATCTTTAGTTGCGGCACATGGGATCTAGTTCCCTGACCAGGGATCGAACTCCCTGCATCGGGAGAGCAGAGTCTTTGCCACTGGACCACCAGGGAAGTCCTCACCACACACATATTAGAACAGCTAAAATTCAAAATAGTGACATCAAATACTGGCAAGGATGTGGAGAAACCGGATCAGTCATACATTACTGGTGAGAATATAAATTGATACAGGCACTCTGGAAAATAGTCTGACGTCTTAGAAAACTAAATATGCACTTAGCATAAGCCCCAGGAATTACACTCTTGGCATTTATTCCAGAGAAATAAAAACCCATGTTCACACAAAGCCTGTACATGTACAGCAGCATTATTTGAAATAGCCCCAAACTGGAAACAACCCAGAAGTCCCTCAGTGGGTGAATGGTTAAACATCCATTGGTACAGCCATACAGTGGAATACTACTCAGCAATGAAAAGAAACAAACAATTGATACAACAACTTGGATGGATCTGAAGGGCATCATGCTCAGTGGGGGAAAAACCAATCTCCAAAGGTTACAGACTGCACGATTGCATTTATATAACATTCTTGAAATGATAAAACTATAGAGACAGAGAACAGTGGTGACTGGAGGACAGAAGCAGCATTGAGAGGGAGTGGGTACAAATATAATGGAGTAGTATGAGGGTGTCCTTCTCTGGTGATGGAACAGGTCTGTATCCTGATGGCGGTGTAGGGTACACAAATTTTACATGGGATCAAATTGTATAGAAACACATACACACACTCACACACACATACAGAGGAAAGCATGTAAACACTAATGAAAGCTCACTAAGTTCTCTTGTCTGGTTAATAGTATTGTCCCAATGTAAATTTCCCGGTTTGATAATGTCAAACAGTTACACAATATGTCAGCCTTAGAGAAGCTGGGGAAGGGTTTCCAGGAATTCTGTGTCCTATTTCTATATACTATTTTTGTGACTTCTCATGAATCTACAATCATTTTAAGGTAAGAAGTTGAAAAAATGAGTACTGGAGAACTTGAAATACTAGCTAGCCATTTCAGTACTATGCTGCATGCAAAATTCTTTAGGATAGCAGTTGCTAAAGGAAATACATGAAATAGAATTATTTTTATTATGCCTGCAAAGCACAACACAGGATTACTTATAAATTTATTATGGCTTAATATGATGAAAGAAAACTGACAATCAAAGTATAGTAGACTCAGAGTATATTTGCTTTGTCACATGGGTCAGAACCATATTTTCAGTGTCTGCCCTCTTGGGAGGAAGGGAAAAGTAGGAGCAGGGTTTAATGTGGAGGGAAGTTGTTGCTTGATAGATCTGTGAATTAGTAGGAGGTTTATCTAGTTTTCTGGAAAATGGGGAGTCCACTAGTCAGGGTAATTAGTGCTGTCTGCTGCAACAAGCAAACTCATGAAATCTCAGTGGGTTACCACAATGAAGGTGGCATCCTGTAGGATGTTTATAAAGGCCAGGCCTAGAGTAGCTTCCCTCGCTTTTACCAACAGGCCCTGGGCCAGAACCTTGTCACCTGGCAACCTAACTTCAAGGGAGCCTGCAAAACGTAAGGGAACACATGAATATTTTGTGAGCACTAATGGTCTCTGCCATAAGGAGGAAGTTCTTTGATAGATTCGTGATAGGAAGAGTGAGTTAATCACTGAACTTGTCTTGATTATACTTGAACTAAAGTATGTTACTCTAAAAAAAACTTAAATGTAATGCCATCAATTAAATATATGGTCAATATTATGGTCTCAAATTTTCTTTCTGCTGCTAATGAAATGCTTTTTCCCTTATAAATTGAGACTCTCCTTGAGGGAATAATTTGTGCCAGAGGTTCTTTAAAAATACATATATAATCTTAAAGTATAATCCATAGCCTGTTGTAGTCAGTAGTCAACTGGCTACTGATCTGAGTAAATTAGAATGGCAGTTTAGTTATAAAGGACTTCAAAGTCACCTAGACCAAACTCCCCAGTTAATATTTAGCAGTTTGCCTAAAATGAGGCACCAGAACCTAGTTTTGTTGCTTCTAAATCTAGCACTCTATCCCTTTCCCACATAGTTTTGCAAACAACATAATGGCAGGGGATGACTGCATGAAGAGAAGTCTGCACTCTCCTCTGAAAGTCAGGGGACATAACCAGCTAAACCTGGGGAGTTGAGGAGGCTCAAGTGTTTTCCTCCAAGCCGCCATCACCCTTGGAGTCTTCTTTGTGTCTACACTGGTGCTGGAAATTCAGAGGAACTTCTGGGGGACTAGGAATTGTGGGGCATTGTGTGGGAATCAAGGGAACTAAGAGCCTGCTTGGTGTCCCTATTTTCTTTCTGTTGTCATTCTTTGGATTGCTGCTATCCCAAAAGTGAGTGATGAGTAGACAAAGTAAATTAGCAATGCACCTAAGGATGTACAGGTAGTGAGAGGACTTGCAGTGCTGGTGATAATGCTCTGCAAACTGGCCCCTCCCTCTCTTTTCCATTGTAGTAAAAGCAGTGGTGAGCTGCTAAATGTTTAGCAATTGCCTTCCTGAAAAAAAAAAAAAATATATATATATATACACACACACACACACATTTTTTATGCATTTTACTGATACCCAATTGATTCTGACAGAATGTTTATTGACATTTAACAAACTGTATCCATGGTTACAAATGATGAACAATCATAGTCCCAACATGAATGTTGGTTATTATTTTTATTATTTTTTTGTTAACATCTTTATTGAAGTATAATTGCTTTACAATGGTGTGTTAGTTTCTGCTTTATAACAAAGGGAATCAGTTATACATATACATATGTCCCCATATCTCTTCCCTCTTGCATCTCCCTCCCTCTCACCCTCCCTATCCCACCCCTCTAGGTGGTCACAAAGCACAGAGCTGATCTCCCTGTGCTATGCGGCTGCTTCCCACTAGCTCTCTATTTTACGTTTGGTAGTGTATATATGTCCATGCCACTCTCTTACTTTGTCCAGGCTTACCCTTCCCCCTCCCGGTATCCTCAAGTCCATTCTCTAGTAGGTCTGCGTCTTTATTCCTGTCTTGCCCCTATGTCCTTCATGACCTTTTTTTTTTTTAGATTCCATATATATGTGTTAGCATACAGTATTTGTTTTTCTCTTTCTGACTTACTTCAGTCTGTATGACAGACTCTAGGTCCATCCACCTCACTACAAATAACTCAATTTCGTTTCTTTTTATGGCTGAGTAATATTCCATTGTATATATGTGCCACATCTTCTTTATCCATTCATCCGATGATGGACACTTAGGTTGCTTCCATGTCCTGGCTATTGTAAATAGAGCTGCAATGAACATTGTGGTACATGACTCTTTTTGAATGATGGTTTTCTCAGGGTATATGCCCAGTAGTGGGATTGCTGGGTTGTATGGTAGTTCTATTTTTAGTTTTTAAGGAACCTCCATACTGTTCTCCATAGTGGCTGTATCAATTTACATTCCCACCAACAGTGCAAGAGGGTTCCCTTTTCTCCACACCCTCTCCAGCATTTATTGTTTCTAGATTTTTTGATGATGGCCATTCTGACCGGTGTGAGATGATATCTCATTGTAGTTTTGATTTGCATTTCTCTAATGATTAATGATGTTGAGCATTCTTTCATGTGTTTGTTGGCAATCTGTATATCTTCTTTGGAGAAATGTCTATTTAGGTCTTCTGCCCATTTTTGGATTGGGTTGTTTGTTTTTTTGTTATTGAGCTGCGTGAGCTGCTTGTAAATTTTGGAGATTAATCCTTTGTCAGTTGCTTCATTTGCAAATATTTTCTCCCATTCTGAGGGTTGTCTTTTGGTCTTGTTTATGGTTTCCTTTGCTGTGCAAAAGCTTTTAAGTTTCGGTTATTATTTTTATTTAATGATGGAGATGAACCTGAAATAACAAAGGTGTGTGCTGGAACTTCACTCATTTATCAGTGACACAGTGTCTTCTTTGCTGAATCACATAAAGGGTTTTGAATCCTGGAAGAATATTTCCCCAACTTTTTGTGCTTTTACAGTGTAGCAGACACAACCACATACTTGTAAGTTTAAACTACAATATTAACATATTTTCTAGCACTTTAAGTCTAGACAAGCAACAAAATAATACATCAAGCTCTGATTTTTTTTTTTTTTTTAATATTTTCCAATTTCTATGATGTCAATACTCCTACCATGGCTGATTTCAAGCTACCAATGTGACATCGCTAAATGCACAGTTAGGAAGAGAGACATAGCATACCGTTGTATGATATTTACATCACAGGGATATCATAGATGTAAACAACCTCAAGAATCTTATTGTGGATGAAATGCAGTACACAGTGTGAGTCTTGTATTTTTGTTTTTAATATAAATTATTTGGTTGGAAGTTTGTGTAATTTAATTTTGATAATGTCTGTGTTTGACCACCAGCTCACTGAATCCCTGGGAATTTAACCCTTGCCTCTCCTGGGCCAGTATGAGCTAGCTCCAGCACACCACTAGGTGGGGCAACTCCATCTTTCCCATTGTTCATGCCAAAAAACTTGGAGTCACCCTTTTCTCTTTTTGTGTGTGCTCCACACCCAGTCCATTCCAAATTCTGTTGACTTAGTGCCTTGCTCTTCTATGCTACGGAGATAATGAAAGAAATTAGAGGGAATCTTGTATAATTCCAATGACTACATTAATTTACATCCATATCTGTATCTGTGTTCCCTCCTGTCCTTCCTGTTACAACAGAATCATAGGTGAACAATTCATGCTATCCAAAGCCAACTCCACTGTGGAAGAGGTCAAACTCCTTCTCAGCTACTCAAGGGCGTTGCTCCAGCGATCCTTCCCATCTCCTAAGTCTACTGACTCATTCCCTTCAACATGCTAACATGCTGTTATTTTTAACCTCTTAAACATTCACTTTATTTATTTCACTTCCTTGCCAGCTTCGACCCATTTCTTTCTTCCACTTGGAAGTGATAATTCTTGGAAGAATTGTCTATATTCACTGTCTTCAACTCTATTTATCCCATTATCTTGTGACTCTACTTCCCACTTTACTGCTTGCTGTCTCTCGTCTCCTTTGCTGGTTCCTTCTCTTCTTCCCAAACTTGTAATGTTGGAGTGCCCCAGGGCTTAGTGGTTGGCCCTTTTCCCTGCCCACACTCATTCCCTTGATCATCTCATAGAGTCTCAGCATTTTATTTTTTTTAATTAATTAATTAATTAATTTAGGCTGCGGTGGGTCTTGGTTGTGGCATGCAGGCTCTTAGTTGTGGCATGTGGGATCTAGTTCCCTGACCAGGGATCGAACCCTGGCCCCCTGCATTGGGAGTGCTGAGTCTTAACCACTGGACCACCAGGGAAGTCCCTCTCAGCACTTTAAACACTATCTGTATTCCAATGACTCTATTATATCTCCAGCACAGAACTCTCATCTGATCTCTTGACAAAATTCTACCCCATCTCCACTTGGAGGGCTAAGTGACATTCCAAACTCAAGTCTAAATCTGGACTTATGATCTTCCTCTCCAGACTTGCTCCTTTTTATCCCTCCAGTTTCTTAGCATATCCATTCTTTCAGTTTCTTGGGACCAAAACTTTAAAGTCATTCTTGACTCTTCCATCTCACATCCCACATCCCACCCCTTAGGAAGTTCTGTTGGCTCCACCTGCAACACACATCTAAAATCTCACCGCTTTTTACCACCTCTTCTGCTGTCACCTGATCTGAACTACCATCATCTGTCATCTGGATTATTGTAATAGTTTTCCAACTGGTTAGATTATTCTTGTCTTCCTATAGTTGATTCTCTAAAACAGCAGTGAACCCATTAGACACAGTCAGGTGTAACTCCTCTGTTCAAATCCCTTCAAGAGTTCCCATTTCACTTAGTAAAAGTCAAAGAGTTTCAATGGCCTACAAGGCCTTATAGTATCTGCCTTCCAGTGTGGTTCCTCTTCACCTCCTACTTTCTCCTTTGCTTCTGCTACTCTGGGGACAGAGTGGGCACACTCCCAACATAAGGTCTTTGCTAACTGCTCCCAAGGAGCCTCATTCCCCAGGTATTATCTTCACTAACTCCCTTACCTCCTTTAACTATGTTGAGACACTTCACCATCTCAACGAGGCTTATCTTGACCACCCCATTTAATCACGTGCTCTGCACTCTCCCCCAAGTCCCTTTACCAGCTTCTACTTTTTTCTCCATGGCACAAATAAACTTCTAACATACTAATTAATTGGCTTATTATTATGTTTATTGTCCGTTATCTGCTTCATCCTCGTAAGACCCTGGAGAGTCACATTTTTTCTGTTTTCTTTTTCCCCTCATGCAATATTAGATCCTCTAATAATAAATGCTCAATAAATCTTTGCTGCATACAAGACTGGCTACATAATTTGTGGATCCAGTGTAAAGTGAAAATTCGGGTCCCCTCTTTTGAAAAGTATTGCGAATTTCATGATGGCCACAGCAGAGCATTAAACCAAGCGTGGGCCCCTTCTGAGTGTGGGACCCTGCGCTCCTGTGCGGATTGCACGGCCATGAAGTCAGCTCTGGTTGAATGAATGAATGAAGAGGTGGCTTTACTTGCAAAACGCAAGCAGAATCTGACCACTGTTCATCACCTCTACTACTCCCAACGTGGTACACGCTATCGTCATTTCTTGCACAAACAATGCAGTAACTCCCTAACTGGCCTCTTTGTGCTATACTTTTTTTATACTACAGGGGTTCTCATTTACGTAGACTCTAGTGTAAATATTTCCCCTAGACTTGTGCAAGGTGGTGGCCCTGAGACAGACTTAAGTGATCTGTCTGCTGCTACTGCTACTTTCCCTGACTGTATCAATACCTCCTACTCCCGCTCCTTTCACTCTGCTCTAATCACCCTGACCTTGAGTTCCCCCTGCCTGGCATGCTCATCTCCCAAAGCTTTCACCTCCTACAGGTCTTTGCTCTATTTGTACTTAGTGAAGATTTCCTTGACTATATAGAATTGTAATCTACCCTTTACCCTGATTTCCTTAGTCCTCTTCCCTATCTTGTTTCCTCTATGTCATTTATCACTCTGACACACTATGTATTTCATTTATCTATTTCACCTTTCCATGAGGGCAGGGGCCCTCCTCTGTCTTTTCCACCAGTGTATCCCCAGCATCTATAAAATTGCCTAATGCATAGTAGGCAGACAACACGTTTGTTAAATCGTTCAATGGGTGATGAAATGAATGCACACCCAGAACAAAAATCTCCTAGTGAAGCAGAACCGCTGGAGGAAACAATGTCATACACTAAAAAGTATTGGAGCATGAGGGAGATTCAGTTACTGAATAAAGAGACACATTTGATTTAAGACAAGCAAACAAATCATGACTTCTCAGTTTAAAATTTGGTAGATAAATGGAAAGGGAAATGATTGAGACCAGAACTGGAGGCCTAGAAGATCAAATGGAAGAAATCATCTGAATGCCAGAGTAAAAATAAAAGGAATTGGAAATCTGAGGGAAAATGTAACAGATTTGGTTGACATATTTGTATTTCCCAATAAGCAAATTATAGGATTTCAGAGGGAGAAGGAAAAACAAAAACAAAAACACAACAGATGGAAGGGAGGTAAACAATAGATTAAAATTCTCCTGATCTGAAAAAACATTGAGTCTGCAGGTTAAAGGAGTTCACAAAGTTCAAGATAAAACTTATATGCCATCTCCTGGAAATATTCCTGGACCCTGAGAATAAAGAGAATATTTTCTAATCTTCTAGGCAGAAAGAACAATTACTACTAAAACAAGAAAGAATCAGACTGGTATCAGACTTTTCATCTTCAAATTGGAAGCTAGAAAAGATGAGATGCCTGAGGGAAAAGTGCTGATAATCATCCCTCAGGATAAAAGAGATCTATTTATCTATGTAGACAATGTGCTATCTATCCAGTTGCCCCATCTGAGGGAGAGCAGTATTCAGACAACAAATAAATGGAAGAGAAGATGATATAGGGTAAGATAGACGCAAGTGCTGATCAATCAAACTTGCAATATATATATATTGTTAAATTTACAGGCATACCTTGGAGATATTGCAGGTTTGGTTCCACACCACTGCAATAAAGCAAATATCCCAATAACTACACACACACATTTTTTGGTTTCCCTGTACGTATAAAAGTTATGCTTGTACTATACTGTAGTCTATTAAGTGAGCAATAGAATTATGTATAAAAAATGTACATACCTTCATTTAAAAATACTTTATTGCTAAAAGTGCTAACCATCACCTGAGCCTTTGGCAAGTGGTAATCCTTTTGCTGGTGGACGGTCTTGCCTTGATATCGATGGCAACTGACTGATCGGGGTGGTGGTTACTGAAGGTTGGGATGGCTGTGGGAATTTCTTAAAAATAAGGCAACATGAAGTTTGCCATATGAATTGACTCTTCCTTTCATGAACAGTTTCTCTGTAGCACGTGGTGCTGTTTGATAGCATTTTACCCAGAGTAGAACGTCTTTCAGAATTGGAGTCAGTCCTGTCAAACCCTGCTACTGCTTTATCAACTAAGTTTGTAATATTCTAAATCCTTTGTTGTCATTTCAACAATCTTCACAGCATCTTTAACCAAGAGTAGATTCCATCTCAGGAAACTGCTTTCTTTGCTCTTGCATAAGAAGCACCTCCTCATCCATTCATGTTTGATCATGAGATTACAGTGCTTCAGTCACATCTTCTGGCTCCACAGAATTCTGGTTCTCATGCTACTTCCTCCGCTGAACCTTGAACCCTTCAAAGTCATCCATGAGGGTTGGAATCGACTTCTCCCAACCTCCTATGTATGTTTGATATTTTGACCTCTTCCCATGAATCACAGATATTCTTAATGGCATCTAGATTGTTGAATCCTTTCCAGAAAGTTTTCAATTTGCTCAGATCCACCAGAGGAAACACTATCTGTGGAAGCTATGGCCTTACAAAATGTGTTTCTTCCATAATAAGACTTGAAAGTTGAAATTACTCCTGGACCTGTGGGCTGCAGAATGGATGTTATGTTAGCAGGCATGAAAACAACATTAATCTATTGTACATCTACATCAGAGCTCTTGGGTGACCAGGTGCATTGCCAATAGAAAAGGATGATGATTGTCATTGTCATTAAAAAGAGGTTTGTTTTTTTTTTAATGAGCAGTAGGTCTTAACAGTGTGCTTAAAATACTCAGTATACCGTTTTGTAAACAGATGTGCTGTCATCCAGACTTCGTTGTTCCATTTATACAGTGCAGGCTGAGTAGATTTAGCATAATTCTCAGGGGCCCTAGGATTTTCAGAATGGCCAAGGAGCACTGGCTTCAACTAAAGTCACCAGCTGCATTATCCCATAACAATAGAGTCAGCCTGTCCTTTGAAGCTAGGCATTGACTTCTCCTCTCAAGCTATGAAAGTCCTAGATGCCATCTTCTTCCAGTAGAAGGCTGTTTTGTCTACACTGAAAATCTGTTGTGTGTAGTCACTTTCCTTAATTATCTTAGCTTGATCTTGTGGACAACTTGTGGCAGCTTCTATATCAGTACTTGCTGCTTCATCTTGCATGTTCATGTTATGAAGATAGTTTCTTAAACTTCATAAACCAACCTCTGCTATCTTCAAACTTTTCTTCTGCAGTTTCCTCACCTTCTTAGTCTTTACAGAATTGATGAGAGTTAGGGCCTTGCTCTGGATTAGACTTTGGCTTAAGGGAATGTTGTAGCTGGTTTGATAATCTACCCAGAACCCTATAAAACTTGCTTTATATCAGCAATAAGGCTGTTTTGCTTTCTTATCATTTTCATGTTCACTGGAGCAGCACTTTAAATTTCTTTCAAGAACTTTTCCTTTGTATTCACAACTTGGCTAACTGGCCCAAGAGGCCTAACTTTTGGTCTAAGCCAGCTTTTAATACACCTTCCTCACTAAACTTAACCATTTCTAGCTTTTGATTTAAAGTGAGAGATGTGTGACCCTTCCTTTCACTTAATCACTTAGAGGCCATTATAGAGTTATGAACTGGCCTAGTTTCAATATTGTTGTGTCTCAGGGAATAGGGAGGCCTGAAGAGAGAGGGAGAGAAATGGGGGAGCAGCCACTTGGTGGAGCAGTTAGAACACACACAACATTTATCAATTAAGTTCTCTGTCTTATATGATTATAAGCATAACATCAAAGATCACCGATCACAGGTCATCATAAGAAAATAGTAATAATGAAAAAGTTTGAAATATTGTGAGAATCACCAAAATGTGACAGAGGGACACCAAGTGAGCAAATACTGTTGGAAAAATGGCACCAGTAGACGTGTTCAATGTAGGGTTGCTGCAAACCTTCAATTTGTAAAAAGCACAGTATCTGTGAAGCACAGTAAAGCAGAGCACAATAAAATGGGTTATGCCTGTTATATGACAGAATACCTGAAAATAAATTACAAAACAAAAAGTATTGAAATAAAAGAGCCATGTTGCAGTGGAGCCAATAGTAGTCTAAAATCACAATACTAAATTAAGCAAAGCTTAGGAATTTGTTTGTTAGGTATGGTGAGAGAGGTGAAGTAAAATCAATCTAAAGATTTCATTTGGCTTAGAGAGTAGGGAAGGCAAAGTATTCTAAAGGTCTAATCTAACTGGGTTAGGGTGGGAAGCAATTGGTACATAAAACATCTCATTGGTGAAAATAATCAGCATATTGTGAGTTTCAGGAATGAAAGTTGCCACTAGTAGAAGTAAAGAGTGCAGTAAAATGTCCAAATAAAAAGAAAAAAAAATCAATGAATACCAACTTCGTTAAACTATCCCAAAGTCAGAGAAAGGAAAGAAAGGAAACAACAAAATTAAATGAATACTAAATGTTAGGGAAAAAATAAAACCTAGTAAATTCAGTGTAAATAGGCTGTCAAAGATAGTTGTATCAGATTAAAAAACAAAATCCAAAAATGTATGATTTACAAGAAACACTTAGAGCAGAATGATGGAAAAGATGTTTGAAATATAAGTTGGATTAAGGAAAAAGCAAACAGAAAACACTAGTGGCAATGTTAATATTAGACCATAATTAATCAAACTAAAGTTAAAAACACTAAACAAGATAAAAAGCATTAACAGTATAAATAGGGATGTTATGTAATTATGAAAGGCAAAATTTACAAGTAAATTATAAACCTGTATGAAGATTAAAATAAATAAAGCAAAAACTGTTAGAAATACAAGGAAAACCCGATAAATATACAAGTATAATGGGAAATTTCCATATACATTATCCAGATGGGCTGAATCTAGCAGCCCCAAAGTAAGCAAGAAAATATAAAATAGAAATAATATAACCAAAAAATTTGACTTTACCTTTTCCCCTATCTCTCTG
The DNA here is from genome assembly GCF_028021215.1 of Eschrichtius robustus. Lineage (NCBI taxonomy): Eukaryota > Metazoa > Chordata > Mammalia > Artiodactyla > Eschrichtiidae > Eschrichtius > Eschrichtius robustus. The sequence goes on along the minus strand of NC_090827.1, from coordinate 147,138,414 downwards.
TATTAGACAGCTAGGGCTGCCATAACAAAACACCACTGGTTGGCTAAAACAACAGAATTTAATTTTCTCACGGTTCTGGAGGCTGGGAGTCCAAGATTAAGATGTCAGTAAGTTTGTTTTTTTCCAAAGGTCTGTCTCCTTGTTGCAGAAAACTGCCTTCTTGCTATATCTTCTCACGGCCTTTTCTCTGTTCGTGTGTGCTGCTGGTATCTCATCCTATTCTTATATGGATATATGGGTACTAGTTCTATTGGATTAGGGTCCCACATTTATGACCTCATTTTTCACTCCTGTATCTTCAGTACCTAGAACAACGCCTGTCATATAGTGTCTGCTCAATGAGTATCAATTGAAAGGATTATGTAAATTAAATCAAAGGAGAAAGACTATATAATTACATCCAATGGCATCTAGTAAATATTTAAAAACTAACTCCTCCCCCCCCCCCAAAAAAAAGGCCTGATTTTTTTGCATTTGCTGATTTCCATGATGCAAGTACTTCCATTATGGCCCTTCAACAACACTTCAACCGTTAGCCAACACAATAGCACTGAATGGAGTTGAAAAGGGATTTGCACAGTTAGGTCGCCCCAGCCGGGCTGAACTGGCTCAGGCACACCACTGATTATATAGATTGATGCTGAGAAGGCATTTGGAAAGTCAACAACCACTCCTAAACAAGTAATGGAGGGCTATTACTTAAATGTGGTAGACTATATTTGCTGAAACCTCCAAATAAATGCAATTTAAAATATGGAACCACTAAAACTATTTCAACTAAAATCAAGAGCTAACAGAAATTGCTATCATCATATTGTTCAACAGTGTTTTGGAGAGATTTGCAAATGTAGAAAAATAACAATGTTAAGAAAATGAGTATACATTGGAAAAGAAAAGACATGGCTTTGGGCAAACAATATATCTAGAGAAATCAAGGTACTCTTGATTAAAGCAAATAAACCAAAACCAGAACAAAGTATAATAGTACAACAATAACGAAATGAAATAAAGGCAAAACCAAACCCAAAACTACTAGAATTAATAAGAAAATTTGGTGAAGTGATTGGGTACAAAATGAAAAATCAATACATTTTCTAGATTAGCACTACACAACTAGAAATGGCAAAAGTAGCCCATTAACAAAGACCTTATTTTCTATTATTGAGCATATCCCCACTCGGGTGTTGCTGCCCTTAAAAGGTGGCATTGTGATTTGAACTCATCAAAAGGAAACATATGAAGGATCATGTGGAGGTCAAGGATATGTGAATAGGGTGGGGGGGACAAGCATGGAGTAAGGGTGTTTGTGGCATTCGTTACTTGGCAAAACAAAAAAATCAAATTTTACTTTTTTTAAAGGTCAAAGCAGGAGCAATTTTTTGTCTTTGCTGCTATTGCCAAATACTATGATTAGACCTATTTTTTTCATATGTGGACTCTCTTATAACAGTTGTTTGCTGCCCTGGTGCACCAAGCGAACATAATAAATCATGTTGCAGGCTTGGCTCAAAGAAGGAAACATTCACCAAGATGCCATGCATGCTAATCTTTTAATATCTTCTCTGACTTTCTCCTATTTACTACCTCTTATCATTATAACCTGCCATATGTCAAAATATTCGGGAGGTGGGGAAACACTTTAATATTTATATTGCTGGACCTTCACATTTTTTCTGATGATCTTTGTCTATATTACCTTCAATGAATAAATTTCCAGTGATTCCAGATTTCCTGGTAACCCCATAATATGTTGTCTTTGATTTGTATATGCAAAGTCCTACGTTTCATAGATTTCCTGCAACAAACAGTGGAAGTCTTTATTTAGGGAGCAATAAAAATTGTTGGGATGGGTGGGTGGTATAGGGAAAGTATTCTAAAGCACTTGTTTCTGCACTTCGCTGTGTTTTTGAATCACTTGTGGAAGTATGTTTGGAATTAAAATGAAGTTTGGGCCCTGAAAGGATTAAGCTTTCGCAATTTGGAAGATTTCCTTATATAGGATGGTTGATGCAAAGTGCATTTATATACTCAAATAACAATGGTTCTCAAGGCTGGTGTTTTAACAGTGTTGGGTAATGTTCAGTGGGAAATACAGAGGTGATTTTACAGTTTGTGGGCACACATCATGAACCCTAGACAAAGCTTAGTAGTTCCATATGTGAGTGTCATCAAGTGTATCTTCATGGAAGAAAAGATTCAGAAATGTTGCTATATAAGACTTTACCAATACGCCTTTGTGCAGAGAATATCAGTTGTGCGGAGAAATGAATATATGGCTCTGAGAAAGCATTTGGCTTCTGGCTGTATCCTAGGCTGCTCGATTTTTTATGACTTTAAAATTGTTTAGAAAAAATTTAGGTTTTTGGCTTAGTTTTACTTGACATGGCTTTAAAAGAACACATAAATTTAAAAACATCTTAACATATATGCAGGCAATATTACAATGAAAATATAAAAAATGGAAACTCTGTCTGGGCTGATGGGAATGTAGCCTAATACTGTATTCTGGTGAGCAATCTGGTAGTAGTTAGATAGGAACATTTGCACGCTGCTCGTTGGTATAGATCCTGAAGTGTCCCACGTAGGTCCGTAGGTAGGGTGACCACACAACCCGGTTTTCCTGAGCAGGTCTGGTAATAGTAACCCCCATTCACTCTCAGAAGGGACCTGGCTTGGACAATATGATCATCTAACCCGTAAGTGTACACGTATGAGAGTGCTCATCGCAGTGGTAGGGAGGTTTCTTCACAGGGAGAGGAAGTAGGGAAACACGATGGAAATACGCACAGATTCTAAGTAGCAGTCAGAATCAAAAAATTAGATGCTCTTAACATAGGTTAATCTGAAAAACATGTTGCTTTGTCAAAAAGCAAATAGCTGACTGAAATATATACTACTTTATAAAATAAATGCAAAAAAAAGAAAACGATATGCATGTTGCAAGAGCATGGGTAACCAGAAAGATACACATCAAACACATTACAACTGTTGCCTTAGGGGAGAGAGTGGAATGGGAGTGGGCTGTAGAATTAAAAGGGAGCGAAATAAAACAAGGCAGTGCCTTGTACAGACCGGTGCTAATAATGTGCTGTGAACTAAACTGGATGATTAAGACAACACTCTGTAGCTGATGTCTAAAAAAAGTACCCTGTAGTCTATAATTATACTATACATGATACAAATATAAAAAATGTATCTTTAAAAATATTTTTTACAAGCCAGAATTAAAACATTATGTGTAAGCAACCCTGGTATGAGAAACTGGACGTAACATGAATATTAATGAAGCTTTGCCAAAATAGAGGCTTCTGTTTTAAGACTCTCTAATTTGAGAATTTATAAAGCTATGGGCAGGGGCTTGTGGGGGGGGTGGCTGAAGGAATTAGACAGCCTCTGGATAGAAAAACTCATCTTAGTTTTTCATCCACCCTCACAGCCAGCCTCTGAACAGCAGTAATCTTCCACAACCTGTGTAATTATAAATGTAGCCTTTCATTCTCAGTACTCAGTCATCTCACACCTCAACTCTTTTAAGAAAATAAATACCTTAAGTTTCAATGTCTCCCCTGGAGCCTTAATGATACAGTTGGAAGATTTCACAAAGAAAGAGAAACTGTATTGATCTTCCCTATGGGCTTTCTGGGATTTCCCGGCAGGAGACCTTGGCTGACAATTCCATCTAGATCTGGGGATGACCAAGGCTTGACAATTGTCACCCACAATGGTGGTTGAAGCTCCACAGGCAGGCATGCCCTCACCGCTTGTCCTGTGTGTCCATCTAGTTCTGAACGCTTGGCAGGAGAATGTGGCTTTTCTGACAAAGAACAACTAGTCTTCACTACAAAGAATATATGTCCCTGAACCTCCAGCTAAACTGGAACAAATTCTCAATTCCAGTTGACTCAAGCATGCATGTTACTAGAAAAGTGGTCCCTTTTATGCAATTGATAATTGCTCTTCAGGAGGAATTTTGAGGACATCGTGGGGATGCTGCAGGAGACTTTTCAGGAAGGCAGTTCTCTCTGCAACTAGTTTTTTTGTTTGTTTGTTTTCTGTTTTTAACATAAGGAAATAACCTAATTATTTAGTGACCATTTTAATTAAAAATTAAAAAAAAATTTTTTTGGCTTCATCGGGTCTTCGTTTCTGCATGCGGGCTTTCTCTAGTTGCGGTGAGCAGGGGCTACTCTTCGTTGCGGCGCGCAGGTTTCTCATTGCGGTGTCTTCTCTTGTTGTGGAGCACGGGCTCTAGGTGCACGGGCTTCAGTAGTTGTGGCACGCGGGCTCAGTAGTTGTGGCTCACTGGCTTAGTTGCTCCACAACATGTGGGATCTTCCTGGACCAGGGCTCCAACCCGTGTCCCCTGCATTGGCAGGCGAATTCTTAACCACTGCACCACCAAGGAAGCCCTAGTAACCATTTTAGAATACTACAGTTCCATTATCCTACTGGCCCTGCAAAGCAGTCATAGTAGTAATAATGATAATAACAACACAGTAATATATAGTTCCTGAGTCCTTATAGTAACAGGCACTGTTTTAAGATTTTTATATGCCTACTTCATTTAGTCTTCTCAGCAGTTCTGTGAGATAGATAGTGTATGATCTCTAACAAATGAGGAAACATAGGCATAGTGACATACAGCAACTCTCCTGTGGTCACACAGCTACCATGGCAGATGGAGGATGGGAAATGAGGTAGTCTGGTGTCAGGGGCGACTCTTTGGGCTAAAGCAACCTAGGGTTCATCCTAGGGTGTGCTGTTCCTCTAATGTCTGGAAGCTTCAAGGTAGGATGGAAAGACCATGTACTTTGGAATCAAACTGACTTGCAATTTTATTAAGATTTTGCTACTTACCATTTACATAATTCTGGGACAAGTGATTTGACCTCTGAACTTCAGCATTCTCATTAATAAAATGTGATTTATTGTACTTGTTCTAATCCTGCAAATGAGAGTTTTGTTTTTTAAACTAACATTAAATCTTATGTTCTAATAATTATTGAAATTAAGAAAAAATTCAGACTAAGTAATACATACGCATACAGAAGACATGATTATATTACTGCCATTTTGGAGTGAGGTAAACCATCTGGTTTTAGACTTTACATCAAATAGTGAGATAGACGCTGGTATATTGGAGCTTTGATTTAAGGAAGTTTGACAAATTATGCAGTGGATGGCAACATTTACTGAGCACGAACGATGTTCCAGGCAGTATATGAAGTGATTTATATTGTGTCATCTAGTGCGGTTCTCGTAAGAATCCTCACATTGTGTGATTAAGTATCACAATGTTCATTTTACAAAGGAGGAAACTGAGGCGTAGACAAGTCAGTTATTAGTCTAAGATCATGCAGCTAGTAAGCCACTGAGTCAGGATTTGAACTGATATGTCTGTCTCCAGCGTTCTTTTTTTTTTTTTTTTAATTAATTTCACCTGTTTCTTTTTTTAATTAATTTTTTTTTGGCTGTGTTGGGTCTTCGTTTCTGTGCGAGGGCTTTCTCTAGTTGTGGCAAGCGGGGGCCGCTCTTCATCGCGGTGCGCGGGCCTCTCGCTATCGCGGCCTCTCTTGTTGCGGAGCACAGGCTCCAGACGCGCAGGCTCAGTAGTTGTGGCTCGCGGGCTCTTAGTTGCTCCGCGGCACGTGGGATCCTCCCAGCCCAGGGCTCGAACCCGTGTCCCCTGCATTGGCAGGCAGATTCTCAACCACTGCGCCACCAGGGAAGCCCTCCTGTGTTCTTAATGCTTATGACTGCCTCTAAACTGAATCCAATAATAAAATGATTCTTCAGGGTGTAAACTGGCCAGAAGAAAAAACAAAAATTAAAAAAGTTTCTTTAAATTAAAAAAGGAAGCATTTTTGTAAATTAAATAATTTATTAGGTATGTATCATGACATCTAACTTGTAAGTGTAACATTAGTCAACCCATTTAGAGCTGAGTTACACGTTTACATGTAGACTGTTTTTGGAAAAAAGATGCCTGCAGTCAGAAAGGTGTTAGAAATTCATACTACAGAGATCAAATGAACTAAGTTAAACCAAATAGCTTATATCTTTCAGTGACAGGAACAATTTGAAATAATGCAATGAATATTCTATTTTTCATTTAAATTTATCTCTGATATCTAAATGAGTGATTCTGAAATAAATTTGTGTCCAAATTAATGGTGAATCACCTCCTTTCCTCCAGGGCTCCCCTAAATTTTGCTTGATTTTTGATCATGACTGTAGTGAAATCAATGACATTCCTAGTATTTTAAAATGTACTACAGGGCTTCCCTGGTGGCACAGTGGTTAAGAATCCACCTGCCCATGCAGGGGACACGGGTTCGAGCTCTGGTCCGGGAAGATCCCACATGCTGTGAAGCAACTGGGCCCGTGTGTCACAACTACTGAGCCTGTGCTCTAGAGCCTGCGAGCCACAACTACTGAGCCCACGTGACACAACTACTGAAGCCCATGTGCCTAGAGCCTGTGCTCTGCAACAAGAGAATCCACTGCAATGAGAAGCACACAACGAAGAGTAACCTTGCTCGCTGCAACTAGAGAAAGCCCACGCGCAGCAACGAAGACCCAACGTAACCAAAAATAAATAAATTTTAAAAAAAAGAAGCCACAAGTCTAATCTTATATTCAAGAAAACAAGATTGCTTTATAGAAATAACAGGAGAAACTTCTTTTCTTATTTGCTGATTTGTAGAAATGTGCAATCTGATTATCCTGAAATAGGATACAAGATTTGAGGTTAATAACCTTTTTGGAAAAATACCTATGTAAAAGTCATTTTCCATGTTATAGTCATTGAATTTAAATTGTAGATACAATAAATGGGAACTAGACCTAAAATATATCTTTCTCTTAAATCCACTATTTAGTTTCAACAAAATAACAATTTGTTGTTTCAATTTGTCATTTGGAATTAATGTAATTTTTATATTATATAAGAACAGTAAGTATATGTTTATATACCTTATTCATATTTAATTTTTAATGGTGTCCATATTACACTGACATTGGAATAAAATAAATTTAAGCCCATATTGTGAGTCTGTGAGAGCCTTTTCCTTTGAAAGAAACATCTACTTACCAAAAGAATATGCCCATTCAAATATTTTATTATTATTCAGATGATAAATATGTAAGCATTTTTAGCTGAAGAATTTAGCCATATAATTGTATGTCATTCAAACTCAGTTGTATAAAATATCCTGAGGGACAATATTTGCAGAAGTATATTTCTAACCTTTCATGAAACATCTGCATACTAGATTCATGCATGTATTAGTGCTCATTTGCATATGGAGAGATAAGAAATTTGCACATTTTTGAAAATTTTGTCTAGCAAAAATCTGAAAGCAATCATAGTGTAAAAATCAGTCATGCCTTTGAGTCTCCGTAGCATTTCAGTTGGATTTTTACCCCAGTTTTATTTTCTCCAATGAGGGCTGCTTCATCATCTGCTGTTTCCTAAAAAGGAGCCCCTGGAACCCATCTCCAGTCCATGCTGTGATTTTTTTTTTTTGTTTCCATTTTAAATCTAGGCTACCTTTTGACTTTCTTCCATAAAGGCAGGAGAGGAGAGTGATGGACATAGAGATTCAGTGGCGATGATATGTAATTCTTTGCTTTGCAACTTTACTCTGCAGCTCGAGGTATTGTCTAGTCTTCTATAGGTATATATCTAATCTGGGGATAAAAATTGAGAAATAAATGAGGTAAAAATAAAGCATTGTTCAAAGTAGCTTTTTTTTTTTTTTTTGCTGCCTTAGAGTTTGGGAATGATTGCTCTCTACACTGGCATTTGAGAGAGAAATTTGGCTATTATGGTTTTTCTTGTTATTTTTATTAAGTGAACAGAAAAGGATGGTAGCAGTTCAGCCACTGGGGTGTTGGAACAGCAAATTGAGGGGCCCCCAAGGACCTTGATACCCATTTTTGAAGTTCAATTCCAGTCAGTAAGGTTAGAGCAGCCCTTCCAAAATGAGGGTCACAAATGCATTTGTGATTTAGACTGTTTGTGTGGATGCTCTCAGGGAAACAATTGGCTATTATTGAACAGAACTGCTGATTTTCTCTTTGTTCCATTTTTTTCCTTTTGTTTTGGTCGTTTCTGAATGGTAAAGTCTGACAGCAAGTAAAAAAAAAATACTAGTTATGTGGAAGAGAGAGGAACGTGGAGATGGAAAACGGAGCAAATGAAGAGAGATGAGGGAGAAAAAAGAGGCAGCTTTTCAGTTTCATATGGCTTTGATTTTAGTCTTGAGTAACGTAGTTTAATTGAAAACATATTTATTGAGCATGTACTATGTAATAGGCTTTGTTAATTGATGTGGGGTACAAGTTAGGCAAGATGAAAATCTATGTCATCAATGAGCTTGTTCTCCAGTGTGGGAGGCTGAATAGAAGAATGTAATCACCATTTTTCCTGAAGTTAGCCACATCTGCAGCTTCTCCAAGGGTTAGCCCTCACCGTGCCCTTGGTACCCTTCCCTGGTCATAGCTGGTTGTTGGGGAATAGACACAGAGCCCAGAGGAAGCCAATCCATTGACTTAGCAGCAACTCAAGATTCATCAGGCCGAATCTTGAATGAGTGAACCTATTATCAGAATCTCTCTAATCTATCAGCAATGCCTCCAGTTTCTCTCAAAAATATATATGTCAAATCTGCTCCCTTCCCTCTGCTACCATCCTACCTAGTGGTAGGTGTTGCCATGGCCTCCCACTTGGTTTCTCCATTTGCAGCAACTTACCTGTAAAGTCCATTCTCCAGTTAGACTTAGAGTGATGCTTTAAAAACATTATCAGATCATGTTATTCTTCTACTTAAAGGATCTCAGTGGTTTCCCTTTGTATTGGCTTGGCCAAAAAGTTCGTTCAGGTTTTCCATAAGGTGTTACGGAAAAACATAAATGAACTTTTTGGCCGACCCAATACTTGGGAACAACTCCATAACACAATCCCTCCCATTTTCAGCCCCCGGGGTTCCTTCTTCCTCATCACTCCTCTCATGGGCTCTCTATCCTCCAGCCACTCTGGCCTTGTTTCAATTCCTCCAATATGTTAAGGTGATTTCTACATCACAGCCTCTGCACATGATGCCCTTACTTGTGCGTTACTCTTCTCTTCACCCTTCACATGCTGGCTCCTCTGAGTATTTTCAGGCTCAGCTTAAATTTTTTTTTTTAATGTCTTGTTTATTTTATTTTATCTATTTATTTTTGGCTGCGTTGGGTCTTTGTTGCTGCATGTGGGTTTTCTCCAGTTGTGGCGAGCGAGGGCTACTCTTTGTTGCTGTGTGTGGGCTTCTCATTGAGGTGGCTTCTCTTGTTGCAGAGCATGGGCTCTAGGCTCGTGGGCTCAGTAGTTGTGGCGCATGGGCTTAGTTGCTTCCCGGACCAGGGATCGAACCTGTGTCCCCTGCATTGGCAGGCGGATTCTTAACCACTGCACCACCAGGGGAGCCCCTAAATTTTATCTTTAGCAGATGCCTTTCCACAACACCCCAGCTAAGGTAAGTTCCACTTCTCTCACTGCACCCTGGGATTTTCTTCTCAACACATTTTTTGGGTACAATTTCAACTACACACAAACACATACATGCACACACACCCACACACATTCTTACTTAGGTACTTTCTGATGGTCTCACTAGATTGCAAGTAGCATTATTGTCGACTGTAGATCCTGTACCTTACACAGTGCTTATATCTGTATGAGAAGGACAATAAATATGCTTCGTAAGTAAGGAAATTTATATTAAGACACAGAAATTGTCTCTCAGTGGGACATCTGGGAGTTAGCAGATAATAATGCCCTCAGTTGAGGTGGCCATTTTCGGTCCTGAGTAAGCTTAGCAGTGTCACGTAGAGGCTGACCATGAACGTTTGTTTTGGAGTCAAAGACATCTGGGTTCATACTCTAGCCCCACCACTTACTAGTAGTGTTACCTTAGGCAAATCAATCTCTATGAATTCCCTTTCCTAATATCTAAATGGAGGTAATAATATCTTTTTTACAAGATTGTTACAAGGGTACATAATCATGTGTGCAAGGTAATTGTCATGAATAATAATGAATACCATTTATTTAATACTTCTTCATGCCAGGCCCTAGGCTGAGAACTTTACAGAGCTGTCTCACTGGCTCTCTATCAATCCTGAGAGATACAAACCATCATCCTCATTTTACACATGAGGAGCTTGAAAAAGAGGATACATTTAAGGTCACATAGCCAGTAAGTTGCAGAATCAGGATGAACTCAGGACTTTTAATTAGAAAATCTAATCTTGCAAGCTCTAAGCTTATTACTGGCTTCCATATGGTACATGGAAGAATACTTCCAAATGGAAGTAAGGAGTTATTATTTATGATGTAAGTGTAGTACTTAGTATGAGGTAACATGTGACTCCTAAAAGAGAGAACGTTGCCTTTGTTTTGGTTTCTACATCTAGTCCCATGAGATCCAATTGAACTCTGTACCCTCTCCTTCCAATATTTATCAGATTGTTCTACTGTCTGTAGTTTTTGGTGAAATACTCTCTTGTTTGTTGCATCTTCTCTTGGTCACGGTGGATTGTTTTTTCCTGAGGTTTGTAATTTTTTATTGTAAAATCATCTTCTGCGGGTGTTGTTTCATTCTGGGAACTTTCCACAGGCATTGAACTGTGGAAGTGTCCTCGCCAAATAGATGTCCATTCGCTTTTGCCTGGAGTCTATGGATTTAACAAGGTAGACCATTTTTATTTTGGGGTTTCTTTATAACAGAGGTGATGCAAATTTAGACTCAAACCCATCCTGGCATAGGCCTCAGATTTTGACTTCTGACTCAAACAAGCTCAGTAAAATGGCAGTTTTCCTTGCAGCTTTCTTTGGACTAACGGCCAAAATTCTTGTTGTCTCATTTTCATAGACGGGCCAGATCTTTGAGGCTGTTAGATTTTTTTTCAGATTTGAGATGGGTTTCCTTTTTTTTTTTTTTTTACAGGCCAAAGGCTACTTATGTTCTCCATGTATAGATGTTAGAACTACAGCTTCCGCCCGCTGAAGCCCTTACCTGGGGCCGAAACCCTTATGGGCATCACCCTCTGCTTATTGTATTGGCTTTCCCATCACTCATTGTTTCTATAACCTAGATCCTCTTCATCTTTCTTTTGTGGTAGCTATGTATTTGATTTTTTTATGCGTGTTTTATTTTATTCAGTATTTCCATGTATTATTGTGAGAGGGGAGCTAATTTACATCATCTCAGTCCATCGTGTTACCAGAAGTCCCAAAGCATAGAAGCAGGAAGTGAATGATTTCCTGTGTGTGGATGGAACATGTTATGTAAAGGCGTAGAGGAGCTTGTGGGGCTAGAAAGGTAGGGTGGAGCTAGAGAAGCCTCGCAAAGGGATGGGCTTTATTCTGTAAACCATGGAGAGTCACAAAAGACTTCTGAATAAGTGTATACTCTTATAAAGTCTATCTTTTTAAGAAATGAACTTGATGGCACCATAAAGAATGAATGGAGAACTGAGAGATCAGTGACATGGAAACAAATTAGAATACCGTTGAAAATGCCTAAGACAAAGATAGTTGAGAGACTGGCCCAGACATTGGAAACAGAAGGGAGAGGATAAACCCAGGAGAAGGAAGAGACACACTCTGCAGCACTTGGAGACTTATTGCATAGGACAGAAGAGGGAGAGGAAATCAAAGATAACACTTAGGCTTCTGACCTGGAAGATTAGAAGTCTAGGTGGTTGGATTTATAATATGTTTTTGGAAATATAGGTTATCACTGAAAATAGGCATGGCATTGCCCCATTCCCATGCTGTAAATATCCCAATTTATGGTAGCATCTAGGAGAACCCAAGACTGTGGCATGGCTGGGTAGGTAGGCAGTGTAATGGGCTTGTGGCTTGACTTCTGACTCAAAGGTAATGTTTAGCAGCCCTGTTTAGCAGATTATATTAAGTACAGCTAAGCCAGGTAGAAATCTTCTAATGTTGTGAATTCCATACTTATTCTTAAACTGTCAGGAAGTGGGGTTTGATGCCTTTAGCTCCATTCATGTTAACTGCATCCTCTGGTCTCCCTATTTTTTATGTGATGTGAGGATAGTGGGTTTCTAAGGTGAGTAGTTTTTTCCTTTCTCTGTCTGGGGATGAAATATTTGGTCTATAGGTGGAGAGAAGTGAAATTCAATGAAACCATACAAAATGACTGAAAAAAAAAGAACCCCACCGTATGTTAGCAGTTTATAAACATTTTGTGCTGACAAAGCTCAGCAAGCCTGGACAGAAATACTAGCATAAATCTGATTATAAGGCTTCCTTCACTGCAGCAGGAACTGGCTCAGCAAAGGGAATCAAAAGAATAACCTTTTATAACTTATCCTTTTCCTTTTTCTTTGCAGGAGAGGTGTTTGGTAGGAAATACACAGAGTTTGCCATATTGTACCAGTGCAAACCCATAGGATTTCTTTGTTTTATAGAACTGTTTCTGCAGTGGCATTTTTAAGTTAAGAAAGCTTTGAAGATCAAGATCATTTTTAAAAAACAATCCTACTGAGAGTCAACCATTTATGAATTGTGCCCAAAGAACACTGAACTGGGAGTCAGGAGAGTGAGATCCTGGTCTTCTTTCTGCTACTACCCATCACTGTGACCTTAAGTAAGACCCTTAGCCTCTTGGGGCCTCAGTTTCTTCATTTGTAATATGAGGGCCACAGAACAGATTAGTGGGTCCCCAATGCTGGGCAGTGATGAGACCACATTCAAACCCCTGAAAACTCTGAAATCTTTCCAAGTGGAACTCTGAGGTTTTGATTTGTAAGACTGGGGTGTATGTCAGGAATCTGCAGTTTATAAACTTCCCCTGGGGATTCAGATATGCAGCTAAGGTTGGGAACCATGGTCCAGGTGATTTCTATTGTTTTATTTTTAAAGTTCTTTTGAAGAAAACCCTCAAACTTAAAAAAAATTCCAGAAGGGTACAAGGAATTCCCTTATATTCTTCATCTAGACTTACCAATTGCTAACATTGTCACACATGTGCTCTGTGTGTGCATATATGTGCATTTTTATTAATATTTTTTCTAAACCTTTTGAGAGCAAACTATAGACATCATGATACTTCACCTCAAAATACTTCAGCATGCATCTCCTTAGAACAAGGACATTCTCTTTTATAATCATGGTATAAAGATCAAATTTAGGAAATTCAACATTGATTCAATATTATTATCTAGTATACAATCTATTTTTAAAATTTACTGATTTTTCCCTATATTCTTTATACCTAGTTGATTTTTAAAATATTTTTTAAAGTATAGTTGATTTACAATGTCTTGTTAATTTCTGCTGTACAGCAAGTGATTCAGTTATACATATATATTCTTTTTCATATTCTTTTCCATTATGGTTTATCACAGGATATTGAATATACTTCCCTGTGCTATACAGTAGGACCTTTGTTGTTTATCCTTCCTATATATCTAATGGATTTTAAAATACATTTAAAAAATGTTGAAATCACCACATAACTTATAGAGAAGTTGAAAGAATTTTATTCCTGAACCATTTGAAAGTAAGTTGCCAGTCTGATGTTCTATTGCCATGGCCTCCCAATACTCTAGTGTATATTTCCAACAAAGACTTTCTTGTATATAACAACAGAACAGTCATCAAATGGAGGAAATTAATATTGATACATTATTATGTATTATTATTATGTATCAATCAATATTGGTACATTATTATTATCTAGTCCTCAGATTTGCCAGTTATCTCAATAATATCCTTGAAAACTGTCCAGTTCAGAATCATGTGTTACATTTAGTTGTCATATCTCTTTAGTCTTTCCCACTCTGAAATAGTGTCTCAGATTTCCTTGATAGTTTTGAAGATTGCAGGCCATTTATTTTGTAGAATGCCCTTCAGTATGGGTTTGTTTGATGTCACTTCATGATTCAGATTATGCATGTTTGTCAGGGATATTGCAGATGTGATCCTGTGTTCTTTTCATTGCATTTTCTTAGGTGGCACACAGTTTTGATATATTACTGAAAATCTTCACTTGGATCACTTGATGAAGGTGGCACCTTCCAGGCTTCTCCACTGCAGAATTACTCATTCTCCCTTCATAATTAATGAGTATTTTGAGGGGAGCTACTTTGCAACTATGTAAATGTCTCATTCATCATCAGACGTTTAATTTATTCATTCATGGATTTATGGTTTCCTATGATATTCAGTGGGTGATAATCCATCACCATCATTATTTTGATACTTAAATTTTCCTGATTTGGCAGTAGAAGCTGCTTCAGGATTTGACATATGTCTCTAACACTCTTTGAGTATTTCCTTGCTCTCTGCTATAAAAAGATGTTCCAGAATCATCTTACACTTTCTCTCCCCGGACCTGGATTCAGATTGCTCTTTTAGCAGCCCTGGTTCTTTTTACTGGAGAATGGTATTCAGGAGCCCAGATATGGGCAATAAGTATGCTTACTGCTATTGGCATGTTGCTGCTACTAGTTCTAGGGAAAATGTGTATCTCTGTGTGTGTGTGTATAGATACACACATGTGTATATATACATATATATAACCACATATATACATATATCTACACATATGTTTGTACTTGATATCTATACAAAATACCAGTTCACCAACATCCCACACACATATTCAAATATTCAAATACCTATTTACATCTCTATCTATCTATCTATCATCTGTCTGTCTGTCTGTCTGTCTATCTACCTACCTATCTATCTACATCTGTTGAAAAACACAAGTTCACACCATGCCTCCAATTCTTACTCAATACAGTATCACAGGGCCATTCTACTTTTCTTACTTTCTGTATTTGTAACCCACATTTCCAATAGTGAGGAACCTGTACCCACTCTCCTCATCTGTTTATTCTTTGATCTGTATTAGTCAATTTCCTATCTCTGCTGCCATTTCCTCACCCACATTGAGACCCTCCTCCACTGCTTGGGCTCAAACACCTCCCACCATGCCTCTCCCTCCCCCCCACCCCCCACCCCCACCCCAGGGAAGCCCTTGTTACTCTCCTCACAGTCTGATACCCACCCCAGGCTGTCCCCCGTGTGGATCCCTCCTCTCCTTGCGGGGGTCAGATGCTCCGCGTGGGTGTGGACACTGTCTACACTTCTCAGGCTCTCCCTCACCAACCAGCTAATCCTCAGGTGAGGCTCACCTCCCACTGCTTGAGCTCTGACACTCCATACAGGCTGCCCCGTCTTGGGGTTACCTTCCTGGCTCTGGTCTGGTTCTGACACCCCTCTCTGGGCCCTGGAGGCTCCTCCTACCCTGATACAGGTGCCTACTTGTTCTGTCCAAAAGGAAAAAGTGCCCCCTTTCTGCTCCTTGCAATTTAACAATGAAGAAGGTTAACTAGGGGTAGTACAGACTTTATTCACCCAGAATCCAGGACTGTGGAGCGGGGGAGAACATTAAGTAAAGGCTGTTTAAAAAAATGAATCATAGAATATCACATGACCTGGAGAAATAATAATAATTACTTAAAATTCTGTATAAGTTGAATTGCCAGTGCTTGATGGACAAAATTTCATTATATTTGAGCAGTATTTCTAACTTTATTGTAACTCTGAAAGGCTGTATCTGATTTAGGATTATAGAGAAAACATCACCATACAGAGGTCTTGGAAACTTATTTGGAGCAGGAGGTATTTCATAATACCAGATTTCTTTAAGGAGGACTTACAGTTTGGAAGTGTGAACTACTCATGCTAACAAAAAGAACTCTCCTTACCTCCCTTAGGGATTCACCATCAGAAAATGCCTTTAGTGGTAAAAGGATGGATTTTGTTAAGGACAGGAAGAAATTGTGACCTTAAGAAATGTGATTTATTGGAATGGGTAACCACAGAATGTGAAGATCTTGTATGGAGATTTTTGAAAAGAGATAGGACTCGGGGGATAAGCTGGAGGCTTAAGGCACCCTTTGCTATTTTGTACCACTTAAGCCGACACCAGTTTTGTGCTTGTAAACAAAAAAGATTTTTCAAAAAATTTTTAAATTGAAGTATAGTTAATTTACAATGTTGTATTAGTTTCTGGTATGCAGCAAAGTGATTCAGTTATACATATATATATATTCTTTTTCATATTTTTTCTATTATAGTTTATTATAAGATATTGAATGTAGTTTTCTGTACTATACAGTAGGACCTTGTTATTTATCCATTTTTTAGATAGTAATAGTTTGTATCTGCTAATCCCAAACTCCTAATTCATCCCTCCCTGCCCCCCACCCCATTCCCCTTTGGTAACCATAAATTTGTTTTCTGTGTTTTTTAGTCTGTTTCTCTTTTGTAAATAAGTTCATTTGTATCATATTTTAGATTGCACATATACGTGATAATCATATGATATTTGTCTTTCTCTGACTTACTTCACTTAGTATGATAATCTCTAGGTTCATCCATGTTGCTGCAAAGGGCATTATTTTATTCTTTTTTATGGCTGAGTAGTATTCCATTTATATATATATATATATATATATATATATATATATATATATATATATATATATATATATATCTCACATCTTCTTTATCCATTCATATGTCAGTGGACATTTAGGTTGCTTCCATGTCTTGGCTATTGTAAACAGTGCTGCTGTGAACATTGGGGTGCATGTATCTTTTCAAATTAGAGTTTTCTCCAGATATATGCCCAGAAGTGGGATTGCTGGATCAAGGTTTATTTTAAACACTGGAAGCCTCATATATGTTATCCATTAGATTATTTTCTGTATAAATAAGTGATAGATTTTGATAATGTCAATAATTATAAAACCATAGTTACAGTAGTTGTAAGTTATCTGTTCTTTAAGGCATGCTCTTTTGTTAGTTGTGGCATTATCAAATGAATAAAAATGAATGTTTTGATTATAAAGAATTCATGAGATCTTTGCCTTGACTCCAATTACTGGGACCAGAGCTGCTGTTTGTGGCCTCATGGATTGTGCCCTGGATATTTCCAGGGGGCACTGTTCACACAGACTGTGATGTGAAAAGCGCCCCTAGAGGTGTGCAATGAAGCGTCTCTGAAAGGGCTACGTAATGTGCCATCACTTGTCTGCTTCCCTCATGCTTAAGCTGCAGAGAAAAAGGGCTTGGACCCAGGAAAGGCAGAGAGATTATTGACACTGACTGTAGACTGAGCCTATCAACAGGCTTCTTCTCTGGTCTAAAGCCCAAGTCCAGAGCCCTTGGAGTAGATGTCAACACTACCACTGAATGTGTGTGTGTGGATACCCTGGCATTTAAACAGTTTAAATTGCAAGAACTTTGCGTGTCAGTGACAGGAATTAGAAAGGAAACGGCTCTTTGCAGTGTTTTACTGAATTAGCAAAGTAGCATGACCTTTGAGCTAGTCTTTGGGACGCCAGGAGAATTGCGTCTTTGCCAGCCAGCCTGCCAGCCCTGCTGATGCAACATCTGTAGAATCCCAGGGAGTCCATTTTGAGCTTGTTAAGGAGGAACTCTGCGAGATTAAATCCCTTTTTCCATTGACAGAAAAGGGAACACTTGCTGTAAAGCGAGTCTTAACCAGCAGAGGGATTTGAAACATACGGCAAGATCATTTCTGAAATATAGGCTGAGTTCTTGAGTCTTGCCCCACTGAGGCCATAGCCAGCCATAGGCCATGGACCCCGAGCCATGCAAAAGGGCAAGGCTTGAGTTGGGCTATTTCAAATGGCTTTCTTTCTTCACTTTGATGCATTTTTGACATTGGTTAAGAGAATTAAGTAATTAACATGTTGATCTGTTAGTGACAGTTGGTATTGTTAGTATGACTGAAATAATAGCAGTTGTTGAATGCTGATGATTACGGACCATGCGCTGTTCTGGGCTCATTCCGTGCATTATCTCATGTATTCCTCACATCTGCTCTCTGAGATAGTTCGTCACATCTAAGGTGTCTTCAATTGTGAAATCACAAGATAGGAGACCTTCATGTAAATCTGGGACCTCCACCTTCTGGATAAGGGTAAATGAAAGAAATTCCTCACCCAGAAGAGTAAGGAAAGAAGACTTGCATGGTTCAATCTTGGCAGTGGGTGGAGAGAGTGTAGAAAATTCTCCTGTCAGGAGCACGTGAAAATCCTCTCTGGCAGGACTTAACTTCCGTTCAGTCCAATAGCATTTCTAAGATACCTCTTGATTTCAGAAATGTTAAAATGTAAAAGTTTTTGTTTTCCAGTGAATGAAATAGGGTATTTTTATCAGCTCCACTTTTAAAAAAATTTATTAATTTATTATTTTTGGCTGTGTTGGGTCTTCGTTGCTGCGCGCGGCAAGTGGGGGCTACTCTTCATTGCGGTGTGTGGGCTTCTCATTGCGGTGGCTCCTCTTGTTGTGGAGCACGGGCTCTCAGTGCGTGGGCTTCAGTAGTTGTGGCTCGTGGGCTTCAGTAGTTGTGGCGCATAGGCTTAGTGGCCCTGTGGCATGTGGGATCTTCCCGGACCAGGGCTCGAACCAGTGTCCCCTACGTTGGCAGGCAGATTCTCAACCACTGTGCCACCAGGAAAGTCCCTATCAGCTCCACTTTATAGATTAGGAAAATGAGGCAGAGAGGTGAAACTACTTGTCCAAATTTATTAAATGGAACAGCTGGGATATAGAGCCTGTACTCTTGACCTCTGAACTTGACCCCTTCCAGAGGATTATATCATCCTGGTATCTAAATAATGTGTGTGAGCAAAATGGTTATGCACGTTAGTTATGTCAGGGAGGAAATTTCTTATATAAGGAGAGAAAATCAGAGTGGATTTTTTAGGTATGAAAAAAAAATAAAGAAACAAGAGTTTCTAAAATTTGGCATCCTATGTTTGACCCCCCCCTCACCATCCTTTTGCCAGAAACATTTTCAAATATTCTAGAATCATCTTTTCCTGAAAAGTCGGGCTTTTTCTCTGATTCGCTCATGGCTGTTTAAGTAGAAGTTAAAACATGTAAGGGAGGAACATTTTCCTTCACCATTTTTATCCCTGTTTAGCAAAGGACATGCCACATCTTTCTTTGACTGAAAATATTTCCTCTAATATGCACCATGACCATGTAAAGAAAATGCTTAATTCGCAACACTCATGGCTAGATAACATGGCACAGGTTTTTCTCATAAAAATATTTGAAATTAATATAACTAACAATGGTAGTTTTTTTTCTTTTTTTAAAAAATTTTAAATAATTAATTAATTAATTAATGGCTGCATCGGGTCTTCCTTGTTGTGCGCTGGCTTTCTCTAGTTGTGGCGAGCGGGGCCTACTCTTCGTTGCGGTGTGCGGGCTTCTCACTGCGGTGGCTTCTCTTGTTGTGGAGCACGGGCTCTAGGCACGCGGGCTTCAGTAGTTGTGGCTCGCAGGCTCTAGAGCGCAGGCTCAGTAGTTGTGGTGCACGGGCTTAATTGCTCCGCGGCATGTGGGATCTTCCTGGACCAGGGCTCGAACCAGTGTCCCTTGCATTGGCAGGCAGATTCTTAACCACTGCGCCAACAGGGAAGTCCCTAGATTGATAGTTTTTGAAGATAAACTTTTATCTCCTCAAGGTGTTTTTCTAGAGCCTAATTTTATTTCTTTCCTTATTGATTTATTTTTTACTGCAAAGTTAAATTGAAATATAATGAAAGTATATCATTTTTGGCTTGCTTTGGGATGCTCTCATATTAGTATTTAAATAGCATTTTCAAGAACATAATATGGTTATGGCACCATGTGATGAAATTGGCCCTCGTGAAGACTGAGATGCTTCTCGGTCATTCAAATTAATGAGATTATTGCTTCTAGTTTAGATAAACAGAATTAATTAACTCCTACTGAGTAGGAGCAATTTCTGTAGTTTTCTTCTTTTTAAGTTCCGTAAAAGAGAGTGGGCCACTGGTTTCATACATTTGTGTTACTAGGCTTTTCATTACAGTATATATTTTTACATGTACTTTATCAGTAGAGTTTTTTTTTTTTTTTTTTTTTCAAAATATAGAGGCATGTTAGTGGCTCTTACATGTTTCCTAAACTCTAATTTGGGGCATAAAAACTATTGATTGCTCTTCGTTTTCTTATTTCCACAAAGTCAAATACTTTCTTAGCTGGGCACAGGATATGTAAGGTGCCATCCCTGCTCCGAAATATCTTACATTCTGGGGTTGAGACATATGTACAAACTCACTGTAAATGTGATATGCTGTAAAATAGGGTTTGTGTAAAGTTATCACTTGCAGGATGGAAATAACCTGCAGTTCAAGTTGGGTTGATGGAGAAGTTATTTAAACAAGGCCGTCACAGATGGGTAGACATTTACCAAGTAGAATGGAGGACCTAAAGGTGCGAAACTACGGTGTGCCTTTGTGGTGATGCCAGTCTGTGGACGATGTGGTGCGTGGGCTGCGGTGGCGCTGCCCTGGATGAGGAAGCGACCTGGAGGGTCTGCAAAGCAGCTGGGATCACGTTAGCAGGAGTTTCATATCTGATACCAAATATGCTAGTAATGGTCATTTCAGGAAACCTTTCCAGACTTTTCGGAACCGTTTTCATTTTTATGTGCCTTGTCTCAGTTTTGTGAGCTTTTACATTTTCACTGGTGCTCCCGCTTTGTGATAGGAAAATCACAGAGAGACGAATTTTCTAGTGAAGGGTTTGTCCTGGGACCAGCTGGGGTGGGCAAAGCTCATTAAGCTCACGGTTTTGAAAGCACACACATGATTTAATAGTTAGGAAATGCGCCCAGGGACTTGAAGGACTCAAACACTGAGGGATGGTTGTTAGAGTTTTCTCTCTGTGTTCCCGGGACATTTGCTGTGCTGGGAAATGGTGAAAAAAGTGCTAATGAAGGATGCCAGCCGAACCCTCCAATTTGGGCTGTCATCCTGGGGAAGGTCTGGAGAGTGTAATGAGGAGAACAATCAAGTTGCTATAGTCTGAAAAGGTTAAAGAAGCTTCAGGGATCACTATTTGTGCTTTTTGAGTACAGGAATGTCATGCCAGTAATAAGCAGTATGCAATCCACAGACAAAGAAGCAATTAGTCCTCTGCCCAGCTGCAGGATGGATGGCAGAGCCTGTGAATCTTTTCCTTTGAGGTTGAACTGAGTCACAAAGACTCAAGCCAGTGGTGAGTGAATCTTGTCAGTCTGTCAGCAACATTTACTGAGTTCTCACCATTCACATGCCATGTGATTAGGCTTAAACAAGCCCTCAAAATTTTAGAACAGCTTTGAGCTACTAGCCTAACCAAACTCTACTCTGCTTTTGTTGAGGTTTAGATTTGGAATAGATCATAAATTCCACAAAACAAAGGTTTTGCCTTGGATAGAGCAAGGAAACCACGAGGGGAGGTAATCTCATGTCATCATACCAAGAAGTCTTATTCAAGTTGTTGAAATGGTTCCATATTTTATCCATGATTTTGGTACTCTTCGGATTCCATTTGTAATGTATTGCATACATTTGTAATGTAATGACATATAATAGGTGTCATTAATAATATAATGAATACCTGTTATATGTCAGGCATTGCCTTCTGCACTGGAGCTATAAATTTGAGAATAGCTTGTCTGAGAATAGTTTGTTTCTCTAGAATTTTACCATCTGTGTGGTCTGCCCTAGACAGAGTGCTAAATGACACCCTAGGACTCTTCCTACCAGGGAAAAACACTGAAGAAATATCTCCAGCATGTTTTCCACCTAATCCATCCAGGGCAGTCTCGTAAGACATGGCGGAATCCGAATCCTGGGGGCGCGTGAGCTAGATGGGCATGGAAAACACCCTCCCTGGTGATTCTGATTCCCTCCCTGCCCAAACTCCTTGCCTGTGTAAGAACTTCTGCTTCTCAAACTTTGAAGTATAGACTATTAAAAAATAATTAAAGAAGACAATTGAGGTGATACAAAGAACCTGTATTTAACACTTCAGGAAGTGGACAGTCTCCATTCAGAGAGTATAGCAAAATAGGGCAGAAGGCAAGGAAGTTTTCTTAGGGTAAAGAATGAAGAACTGGAAGAGAAAAATAGAGAAAATCTGATTGGCTGGGGCCATATAGTCAACCTTGTTTGGGGTGAGAAGGAGCAAGCAAGTAAGCCCAGGGTTGGCTTGGCATTTGGGGGTTGGCTGACAGAATATCCTGCATTTCTGGTCAAGCAGAATATTTACAGGGACATGAAAGTTATCTAGGTTTAAGTGCTGACAAAGTACCCAAGGCAGGAGCAGCTCCATCTTGGGCTTATTCCAACGACATGAATCACCTTGGGATCTTGTTAAAATGGAGATTTAGATTCTGTAAGTCTGGATAGGTGTTGAGATTCTGCCTTTCTTCTAGGTGATGCTGATAGTCCTGAACTGCAGAGCACACTCAAAGAGCTGTTGCATGAAAATGTCCTTAGACAAGCACTTGATTACTCTGTACAGCACTTCAAGCCAGTTCTCTTCCAGGGGCTATTGGTTTTTATTGATAAGACATCATGAGGTAAAATAAACAAGGAAAAATATATCATGGCAAGGTAGAAAGACACAGGTTCAGAAGTACTTAGATATGGTGCAAAACTGACCTTTCTGAGGAGATAAGTCTTGGGGAGGAAACCACATGAAAGAGGCAAGTGATATTTTGAATCAGTACTGAAAAGTGAATGCAGATGTAGCATGTGGGCCGGAGATGAGAGTGGATAAGCAGTAGTTTTCACTTTGGGGATGTGAATTATCTTCCAGGCCAGCCAACATCAGTGTTTTTCTGGGTTTCTGGTTAACATAGCTTACTGAAAGGGAAGCGTAACACTTGTAAGCTTTTAAAATATGACCCAGCAATCCCACTACTGGGCATATACCCTGAGAAAACCATAAATCAAAAGGACACATGCACCCCAATATTCACTGCAGCACTATTTACAATAGCCAGGACATGGAAGCAACCTAAGTGTCCATCGACAGATGAATGGATAAAGAAGATGTGGTACATATACTCAATGGAATATTACTCAGCCATAGAACGGAACAAAATTGGGTCATTTGTAGAGATGTGGATGGACCTAGAGTCTGTCATACAGAGTAAAGTAAGTCAGAAAGAGAAAAGCAAATATCATGTATTAACGCCTAAATGTGGAATCTAGAAAAATGGTACAGATGAACCTACCTCCAGGGCAGGAATAGAGATGCAGACATAGAGAACAGACATGCGAACACAGTGTGGGAAGGGGAGGGTGGGATGAATTGGGAGATTAGGAATGACATATATACACTACCATGTGTAAAATAGATAGCTAGTGGGAACCTGCTGTAAAGCACAGGAAGCTCAGCTCAGTGCTCTGTGATGACCTAGATGGGTGGGGTTGGGGGCGGAGGAGGGAGGTCCAAGAGGGAGAGGATGTATGTATACATAGAGCTGATTCACTTCACTGTACAGCAGAAACTAACACAACATTGCAAAGCAATTATATTGCAATAAAAAAAAAAAGGGACCAGAAATCATGAGAGTTGCAAAATATTTTCTAATATTTGTGCTACTCAGCAAGTTGATGATTTGATTCACGCATCCCAAGTTGACACCCTTGGGGGGAGGGGAAAGTAGAGTTTTTGCAGAGGTGAGTTTCCTAAAGATTTTAAAAAATGGGTTTACCTTTGGGAGTGTGAGACCTAATTGTAAACAGACTCTTGCTGCATTCACATCAGCAGTCCTGGATTAGTGAAGAGATTTACTTGTGGGTGCCCAAACCTGTTTTTCACAAATGGCTGAAACTATGTCATCAGCAACTTGAAGTCTGACAGAAAGCTACACAGAAATCAGGACCCATTTCTCTTTGTCTTGAGCCCTGTGCTGAACTGAATGTTCCTGTCTCCTAAGGAAGTGTTTATTGGACCTTGTCAGTGTTTACAGATGGTTACCATGCTTGCACCTGACATTCTAAACATATTTTTCTCTT
Organism: Eschrichtius robustus; assembly: GCF_028021215.1. Classification (NCBI taxonomy): domain Eukaryota; kingdom Metazoa; phylum Chordata; class Mammalia; order Artiodactyla; family Eschrichtiidae; genus Eschrichtius; species Eschrichtius robustus. The sequence continues at coordinate 147,114,459 of NC_090827.1, read as the reverse complement.
AAATTCCTTTTTTTTTTTCCATTTTTCATTAGAGATCAATACTTCTAGTGATTCTTTTTTTTTTCTCTCTTAGAAGTTATAACAGCTACTTCTCATGAAAATGAGGTACAGGAAACTTAATACTGTTTGAATGAAATCTGAAACTGGTTAAAAATATGTCCTTGTACAATGATTTCAACTCGGCTGACTTCAGCACTAGCGTCTGTTGAGGGTTGGTACTTTTAGAATGGAATATAAACTCAACTCCCCAAAGACATCTAAGAAATGTCTCAAACCAAGGGCTGCTTTAAAATATAGATCATATCTCTGTGTAGTTGTGTTCTTGTACCCTTTAAAAACATTTCTGTTAGGGGTAGACATCAGTGAACACCAGCAAATGGAGTAACAAAGAAGCTAAAATATTCTTCAGACACCCAGGGCAAACACGTGTCAAAGAAAATAAAGAGAACACTTGTTCACAATAAAGAGAATACTTGTCTAAAAGATATGCTATTCTCCGATTCCTCCATGTTTTAGAAGGGTAAGAGCCTATTGCTGTAAATCAATGCAGTTTATGTCAATATTTCACTCAACAATGGTGTTCTCAAAGTGTGGTCCACTAACGTCAGATACCTGTTAAAAAATGCAGATCCCTGGGCCTAACCTCAGATCTTCTGAATGAGAATCATTGAATTTTACATTTTCACTGGGCATCCCCAATTAAATATTATGCAATTGAAGTTTGAAAACTACTAGCAAATTATTTTTTTAATGAATATTATTTATCTTTTTGTGAGAATGAAGAGAGTTTTAAATTTTTATATTATATTGGAGTATAGTTGATTTACAATGTCGTGTTAGTTTCAGGTGTGCAGCAAAGTGATTTAGTTATACATGTACATACATCTATTCTTTTTCAGATTCTTTTCCCATTTAGGTTATTACAGAGTATTGAGTAGAGTTCCTTGTGCTATACAGTAGGTCCTTGTTGATTATGTATTTTATATAATAATGAAAAGTACTAGCAAATTAGGTTGAAGGGAAAAGTCTGCTGGAAGCTTTCCCTGGTATAAGCAAAGAAGCTCTTTCAAGAATGGTAGGTGAAAATGAGTTGAAAGTGTTATGTATCTATCCTTTCCACCCTTAATTCCCAGAAAACTTTTCCGCTTCAGGTATCCCATGAAGTTTTGCTCCTAAATCTATCAATTAGTTAAGAAAGTAAATAAAAGCCCTGAAACTTCTTTTCATGCTTTAGTTATAAGTGATGTAATCAGAGCTCATAAACATCCCAAGGGTCTTACAATTTTTCAGTATTTGTAAGTACGTAAACGGTGGACAAACGAGCAAACCTTTCTTTCTTTGAAGCTATAAAGAAGGATCTAGATTTAGCAGAAGAATAGATGCCATTTTAAATTTAGTGAGTAAAATACCTTCTTTGTGCCTAGGTGTTAGTATTTCTTCAAGTACTGCTCTCCCTTGAATCTTATACTATGAAAAAAGTAGTAGAATTTAGTTAAATAATGCTATCCTTTTAATGAAGGTATATATTTTTATAATATTTATTGAGCTAGCTTTCAAAGTTTTATTTATCTGTTTTTCAGTCGTAAAGATTTTTAAAAACAATATTTCACGTGGAAACTCAATAGGCAAAATCAAAAAGAATAAAGCTTCCTCGGTTGAAGAGTGTGTGTGTGTGTGTGTGTGTGTGTGTGTGTGTGTGTGTGTGTGTGTGTGTTGGGGCAGAGCCTGCTCACTCAGTTCCCATTTCATTCTCCAAGAGTAAGTGTCAGCAACATGTGGTCGTTGGCCAAATCCTACCATTTCCTGTCTTTGCAAATCAAGTTTTATTGAGTGCAGCCATGGCCATTCATTTATGTGTTGTCTAAGGCTGCTCTTGTGCTCCAACATCAGAGTTGAATAGTTGACACAGAGACCTATTTAGGCAAAATGTAAATAAAATATCAGGTTTACCAAAAAGTTCATTCGGATTTTTCCGTGACATCTTACAGCAAAACCCGAACGAAATTTTTGGCCAACCCAATATTTACTCTCTGGCCCTTTACAGAAAAAGTTTCCCAGTCATTCTTCTAGAAGGGACAGTGCTTGAGATGCACATATCCTTGGCCTTGAGGTGTGCCTCTCAATCCCTGCAGGTCACCTCTGTCCACAATAGGTATTTACTACAGTATGCTTTGCAATGATGATTACAGTAACAATAGCAACAATAATAATTTTCTGTGAGTTCCATGTCATGAAAAGGCATGGGAAAAAAGGCCTTCCTTTGGAGCCTGATTCAGCAGCCACTGTAGAGCTGGCCTTGCGTTTCCTAGTATATTGACAGTGAATGATGCAATTCTTCAGGGAATATTTGGGAATATTTTGTAATTTTTGTTTAGTCCACATTGTCTGGGTTTATCTTTTCCCTCTTAAAGTTTATTTTGATGCTACTTTAAACAGTATTAATTCTTTTCTTTTTCTTTTTTTAAAAATATTTATTTATTTATTTATTTATTCTTGGCTGCGTTGGGTCTTCATTGTTGTGTGCGGGCTTTCTCTAGTTGTGGCGAGCAGGGGCTACTCTTCGTTGCGGTGTGCGGGCTTCTCTTTGCAGTGGCTTCTGTTGTTGAGGAGCATGGGCTCTAGGCACGCAGGCTTCAGTAGTTGTGGCACGTGGGCTCAGTAGTTGTGGCTCCTGGGCTCTAGAGTGCAGGCTCAGTAGTTGTGGCACACGGGCTTAGTTGCTCCGCGGCATGTGGGATCTTCCTGGACCAGGGATAGAACCTGTGTCCCCTGCATTGGCAGGCGGATTCTTAACCACTGCGCCACCAGTGAATCCCAATTCTTTCCTTTTTCTCTGGCCTTTAGCTAGTTGGAGGTGGATCCCTCTAATCAATGACCAGAGCCATCTGAGATTTTGAGAGCAGGGTGGTAGAAGACTACTCTCTCTTTCACATCTGTTTTTATCTGTTAGGAACAGGCCGACAAAATATGTAAGTTCTCATCAGTAAAGGGTCCCAGTGACAAGAAGTTAAAACCTAGTCAGCTCTATCTTAAAAGGTTGATTTAAACTGAACTACCATCCAGCATACGTCTTTAGTACCCATGAAATATATTTGTTTAATCAGTAGTGTTATACGACTTAGCTGTGATTCTCTACTTGGTCTTACGTATAAGGGAGACAACCCACCTTTGAGAAGTTGTCCCCCGAACAGGATCATTTTGATCACCCTTGTTGCAGGTGGAGGGCAAAGCATTTTTTTTTTTTCTGTAAGTGCATCATTCCTTTGTAACAAGGTCACACGGAGAAGGGTTATATAGGGGAAATACACTAAACTGTGAAATTTCTAATCTCTGCAAGAAGTTAATTCCATTTCATTCCATTTTATTTAATTTTATTTAACAAGTACTTTTGACTTGCCAAGTAGAAGACACTAAGCTTCAGGGTGTAGGGATAATAATGTCATATGTGGCTATTACCGATGGTCTGAAATTACATCGTAGAATAAGAGAGGTGGTCTCTGGCTGTTAGTGCATGAGGCTTATATCAAAATCTTTGTAGTATGGGCTAAAGGAGATGTTCTGGGAGTCGAAGTATGATACCTTTAACAAAACCCACTTCCAGACTGAATTTTAAGTCCTATACACTACTACTAGCGTCCTAAACGTCACAGGTTGTTGCTGTTTGTAATCGCTCTGGATGGAGCTCCAGAAAGCACTATATTTTCCTCCTTGGGACTTAGCATCACAGTTTAACTCCTAGGTCTCATCCTGGACTCATAAGAAGGCCCATCTTAGCAGAGAAATAGCTCATGGTAATGCCCTACCTGTCAAGAGAGAAAATAGAATTAGTTACTCCTTTTAGTACTTAGACTTTAAAGAAGAGGCCCATATTTTGGGTGTGTGGTAGACGAAGGTTAAGGTAGAGGTGCCAACCACTTGTTTCCTTAACAGCCACGTGTAGGCCCCGGACAAGTTCACTGTCCAGCTGTCCTTCTCTGGGCTGAGCCTGGCAGGCAGTGAGCACCATATCAGTCCTGCCTCTTGGCCTCTGCAGCTTGTCTACTGCTGGGCTCTGATCCAAAAGCCAAAGAGTTGAATTGATTTTCAAGGCATCCTCCAAAAGGAGCCAAGTGTGTAGTTCAACCAGAGACCAGTTCTGGTCCTCTTACAATGATTTCCCAGTTGCTCTGGCACCAGGGAGAGAGCCTGATCTTCGCTAATCCATCTCTCTCAAGGTGGCCACATCAAAAGGGGCTCACTCCTAACTGGCTTATTCCTTCCACCCGCGAATGTTCTAGAAGCAGAGGCACTTCTTGTTGGATGCTTTGTCTTTCCTGGCAAATCAAAATATAGTAACTCAGAAAGAGAAAATATCTGTTGCTATTCATTGACTTCTAATAGATATATAACAAATCTAAATATTTTCAAAATTTTCAAAGTACTTGTTTTTCTTTTTTCTAAGGTGAGATAATCAAAACAGTATACTTAAAGAAAGCCCCTTGTCCCCTACTAGCTTATGGTCTGCTAAGGGAGATAGCACTGTGATGACAGAGGCTGGATGAATGGTACTGTCGAGAATCGGCAACATCCTCTTGTAGGGGAATCAGGATGCTTCCTCTTCTTCAGAGATGAACTTTGGGGTCCCTCAGTGGGCACAAGATACTAGGTAGGGTTAAAAACATACCAAGAGGGGCTTCCCTGATGGCGCAGTGGTTGAGAGTCTGCCTGCCAATGCAGGGGACACGGGTTCGAGCCCTGGTCTGGGAAGATCCCACATGCCGCGGAGCAACTAGGCCCGTGAGCCACAACTACTGAGCCTGCCCGTCTGGAGCCTGTGCTCCACAACAGGAGAGGCCACGATAGTGAGAGGCCTGTGCACCGCAATGAAGAGTGGCCCCTTCTTGCCACAACTAGAGAAAGCCCTCGCACAGAAACGAAGACCCAACACAGCCAAAAATAAAATAAATAAATTAAACAAAATAATAATAACAAATGTTCAAGTACAATTGGTGTCTTTAAAAAAAAAATACCAAGATAGTTATTAATTCCCATAGTTCATTAAAATGAAATTTCATTAGGAAATGATAAACAGGATAATTTTACCAGGTTTTTATCAAAATATAAAAGAATAAGTTTCTTTTCGATCAGAAGCCTCCTGGCTCTCCTCCTACTTTTCATAACACATCTGATCCCTTCACTGATGAATTTACTTCCCTCAGTCTTTGTGTTGCTTGTGTAGCAATTTACGAGAGAAAGACTTTCATAACTAGGGTCCTTTTTTGGTGCGTGTGATAAAAATATCCTACAGCCCTGAAGTCAGAGCATCTTTCCCTTCTCTCCCTTCAAACCTTTCTCCATCCTTGATCATAATTGCCTAATTGCATCCATTCTTTTTATATCCCTCCGTGCCTTCTGAGCAGTTCCCCAGGTGGTTAGAAATGTTATTTGAAAGACACAGATACAGATGCGTATTACGCAATTAATAGGCCTTCACTAAGTGGAACCAATAGACCATTAAAATGAATCCATGCTGTCTAAGCTCTCTCTCCCCATCTTTCTCTCTCCAGCAATAACCTGACCCAATGGCTAAAGTGATATGAAAATCCATCTCTTCAATCCCACTCTGTTTTAAGGGCCAAAGAAGAACAGGGCACAGATAATGATTTCCTGCTCTCAGCAACAAATGTGCAGACACTTCCATCCCAAGTACGCCTCCTGTTGAGGCTGCTGAATCAGAAGTTGCACCATTTACAGTAGAAAATGGAATAATTTGCCTACTCCAACCCAGAGAGAGGTGGTATCTTGCAATAAATGGCCTGGCTGTATAAATAATAAAGTAAAAAGGGGCCTGAAGCTGCTGGGATTTTTCTTTGCTGGAAATAGGGTAACTAAGAAATTTATGGCACTGTTTCCCAGCTAGAGTCCAAGGGCTATTTAGTTAGTTACGGCAATAACAGAAACGGCTTCATGTCAATATGGAGCCACAAGTGCTAGGTAGAAAGAGAGCAACAAATATTAAAAGATGTCAACTGCCAGCACGAGTTGATTGCAACTGGTGGTTCTGGGAAAATGGAGCACGCTGGGAGCATTAGCAGTGAGAGAGAGCCAGCCACAGGAAAACCTTGGAGGCCAGTAACAACTCACATCCCCTGCATCCCTGAGCTACTTGCTGAGGAAGGAGAGAAAGAATAATTTATGAGCACTGGAGACCTGATCTGTTAACACACTATTATCTCTGTCAGTTAGAGTAATTACTGACCTGACAATATTATGGATATACATTCAGAGTAACAAACATTCCTGGGGTGATTACAGGGAGTACAGTCAGGTTTCAGGTTGCCAAAGTGACCAGTCCACTCTTGCACATGACCTGGAGCAGAAAGGAAGGCACGCTGAACTTTCTGGCTGAGATGTTAAAATGCAAGGGAGTTAGGCTTCCCTGGAGGTTTCTCCAAAAATTAGGCAGTCGCAAATCTTCAGACTTCCCTAATATCAGATTCTGCTCTCGAGGTAGTAGTACTACTAGTTTCCACTTAATGAGCACTTACTACATGCAAGTGTGCCAAAAGATTTACACGCTTCGTCTCGTTCAGTGCTCACAGTGACCTTCCAAGGTAGGCAAGGTCATCATCTGCATTTTGTACCTGAGTGAAGTGAGGCTCAAGAAACTAAGGAACTGGCAAACAAAGTGGGTAAAAATGGAGTCAGGAGTCAGACCCAGTGTTGCCTGATTCCAGAACTTGAACTTAAACTACTATGCCATATTGTCTCCAGTAATAATAATAATACTAATAAACCCACAAATAACAGTTATAGCGTCCTCAGCTAACATTTATTGGGTACTTACTATGTGCTAAACACTGGGCTAAACGTTGGAATAAATCAGGATAGGATAACTAGTGTAACAAACAACCCCAAATCTTGAGTGTCTTAACACAATAAAAAAAATTTTTTTTTTTCCCTACAGCATGTCACAATGCAGTGAGATAAGCAGAGGGTAGCTGTGAGGTGGAGCCCAGGGTCTGTGATCCACGCTGTCATTCAGAAACCCAGGCTTCTCCCCAGTGAATGTTCAGCATGTGAATTTCAAAGTTATCATAAAAGGAAGAAGAGCTGATGAGCAAGGCACACCTGCTCTTAACTGTCTTAGCCCAGAACTGATACCACCATTGGGCTCACATTCTAGTGTCATAATGAGTGACATGGCCCACCTAGACATAAGCTTGCTGCAAAATGTATTTTGACTGTGCCCAGGAGGGGTAAAACATTTGGTGAGCATCTAGTTTATCTTTTTTTTCTTTTTTTTAAATTAATTAATTTATTTATTTTTGGCTGTGTTGGGTCTTTTGTTGCTGCGTGCAGCCTTTCTCTAGTTGTGGCGAATGGGGGCTACTCTTAGTTGCGGTGCGTGGGCTTCTCACTGCGGTGACTTCTCTTGTTGCGGAGCACGGGCTCTAGGCAAACGGGCTCAGTAGTTGTGGCTCACGGGCTCTAGAGTGCAGGCTCAGTAGTTGTGGCACATGGGCTTAGTTTCTCTGCGGCATGTGGGATCTTCCCGGACAAGGGCTCAAACCCATGTCCCCTGCATTGGCAGGTGGATTCTTAACCATTGCACCACCAGGGAAGTCCTAGTTTATCTTTGACATGGCATTTTACCTGCATTAGCTCATTCTTCACACCAACTTTAGGGAGGTTTTATTTCCGTGATACAGATGAGGAAACAGAGATACAGGGAGGTTCTACTTTTCCAGGATCATACAGGCAGATGGAGGTGGGATTATAGGGGGAAATGATTGATCCTCTTATGCAACAAAAATCAAGGTTTGTAAAAAGCCTTTATCTTACCTTTGTTGATTGTTTGCTGGAACCATCACCAGCATTTTCCTCTGCAGTCTTTCCCTATATCCAATAGCTCTTCTCCAGTTCTACCCGCATATTGTAGTTCCCTGAATGAGCTTTTCTCTTTTCTTATATCTGGGCCTTTGCATGAGCTGCTGTTCCTCTATCTCTTGAGTTGGGTTCCTCTGACACATCCTTCACATCTCAGCTTAGGTATCGCTTCTCCACAAACTCTCCTCTGATTTCAAAATCTGAGTTAGAGATTCTGCAATGAGCTCCCTTTTCATCCCGGATTTCCCTTACAGTAGCATGTGCCACATTGGTTTTTAACTTGTGGCTAAGGGATTTGTCTTCCTTGCTGTAGGCTAAATTCCACCCAGGCAGAGATTTTGTTTAGCTCATTTATCTCTGCATCTTAGCATCTAAGATGTCTGGTACATAGAGTTCAAGAACTATTTGTTAAATTATTGAACGAATAAGTGACTCACTCGGAATTCTGAACCTACCCTTACCCCTCCATGGCTTTTGTCTCAATAGGTCAGTATTCCTTCCCTTACAGATCTATAATCATATGTAAGTGAGCCTGAGTACTTAAATGTGGTAGGTACTATATTAAGCCTTGAGCAGATTCAAAGAAGAAACATATTCACCTATACCCTCAAAGAGTTCCCAGTCTAGGGGCAGATAGAGATACATAACTCTGAATTATGATGTGATATGGTAAATGCCATTATAGAGGAATGTGTGAATGAGGTCCTGTGAGAGCACAGAGGAGGGAGTGATTGGGAAGTTGGGGAAAAGCTGCACAGAGAAGGAGACCTTCTCAGCTTCCCAGCTGACCTATGAGCCAGACTTTAAAAAAGTATTCAGATAAATGCAAAAGACCCTGAATAGCCAAAATAATTTTAACAAAGAGCAGAGCTGGAGGAATCATGCTTCCTGAATTCAGGCTATACTAAAAAGCTACAGTCATCAAAGCAATATGGTACTGGCACAAAAACAGACACATAGATCAGTGGAACAGAATAGACAGCCCAGAAATAAACCCACACACTTAAGGTCAATTAGTCTATGACAAAGTACGCAAGAATATACAATGGAGAAAAGACAGTCTCTTCAATACGTGGTGCTGGGAAAACTGGAGAGCTACATGTAAAAGAATGAAATTAGAATGTTCTTTAACACCATACACAAAAATAAACTCAAAATGGATTAAAGACCTAAATGTATTTAAGACCAGAAACCATAAAACTCCTAGAGGAAAACACAGGCAGTGCACTCTTTGACATAAAGCGTAGCAATCATTTTTTGGATCTGTCTCCTAAGCAAAGGAAATATAAGCAAAAATAAACAAACAGGACCTAATTAAACTTACAAGCTTTTGCACAGCAAAGGAAACCATGAACAAAATGAAAAGACAACCTACTGAATGGGAGAAAACACTTGCAGATGATATGACTGATAAGAGATTAATATCCAACATATATAAACAGCTCATATAACTCAACATCAAAAAATAACAACCCCACTACAAATTGGTAGAATACCTGAATAGACATTTTTCCAAAGAGGGAATGCAGATGGCCAACAGGCACATGAAAATATGCTCAACATTGCTAACCACTAGGGAAATGCAAATCAAAACCACAATGAGATGTCACCTCACACTTGTCAGAATGACTATCATCAAAAAGAGCACAAAAAATAAAGGTTGGCAGGGATGTGGAGAAAAGGGAACCCTCGTACACTGTTGGTAGGAATGTAAATTGGTGCAGCCACTATGGAAAACAATATGGAGGTTTCTCAAAAAACTAAAAATAGAACTACCATAGGATCCAGCAATTCTCCTCCTAGGTATATATCCAAAAAAACCCCAAAACACTAATGTGAAAGATACATACACCCCAGTGTTTATAGCAGCATTATTTAAATAGCCAAGATATGGGAAGCCAGCTAAGTGTCTGTCACCAGATGAATGGATAAAGAAAATGTGCATACACACACACACACACACACACACACACACACACGTAAAATGGAATACTACTCAGCCATAAAAGAGAATGAAATTTTGCCATCTGAAGCAACATGGATGGACTTGAAGGGTATTATGCTAAGTGAAATAAGTCAGAGAAAGACAAATACTGTATGATATCACTTATATGTGGAATCTGAAAAATACAACAGACTAGTGAATATAACAAAAAAGAAGCAGACTCACAGATATAGAGAACAAATTAGTGGTTACCAGTGGGGAGAGGGAACAGAGGAGGGGCAATATAATGTTAAGGGACTAAGAGGTACAAACTAATATGTATAAAATAAACAAGCTACAAGGTTATATTGTACAACACAGGGAATATAGTCAATATTTTATAATAACTATAAATGCAGTATAACCTTTAAAAATTGTGACTCACTATATTATACACCTATAACTTATATAATATTGTACATCAACTGTACTTAAATAAAAACAACACCAGAGATTATTCAGAGAGACACAGAGAAGAAGTTTATCCAATGCATGCCTGATTGCATGGGACAAACCAGGAGGGTATAAAGATTCCCTTTTTGAAGAATATAAGAAGACAACCCAATAGGCAAATGGTTTGAGTGGATATTTCATGAAAGAAGATATAAGAATGGCCCATAATACATGAAAAGATATTTGACATCATTAGACATGAGGAAAATGCAAATTAAAATCACAGAATACCTCTATGTACCCACTTGAATGGTAAGATTAAAGAGACTTAAATACCAAATTCTGGCTGGCAAAAAGGTGGAGTAACGAACCCTCATAGAGTGCTGGTAGGAATATACAGTGGTACAACCCTTTTGGAAAACAGCTCGGAAGTTTCTTATAGGATCAGACATACTGGTTCCCTAAGACCCAGCCATTCCACTCCTAGATATTTACCCAAGAGAAATGAAAGTATATAACCTGACAAAGATTTGTATACATATTTTCCTAGCAAATTTATTCATTATTGCCAAAACCCTCAAAAAACCCAAATGTCCCTCAATAGGAAAATGAATAAACAAATTATAATATATCCATATAATGAAATATTCCTCAAGAATAAAAAGAAACAAACTACTCATATACCAAATATCATGGATGAATCTCAAAAGCATTATTCCGAGTGAAAGAAGCCAGACACAAAGAGTCATGCTATATGGCTACATTTATATAACATTTTAGAATGGGCAAAAGCAATCCACAGTGACAGAAAGCAGACCCATGGTTGTCTGGGGCCAGAGGTTGAGAGTGAATGGCCATAAATGGGCATGAGCGAGAATTTTGGGGGGGATGGAAATATTCTATTTCTTGATTATGGTAATAGTTTAATGGTTACATAGCTGCATGCATTTGTTGAAATATCAAACTATATTTTGGGTAGCAGAAACAACAGAAGTCCATTACACAGATTATTCTTGACTCAAGCAAACTGGATCACTTGTTGATTCCAAAACACCATGTGCTTTCCTGCGTTAAGGTCTTTCGTAATGCTGTTCCCTCTGCCAGGAATGTCCAGCCTTATCTCTTTGGATGAATTTCTACCAACCTTACATTGCATCTTTTCAATGATGTCTGTCTATCTAATTTGATGATCTTGAGTTGTCCTGCTCTGAACCTTACAATTATCTTTCTTTCAGGCCTTTTTCTTCATCTGCCTTATGTTACAGTTATTTGTGCCCCTTACTTATCTTGTTCTCCAATGATCTATACACTGCCTGAGCCAGGACTCTTGTACCTTCAGGAGCCCAAGTATACATCTGAGAGTGAGTGTTTGTTATTGGCTTGGTGACATAAATTAATTGTTTTTAATTAATTGCTTTATAGTTCTGAGAGATGTGTGTCACTTGTTTTCACGTGGAGATACATTTGAAAGAGACCCAGTATTTTTTCACTGTTGTCGGTACCAGGTGTTTGCAGTGGAATCAGGAGGATTTGCCCTTGGATTAGATTTTAAAATCGAAACTGCTACATGTGAGTTGAGCCCAGAAGGATATATGAAGCTTTGTAGAGACATGTGCAGTTGGGTCATGAAATGAAAGGGCTGCCAATGTAAAACTATGATTTCTTCTAGGGAACTTCTAAAACAAAGGAAAAATAATTTTGCTTTTGTAAAACGTGAGAGCTGATAGTAATTATTTTCTGCTTGGCTGCAATTATGACTCCATAACATAACATAGTATATTAATGACCATGCTGTGTTAATTGGAGAAACAGGTATATTAAGAATATCTATGAGATTTTAATACTGGTAATGTATTTGAATCTTTAACTTTATGGAAAATGGTATGGAACATTATTTTTCAATGTCATGGCTTTTATCCTCCAAGCCAAAGAAATTGAGTAGTGTGTTTATAGCCTTATCAACATAGGGAATCAACTAATTGATAGTGTTTTACACAATCTGTTCCAAGAAATGTTAAACCTGAGATTGGAAAGATGTAAACACTGTAACCTGTGGTTACAGAGGAGAGAAAACTAATCCTATCACTAACTTCAAGTGCCCCCTGACCATTAGTCTCTTGGTTATAAGGTTGCTAAAAGGTGTTTTTGTGTACCAATTAGATGTAGACACAGATTTAAATTTTGGAGCTTATGATAAAAGAACCCCAACTTTTTCTGGGTTTATCAGGCCTTTGTGTGGTTCTCAGCATCTGTGTCTGTTTCTCAGTTGCGTTTGGGGACATCGCCTTATACCCCTTGGGAGTGGATAAGGATCACTGGAGAGCACAGTCAATGGCAGCTTCCCTACTTTCTTGTTTTCACTTATGCTTAGTCCTTCCCACTGGTATACTGGTGAGGGTCCTGAGGTAATCATCATGATGAAAATAGCCAACACTTACTGAGTACCACTTTACATGCAATCCTATAAAGTAGATATAATTATTATCCCCATTTTACAGATGAGCAAACTGAGACTTGGATTAAGTAAACTTGCCCAAGGTTACATGCTAGTAAATGTTGGGATTTGAACTGTAAATAGTTCCTTATTTTGGGATCACTTTAAAAAATGTACTCTTTCATTGCGATCTTTAGCCCTAAAATGAGATTAGAAAGAGCTGAATGTACTATCACAAATTAATCAAACAATACTTATAAACACGCACTCTGTTCTAAATAGTTTTTTGCTCACGATGGGCAAAGTGAATTCCTATACAGCCAAAGTGGAAAGCATTGTTCTTTTTTCTGTCTTCAAATTAAAGTTATAGCCTTTCGAGCCTGCCTTTATATAGGAATATAATCCATACATTTGCCCTTTAGTCTTGGACTTGAAAATCTATCTTTAACAAAATCTTTAACAAAAATCTATCAATGCATGGTTAATAGATTAAATGTACATGCACCCCATCCCCCGAAGGTATAAGGTTATGATTTTACATATTTGTCATAAATGGCTGCAGCATCCATATATTATTGGAGTGAGATTTTCTAATGGGGATAAATGTACCACACTGTGGACTCTCAAGATGACAAGATACACAACTCATGTTCAGCGAAGCAGGGGGAAATATATTATCCCTCTGCCATGCTGTGACATGCATATATTGCATTTGCGCTTCATGAGGGCATTAAATCCAGAGAGATCAAAAGAAAATGCAGACACAGACTTCCACTGCTGGCTCTTAACAGCAGTTTCTGTTGGCTCCATGCTATTTGCATAGGGTGCGGAAGGCTCAACTGCTTCAAAAGAGAGATTCTGTTAGAGCATTATATTTTATACGTTTTTTTCTCCTGCAAGTTATATTTCCCTAAATTGGCTGAAAATCCAAGGAGATTCTTTTTTTTTTTTAATTTTTTAATTTAATTTAATTAATTTTTTTATACAGCAGGTCCTTATTAGTCATCGATTTTATACACATCAGGGTATACATGTCAATCCCAATCGCCCAATTCATCATTTCTCCAAAGAAGATATACAGATTGCCAACAAACACATGAAAGGATGCTCAACATCACTAATCATTAGAGAAACGCAAATCAAAACCACAATGAGGTATCACCTCACACCAGTCAGAATGGCCATCATCAAAAAATCTACAAACAATAAATGCTGGAGAGGGTGTGGAGAAAAGGGAACCCTCTTGCACTGTTGGTGGGAATGTAAATTGATACAACCACTAGGGAGAACAGTATGGAGGTTCCTTAAAAATCTAAAAATAGAACTACCATACAACCCAGCAATTCCACTACTGGGCATATACCCTGAGAAAACCATAATTCAAAAAGAGTCATGTACCACAATGTTCATTGCAGCTCTATTTACGATAGCCAGGACATGGAAGCAACCTAACTGTCCATCAACAGATGAATGGATAAAGAAGATGTGGCACATATATACAATGGAGTACTACTCAGCCATAAAAAGAAACGAAATTGAGTTATTTGTAGTGAGGTGGATGGACCTAGAGTCTGTCATACAGAGTGAAGTAAGTCAGAAAGAGAAAAACAAATACTGTATGCTAACACATATATATGGAATCTAAAAAAAAAAAAGGTCATGAAGGACCTAGGGGCAAGACAGGAATAAAGACGCAGACCTACTAGAGAATGGACTTGAGGATACCGGGAGGGGGAAGGGTAAGCCTGGACAAAGTGAGAGAGTGGCATGGGCATATATACACTACCAAATGTAAAATAGATGGCTAGTGGGAAGCAGCCGCATAGCACAGGGAGATCAGCTCGGTGCTTTGTGACCACCTAGAGGGGTGGGATAGGGAGGGTGAGAGGGAGGGAGACACAAGAGGGAAGAGATACGGGGATATGTGTATATGTATAACTGATTCACTTCATTATAAAGTAGAAACTAACACACCATTGTAAAGCAATTATACTACAATAAAGATGTTAAAAAAACGTTATGTACACATTATCAAAATAACTTCAAAATTTTATTTCCTAAAGACTTAGTTTTCACAAAACTTGTTTTGAATAATTGTTTTTTTCTGGCAGATTTTTTTCCATCCTTTTGGTAGATGCTTTTTACAAATGAAACTACAGGTGCCCCAGGTTAATGAATAAATCCTATGGTCAGATACTGTTCATTTTATTTAGAATAGCAAAAGAAACAACAAAAAAAAAAACATGGGGGAGAAACTTTTCACAAGAGGTATAATTTTCAGTTCTTGTTTTCTGCATAGTACAGTATACTGTTCAGACTAGTCTAGTGAAATTGTTGGGGGCTGGAGCGAGGGATCCAGGGGCTCACAGAAAGTATTCAGCAGGGGCTCTTTGCTCCGTAACCCAAGCTAAGCCTGTGTTAGAACTGTGCTGTTGAACTGGAGCGATCAAACAGTCTGATCGCCCACCTCTGTGGAAATAGAAGTGTGAAGAGAGGGGGTAAAACTCTGGCTATTAACCCCCTTGGCAGTACTACACAGATTTCAGAACGGCATTCAGCCAAGGGGTTGGAGCCACACGTTTTGGATTCTAGTAGATCTTACTACTTTGACCTCTGAAACAGAGAGATAGCATTGTAAATGAGACTTCTACATTTGCACAGGAAACTTGACAACAGCTTTAGTCTAAAGAAGAGAAAACTGAGACTTAAAGTCTATCAGTCATGATTAAGTTCAGTTGGCATGATAATAGGGTTCTCTCTCACATTGTTTTGAAGGCTGGACGTTTGGACTCCAGGACCCTGGGGGCTCTGTGAAATTGTGAAGGACACAGGCTCTCTCTAGCTCATGGTCTTTCTTAGGATGGTTCAACACGATGACTGGAACTCTAGCTAACATGGAGGAAGAGATTTAAAAGCCTATAAGGAGTACATACATGACATGTTTTTAAAGTAAGTTTCCTAGAACCTACCTCAATAACTTTTCTTTATATCTCATTGGCCCAAACTTAATTCCATGGCCACACCTAGCTGCAAAGGGGGTTGGGAAAGTTGGTTTTATTTCTGGAAGTCATCCACCAGCTGAGAACCAAGAGTTCTGTTACTGATCAAGAAGGAAGAAAGGATATTTCTTAGGATCACACAATTTTCTAATGACAGAGATTAGAAGTAGGTCTCCTGATAGTACAGTGCTCTTTGAATCAAAGAAAATGAACTTCTAAGCTTATATGGGGATACTCTGTGTATAGAAGGAAATGAGAGTAAAGACCATTATGATTGTAAAGTTGGGTTGGAGAGTTTGGTTAAAGACTTCTTCCACTTGTGTATTTTTGCCTATTATAACATGATTCCTATTGTATTTAGTTTTATTCTCTCTAGTTTAAAATAGAAAAAAGTATCTTAGAATGTAAAGATGATCCACCAACACTGATGAAACAATGGGAGGCGGAGAGTCACTTAACTTGTGACCCCACCTCAATGCACAGTCTGGGCAGCATTTAGGTTCCCTGGTCAACTCCCTCCACCACTCTCTGTGATTCTGTTTCACACTTTCTCCTGCTCCTCTAGCATTTGATACCCTTTCCCTTCACTTTAATCTGATGGCCTTGCCTGTTATTTCACGGAGAGGATAAAGACAAACAGGAGAATTTCTTTTTTTTTTGCTTCACTAATCTTTTTTTTTTAACATCTTTGTTGGAGTATAATTGCTTTACAGCGTCGTGTTAGATTCTGCTGTATAACAAAGTGAATCAGCTATATGTATATATATATCCCCATATCCCCTCCCTCTTGCATCTCCCTCCCACCCTCCCTACCCCACCCCTCTAGGTGGACACAAAGCACCAAGCTGATCTCCCTGTGCTATGCGGCTGCTTCCCACTAGCTATCTATTTTACATTTGGTAGTATATATAAGCCCATGCCACTCTCCCACTTCATCCCAGCTTACCCTTCCCCTGCCCGTGTCCTCAAGTCATTCTCTACATCTGCGTCTTTATTCCGGTCCTGTCTCTAGGTTCTTCAGAACCATTTTTTTTTTATTTTTTAGATTCCATATATATGTGTTAGCATACAGTATTTGTTTTTCTCTTTCTGACTTACTTCACTCTGTATGACAGACTCTAGGTCCATCCACCTCACTACAAATAACTCAATTTTGTTTCTTTTTATGGCTGAGTAATGCTCCATTGTATATATGTGCTACATCTTCTTTATCCATTCATCTGTTGATGGACATTTAGGTTGCTTCCATGTCCTGGCTATTGTAAATAGTGCTGCAATGAACATTGTGGTACATGTCCCTTTTTGAATTATGGTTTTCTCAGGGTATATGCCCAGTACTGGGATTGCTGGGTCATATGGTAGTTCTATTTTTAGTTATTTATGGAACCTCCATACTGTTCTCCATAGTGGCTGTATCAATTTACATTCCCACCAACAGTGCAGGAGGGTTCCCTTTTCACTACACCCTTTCCAGCATTTATTGTTTCTAGATTTTTTGATAATAGCCATTCTGAACTGGCGTGAAGTGATACCTCATTGTAGTTTTGATTTGTATTTTTCTAATAATTAGTGAAGTTGAGCATCTTTTTACGTGCCTGTTGGCCATCTCTATGTCTTCCTTGGTGAAATGTCTATTTAGGTCTTCTGCCCATTTTTTAATTGGATTGTTTGTTTTTTTGGTATTGAGCTCCATAAGCTGTTTGTATATTTTGGAGATTAATCCTTTGTCTGTTGTTTCATTTGCAAATATTTTCCCCCATTTTGAGGGTTGTCTTTTTGTCTTGTTTATGGTTTCCCTTGCTGTGCAAAAGCTTTTAAGTTCAATTAAGTCCCATTTGTTTATTTTTATTTTTATTTTTATTTCCATTACTCTAGGAGGTGGGTCAAAAAAGATCTTGCTGTGGTTTATGTCAAAGAGTGTTTTTCCTATGTTTTCCTCTAAGAGTTTTATAGTGTCTGGTCTTACATTTAGGTCTTTAATCCATTTGGAGTTTATTTTTGTGTATGGTGTTAGGGAGTGTTACAATTTCATTCTTTTACATGTATTTGTCCAGTTTTCCCAGCACCACTTATTGAAGAGGCTGTCTTTTCTCCATTGTTTGTTCTTGCCTCCTTTGTCATACATTAGGTGACCATATGTGCGTGGGTTTATCTCTGGGCATTCTATCCTGAACCATTGATCTATATTTCTGTTTTAGTGCCAGTACCATACTGTCTTGATTACTGTAGCTTTGTGGTATAGTTTGAAGTCGGGGAGCCTGATTCCTGTAACTCCGTTTTTCTTTCTCAAGATTGCTTTGGCTATTCGGGATCTTTTGTGTTTCTATGTGAATTGTAAAATTTTTTGTTCTCATTCTATGAAGAATGCCATTGGTAGTTTGATAAAGATTGCATTGAATCTGTAGATTGCTTTGGGTAGTATAGTCATTTTCACAATATTGATTCTTCTAATCCAAGAACATGGTATATTTCTCCATCTGTTTATGTCATCTTTGATTTCTTTCATCAGTGTTTTATAGTTTTCTGAGTACAAGTCTTTCACCTCCTTAGGCAGGTTTATTCCTAGGTATTTTATTCTTTTTGCTGTGATGGTAAATGGGATTGCTTCCTTAATTTCTCTTTCTGATTTTTTCTTGTTGGTGTATAGGAATGCCAGAGATATCTGTGCATTAATTTTTTATCCTGCAACCTTACCAAATTCATTGATTAGTTCTAGTAGTTTTCTGGTGGCATCTTTAGGATTTTCTATGAATAATATCATGCCATCCGCAAACAGTGACAGTTTTACTTCTTTTTTTCTGATTTGGATTCCTTTTATTTCTTTTTCTTCTCTGATTGCCATGGCTAGGATTTCCAAAACTATGTTGAATAAGAGCGGCAAGAGTGGACATCCTTGTCTTGTTCCTGAACTTAGAGGAAATGCTTTCAGTTTTTCACCATTGAGTGTGATGCTTGCTATGGGTTTGTCATATATGGCCTTTATTATGTTGAGGTAGGTTCCCTCTATGCCCATTTTCTGGAGAGTTTTTATCATAAATGGGTGTTGAATTTTGTCAAAAGCTTTTTCTGCATCTATTGAGATGATCATACGGTTTTTATTCCTTAATTTGTTAATGTGGTGTATCACATTGATTGATTTGCGTATATTGAAGAATCCTTGCATCCCTGGGATAAATCCCACTTGATCATGGTGCATGAGCCTTTTAAGGTGCTGTTGGATTCTGTTTGCTAGTATTTTTTTTTTAAATTTTATTTATTTATTTATTTATTTATGGCTGTGTTGGGTCTTCGTTTCTGTGCGGGGGCTTTCTCTAGTTGCGGCAAGTGGGGGCCCCTCTTCATCGCGGTGCACGGGCCTCTCACTATCGCGGCCTCTCTTGTTGCGGAGCACAGGCTCCAGACGCGCAGGCTCAGCAATTGTGGCTCACGGGCCTAGTCGCTCCTCGGCATGTGGGATCTTCCCAGACCAGGGCTCGAACCCATGTCCCCTGCATTGGCAGGCAGATTCTCAACCACTGCGCCACCAGGGAAGCCCCTGTTTGCTAGTATTTTGTTCAGGATCTTTGCATTTATGTTTATCAGTGATATTGGTCTATAATTTTCTTTTTTTGTGTTATCTTTTTCTGGTTTTGGTATCAGTGTGATAGTGGCTTTGTAGAATGAATTTGGGAGTGTTCCTCCCTCTGCAATTTTTCGGAAGAGTTTGAGAAGGATCAGTGTTAGCTCTTCTCTAATTGTTTGATAGAATTCTCCTGTGAAGCCATCTGGTCCTGGACTTTTGTTTGTTGGAAGATTTTTAATTATGGTTTCAATTTCATTACTTGTGATAGGTCAGTTTATATTTTCTAATTCTTCCTGGTTCAGTCTTGGAAAATTGTACTTTTCCAAGAATTTGTCTATTTCTTTGTGGTTGTCCATTTTATTGGCATATGGTTGTCTGTAGTAGTCTCTTATAATCCTTTGCATTTCTGTGGTGTCATTTGTGATTTCTCCTTTTTCATTTCTAATTTTATTGATTTGTGTCCTCTCCCTTTTTTTCTTGATGAGTCTGGCTAAGTGTTTATCAATTTTGTTTATCTTCTCAAAGAACCAGCTTTTAGTTTTATTGATCTTTGCTATTGTTTTCTTCATTTCTATTTCATTTATTTCTGCTCTGATTTTTATGATTTTTTTCCTTCTACTGACTTTGGGTTTTCTTTGTTCTTTTTTCTCTAGTTGTTTTAAGTGTGAGGTTAGATTGTTTA
Organism: Eschrichtius robustus; assembly: GCF_028021215.1. Classification (NCBI taxonomy): domain Eukaryota; kingdom Metazoa; phylum Chordata; class Mammalia; order Artiodactyla; family Eschrichtiidae; genus Eschrichtius; species Eschrichtius robustus. The sequence goes on along the minus strand of NC_090827.1, from coordinate 147,094,536 downwards.
TTTGAGATTTTTCTTGTTTCTTGAGGTGAGATTGAATTGCTATAAACTTCCCTCTTAGAACTGCTTTTGCTGCATCCCATAGGTTTTGGCTCATCGTGTTTTCATTGTCATTTGTTTCCATGTATTTTTTAATTTCTTCTTTGATTTCTTCAGTGATCTCTTGGTTATTTAGTAGCACACTGGTTAGCCTCCATGTATTTGTGTTTTTTACAGTTTTTTTTCCTGTAATTGATTTCCAATCTCATAGCGTTGTGGTCAGAAAAGATGCTTGATATGATTTCAATTTTCTTAAATTTTCTGAGGCCTGATTTGTGACCCAAGATGTGATCTATCCTGGAGAATGTTCCATGTGCACTTGAGATGAAAGTGTATTCTGCCACTTTTGGGTGGAATGTTCTATAAGTATCAATTAAATCTATCTGGTCTGTTGTGTCATTTAAAGTTTGTGTTTCCTTATTTATTTTCTGTTTGGATGATCTGTCCATTGATGTAAGCATCATGTTAATGTCCCCTACTATTATTGTGGTTGTTAGCTTTTGCCTTATGTATTGAGGTGCTCCTATGTTGGGTGCATAAACATTTATAATTGTTATATCTTTTTCTTGGATTGATCCTTTTGTCGTTAGGTAGTATCTCTCCTTATCTCTTGTAACATTCTTTATTTTAAAGTCTCTTTTATTGGATATGAGTATTGCTCCTCCAGCTTTCTTTTTATTTTCATTTGCGTGGAATATCTCTTTCCATCCTCTCACTTTGTCTGTATGTGTCCCCAGGTCTGAAGTGGGTCTCTTGTAGACAGCATATATATGGGTCTTGTTTTTGTGTCCATTCAGCCAGTCTGTGTCTTTTGGTTGGGGCATTTAATACATTTACATTTAAGGTAGTTATCTATATGTTTGTTCCTATTACCATTTTCTTAATTGTTTTGGGTTTGTTTTTGTGGGTCTTTTTCTTCTCTTGTGTTTCCCACCTAGAGAAGTTTCTTCAGCATTTGTTGTAAAGCTGGTTTGGTGGTGCTGAACTCTGTTAGCTTTTGCTTGTCGGAAAAGCTTTTGGTTTCATCGTCGAATCTGAATGAGATCCTTGCTGGGTAGAGTAATGTTGGTTGTAGGTTTTTCTCTTTCATCACTTTATGTATATCCTGCTACTATCTTCTGGCCTGCAGAGTTTCTGCTAAAAAATCAGCTGATAACCTTATGGGGATTCCTTTGTGTTTTATTTTTTGTTTTTTTCTTGCTGCTTTTAATATTTTTTCTTTGAATTTAATTTTTGTTAGTTTGATTAATATGTGTCTTGGTGTGTTTTTCCTAGGGTTTATCCTGTATGGGACTCTCTGTGCTTCCTGGACTTGGGTGATTATTTCCTTTCCCATGTTAGGGAAGTTTTCAACTATAATCTCTTCAAATATTTTCTCAGACCCTTTCTTTTTCTCTTCTTCTTCTGGGACCCCTATAATTCGAATGTTGGTGCGTTTAGTGTTGTCCCAGACGTCTCTGAGATTTTCTTCAATTCTTTTCATTCTTTTTTCTTTGTTCTGCTCCTCAGCAGTTATTTCCACCATTTTGTCTTCCAGCTCACTTATTCATTCTTCTGCCTCAGTTATTCTGTTATTGATTCCTTTTAGTGTATTTTTCGTTTCAGGTTATTGTGTTGTTCATCTGTTTGTTTGTTCTTTAGTTCTTCTAGATGTTTGGTATTGTATTTTCTCAATCTGTGCCTCCATTCTATTTCTGGATCATCTTTACTATAATCACTCTGAATTCTTTTTCAGGTAGATTGCCTATTTCCTCTTCATTTATTTGGTCTTGCAGGTTTTTACCTTGCTCCTTCATCTGTGAAATATTTGTTTGCCATTTCATTTTTTTTTTTTTTTTTTTTATGAGTGGGATTGTGCTCCTGTCTTACTGGTTGTTTGGCCTGGTGCTTCCAGCACTGGAGTTTATAGGATGTTGGGGAGAGCTGGGTCTTGTTGCTGAGATGAGGACCTCTGGAGACCTCACTCTGATAAATATTCCTTGGGGTCTGAGGTTCTCTGTTAGTCCATTGGTTCCGACACAGAGCTCCCACTGCAGGAGCTTTGGCCCGACCCCTGGCTCATGAACCAAGATTCTGCAAGCTGCGTGGGGTGGCAAAAAAAAAAAAAAGAACAATAACAATGTAAAAAATAAAATTAGACTAGGAAACTAACAGATATGTTAGAAAGAATATAAAAATAAAAATATAGATGAGTCAACAACCAGAAGGTACATCAGTACCACAATAGTAAAAAAGAGGAGGAGGGAAAGGAAAAAAAAAAAAAAGGGCAGGGGAAAGGCCTTGGCTGTGGAGAGTGGGGCCTAAGCAAGGGCTAGGTTTGGGCCATGGGCGGGGCCAATGCTTAGGACCCACAGGGCTGGAAAAGGCCCTGGGGGATCTGGGGGGTGGGGCTTAGGGTCAAGGAGCAGAAGGGGCCCAGGCCTGCCCCCCATCCCTGGTCTCAGAGGGCCTGGCATATGGTCTCTAGTGGTCTCTAGTGGGTGGGACAATTGCCCACCACTCCTCTCTTGCCCCTACATCCTGGGAGGTCCCCTTCTGCCCACCTCTCCTGATCTCCCCAGCCTCCCTCCTATGCCCCCAGGGACCCACGTGGCCTGGGGAGGGGGCTTTGGAGGGCAGGGGATCAGGCTGGGAGCTCAGCAGGCTCCCTGGTCCAAGTGGGCAGGACAGTCACCCTCCGTTTCTCTCATGCTCCTCCCGGAGGGCCCCTCCCACCTGCCTCTCCTGATCTCCCCGGCCTCATGGGCGCTGATCCTGTCTGACCTCCACTTACCCTCCCACCTCTGTCCCCCCACGACCTACCGGTTCACTTGGGGGTTCCTCCCATCTCCTTGCGTGTCAGGGTTCCTTACCGGTGGCCGGCAGGCACCCTAGTCGTGGGGAGACGCTATCTCAGCATCTTCCCACACCACCATCTTCTAAAGTCTTTATTGAACTTGTTCTAGTATAGCTTCTGTTCTCTGTTTTATTTATTTTTTTGGCCATGCTGTAGAGCCTGGGGGATCTTAGCTCCCTGACCAGGGATCGAACCCGCACCCCCTGCATTGGAAGGCAAAGTCTTTAACCATTGGGCTGCCAGGGAAGTCCCTGAAACCCTTCTTGTTGAGGCTGGCAATGATTTCCATCTTGCCACATCCCATGGGCCTTTCTCAATCATGACCGCTCAGTAGCACTTGACACAGTTGTTTGCTTTCTCCTTCTGGAAGCACCTTTTTTACTTGGCTTGGGCAGCTCTATTCTTGCCTTATTTTCTTGCTATGGAATGGCGGTGCCTTCCCCTTCTTCTTGCTGGCTCCTTCTCTCCTTGACCTAAAAATTTGGGGGGTGCTCTAGGGCTCAATCTCTTGATTGTCTTCTCTCTTTTACTATGCTCTCTCCTTAGTGACCTCATTCACTGTTGTGGCTTTAAATATCTATATCTAGGTGGTTCTGAATTTATATCCTTTCCTTTTCTCTGGGCTCCAGACGTGTATGTCTAACACCCTGCTCAACATCTCCACTTGGATGTCTATACAGGATTTTCAAATTTAACAGCTTCAAAATAGAACCCTTGATTCTCTTTTCCCCAACTGTTCTTCCTCTTATTTTCATAAACAACACCACCTTTCACTAAGTGGTTCAGATCAAAAACTGGGAGTTATCTTTGATGCCTCTCTAGCCCCCTAAACTTCACATTTACTATATCAGAAAATCATCTCCAACCTCAAAATAGATCTAGATTTTAATCAGTTCATCATGTTCACCATTACTTTCCTAGTCCAAGACCCCTATTTAGACTCCTAATTGGTTTCTCTGCTTCTCATGTTGCCCACCCCCAAGTCAAGAGCTCAGGTAATCTGATTAAAATGTAAATCAGGTCATGGAAAGTGACTTTTCTGCTGAAAATCCTCCAATGGATTTATTCAGTCAGAATGAAATTCCAGCTTTTTACTCTAGTCTGAAGGCTCCATTTGATCTGCCCTCGTCCTGTGCACACAACCTCATCTCCTGCCGCTCACAGCTCTACCACCCTGGTTCTTGGTATTCCTCAAAAATACCGAGCTTGCCGCCCACCTAAGGGCCTTGACTATGTTCTTATTTCCTCTGCTTGGAGAGAGCTCTGCCCCCAGATATCTGTAGGACTGCTCCATGGTTTTATACAAATCTTCATTCTGATGTCACCTTCTCAGATGGGCCTACTGGATATATACTCCACCTTCACCTTGATCCCCTTACCCAGGTTTATTTTATTTTATTTTTATTATTTTTTAATTTATTTTTTAAACATATTTAATGGAGTATAATTGCTTTACGATGGTGTGTTAGTTTCTGATGTATAACAAAGTGAATCAGCTATACATATATCCCCATATCTCCTCCCTCTTGCGTCTCCCTCCCACCCTCCCTATCCCACCCCTCTAGGTGGATACAAAGCACTGAGCTGATCTCCCTGTTCTATGCGGCTGCTTCCCACTAGCAATCTATTTTACATTTGGTAGTGTATATATATCCTTGGCACTCTCTCACTTTGTCCAGGCTTACCCTTCCCCTTCGCCCAGTAGTGGTATTGCTGGGTCATATGGTATTTCTACTTTTAGTTTTCTGAGGAACCTCCATATTGTTCTCCATAGTGGCTGTATCAATTTACATTCCCACTAGCAGTGCAAAAGTGTTCCCTTTTCTCCACACCCTCTCCAGCATTTATTGTTTGCAGATTTTTTGATGATGGCCATTCTGACTGGTGTGAGGTGATACCTCACTGTAGTTTTGATTTGCATTTCTCTAATGATTAGTGATGTTGAGCATGCTTTCATGTGTTTGTTGGCAATCTGTGTATCTGTATATCTTCTGTATATCTGTATATCTTCTGTATATCTGTATATCTGTATATCTTCTTTGGAGAAATGTCTGTTTAAGTCTTCTGCCCAATTTTGGATTAGGTTGTTTGTTTTTTTTGATATTGAGCTGCATGAGCTGCTTGGAAATTTTGGAGATTAATCTTTGTCAGTTGCTCCGTTTGCAAATATTTTCTCCTATTCTGAGGGTTGTCTTTTCGTCTTGTTAATGGTTTCCTTTGCTGTGCAAAAGCTTTTAAGTTTCATTAGGTCCCATTTGTTTATTTTTGTTTTTATTTCCATTTCTCTAGGAGGTGGATCAAAAAGGATCTTGCTGTGATTTATGTCATGAAGTGTTCTGCCTATGTTCTCCTCTAAGAGTTTTATAGTGTCTGGCCTTACATTTAGGTCTTTAATCCATTTTGTGTTTATTTTTGTGTATGGTGTTAGGGAGTGTTTTAACTTCATTATTTTACATGTAGCTGTCTAGTTTTCCTAGCACCACTTATTGAAGAGGCTGTCTTTTCTCCATTGTATATTCTTGCCTCCTTTATGAAAGATAAGGTGACCATATGTGCATGGGTTTATCTCTGGGCTTTCTATCCTGTTCCATTGATCTATATTTCTGTTTTTGTGCTAGTACCATACTGTCTTGATTACTGTAGCTTTGTAGTGTAGTCTGAAGTCTGGGAGCCTGATTCCTCCAGCTCCATTTTTCTTTCTCAAGATTGCTTTGGCTATTCGGGGTCTTTTCTGTTTCCATACAAATTGCAAAATTTTTTGTTCTAGTTCTGTGAAAAATGCCATTGGTATTTTGATACGGATTGCATTGAATCAGTAGATTGCTTTGGGTAGAATAGTCATTTTCACAAAGTTGATTCTTCCAATCCAAGAACATGGTATATCTCTCCATCTGTTTGTATCATCTTTAATTTCTTTCATCAGTGTCTTATAGTTTTCTGCATACAGGTCTCTGTCTGCTTAGGTAGGTTTATTCCTAGGTATTTTATTCTTTTTGTTGCAGTGGTAAATGGCAGTGTTTCCTTAATTTCTCTTTCAGATTTTTCATCATTAGTGTATAGGAATGCAAGAGATTTCTGTGCATTAATTTTGTATCCTGCTACTTTACCACATTCATTGATTAGTTCTAGTAGTTTTCTGGTAACATCTTTAGGATTCTGTATGTATAGTATCATGTCATCTGCAAACAGTGACAATTTTACTTCTTCTTTTCTGATTTGGATTCCTTTTATTTGTTTTTCTTCTCTGATTGCTGTGGCTAACACTTCCAAAACTATGTTGAATAATAGTGGTGAGAGTGGGCAACATTGTCTTATTCCTGATCTTAGTGGAAATGCTTTCAGTTTTTCACCATTGATAACAATGTTGGCTGTGGGTTTGTCATATATGGCCTTTATCATGTTGAGGTAAGTTGCTTCTATGCCTACTTTCTTGTTTTTGTCATAAATAGGTGTTGAATTTGTCTAAAGCTTTTTCTGCATCTATTGAAATGATCATATGGTTTTTCTCTTTCAATTTGTTAATGTGGTGTATCACATTGATTTATTTGCGTATATTGAAGAATCCTTGCATTCCTGAGATAAACCCCATTTGATCATGGTGTTTGATCCTTTTAATGTGCTGTTGCATTCTGTTGGTTAGTGTTTTGTTGAGGTATTTTGCATCTGTGTTCATCAGTGATATTAGCCTGTAGTTTTCTTTTTTTGTGGCATCTTTGTCTGGTTTTGATATCAGGGTGATGGTGGCCTCGTAGAATGAATTTGGGAGTATTCCTCCCTCTGGTATATTTTGGAAGAGTTTGAGAAGGGTAGGTGTTAGCTCTTCCCTGAATGTTTGATAGAATTCCCCTGTGAAGCCATCTGGCCCTGGCCTTTTGTTTGTTGGAAGATTTTTAATTACAGTCTCAATTTCAGTGCTTGTGATTCATCTGTTTATATTTTCTATTTCTTCCTGGTTCAGTCTTGGAAGGTTGTGCTTTTCTAAGAATTTGTCCATTTTTTCCAGGTTGTCCATTTTATTGGCATATAATTGCTTGTAGTAATCTCTCACGATCGTTTGTATTTCTGCAGTGTCAGTTGTTACTCCTCCTTTTTCATTTCTAATTCTATTGATTTGAGTCTTCTCCCTTTTTTTCTTGATGAGTCTGACTAATGGTTTATCAATTTTGTTTATCTTCTCAAAGAACCAGCTTTTAGTTTTATTGATCTTTGCTATTGTTTCCTTCATTTCTTTTTCATTTATTTCTGATCTGATTTTTATGATTTCTTTCCTTCTGCTAACTTTGGGGTTCTTTTGTTCTTCTTTCTCTAATTGCTTTAGGTGTAAGTTTAGGTTGTTTATTTGAGATGTTTCTTGTTTCTTGAGGTAGGATTGTTTTGCTATAAACTTCCCTCTTAGAACTGCTTTTGCTGCATCCCATAGGTTTTTGGTCGTCATGTTTTCATTGTCATTTGTTTCTAGGTATGTTTTGATCTCCTCTTTGATTTCTTCAGTGATCTCTTTGTTATTTAGTAGTGTATTGTTTAGCCTCCATGTGTTTGTATTTTTTACAGATTTTTTCCTGTAATTGATATCTACTCTCATATCATTGTGGTTGGAAAAGATACTTGATATGATTTCAATTTTCTTAAATTTCCTAAGGCTTGATTTGTGATCCAAGGTATGATCTGTCCTGGAGAATGTTCCATGAGCACTTGAGAAGAAAGTGTAATCTGCTGTTTTTGGATGGAATGTCCTATAAATATCAATTAAGTCCATCTTGTTTAATGTATCATTTAAAGCTTGTGTTTCCTTATTTATTTTCATTTTGGATAATCTGTCCATTTTTGAAAGTGTGGTGTTAAAGTTCCCTATTCTTATTGTGTTATTGTCGATTTCCCCTTTTATGGCTGTTAGCCATAGGTACATATGTATGTTGGTTGCATAAATTTTTATGTTGGTTGCATAAATTTTTACAATTGATATACCTTCTTTTTGGATTGATCTCTTGATCATTATGTAGTGTCCTTCTTTGTCTGTTGTAATAGTCTTTAAAGTCTATTTTGTCTGATATGAGAATTGCTACTCCAGCTTTCTTTTGATTGCAGTATGCATGGAATATCTTTTTCCAGCCCCTCACTTTCAGTCTGTATGTGTCCCTAGGTCTGAAGTGGGTCTCTTGTAGATTGCATATATACAGGTCTTTTTTTTGTATCCCTTCAGCCAATCTATGTCTTTTGGTTGGAGCATTTAATCCATTTACATTTAAGGTAGTTATCGATATGTATGTTCCTATTACTATTTTCTTAATTGTTTTGGGTTTGTTATTGTCTTTTCCTTCTCTTGTGTATCCTGCCTAGAGAAGTTCCTTTAGCATTTGTTGTAGAGCTGGTTTGGTGGTGCTGAATTCTCCTAGCTTTTGCTTGTCTCTAAAGGTTTTAAATTTCCATTGAATCTGAATGAGATCCTTGCTGGGTAGAATAATCTTGGTTGTAGGTTTTCCCCTTTCATCACTTTAAATATGTCCTGCTACTCCTCTCTGGCTTGCAGAGTTTCTGCTTAAAGATCAGCCGTTAATCTTATGGGGATTCCCTTGTATGTTAATTGTTGCTTTTCCCTTGCTGTTTTTAATATTTTTTCTCTGTATTTAATTTTTGTTAGTTTGATTAATATGTGTCTTGGCATGTTTCTTCTTGGATTTGTCCTGTATGGAACTCTCTGCACTTCCTGGAATTGATTGACTCTTTCCTTACCCATATTAGGGAAGTTTTCAAGTGTAGTCTCTTCAAATATTTTCTCAGTCCCCTTTTTTTTCTCTTCTTCTTCTGGGACCCCTATAATTCAGATGTTGTTGAGTTTAATGTTGCCCCAGAGGTCGCTGAGATTGTACTCAATTCTTTTCATTTTTTTTTCTTTGTTCTGCTCTGCGGTAGTTATTTTCACTATTTTCTCTTCCAGGTCACTTATCCTTTCTTCTGCCTCAGTTATTCTGCTATTGATTCCTTCTAGAGAATTTTAAACTTTATATCTTTTGTTTTTCATCATTGTTTGTTTGCTCTTTAGTTCTTCTAGGTCCTGTGAAACGTTTCTTGTATTTTCTCCATTCTATTTCCAAGATTTTGGATCATCATTACTATCGTTACTCTGAATTCTTTTTCAGGTAGACTGCTTGTTTCCTCTTCATTTGTTTGGTCTGGTGGGTTTTTACCTTGCTCCTTCATCTGCTATGTATTTCTCTGTCTTCTCATTTTACTTAACTTACTGGGTTTGGGGTCTCCATTTTGCAGGCTGCAGGTTCATAGTTCCTGTTGTTTTTGGTATCTGCCCTCAGTGGCTAAGGTTGGTTCAGTGGGTTGTGTAGGCTTCCTGGTGGAGGGGACTGGTCCCTGTGTTCTGGTGGATGAGGTTGGATCTTGTCTTTCTGGTGGACAGGACCACATCCAGTGTTGTGTTTTGGGGTGTCTGTGACCCTATTATGATTTTAGGCAGCCTCTCTGCTAATGGGTGGGTTGTGTTCCCGTCTTGCTAGTTGTTTGGCATAGGGTGTCCAGCCCTGTAGCTTTCTGGTTGTTGGGTGGAGCTGGGTCTTAGCGTTGAGATGGAGATCTCTGGGAGAGCTTTCACCATTTGATATTATGTGGGGCCGGGAGGTCTCTGGTGGACCAATGTCCTGAACTCGGCTCTCCCACCTCAGAGGCTCAGGTTTGACACCCGTGCAGAGCACCACGACCCTGTCAGCCACACGGCTCAGAAGAAAAAGGGAGAGAAAGGAAGGAAGGAAGGAAGGAAGGAAGGAAGGAAGGAAGGAAGGAAGGAAGGAAGAAAATAAAGTTAGTAAAATGGAAAAAATTATTAAAAATTAAAAAATTAAAAAGTGATAAAAAAAAGAAAGAGTGGAAGAAAGAAGAGAGCAACCAAACCAAAAAACAAATCCACCAATGATAACAAGCACTAAAAACTATACTAAGAAAAAAACAGAAACAAAAAAACGGACAGTCAGAACCCTAGAACAAATGGCAAAAGCAAAGCTATACAGACAAAATCACAAAAAGAAACATACACACTCACAAAAAGAGAAAAAGGAAAAAAATATTTATTTATAAAAAGCAAAAAAGGAAGAGAGCAACCAAATCAATAAACAAATCTACCAATGATAATAAGCTCTAAATACTAAACTAAGATAAAGATAAATCCAGAAACAAATTAGATGTAGAAAGCAAACCCCAAATCTACAGTTGCTCCCAAAGTCCACCACCGCAATTTTAAGATGATTCGTTGTCTATTCAGGTATTCCACAGATGCAGGGTACATCAAGTTGACTGTGGAGATTTAATCTGCTGCTCCTGAGGCTGCTGGGAGAGATTTCCCTTTCTCGTCTTTGTTCCCACAGCTCCCGGGGTTCAGCTTTGGATTTGGATCTGCCTCTGCGTGTAGGTCGCCTTAGGGTGTCTGTTCTTCACTCAGACAGGACGGGGTTAAAGGAGCAGCTGATTTGGGGGCTCTGGCTCACTCAGGCAGGGGGAGGGAGGGGTACGGATGCGGGGCGAGCCTGCGGCGGCAGAGGCCAGCATGACTTTGCACCAGCCTGAGGCGCCGTGTGTTCTCCCAGGGAAGTTGTCCCTGGATCACGGGACCCTGGCAGTGGCGGGCTGCACAGGCTCCCGGGAGGGGCGGTGTGGAGAGTGACCTGTGCTCGCACACAGGCTTCTTGGTGGGTGCAGCAGCAGCCTTAGCGTCTCATGCCTGTCTCTGGGGTCCGCGCTGATAGCCGCGGCTCATGCCTGTCTCTGGGGTCCGTGCTGTTAGCTGCAGCTCGCGCCCATCTCTGGAGCTCGTTTAGGCGGTGCTGTGAATCCCCTCTCCTCGCGCACCCCGAAACAGTGGTCTCTTGCCTCTTCGGCAGCTCCAGACTTTTTCCCAGACTGCCTCCCGGCTAGCTGTGGTGCACTAGCCCCCTTCAGGCTGTGTTCATGCAGCCAACCCCAGTCCTCTCCCTGGGATCCGAACTCCAAAGGCCGAGCCTCAGCTCCCAGTCCCCACCTGCCCTGGCAGGTGAGCAGACAAGCGTCTCAGGCTGGTGAGTGCTGGTCGGCACTGATCCTCTGTGCAGGAATCTCTCTACTTTGCCCTCTGCACCCCTGTAGCTGCGCTCTCCTTCTTGGCTCCGAAGCTTCCCCCACGCCCACCCCCCGTCTCCACCAGTGAAAGGGCTTCCTAGTGTGTGGAAACCTCTCCTCCTTCACAGCCCCCTCCCAGAGGTGCAGGTCCCATCCCTGTTCTTTTGTCTCTGTTTTTTCTTTTTTCTTTTGCCCTACCCAGGTACGTGGGGAGTTTCTTGCTTTTTGGGAAGTCTGAGGTCTTCTGCCAGCGTTCAGTAGTTGTTCTGTAGGTGTTGTTCCACATGTAGATGTATTTCCAATGTATTTGTGGGGAGGAAGGGGATCTCCACGTCTTACTCCTCTACCATCTTGAAGGTGCCCCCTCACCTGTTCCCCCAGGTTTATTTAAACTCACAGTGCTTATTATTTACTACCCAGCATTGCGTGACATGTACACAGGACTTTTTGGATTCTGTATTGTCTGTCTCCCCTACACTGTAAGTTCCATGGAGGCAGGGGCATTGTCTTGCTTACTCTTTATCCCCTGTGTTCCCTGGTGGCACAGTAGTTAAGAGTCTGCCTGCCAATGCAGGGGACATGGGTTTGAGCTCTGGTCCAGGAAGATCTCACATGCCGCAGAGCAACTAAGCCCGTGCACCACAACTACTGAGCCTGCGCTCTAGAGCCCATGAGCCACAATTACTGAAGCCCGCACGCCTAGAGTCCATGCTCCGCAACAAGAGAAGCCACCACAATGAGAAGCCCGCGCACCGAAACGAAGAGTAGTCCCCGCTCGCCACAACTAGAGAAAGCCCGCGCACAGCAAAAAAGACCCAACGCGGTCAATATATAAATAAAATAAATAAATTTTTTTAAAAAGTGAAAATATTTCTGCAAAAACAAAATAAGAAAAAGAAAAGAAAAATCCAAATGTATTTCTCTTTTTGTTTAATCTGTGCTGAGCTGCCTAACCCTAATGCTTCTCTTTCCGGAAGAACAAATCAGTTTGCCGTGAGATCAAGAGCTGCTGGGAAGCAAAGGTTGATCTGATGCCTCCTCTACAAGGTTTGCATCCCAAAGATGGCATTGTGGCCAGAAAGAGATCCATTAGCTGCTGGAGCACATGTTACACTTCCAACAGTGAAAAACAGGGGGAATTAGCTTCTGAATCAAGCGATTCACTGGCGAGTCCTGCCTGCAGAGGAATATGTGCAGATTTCATCTTTTCTCTCAGACTCATCTCTCTGTTTCAGAGGGGCATCCATTCCACACTTTTAGAAACGTATTTGGTTTGAAAATCATTCTCAGCATGTTCAGAGTTGCATCAAGGACACCGAAGGGGGAGTAGTGTGGTTAAGTAGAAAAAAGAGACTCTGAGGACCAGGAGAATTTGTCTTTGGCATCCGCTGAAAGTCTTTTTTATTTTTATTTTTAAAAATTTTTATTTATTTATTTATTTATTTAAAAAATAAATTTATTTATTTATTTATTTTTGGCTGAGTTGGATCTTTGTTGTTCCATGTGGGCATTCTCTAGTTGCAGTGAGCAGGGGCTACTCTTCGTGGCAGTGCACGGGCTTCTCATTGCAGTGGCTTCTCTTGTTGCGGAGCACAGGCTCTAGGTGTGTGGGCTTCAGTAGTTGTGGAGCGTGGGCTCAGTAGTTGTGGCTTGTGGGCTCTAGAGCGCAAGCTCAGTAGTTGTGCTGCACGGGCTTAGTTGCTCTGCAGCATGTGGGATCTTAACAGACCAGGGATCGAACCCGTGTCCCCTGCATTGGCAGGCGGATTCTTAACCACGGCACCACCAGGGAAGCCCAAGTCTTTTTTATTTGACAGCATTACCTGTCCCACCCGTTCCCCCACACCTTTACTCTCCATGGGTATAAAAAGCAACTTGCATACTTTTCATCCTCAAGCAACTCCGGACAGGTTTTGACTAGATAACTTGAACTTGGGTGAGTCACAGCCTTTTTTAAGGGGGAGGCGGAAACAGCCGTTTAATACCAAAAAGGCTTTCCTGCCAGAGGGGGAAAATATTTCCTAAGTGCATATAAGTGATCCTGGGTACTAAGAGATTTGTTTCCTGTCTCTTACGAAATCCTCAACTACAGATAAGGTGGACGACATTCAATTAGGTTGTTTTACCCAAATTTTGTCCAACAATTAACGTCAGTCATTTGTGTTTCTAATTGAAAAGAGTCTCTCTTTGGGGTCTGCGTATGTTTAACTTGAGGTGTGCAGTGCCAGCTTTGATCTATCATTCTGTGATTGCTTTCATTGTTGTAGGCAAAAATGTAAAGAATACTAAGTTTGCCTTGGTCAAAGGCCCAATTCAGAATTCAGGCTCCAGATATCTGAATACCCTTATCCTCACCCCTAGATGGCTTGCTCATCAGTCCTGATTTGGTTCTGGACCTCACAATTTCCTTTGTTCCTCCTGTTACTCCCATCCTGAAAACAAAATCTCTCATGGCTAGATCATAAGAAGAGGCTGTAATAATCAAAACAATGCAAATATATCAAAGAATCAAACACAATTGAATGTGTTATTTCCCATGGATGTATTAATAGGACTAGGGTATCTCATTGGGAATTTTCGGCAAAAGATATTTTGGGACTGGCGTAGAGGAAGTGTCCCCGGAACCCTGTCATTTCATATAGGTGGGCACCTCCTCTGCTTACCAATTAGATTATCCTGGCCTTTGGAGTACCAGTATAAATTAGGCTGGGTTCTGTTTGGCCATTATTCTTCTAATTAGGCTTCATCCCAGACCTCTACCATGTAGATTTGGTGCAATCGCCCTTGGCTCTTAAACATTTATGTTTAATTTCTTTGAATTTTTTACTTACAATATTGATATATGTCTTTGGAAGTCAGTGAAAAATGTTTCTTTGTAAATGTGGCCAAAGTCTCTGACTCAACTAGAGAGAACTGTTAGCTTAGAAATGAATGTCTTATTATTTTTTAGATAGCAACTGCTCTTGTACAGAGCAAGTAACTCACCTGGAAGAATTTCAGTCAGATCAGTGGAGCATTCTCTAAAGGAACAAACCCATTTAAGCATAAATCTACTATTTTTAGTCTTGGGTCTGAAATTCCTCTTTTTCTCACTTTTTGCCCACGATCTCTGTTAAAACAGCCAGCTCTTCACATCGTAGATCATTAGGAGCTTTCATATTGGACTTTTATCCCAATACTGAAGGCTAGAAGGGGCCGAAGGCTAGAAAGCAGTGTGTTTTATTTTAAGTTTCTCGGCATGGCCAATAGCAGGCTGATTTCTAACTGCACTAAATCCCTTTTGTCATTTATTTTTATGATAATAGTAAGATCTGTGAACTTTTTGGAGGATTTGGGGTAAAAGAAAATACCATTTTTTGGCTCTCACTACACTTGCCACTTGGGAACATGTATTGTTCATTTCCTCTTAAGAAATCACCTAAATAGATGACCTGCTCCGTATGGCTTTGGAGAAGTAGAAAATACTGATGGAAAAGGTGCTGGTGACCACAGCAATACACTTGGAATTGCCATGTAGTTTATCCCTTTGTAATCCTCTGTTCCACCTCACTGAGGCTGGTAATGTGAAACCAAACCCAGAGCTGCCAGCACTCAGCGGAGGGATTGCCGAGCTCACCGCACAACCCCATTGCCTCCCTCAATCCCTGTTTCATGTGGATGTAATCTTTTCGTGGGCAGAGTGCCACTGGGAGACTCCTCGTGCTTCTTTATTCTCTGAGGCACGAAATGCAGATGTGGCATCAATGCCTCTTCTGCCTCTTTTGCTGGAAAGAACTCAGACATTTGCTGTTATGGGGCAGTGCAGTCAGTTGCTGCTAGCAAGTGGCCCAAGCCCTTGGTACTCAAAGTACCAGGGTGCTCAAAGTATGGTCCCTGGACCAACGGAATCGGCATCAGTCAGGAGGCTAGTCAGAAATGCAGACTCCCAGGTTCCAACCCTGACCCAGTAAAACAGAATCTGCATTTTCATAAGGTCCCTGGTGATTTATAGGCACATAAGGTTTTTTCTTTTTTCTTAATTTATTTATTTATTTATTTTTGGCTGTTGGGTCTTCGTTTCTGTGCGAGGGCTTTCTCTAGTTGTGGCAAGCGGGGGCCACTCTTCATCGCGGTGCGTGGGCCTCTCACTGTCGCGGCCTCTCTTGTTGCGGAGCACAGGCTCCAGACGCGCAGGCTCAGCAGTTGTGGCTCACGGGCCTAGTTGCTCCGTGGCATGTGGGATCCTCCCAGACCAGGGCCCGAACCCGTGTCCCCTGCATTGGCAGGCAGATTCCCAACCACTGAGCCACCAGGGAACCCCCGCACATAAGGTTTAAGTTTGAGAAGCACATCCTTAAATTGCTTCACTTATTTATCTTCAGCTTCCAGACTCTCATAGGAAGTGCCACGGGCATTGACTTTCTGACTTGTTCCTTAGCTCTTGCGTTCCCACAGTGGGAAAGTGCAGCCTTCCTTCCCCACCTTCGGTCCTGGTTTGACAGTGTAAATCTTTTGGTTTCATGTTTAGGTGTCTTTTCATACTTAATAGTTGATGTTTGGGAAAAGAAATCAATATTTGCCCACAAGTCATTCCTTTTTGGGCCTGTTCCAAAAGAAGAAAAGGATTCATGCATATTCTAAGCGTCTGCCACAGCCTTTATAAAGCTGCAAATCCGTTAGGTCAGCGGAGAATCTAGGATGACTACTAAAGTGTACAAATACCGTTTGAAAAGGCATTGTAAATGCCCACACCTAAGGCATACCTCTTTATTCCTTCACGGAAGCAGCTCACACAAAGACTACTGGGGCCAGTCTTCAAAGGGGGTAATTCTCTGCAGAAAGCAGCTCTGCAGGATTTGCAGCAAAGGACTTCTCAAGATTAAGAGCAGCTTGCTGAACTAGGGTGGGTTGGAGGATTGAAAAAATGGTTAAAACAAAATTAAGACACAGTAGCAACAGTGGGGGGATCCTATGGGGTGTGTAATGAGGTCCTCTGGAAGGAGAGGAATAAACCAGCAGTTTTCTGGAGATGGGCATAAGATGCGGTTGAGGTTGATGAACTGAAGTGGCGTTTGTTTCTTGTATTCTTGAAAATAATTATGATTTCTTCCCCACAGATATCAGCAAACACGAAAAGTCTACAACACAACATAATACATTGCTACAAAGTTTTGAAATAGTTGACTAGCTGTCTTTCTATACTCAAGTACATACAGTTCCTTAAATTCAACTGTTTTCATGGATTCCCAGTTCAATTAATATAATTTACATATGCAGACCTAGACACCCTTCTAGCCGACAGAATGAGAATATAAGAAGTGCTTATTTAAGACTGCATTTGATAATGCTTATCATGTCAGGGTGACAACATTCTCTGCTATCAATTTGCAAAAGAATTTAAGATATTAGATTCTTCAAGGCTCTTTGGAAAACCAAAACCAAAGTAGGATTGTCTGTCAGGGCACAACATATTGGAATAGGAATGTAGGCGACGACAGATTTACTGTAGAAAACATCAAGGCCTACACAAGTGGTCACACACATTGTACACCGCACAACTCCAGAGGGCGACACACACATGGCCTCCACGAATGACATTCCACAGTTATAAAATGTGACAGCTGTGAATATTGTCATGTTCTCAATACACTCCTCATGAACTTTAGTCTTATTCATTCTGGGGAGTATTAAAATTTTTCTAATTAGCCTACAGCTATGTAAAGTTTATAAAGTGGTTCCAAAAATACTCTTTATATATCCTGCCATTTTGATGTATGAAGGGAATCTGACAAAGTTAAAAGCTAGTGCTGTTTTTTGGGGGGGGAGGGGAACGTGCTGGAATGCTGCTTTGGAACACCTGTCTCAGAATTACGATTGTAAATTGGCACTTATATAAATAGACAAGTTCAAATGTCACTTATAATAAAACATGTTACCAGTATTACTCACTGTCATATGTGGGTTGGGAGTGCAGGCTCCAGAGTCCACAGCTGGGACAGATTCCTTCCGCTTTCACTAAGGACTTCTGTGATCTTCTTAACCTTCCTCATTCGAAGCATGAGGATGATCATCGTATCTACATACTTCATACGATTGTTATGAAGATTACAGTAAGTCCGCTACATACAAACAGGTTCCATTCCGAGAGCATGTTCATAAGTCCAGCAAAGTTAGCCTAGGTACCCAGCTAACACAATCGGCTGTATAGTACTGTCCTGTAATAGGTTTATAATACTTTTCATATAAATAATACATAAAAAGCAAACACAAAAAATAAAACATTTTTTAATCTTACAGTACAGTACCCTGAAAAGTACAGTAGTACAGTACAACAGCTGGCATCCAGTGAACAGGCCAGGAGAGTTCCTGACTTGAGGAGGGAGAGGAGGTGGGAGATGGTAGAGCTGAATCAGTATTGTCCGCAATAGGAGACGGAGGGCAAGCTGCAATTTCACTCACGCCTGATGTTGATGGCCCAGGTTCTGGTTCCTTGTGGGATTCAATTCTATCTACCCTCTTGAAAAAACGATCCAGTGATGTCTGGGTAGTAGCTCTTTTTATCTCGTCATAGATGACACAGTAGTACTGGATTGTCTCCTAAATGGCTTCTGCAACCTTCGTGTACCATTCTATGTTCAGGTCCTGTGCCTCAAAAACTCACAGTGCCTCCTCAAATAAAGAAAATCCCCTTGCCATTTCCTGCGTCGTGAATCTCTTCAGTTCTTCAGTTACTTCTTCCTCTTGTCTCTTTTTGTCCTTTCTCTGGGCACGTTCGCATCTTTGAAAGTTCGCAACTTGAAGGTTCATATGTAGGGGACTCACTGTATATGAGATGGTGGATGCAAACCAGTAAGAATAGCATCTGGCATAGAGTCTCAATAAACATTAGGGACCTAACGTTCTCAAGTCAGGTCCTCTAACTTGAGAGGAGCTAACTAACCTCTTCCTAATTTTTCTGGGAAGTTTTGAAGCTAGCCACGTTCACATTTAGCAATATCATGGAAACACAAGAGGAGGAAAGGATCCTTTTCAGCTGCATATTTGCATGTAAAAGTAGGTGATGCTTGAGGGAAAATGGGAGCTCTTATTCTCTTCATCCCTGTACCTCTGGAGTCCAAGTTAGAAAGGAATAGGACAAATGTCGCTGAAAGGAGTTTGGGCATTTGTTGGGCCAGTTGTTAAAACTGCCTCTTGCTTCTCTGCTTGATGACAAGGTGAGTAGGGGCTGTGACAGCCGTGAGTGCTGCTCGCCAAATATTTCCGGTTGTCCTTAGCACATGGAGGAATCATACTTCCCTGCCCACATCGTCTTGGGTGATCCAAGAGCTTGCTTTGCCCAATGAAGTGTGAGAGGGAGTGATGATTGTGACTTTTAGGAAGAATCCTTAGTGCTGAATGCTTGATTAATTAAGCTCTTGCTCCCTCCTGCTTTAGTGATTTTTTAAAAATTTATTTATTTTTGGCTGCGTTGGGTCTTTGTTGCTGTGCGCGGGCTTTCTCTAGTTGCGGCGAGCAGGGGCTGCTCTTCGTTGTGGTTTGCGGGCTTCTGATTGTGGTGGCTTGTCTTGTTGCACAGCATGGGCTCTAAGTGGATGGGCTTCAGTAGTTGTGGCTCACGGGCTCAGTAGTTGTGGCACGTGGGCTCAGTAGTTGTGGCTCGCGGGCTCAGTAGTTGTGGCACGTGGGCTCAGTAGTTGTGGCTCGCGGGCTCTAGCGCACAGGCTCAGCAGTTGTGGCGCACGGGCTTAGTTGCTCCGCAGCATGTGGGATCTCCCTGGACGGGGGCTCGAATCTGTGTCCCCTGCATTGGCTGGTGGATTCTTAACCACTGTGCCACCACGGACGTACAGCTTTAGTGTTTTTTAAGCATGGGCTCAGATGGAGTAGCCAGCAGCTTGGCTTGGATCCCTGAGAGGCTGAAAGGAACAGAGGCCCCTGCTGACCTGTGATGGATACAGAGCATGGGCCAGAGGGAAAGCTTTGTGGTCTCAAATCACTGAGGTTTTGGAGGTTGCTTGTTGCTGCAATGTAACTTGCTTACCCTGATTTTTCTCAAGGAGCCCTGTGAGGGCGTTATACCTTCCTGACTCTGAGAGACACTCTTACAGGTACAGATTATGTTCTGATGATGGTCAACATGTGGCATTCCCTGTAGAGATTAACTTTCTGATTCTTAGAACATCAATAGAGATATTATGTAGTACATTACCTAGTTTATATACTTTGACTATTTAGTAATAAATATTACATATTACTTCTTAAAATGTCAATCACTCATTGTCTTAAAAATAAGCACATGATCTTTAACAAATTAGTCTTGCCTAGTTAAATCTAACATTATTGAAGATGAACTGAGGTAGAATATGTTTCTGTATCCTACCCCCAATTCCATTTATTTTTAAAGAACCGTGAGTAAAATGTATCTGATTGAGGACAAAGATTGCAAAGTTACTAGCTAATTTTCTTAAGAGAAAATAGGAGAATACGAGAATCCACATAAAGAGATTCTTTCCTACGAAATGGCATTGAACCAGCAATCAGACATAAAATTATTATTGACTTTTACTTATTATTTATGGTGTTGTGAGAAAGTGACATACATGGAATGCAGCAATGATTGCTGTATTTTGAACTCTGTTCAACCCAGTTTAGAGAAAATAGAAAAGCATCTCACAAAGAGCCTTTGAAAACTAAGAAGTGAAACACATGACTACTAAGAGACTAATGGGATTAGAAAAATATTAATGAGATTAGACAATTAATGAGTTTAAAACAAGGTGTTCAATTATTTCTTGAATAGAAAATTTGTATTTTATATACTTTAAAAATAATATTCTATAGCTGATTGAAAGCTGTAAATGACAAAATCATAAATTCATTACCATTAATTTTCTGCTAAAACAAATTTGATTAGGAAGATAAACATAAAGAAGGTGAGAAATTAATATGTTTTCAAAAACCGAACCAAAAATATGAAAAGGAAGATGGCTAATTGATTTAGCAGAAATTAAATTTTGTATTCCAGAGGACATTTGAAATTTCTTTACTCACTGATCAGATCCACTTTGATGTATTTTGTAGGAATTTGTTCTAGGATGCTAATGTTGGTTTAAAAATTAGTTCTGATTTTTTATTACCTTAGTGATAGGTGATACATGTATCAAGGGCTAGATAAATTTGTACTCTCACTGAGATATACAGTTTTGGTCACCTATTAAAAACGATACTGGCATATTTATTCAGTAACCCACACTGAGTGCTTTCTGTGTACCTGCATAACAGTACTGTCTTTTAATGAGTTATTTCAATCATCCTTCTTCATTTTAGAGATGAGGAAACTAAGCCTCAGAAAGGTTAAAGGAATCACTGAAGGCCACTGTTGCAGAATGACTTTTTTAAGGGCTGCCTTAAAAAATCTATGGCCTATTTCCGTTCTCACTAGCCTACCTACATGATTAAGTGTGGCTATGAAGAAAAAGAGAGACATGGCACCAATCACCTGGGCCCCAGTCTCTCATCCCTGAACTCTGAGTAGAAGACTAACGTATTTGGTTTTCCTTACCCTTTGGATGGAATAGTCTTATAGCAGATATTACGTTAATGGCTCCTTTGGACGTCACTCAGAGGCTCAGACCCCTGTCTTTCCCACCTTAGAGAGGGCAAGACCTGGAATGCTGTGTCACAGGACAGCCTTGTAATGGAAAGTTCTATTAATTTTATTAATGTCTATTAATTACAGTAGCACAATGTGTGCGCCCAACCTGGTATGGACACTTCTTTAAATTCAACTTTCATACAAATCACCCTTTTATTGCATTATACTTTCACTCTTCTAAATCACCTTTCATTCATTAACTTTGCACTTTCTTATAGCAGGAGACAAAAATTCAAAATTGAAGCTATGTGCCAGACAATTCCCTTTTAGCAGTATTGTCTTTTTTGTGTGGTTGTTTGTCTCATTACTTGAATATTTGATTGCATTTTTTGATTACTTAAAAAAATTTTTGAAGATGTTAAACATAATTATAACAAAGCAGAGATGGAAATTTTTTTGCTCTTCTGAAAGTGACAGATCTTTACTTTGGATACTAGTTGGCCTTAAGATGGCTTCTGTGTATCAACTTAGATAAGAAAAACTAAAGAATATGTATTTCATAAATATAATCATTCTACTCTTTTTTTAAAAATTGAAGTATAATGTGTTAGTTTCAGGTGTACAGCAAAGTGATTCAGATATAGATATAGATATATATATATATATATATATATATATATATTCTTTTTCAGATTCTTTTCCATTGTTGGTTATTACATGATATTGAGTATAGTTCCCTGTGCTATACAGTAGGTCCTTGTTGTTTATCTATTGTATATATAGTAGGGTGTATCTGTTAATCCCAAACTCCTAATTTATCTGTCCCCCCTAGTTTCCCCTTTGGTAACCATAAGTTTGTTTTCTGTGTCTGTGAGTCTATTTCTGTTTTGTAAATAAGTTCATTTGTATCATTTTTTTTAGATTCCGCATGTAAGTGATATCAAATGATATTTGTCTTTTCTGTCTGTCTTATTATGATAATCTCTAGACCCACCCGTGTTGTTGCAAATGGCATTATTTCATTCTTTTTTATGGCTGAGTAATATTCCATTGTATATATGTACCACATCTTCTTTATCCATTCACCTGCCAATGGACATTTGGGTTGCTTCCATTTCTTGGCTATTGTAAATAGTGCTGCTGTGAACATTGGGGTGCATGTATCTTTTCAAATTAAAGTTTTCTCTGGATATATGCCCAGGAGTGGAATTGCTAGATCATATGGTAACTCTATGTTTAGTTTTTAAAGGAACCTCCATACTGTTCTCCATAGTGGCTTCACCAATTTACATTCTCACCAACAGTGTAGGAGGGTTCCTTTTTCTCCACACCCTCTCCAGCATTTATTATTTGTAGACATTTTGATGGTGGCCATCCTCACTGGTGTGTAATCATCATACCCTTAAAAAAGCTACATTTTTGGATTCTATGAAAATGTGCCATGATCCAAATAGGCTTTTACATTTTTCCTGGTATAAATGTTGAGTGAAGAGGTTGTTCTTGATTATATACAGACATTGACGATAGCTACATAAATATATTTGTTTATTTTTTATTTTCTCCAAGGAGAAAATAAGTTCTGTAGGGGTAGAAATGCTGTCTTGTTCGCAGTGGTAGCCACAACACACAGAACAGACACTAGCCCAGAGTTAGGGCTAAGTAAACCTTTGTGGAACGCATGAGTGAGGAATTACTGTTTTACATAATCACACCTGTTACGTGTGCCTTTGTATACACCCACACTGCCTTCTGTTTATTTAGAAAAAATAAATAAACAGCCTTAAAGCGATTCTTATTTTGCTTATTTTTCTACTCTGTGCTTTCAGGCTCAATTATGGTTATTAGGAATTTAGTGAACTTAAAAATGCATTAGGTGTTTGATGGCTGCGGTATACTGTCTTTAAATCCCCCTTTTCCTGTAGTCTTTCATATACTTTTATAAAACCCATCCTGATGTGTGTGTGTGTGTGTGTGTGTGTGTGTGTATGTGTATGTGTGTGTGTTAAAACAAGTCCCTGAGGTTTAGGTTCTGAATCATTTTCAGAGTATTGTTATATCCTATGATTTCAACTAAGACCTTCCTGGGTGAGTGCAGAGAGTGTCCTGTCAGCTCGCTTTTTTTTTTTTTTTAAATTTTTTATTGATTGATTGCTATGTTGGGTCTTCATTTCTGTGCTAGGGCTTTTTCTAGTTGCAGCAAGCGGGGACCACTCTCCAATCACGGTGCGCGGGCCTCTCACTGTCGCGGCCTCTCTTGTTGTGGAGCACAGGCTCCAGACGCGCAGGCTCAGTAATTGTGGCTCACGGGCCTATTTGCTCCGTGGCATGTGGGATCTTCCCAGACCAGGGCTCGAACCCGTGTCCCCTGCATCGGCAGGTGGATTCTCAACCACTGCGCCACCAGGGAAGCCCAGCTCGCTTTTGATTTTCAATAAAATCCAAGTTCTCACAGCTTGTTTTCTTCCTGCCCAAGGACTGGTGAGCCAGTTTCATTTCAATGGCCATCACTGCCTGGCAGCTTCAGCAGTGCAATGTCATTGAAGGACAGTGCAAAAACGAGGTTTTATCACCGTCTCCAAGTTCTTTACCACTCTGGTTTCTCAGGAGCATTCCATTTCGTAGAAGAGCAGAAAATTTTAAAAGCACACCAAAATAGGCCTCTCCGTATCTGTGCAGGTGGGGAAAGGTTATACAGGCCACATTAAAAAAAGAACAGTTCAGCCCACGCATTGAAATCCTATTGGCTTTCTATTAATCTGCCTTGGAACTGGAGAGCAGCTGAAGAAAAATAGGAAAATAATATTCTTGGATTTGAACCAGGGAGTTTAGGTTCTCCAAAGTTGCTTCTTTGGCCCCCTGAATCAGTTTTGAGATTCTGTAGCACTGAATTGGCCACCTGAAATTGTTGGAATCAGATGAGGGATTATTCTATGTCAGAGAATTATAGATTCTGAAGTTCAGCCTGACTTCTTCCTATTTCTTTCTTTTTAACTCCCTTTCTGTAACAGAATTAGTTTTCATACAAAAGTACGGGAGTCTTAACTGCACCCTCCCTGGACCATCCGCCTCTCTCTTTTCCCTGCGTTTCATTTTATCCCTGTTTCTCTTGTTTTCTTCCCTTTTCCATTCAGAGCAGTACATGTATTGCAGCTATTTTGCTGGAAGGATCATTGCATAGTCTATTTTGTTTCAGCATTCAAATGCTCAACTTGAATTCCTGTCTCTTTAGATCATGTAACAATGGTAAGCATCGGAGTTTTAAGATACAGTAATATCTCTTCTCCTTTCTCCACTTCTCATCTCCAGCAGCCTTGTGAAATAGCTCACCACTTTGCATTTCTCAAGCATTCAAGTGTTTATAGAATCTAACGATCCTGATCTCATGCTTTCTCTTTACAAGCAGAAAATGATAGCTGTATATGGCACTGTTCCCAGGAAAGCTGCATGAAAAGTGGCAGACAAGAGGATGCCAGGGTATGAAAAACAGCCCTAGGTATGTGCATTTAGAGGAGTTATCCCATCAACTGCCACATTTACTGGTATAAGGACTGTTCAACTTCATTTTCTAGGAGAAAAGAAACTTGAAAGATGTATTTGAAGATTTCCCTGATCAGTCTCCTTTTGAAATTCAACCTAACAGCTCAGAGTGGCTTCATAGCAAAGAAAAAAAAAAAAAAAAAAAAGTAATGCCAAATGAATGAAGCAGCTGGGGCCAAATGGGAGGAGAGGGCTACTGTAGCCAGATGATTGTCCATGGAGAAGCAAAGCCAAATAGGAATTGGGATTGACATATATACACTAACATGTATAAAATAGATAAGTAATAAGAAACTGCTGTATAAAAATAAATTAAAAAAAAAAAAGCCAAATAGGAATAGCAATTAGTAACTTACTTTTCTATATACGTGAATCCACAAAAACAAGCCCTTAAGCAGCAGTGCCGTGGCAAGAAAAACCGGATAAAATCTGCAAGAATCCTTTTAGCAACAGACTTGGATTTCTTTAAGTTGCAAGCTTATATTAGCTATATCTTCTCTGGGATTCCTGGATGGGAAAATAACAATGACTGTAGCTGGATGTGAAAAGAGTCAGTCGGAACTCAGCATGACCAGGGTGCAGTGGCTAGTCAGAACCTTGGGTTGGATTCAGGGCTGGCTGTTAGTGGTAGTAATCCAAGTAGACACAGGGAGGGTGGAGTTGGAGTCCTGCTGTTGGGTGGGGAAAATCAGGCAGTAGGCATTGCCAGCCTTCATGCAATAATGATAGTAATTACATGCCAGGCCCAGTTCCAAGCATTTTACATGATTTATCTCATTAATCCTCATACAGCTCTGGGATGTGAATGCTGTCCCCACTTTACAGATGAGGAAACTGAGGCATGGGAAGTTTACGTAACTTGTCTGATGTCACACAGGAAATAAGTGCCAGGACCAAGGTCTGAACCTGTGTTTTTAATTCTTACACTGTCCTTGAATCAGGCAAATAGCTTCAGGGAGACCTAGTCTGGAGACCTAGTCTGGAGTCTCAGAGACTCGTGGTGGAGGTACATGAGCGAGGTCAGCTAGGGAGCGTTTGGAGGCAAGTACCGGCTTACAGTGTAAACACGTTGACTGACTTGGTATCCACAAGCTCACAGTTATTGTGGGCACCAGGGCTGAGTCCTGAGCCATTTTCCTGTGATTCTTTGGCTCTGCCCTCCTCTGAGTGATGACGGGTAGAGACGTGGCTGCAGCAATTCTGGATCTCCTATCGGCACAGGACACTGGCCAGAAGAAAAGAAACACCTGTGCTCTGATGCTGTCCCAGAGGAACAAGGAAGAACTTCGTCAGATGCTTAGAGCAAACCTCTGTCTGCATCTTGGGACTCTGAACACAGTCGCATGCCATTGCTAGTCTAGTCACTGACAAGGGGCATGGGATTGTGTATGGACTGTCAAGAGTAAGGTGGGGCTAAGCCTTCCTGAGCCACATGAGGTTGGGAGGGATGACTGGATCCCTAAATAAAATTGCAGGCCTCTGAGGGCAAGGAAGCGAAGTAGGAGTTGGGTGGCCGCTCCCAATGACTACTCCAGAGAGGCTGGATGTTGGTCTTGGAGAGATTGATTAACACGTAAATCCAGGAGCCCACTTTCTAGAACAGGTAAATCTGGGTAGAGCTTGATTCAAAGCTCAGTTACTTAGTTTGATATCTAGTTCTAGAATGGAGCTATCAACAAAGCAAATTAGATGCTGTGCCATTTACCCACCAGCCTAGGATTTCTTACCTCTCTTCTGCTGGGGAAAACTGTTTTGAGGCAGTGGGCTTGGTGAAGCACAGGCAGAAGGTCAAGGGGACCTTCTTAGGACTGGAAGAGTCAAGTTGATCACGACAAAATGAGGCTGAACATGTAGTAGGTCAAGTTGGCAGGCCTGGTCTACTTTGGATACCATAGACAATGCTCTTTTCTATTTACTATATTTCTCAAAATGTATTTGTATCATTGGCTCTGTAGGCTTTATTTACAAAGTGGAGTTTTATTGATTGATTTTTTTTTTTTTAAGGGTTTTTCTGAAAGACAACTGTGAAGTTAGTGATGTGTTTCTTTGGTCCCCAGTGTTGTGCCTTGGGCAGTAGTGGCAACTGCAGTGTCCCACCCTGCCACACCTGCCTCTGACGTCCATGGCAGACATCTGTCATTTATCACGGTCCTCTTTCCAGCTAGGAATTATTCTCCATTCAGAGCTCTAGGCAGCCACTGCAGAGCTGGCACAAGAAGTGGAAATTATTTCACATCCTTGCTTGGGGAACTCTGTCTCTGAGTGGCAGCATGGGAGAGCACAGGAACATTCTAGAACTATATATGCAATCAAGTAACCGAGCTTTGAATCAGACATATTCGAGTCAGACAGGCTTGGGTTTGAATCCAGGCTTTGCCATTAGCTGTCTTGGCAAATTAACTTACTTCTCTGAGCCTATCTCCTCTCTGCCAAGTGAGATTAATGATACCAATTTCCTAGGCTATTGGGGATATTCAGTGAGATGAAATATGTACCGTTCTCATCAGATTGTGTGGCTCTCGCAATGTTAATTCATGTTGCCTTTCTAGCAAAACCTAGACCGAGAAGACAATATGATAAACTTACTCCCAGTGACATGCAAACATATGAACATTTTAACAGGGAAGCCCCTTTAGTGAAAGGAATTAATTGTTGTAGTGTTGTATATGTTATGCTTAGGGGTCCAAAGTCTTGAGGTGGGATTTCATTTGCTCAAATCATCCAGACCATCAGTGCTTCTACCTAAAGGACATGGCTTGATTTCAGTTTCTGTAATATCAAACTTGGCAAAGACTAGAGTTTTAGGGAATTACAAAGGGAGGAGAATCCATAATCTTCGCCCTTGAGGAAGTCGAACCAGAGGAACAGAGCGACAAATAAACATACTGTAGAATACAAATATCTAAAGCCTGGAAGTATGCCCATATATGCTAAATTATAGCTCATAAACGTATTCACTTCTGAAATATCTGCATAGGCAGACAGATCAGTGGAACAGAATAGAATCTTAAGTAGGTCCAAATACTTCAGGGAATCTAGTGTATGATAAGGATGGCATTTTAAATCAGTGAAGAAAGAAAGATTATTTAATAAGTGGCATTGAGACAACTTTTTAGCCATTTTAGGGGAAAAAATGAGTTCTCTGCTTTAAAGAGAAAATGCAAAACTATCCAAATTTTATAAGGCCTCCTGGAAAAAAATTTCAGTAATCTTGGAATAAGACCTTCTCAAGTAAGAAGCCACCTAAGTAGACATTTAAAAACAAGGATGGGGCTTCCCTGGTGGCGCAGTGGTTGAGAATCTGCCTGCTAATGCAGGGGACACGGGTTCGAGCCCTGGTCTGGGAAGATCCCACATGCCACGGAGCAACTGGGCCCGTGAGCCACAACTACTGAGCCTGCGCGTCTAGAGCCTGTGCCCTGCAACGGGAGGGGCCGCGATAGTGAAAGGCCCGCGCACCGCGATGAAGAGTGGCCCCCACTTGCCGCAACTAGAGAAAGCCCTCACACGAAAACTAAGAGACCCAACACAGTCATAAATAAATAAATTAATTAAATAAATAAAGTATTAAAAAAAAAAAAAACAAGGATGATAGAGATGTATTTTGCTATAAAATATTAAAACTTCTCTATGGAAAAATATGGTAATTAAAGGCAAAAGGCAAAACTGTAAAAAATATATGTACATGTCCAATTGTATTCCATAGAGGTTGTACCAAGTTTTACTGCACCTGCACTGTATATGCACCTATATCCTCAAAATACGTATACAGGGTTCTTATCAACAAGAAAAATACAAAGAGATCTCAAAAAATAGGCAAAAGATATGAGAAAGGAGTTTGGAGAGAAAAATATCTTTTTAAGCACATGAAAAATCTTCAGTCTCATTCATAATGAAAGAAACACAAATTCAGATCATGAGACAATTTTTCATCTATCAGGTTGGTGATAGTCATAAAATTTGGAAATTCACAGTGGATGATGGCGAGGGTACAGGTATGTATGTGGTGCAGGAATGGTAAATATTAGTACAACTTTTTTAGAATGCAACTGGATAACATTATCAAAATTTAAAATGTGCAAATACTGCAATTCCTACTTCTAGGAATTTGTCTTCTGGTTTTGTCTGCACATATATGCAGAGAGGTCTGAACAAAGATTGTTCGTTGCAGTATTATTTAGAATATTAAAAGAAAACTTGTCCATCAACAAGAGACTGACTAAAATATTTTGATGCAGTTATATAAAACATTGTTACATAGCCATTAAAAAGAGTGTATCTACATGTGCTGATTTGGACAGACTTCAAGCTATATTGTTAAGTTAAACAAAAGGAAGGTCCGTACTTAGTGTCTACAGACATGTATTTGTATGGAAATATTCTGGAAAGACATACAGGAAACTGTTGACTGTGGTTACCACTTGGGAGTAACTCTGAAGGACTAGGGTAGAAAGGAGAATCACTTTTCTTTGGAAACTTTATTGTACTATTTGCATTTCTGACCAAAAATGTGTTATTTTCATAATAAATGGATGGATTGATGTACAGATAAAGTGATAAGCAAACCGATTGCATGGGACTGTTTCCCAGCTAATTTCTTCTGTCCATACTTCACTTAGCAAATCCCTCATATCACCAAGTCAAACAGAAGAACGGGTTCTTATCAGAGGATGAGAAATTGAAATGTTTCTGGAAAATAGGAAGCAAATGGATTCAAAGAGATACACCAGATACACGTGAGGAAGTGACTCCTCTGCAAGCTGGAACCATTTGGCCGTCTTCTCAGCTCACAGTCAGTGGAGGGCAAGAGCAAAGGGGCCAGCTTGCAGCATCTGGCTTGGTTGCCTCTCCCGCAAGGCTCGCTTTTTCTAGAATGGCTCAGTAGCGTCGTGTCCCCACAGCAGATGAAGTCACTGTGTGTGTTGGGTCTGCACAGGCAGAGCAATATCTTCAGTATTTCCCAAGACCAAGAGGGTCTGGGATTCATCTTCACAAAAAGGAATCTATCATTATGTCCCATGAAGCCCTATGTCTCACGATTTCTCCACAATAATCTGGAGCAGGTTGGAGTAGAAAAGGTCATAGAACTGGCATTCTCAAAAGCAAAGGTGTTCAAATAGCAAAGACTCACCAAACATTTGATGACAAGCATCTTTGTAAAAGTGAGACACTAAATTCAGTGAACAGAAGAGCTAATATCCAAAAAAAAAAAGAGTTAATATAGCAAACAGAAGATATTAAAATAAGTATAATTATATGCAGTGGAATATTAAGAATATTGCAACCATGAATCATAAAGCATATTAGAATATGTATATTGAAATAAAGTCATGGTAAAATTTCCTTAGTATTATGAGTAGTTGATTTTTCCATTAATTCAGCAAGCATGTTGAATGTACTCAGTGTCAGGTACTGCTAGGTGTTGCTGTACCTGTCGCTGACACCTGTTGGTGTCTGATAATGGCATACTTTTCAGTGCTATTTGGAAAGTATTTTTTCAGTTGCTCGTCAAAACATCCTTGTAAGGTGAGCAGGGCAGGACAGCCTTTATTAAATCTCACTTTACACATCAGGAGATTGTGGCCTTGGATAGAGTTAAATATTTTGCTTACAATGAAACAATCAGTGACAAAACTGAGATTCACACCCAGGCTTTTAAATTTCAAATACATGGCACTTCTAAATCACATGGTCTTTGTAAGGAATGTAATGCTTATCCTACTTTCTAAAGTGAAAGAGTCACTATGACTTTTTCTGAAGTCAGGGCACAAAAGAAGATGTGCGTGTGAGAAATGACTGGCTTTTTGTTTTCTGCTTGTATTTCTTAAACATCACCAGGTACAAGATTTCTAGAGGCAGCTTCCATGTATACATAACAGCTTGGATTTACAGTCTCAGGAAATAACATAGCAGAAAACTTAGTGACATGCCTTTAAAAAAAAGTTTTGTAGGTTGTCTCTTTCAGCCTGAAAGAAGTAGGTCATGAGAGTGACCGCAGATTTATCAAGAAATTTAAGAATTTTTTTTTTTATACCAACTGGAACTGCTTATCCCCAGACTTTGACAGGGATGGCATGAACTATGGCTAAGGAAAATCTGCTGATCCGTTCGTGTCTGTGTTTCAGGACTTATTTTAAGACTGAACCTTGAGTTTGTAAGGACGCTGAGGTAGCTGTCCAACTTGATCACAAGTGTTCTTATCCTCATGGACATCTTTCAGGAATAAAATAGTTTCCTCAAATTCTATCTGGATTCCGAGAGCTTGTAAATAGACCCGGCCTCTGCAGGTGATGCAGTACAATGGATGAGTTTGGTACCACTGAACTGTAAAGTACCATGAAGAGTGTCTGAAAGTTGAAATTAACTTTTTATTAGCATGACACAGCTGTGGGCTGTTTCATCGTGTCAGCATCAGATTTCTGGTTCTCTCGCTCGCCTTTTCATAGACCTCACATTGGTTCACCTCCAGGTATGCCTGCTGTCCTAACAGGCACTGTCCTGCTCCTTGTCAGCTTTTTCTAGTCTTACCGCTTCTTTGTGTGGCTTTTTGATGTTTCAAAAGAAGTGTGGAATGTGATAGACCTTTCATTTTCAAATGTGCTTTTACTGGCTTTGATGCCCGTATCAGAGCAATAGCCTGGAAGGATTGGGTGAAGGAGAAATGGGGGACCAGCTCTCCTAAGGGCTGACTGAATAACCTCAGTTATGCCTTATTTTCCTATCTATGTCAAGAATGTGGGTTAAGCAGTAAGTCTTCACTTCCCCCAGACTTTGCTAGCCTCCTTCCAGGTTTGTGACCTAGACACCTGACAAAATGTAGACCTCCAGTGGTCAGACTTGTGCCAGATCTGAAATGGAATAATCCTTGATTTAGGAGTGTACCTGTAAGTCCTGTTTTATTTCTCTCTTCTGAGTAATTAGGGCTAGGTAGGCAGTTCATGCCTTGTTTTGTACATACCTGATCTCTCTCCCTTTGGCCACCCAAATAGGCATCTTGCTTTTGCCTGTGAGTATTTAAAGCCATGACCTCCTGAAACAAATAACCTGAAACAGCTGAGAATGTGTGAATATTTGCTCTGCTATGCAGTTTTGATTTTTGGAACATCATGTTTTGAGTTGCAGTGGAAACAAAAAGCCTCTTTATGGCACTCAGTACATTTTGTTCTCAAAAATTTGATGAGCTTAGATGCTATACAAGGTCTCTTAAGGATTATGATAGAACAGCCAAAAAATAAAAACCTGACCTAAATTGGACACATTTCCGGTTTTAATATATCCAGTTATTTGAAATTTCTGTGACTTTAGTGGCTTGGGAAAGAAAAATATTGGACTCTGCCTTGTGGAGTCATGTCAAGTTAATGACAGTGAAAAAGGTCTTTCCTAAAGGATATAAGGATGTCTGTATTAACACCGTTTGAACTTCTTTATTTGAATAACTGTAATCTCACGCAGTAAATCCACCAAAAAGTCAAGTTCACAATTAAAACTAGAAGAAAAATCAATGGGCCAAAATTAATGAAAGGATAACGGAGTTTTGATTGTCTCGTATTTAGACTTGAACCATCACCTCATTAGGTTTTCCCAAATTCATTGAATATTCTTGTCACCTTGAGAACGATGGTTCATTTGTCTTGCAGGAATCTAAAAGGAATATATACCAGACAAGTTAAATGAAAGCACAATCTAATTACCTAAGGAAAATATACTCCATCTATTCAAATTACTCTTCTGTTGTCCAGGCATTCTGAGCAAGAATATGATATAAAATTGAGAAGAGAGTCTTGTGGTTCCTTTACTCCTTGATGAAGCTCTTCTAAAAGTGTTAATTTGGTGAATATGTGATGCAGAAATGATATAGATTTAATAAACATAACCAGGAAATCTGTTCCAG
This sequence comes from Eschrichtius robustus, assembly GCF_028021215.1. Taxonomy (NCBI): domain Eukaryota; kingdom Metazoa; phylum Chordata; class Mammalia; order Artiodactyla; family Eschrichtiidae; genus Eschrichtius; species Eschrichtius robustus. Next base: position 147,062,568 of record NC_090827.1, on the reverse strand, counting down.
CACCTACTGTGAATTAGAGCAGATTTGATTGTGAAGAGTACAGTTCTTCAGAAAAATACGAGCAATACACTAGATTTCCCCGGGCAAACTCCCCTCCCCACCAAGATGGCTTTTCCCTTCCTGATTAAGGCTACCTAATCAAACATCCTCTGAGGCGTTGTATTCTTGACTATGAGACATAGAGCTGGTTGTATACAGCTTTCTGTTGGATATTTCTTTTTCTTCGTTTTTTTCTTTTTGGCTGCTTTGGGTCTTTGCTGCTCTGTGCAGGCTTCTTCTAGTTGCAGCGAGCGGGGGCTATTCTTCGTTGCGGCGTGCAGGTTTCTCATTGCGGTGGCCTCTCGTTGAGGAGCACAGGCTCTAGGAGCAGGGACTTCAGTAGTTGTGGCTCGTGGGCTCTAGAGTGCAGGCTCAGTAGTTGTGGCGCACGGGCTTAGTTGCTCTGTGACATGTGGGATCTTCCCAGACCAGGGCTTGAACCCGTGTCCCCTGCCTTGGTAGGCAGATTCTTAACTACTGTGCCACCAGGGAAGCCCTTGTTGGATATTTCTAAGAGTTATCTTTAAATTGTCTGTTTGCAGAACTGAGTTTCTCCTTTATGGCACACTGCAGATGTAATAGACTTTGAAGGGTTAGGCATAGGCATTTTACAACTGGAAGTCTGGCCGTTCACCTTGTGGAGTTAGTGATACAGAATATGAAATAAAATACCGTAACTATGGAGAGGAATATCAATTGCAAATGATGTTCTGCTCTAAAAAATACGGAGACAAGTATACATTTGGACTTTAGGTTCAGACTTTTCCATGTTTAACAAGTGAGCTGGCCTGTTTTCCCTGAGTGCTTCTAGGAATTCTCCTTTAAGAAGAAACCAAAATTCAGAATGTGAGAGAATATACGGACACTGGGTAAAACCCAGAGGTCAAATATTTAAAACTGAGCATTAGCTAATTTAAAAATGGTTCAATCAATTCTATTTAGAATGCTGCCCTTGACATGTGGCTTATTCCGTACACTTTGAGTATTTCAGGTTATATGTCGAGAAGTGACATTGACTTTTATCTCTAAAGGTGAATGTACCTTTCAGTCATGCAGTGATTTTGAAGAGCGCACCTAGTATTTCGAGGGCTTCCTATATATACTTTTACGTCTTTTAAAAAGTTATCGGTATTCTCATTGTAGATGAGTCAAACTTCAGTTCAGAGTACACAAAGCAAAATGCTATTTCCCTCTTCTGCCTTCATCCTTCTTTGCTAGATGTGACTCTTAGAACTAGTGTTACACATTCTTGCATCCTCTTTTCTGTGCATTAATATGTATTCATGCATATCATGCTATATGCATACTTTCACATGAAAACCTATGCATATTTTTAAAATACATGGGATTAAGTATACAAGTTGTTCTGTGACTTGCAACTTGCCTTTTTCCACCTTATATTGTGCTACTTTTTTTCTGTGTTGGTCCATTTAGGTTCACCTCATTCTTTTTAAAGGCTGTATAGTATTCTATGGGATGAATGCACCATAATTTATTTAACCACTTCATTTTTGGGGGCCATTAAGATTGCTTGCCTTTTTTAAAGCTATTTGAAACAGTGATGAAATAAACATCAATGTACACACATCTTTGTGCACTTAAAAGAGAATTTCTTTGGGATAGGTTCCCAGCAATGGAATTGCTGGGTCAAAGGGCATGCACACTTCAAGAGTGGATAAATATTGCTGGGGTTGATATTCAAATGGTATGTATTGGGAAGAGTGTACTGGAAGGATACTGTCAACTGGTTAGAGCTGGCATCTGTTTTGATGAGCCAGGGCCTGTGCCACACTGGATATTAAATCCTTTGAATTTCATCCCTGAAATTACCTTCCAAAAAGATTTCATTAATTTATACCCTTCCCTTTAAAAGTATACAGGAATGCCCGTCTTTTGCCTTCCTCACCCACGCTTAGCATGTGTTTTTAACTGCTGCCAGTCTGAGAGATGAAAAATTGGACTGTTACTGCTCAATGGGTATAAAGTTTCAGATTTTCAGTATGAGTAAGTTCTAGAGACCTGCCGTACAACATTTTGCCTATAGTATTGTGTACGTAAAATTTGTTAAGGCACGTTTCATGTAAAGTGTTCATACCACAATAAAAAGATGCTATTGTATTTTAGAACTTTGTAGTTCCCTGATTACCAGTGAGGTGGTTTCCTCTCATGAGTTTATTGGTCATTTTTGGTTCTTCTGGGAATTGCCTGTTCATTTACTATGCTGATTTTTTACATTATATATATTAAGTCATTTTTGTACATTGTAGATATTAAGCCTTTGTAGAATCTGCTATAGATGTTTTCTCTCTGTCAGTCACTTGCCTCCAACTTTGTTTTCGAAGTCTTTTGTTGTAAAAATGCTCTTACTTTTTAAAAATAACTTTATTGAGATATGATTGACATATAAAAAGCTGCACATATTTAATGTATACAACTGGATGAGTTTGGAGTTAAATATACACCTGTGAAACCATCACCACAATCTATGCCATAAACATATCCATCACCTCCAAAAGTTTTTACATGCCTTCTCTATTGATTATTATAAATTATTATTAGTGATAAGAACACAAGATATATCCTTTTAGCAAATTTTTAAGTATACAATATAGTATTCTTCACTATAGGCACTATGGTATGGTGTGGTAGATCTCTAGGATTTATTCATTTTGCAGAAATGAAACTTTGTACCCCTTGACTACTATCTCTCTTTCCCCCTGCTCCCAGCCTCTGGGAGTTCGTTCAACTCTCTGCTTTTGTGAGTTTGACTATTTTAGTGTCTTCATATAAGTGGTATCATGTAGTAATTGTCCTGTGTCTGGCATCCATGTTATTACAAATAGCAGAATTTCCTTTTTTTTTTTTTTTAAGGCTAAGTAATATACCGTTGTATGTGTATACCACATTTTCTTATCCTTTTGTTCATTGATGGACATTTAGGTTGCTTCCATACCTTGGCTATTGTGAACAATGCTGCAGTGAACGTGACATGCACATATACCCTCAAGATCCTAATTTCAATTCCTTTGATTATGTAACCAGATGTGGGATTGCTAGGTCATATGTAGTTCTATTTTTAATGTTTTGAGGAACCTCCATACTGTTTTCCATAGTGGCTGAACCAATTTACATTCCCACCAATATTATACTAGGATTCCCTTTCTCCAAATCTATGCAAACACTTGCTATCTTTTGCTTTTCAGTATTACCCACTTTAACAGGTGTAAGGTGATATCTCATTGTGGTTTTGATTTGTATTTCCCTGATGATTAGTGATGTTGAACACATTTCCATGTACCTGTTGGCCATTTGCTTGTCTTCCTTGGAAAAATGTCCATTCAGTCCCTTTGCCCATGTTCTAGTTGTTTGGGTTTTTTTTTTTTTTTCTATTGAGTTATAGGAGTTTCCTATATATTTTGGATATTAACCCTTTATCAGATATATGGTTTACAGATATTTTCTCCCATTCCATAGATTGTCTTTTCATTTCATTGATTGCTTCTTTGGCTGTGCAGAAACTTTTTAGTTGCCCTTCTATACACCAACAACAAACTATCCAAAAAGGAAATTAAGAAAACAATCCCATTTACAATAGTATAAAAATCAAATTGCTTGAGAATAAACTTAAGGAGGTGACTCATACGTTGAAAACTATAAAACATAGCTGAAAGAAATTAAAGCAGACACAAATAAATGGAAAGACATTACATGTTTATGGTTTGAAAGAATTAATAATATTGTTTAGATGTTTATACTACCCAAAGTTATCTACGTATTCACGCAATCCTTATCAAATTCTCAATGGCATTTTTTACAGAAAAAAAATTCTAGAATTTGTGTAGAACTACAAAAGACTCTGAATAGCCAGCAGTTTTGAACAAGAATAGCAAAGCTGGAAGCATCACACTTCCTGATTTCAAAATGTAATACTACGGTAGTCAAAACAATATTGTACTGGCATAAAAACAGACATATAGACCAATGGAACAGAATAGAGAGCCCAGAAATAAATCCACACATATAATGGTCAACTGGTGTTTGGCAAACGTGCCAAGAATACACAGTGAGGAAATGATGCTGTTAATAGTCTCTTCAATAAATTGTCTTGAGAAAATTAGATATCCACATGCCAAAGAATGAAATTTGATCCTTTTCTTACCCCACACAAAAAATTAACTCAAAAAGGATTAAAGACTTAAATATAAGACCTAAAAGCATAAAACTCCAAGAGGAAAAGATAGGGAAACTTCTTGACATTGGTTTTGTCAATGATATCTTGAACATGACACCAAGAGCACAGGCAATAAAAGCAAATAGACAGTGGGGCTGCATCAAACTAAAAAAGCGTCTATACAACAAAACAAACAATTAACAAAATGAAAAGACTTAAGTTTTCATAAGCTCAAAATTGTCAGTTTTTCCTTTAGGACTTTTGTGTGGCTTGCTTAGGGATGTATTTTATAGTCTAGAATTATCAAAATATTCCCCTGTACTTCCCTCTAACACATGCACATACAAATTTAATTCTTTAATCCATCTTCAGTTTGTAAATGCTGTGTGCAGTGTTGCAGCCCTAGTTGTGGGACTGAACTTATTTTCCTTACAAATCACTGGTTTTCCCTATGCCATTTATTTATTTTTTATTTTTTAATTTTTTTTACTGAAGTATAGTTGATTTACAACATTGTGTTAGTTTCTGGAATACAGCAAAGTGATTCAGTTATATATATATATATATATATATATATATATATATATATATATAAATATTCTTTATCGTATTCTTTTCCATTATGGTTTATTACAGGGTATTGTATATAGTTCACTGTACTATACGGTAGGACCTTGTTGTTTATCTATTTTATATGTAGTAGTTTGTATCTGTTAATCCCAAACTCCTAATTTACGCCTCCCCCATTCCCATTCCCCTTTGGTAACCATAAGTTTGTTTTCTGTGTCTGAGTCTGTTTCTGTTTCGTAAATAAGTTCATTTGTGTTGTATTTTAGATTGCACATATAAGTGATATCATATGATATTTTTCTTTTTCTGACTTCACTTAGTGTGATAATCTCTAGGTCCATCCATGTTGCTACAAATGGCATTATTTAATTCTTTTTTACCTATGCCATTTATTGAGTAGTTCATTTACCCCACTAATTTGAAATAACAACTTTATTATAAATCTTACAGCTACAATCCTCATGTATGTGTGGGTATACTTCCAGACTCTATTCTATTGCCTTGGTTTTGTATTTCTGCATGATACCAGACTGTTTTATTTTGTTAAGTGTGTTAGTATGTTTTGCTGTCTATTAGGTCTTTCTTAATTCAGGACTTCAGTGTCTAGTTTAGTTCCAGGTACATGAGACAGGGGTTCTTAACCCAAAGTTAATGACTCAGAGAATCTGTTAAGTCCCTGAAATTGATAGGCGATATTTTGTGCATTTGAGAGTATGTGCATTTGTCAACATGTGCATATCATTTTTCTAGGAAGAGGGTCCATCAAATTTCTTCAGATTCTGAAAGTGGGCCATAACCCTCAAAAGGAGGGTAAGTGTCCCTGATGGAGATGCCAAACAAGAATTTGTTGAATTGAATTGACAAAATCCATTTGAATGATTAATTTTTCCTCAGGCTGACACAGTTAATAACTAATGTGTGTGTAAGAGGGGATAAAACTAAAATAGTTCATTTAGATGAGAGTAAGAGATGTTCACTGGTAGCTTTTATTGCATCTCCTTATTCTAGTTTAAGTGGAGAACTGATGTATGTTTTAGAATAGATCAGGACAAAATACTAGCACATGTGAAATATCCATTATAGAACAAAAGTTTGTTTTGTTTTTAATATAAAGTCCCTGATAATTGACTCTTCTTTTCCCCACTTGGTGCGTGGACTAACAGGATTGATTGTTTTGATTGACTTAACTCTGTTCCAGATCAATGGAACAATCCAGCTGGCTTTTTCCACAACTTCATTGACTGAATGAACTGGCTATTTTGGTGCTGGAGAGAAAGCCTCACAGTCTTTAATCCGTATCTTCCCTGTTGGAGTATAGTCTATTTTGGAGTTTCAGTTCAGGAACATTGAGTTTCGTGTCAGTGAATTTTCTGGTTTTGTTGCCTTGGGACAGTCTCACTGTCTCTGCTCCAGTGACTCAGGATTATCTGGTCGATCCTGGCTTTTTCAAAGTGTGCTGGTGCCGGGTGTCATTCAACCTTACCTATGTAGAGCATTGAAAAATTAGTGTCGGGGTAAAAAGTGATAAGAAATTAGAACAAATCAAGAAAATAGGTTCTGCAAGTCACTCTCCTGCATGAACTCTTTATTAATATTACATATCTAAATGTAATTTTTCAGTCATTTCATTTAAAATTAAAAACTAATTGGTTTTATTTTTTAAATATTTGGTAAATACCAACACTTAATGTCTAGTAAAGAGAGTTTAAAACATGTAGCAAGTTTAACCATATACCAAACTGAATTGGTCATGTTTATATATATTTTTTTCATTAAAAACTTTATTTTTTAAAGCAGTTTTAGGTTTACAATAAAATTGAGATGAAACTACAGAGATTTCCCATATGCCCCTTGCCTCCACACACACATGACCTCCCCCATAATTGACATCACTCGCCAGAATGGTACTATTTTTTTTTTTTTAACAAGGAAGAACCCACATTGACCCATCTACTGAAGGACATTTTGGTTGCTTCCAAGTTTTGGTAATTATGAATAAAGCTACTATAAATATCCATGTGCAAGTTTTTGTGTGGATATAAGTTTCCAACTCCTTTGGGCAAATACAAAGAAGAATGATTGCTGGATTCTACGGTAAGAGTAAGGTTAGTTTTGTAAGAAACCACCAAACTATCTTCCAAAGTGGCTGTACCATTTTGCATTTCCACCAGCATGGTATGAGAGTTCTTGTTGCTCCATATCCTTGCTATTATTTGGTGTTGCCAATGTTCTGGATTTTGGCCTTTCTGTTAGGTGTGTAGTCGCATCTCATTGTTTTAATTTGCATTTCCCTGATGACAAAAGATGTGAAGCATCTTTTCCCATGCTTATTTGCCATCTGCGTCTTCTTTGGTGAGGTGTCTGTTAAGGTCTTTGGCCCTTTTTTTTTAATAAATGTATTTACTTATTTATTAATTTTTGGCTGTGTTGGGGCTTCGTTTCTGTGCGAGGGCTTTCTCTAGTTGTGGCGTGTGGGGGCCACTCTTCATCGCGCTGCGTGGGCCTCTCACTATCGTGGCCTCTCTTGTTGCGGAGCACAGGCTCCAGACACGCAGGCTCAGTAGTTGTGGCTCATGGGCCCAGTTGCTCCACGGCATGTGGGATCTTCCCAGACCAGGGCTCGAACCCGTGTCGCCTGCATTGGCAGGCGGATTCTCAACCACTGCGCAACCAGGGAAGCCACTTTGGCCCATTTTTAATCAGGTTGTTTGTTTTCTTTTTTTAATTTATTTTTGGCTGTGTTGGGTCTTTGTTGCTGCATGCGGGCTTTCTCTAGTTGTGGCGAGCGGGGGCTTCTCTTCATTACAGTGCGCAGGCTTCTTATTGTGGTGGCTTCTCTTGTTCCATAACATGGGCTCTAGGAGCATGGGCTTCAGTAGTTGTGGCTTGAGGGCTCTAGAGCGCAGGCTCAGTAGTTGTGGCGCACGGGCTTTGTTGCTCCATGGCTTGTGAAATCCTCCCAGACCAGGGCTTGAACCCGTGTCCCCTGCATTGGCAGGCGGATTCTTAACCACTGCACCACCAGGGAAGCCCAGTTGTTTGTTTTCTTCTTGTTGAGTTTTAAGAGTTCTTAGTATATTTTAGATAACAGTCTTTTATCAGATATATCTTTTGCAAATGTTTTCTCCCAGTCTGTGGCTTGCCTTCTAATTCTCTTGACATTGTATTTTGCAGAGCAGACATTTTAGTTTTAATGAAGTCTAGTTCATCAATTCTTTCTTTCATAGATTGTGTCTTTGGTGTTATATCTAAATACCATACCAAGGTCATTTCGATTTCCTCCTATGTTATCTTTTAGGAGTTTTATAGTTTTGAATTTTACATTTAGGTGTATGATCCACTTGAGTTAATTGTTATGAAGGGTATAAGTCCATGTCTATTTATTTATTTTTGCCATATGAATGTCCAGTTGTTCCAGCATCATTTGTTGAAAAGACTATCTTTGCTCCATTTTATTTCCTTTGTTTCTTTGTCAAAGATAAGTTGACTATATTTATGGGTATCTGTTTATGTTCTTTTCATATTCTTGTTTCTTTCTCTAGTGAGTGCTGAGCCAGACATGTTGTCCTCCTGGAATCCATATGTCAATCTATTATGTAGGGGAAAGCAAGAAGCAAGTAGGTCAGCAGTAATTCTTTCTACTTGAACTCAGGCACCCAAAAGATATTAGAGGGACTGTCTAGTGTCATCTATCTTATAATATTTCAAACTAATAAAACACTGTCTTTGGCCTCTTTATCTTCTGTTTTTTTTTCTCTGTTGGTATTTCCTTCGTGATGTTGACCCTGATGTGGATGAGCCTTAAATCTTACCCAAGAGAAGCTGGGGGGGAGGGGAATTGAGTACTGTCTTATAAAAGATCTATCAAAAATGAGACTCCTTTTTATTCTATCTGAAGATTTAAAAAGTTAGTATAAATATAAATAATCAATTATTAGGTTTGAATATTAAATTCCTTTGTTCTATACTTTGTGTTTCATTATATTAGCTACTATACAGTAAAAACCAAGTTTTGGCTTGAGTAATTCTGAGAAAGTGACTTTTGTCTTAAAATTTGTTCTAGTGATGAACAAGCTTCAAGTATTAAGATACAAACGAGAGCAGAAGTTTTAACAAATTGTGAACACCCTTTGGGAGCATCTCTTGATTGAATTCCCACTTGATTTCAAGTTCCTTAAAGTTAGGGACTGTGTCATGTCACGTATCTCTAACACCTGGTTCAAATCCTGGTATATATTTGGTGTTCAGTAAATATTTAAATGACTAGAGGAAGAAAAGAAACAATAAGTGAAAGAACTTCCTCAAACAGAGACACAAAATATACCAGAATCACCCTTAAGTCCCGTGAAGTAGTTACTTTGTGTCAAGAGTTGGAGTTGCCCTCTGTGCTATTTTATTGTATTATGATTTCATGTTATAGATAAAGAAACTGACATTCCGTGGGTTTAAATGATTTGGTATTACAGAACAGAGCTGAGATTTAAACCCAATGGATTTCTCATGAAATCCCTTAATAAAGCTTCAGACTTGAAACTTTGGATAGGGAGGGAGGAGGAGGCTAATTAGGACTGAGCCATCACTAAAATAGAATAATCTTGGCATATTTGAATGAAGTAGGAAGCTGACAGAAACATAAGTGTTACCTCTAGTGCAGTAATCTAAGTACCAATGAGACCCTTTGAATGGCGCTCTCTCACCCCTTCCTTCCCGTCTTTCTTCTTGTTGCTTATTACATTTCTGTTAATACACTCAGTGATGAGTTAACTGAATTTTCCACAGTACCTATTTCCCTGTGCCTTGACTTACTTTACAGCTTATGAGAAAGAGAGAGCACAATTTCTAGTAAACTAATAACTATCAGAATAGACCCAAGGAGCAATAGAATGGAAAGATAATAGGTAATAGTGGGAGGGAGATATAAATGATCTTTGAAAACAAAACTGAATTAGAGTATTCATTAACTCCTGATTACTAAGAAATTAGAAACTGGATATTCATTTCTAATTCTCTACATCCTACACAGAATGAATTTGAAATCCACTCTTGTTCTTTAATTTCACAAACCCATTGTTCTTCCATCACCTACGTTTCCAGAATTGATTTCTTTGTTATTTTCCCCTCATGGTGAAAGGATTTTTGCATTCATCCTCAAAGGCTTTTGATTTGGGATTTGTCCCCTAGAGAAATTGCAGGAGAAGGGATACCCAAAAGTTAGTTTCTCAAGGCAAAGCTGAGGCAAGAGTTTGTTTCCTGAGTAGAAAAAATGATTATGGAAATTATGTTGATACAAACTTTTATTTTTTTATACAAGAAACCTTTCCTGTGGCTAGAGTTTCATGGTTCAGCATTTTCAGATGTAAATATTTTTTCCTGACCATGGCATAAATAAGTTTCAAACAGCACAGAAACATATTTGGCTTTAAATTAAGTGACCTCTCATTTAAAGAGCTGCCTGTAAGATGCAGTGAAACAGAGAATGAGAGTGTGGGCAGTCGTGGTGGTTATTATTTATCAGGCTTCTCTCAGGTCCCCATTGGCGTATACGAGCTTGACTGCCTCTGCAGTGACTACATTAATCCATTTCTCCTTTAAATTCAGAAGCATCATGCTTGGTATACAGGGTCAAAGACAAAGTGAAACAACGAGAAACTCAATTATGGTAAATAAGCTTCTGATAGTAAGTTAGAGGTAGTTCCCTGATGATTTTGGCATCAGCCGTTAAAAAAGCTCTGCTTTCAATTTGTATCATTATGAATAACTGTATTTATTATCTCTATTAGTAAAAATCTATGCCTGCTAAGGTGATAAGGTATACAGTTCTTGTTCTACTTAGAATTATTCGGAATGTAAATACGTAGAATCTCTGGAGATAACAAATACTGTGTTTATATGAGAGGGATTTTTGTACCAGGAACCCAGAGATACTTGCCTGAAGGTGATCTCTAGTTTTTTTTGCATATACCATCAACTACCCTCAGGTTTGTTCATGGTACACAGAACTGTGGCCCTTTGAAGAAGGATATAGAGTGAGTCTGTACACATTTCCCTCTTTGCAAACTTTCATTTCTCTTCAGAATAGAAGAAAGAATGCAAACTCAATTTTGTACAAGTAAATCTAATATCAGGAAGTCAGAGAAGGGAGTGGTTTCTAGTATTTTTAGAAGTAAGGACTTTTAACATCAGTAGATTTCACCATCCCTTTACTCATGACAGAAAGCTGCTAGGCATTTAGTAACATATGCAAGGCATGTCTGCCTTCTCTCTGGGACATGCCCAGCTCACTCCTGCTCGGCGCCCTGGCATCTGCTCTTCCTCTTCTTGGAATTCTTACCCCCAAGATCTTCACAAGATGGGCTTTTTCTTACTATTTTGGATTCAGCTCAAATGTTTCCCACACAAAGAACTTTTCCTACAGCCTTTCAGTCCACAGCAGCCCTCTCACCTCCCGCCACGCCTTCCAATCACTCTCTGTTGCATCACCTGCCCTGTTTTTGCCCACAGCACTTCCTGCAATCTGGCGTTGCCTTATTGATTGGCTTGCACTCCTTTGCTACACTAGTCTTCACGAGAGCGGAGGCTTTGCCGGACTTGTTTCTGCAATATCCAAGGGTGCTCCTGATAGATACTCACTAAATGTTTGTTGAGCGAGAAAGAAAATATGAAACCCGTCATAATCACCGAGTTTTTCAGCCTACAAACTGGGACACAGTGGCTTAGATTCTTCCTTCCACATGGAGTCGCAGTTGACTAAAGGGTCGGGTAACTGGATATTTAATGAACGTTATCCTGTTGTCTCAGGATTTTTGATGATGCCTCAGAGCTGAGGACAGAGAGATTCTATATAGATCCCTAAAAAACTTCTTAAAAGGTGGCCAAACCGTCAACCCTGCTTACCTATCTCCAGCCCATGTAAGTCAAGGGATCCACCTGGGCTGAGGGAACACTGGATGGGCGGGGGGAGGCTTCCCGGGCCAGGCATTTGAGGGGGTGCACTTAGACCCCTAGTGGGGGACTCCTGCATCTGGCTCCCAGCCTGGGGGCTTGCTCAGCCACAAGCTGTATTTTCTGAGGCTGTTCCATGGATTGCTACCAAAGCAGAGAGCTGGAGAGCTCTCTGTAGATCCTGATAGGAGCTCGCCGGAGTCTAAGGGCACAGAAACCGGTGACTTTGTCAGGGAGAAGTGTGAATGCTGGAGGTGGCGAGGGTTGCTCTCACTTCTGAGCAGGGTGAACCTCAGTGAATTCCTCTGGGTCAGTGGAGCCAAGACAGGTAGCCAAACAAAAGCCATCTTTAAAAAGTCTCATGCAAGAGAATTGCCTAGAGACTGAGGGCTCCCCATAGAAAGATGCTGCGAGGGGTAACTGCTGGAGGACAGCTAGAAGGAGTACTACCCACATCAGAGGCTGGTACAGAGTGGGGAGTGGAAGCTGTTAAAAACCACCAAGGCCCACATTTTAAGGAGACCCACCTGTGGATGCTTGCCATGGCAGAGGGGATTCAGTAGCCAAGGGACAATGACAGAACAGCAGCTAAGAAGAAGACCTTGCCCATTCCATTCTTACCCACCCTGGTAGAGTAAATGAAGAAGAGGAGAGGGAAAGAACAGACCTCATGTCTCACTCTTGGTCTAGGGCAGCGTTTCTCAACTTTACTCATTGTTGCTCCCTCAAGGAGCCATTTCTAACTTTTTTTTTTTTATTGGAGTATAATTGCTTTACAATGTTGTGTTAGTTTCTGCTGCACAACAAAGTGAATCAGCTATATGTATGCATATATCCCCTCCCTCTTGGACCTCCGTCCCACCCACCCCCTCATCCCACCCATCTAGGTCATCTAACTTTTCCCACCTAATTTCTACATAACCCTGTGAGTGGTTAATGCCACAGATACACTGTATGCTTATGTACTGTGGCCCTTTGGAGGGCCCACGAACTATTGGAACATCTAACGCTTTTGTTTTCATCCCTCAAGACCATGCCCATTGAGAATGCATGGTCTTAGAACAGTGATTCTGGTTTTTTAAAATTTTTATTTCATTTCATTTCATTTCATTTCATTTATTTCGCTGTGCCAGGTCTTTGTTGCCACGAGCAGGATCTTTGCTGCCGCGTGTGGGATCTACATCGAGGCGTGCGGGATCTTTTAGTCGCAGCATGCGGGATCTAGTTCCCTGATCAGGGATCGAACCCGTGCCCCCTGCGTTGGGAGCATGGAGTCTTAGCCACTGGACCACCAGGGAAGTCCCTAGAGGAGTGATTCTTAGCTAGGGAGAATTTTCCTCCCAAGGGACATTTGGCAGTATCTGAAGACATTTTTGCTTATCACAACTGAAGGATGTGCTACTGGCATCGATTGGGAGGAGGTCAGGGATGCTGCAGAACATCCTACAATGCACAGAACAGCTCCCACAACAAAGAATTATCTGATCCAAAACATCAATGGTGCTGAGGTTGAGAAATCCCAGGGTAGAGTCTAGAATTTCTAGACTGAACATCCAGGGAAAGGCTTACGCTGAAAGGAGGGGAGAAGCTTTGAATTAGCTCAGAGATAAATACTTTGGAAATGAATGGAGTTTTTAAAAACCTGAAAGTGATTCAAAAGTACAGAGTCTGAGCCTAGTGCTATCATGAGGTAGACTATTGATAACTATATATAAAATAGATAACTAATGAGAACCTACTGTATAGATCAGGGAACTCTACTCAGTTCTCTGTGGTACCTAAATGGGAAGGAAATCTAAAAAAGAGGGGACATATGTATATGTATAGTTGATTCACTTTGCTGTACAGTAGAAACTGACACAGCATTGTAAGGCAACTACACTCCACTAAAAATTAGTTTAGAAAATAAAATATAATGGGAAATTGGATGGAATGAGCCAGAAGGCAGTGGGGGAAACTGAAACTGCCCACTGATTGCACCCTCCTGGGCTTGCTTTTACATCAATTGGTTACAGTTGTAACAAAATGGGTTTGTAAGTTAGTGGTTTGGAGCTCATAACTAATGCGACATATGGGTATTAGGTCCTCAGACCAGCTCACCGAAGCCCACCCTGCAGTGCATGTGAACGATTGTACTGATGGAATGTGGTGCGTGGCCACCGTCGGCGGCTGTGTCTGGTGGAATGGGATCATGGCTTTCTACCGTTTCGGTTCTAATCGTGGACAGTGTTTCCTGTGACCTACAGCAGGTAGATGGGACAGTAGTTGTGAGGGCAAGAGAAGGTGTCACAGGTATAGAATAGAAGGAACTAGACCTTCTGATGAGGAGGAGGTTGCTTTCCTTCCACGATGACTCCCTCCTGGGCTTTCTAAGACACTTATTTGTGGCATAATACGTAACATATCCAAGCAGAAAAAAGAAAGCTTCTAAAGTAGGAATATACTTGATTTTGCACCAGAATCCTGACTTCAGTAGCCAGGCAGGATGTATCAGTTTTCTATCCCAAAATGTAATGACTTGAATTTATTCTCATAATTCCACAACATGGGCTGGGCTCAGAGGGGTGACTTGTGTAGGTCTCACTGGATGTCACCGATGTAGCTGTCATCAGTTTGTGTGTCGACTGGGGGCTGGCTGGCCCCACGTGGTCTCAGTAACATGTCTGGGTCTCAGTGGTGATGGCTGGGTCTCTCTCTCTCCCCCTCACAGCCCATCCGCAAGCAGGTGAGCCTGGGCTTCCTTCCATGGCATCCTCAGGGCCGCAAAAGGGCAAGAGAGGAAGCTGCAAGGCCTCTTGAAGCTAAAGCTTTGAAGTCACACAATGTGTGCCCTCAGTTGGCTGCAAATCACAGGATAGGGTCAGCCCATATCAAAAGGAGGGAAACTAGTTCCACCTTGAGGAGAAGAGTGGCAAAGTCAGTTTATAGAGACGTATGCTCCCAGGCATGGGAGGAATTGATGAAGCCATTTTTGCAAACAATCTACCAGAGAGGATCTACCCTAATCTTATCAATATGTCTACAAAAAAATACTTAGAATTTATTTGTGCGTTTAAGAGTAGGACCTGCTGAGAATGACTGAACAGTCTATAAGGAAAACAATACTAGTACTACACACATATGCTGGACATATTTTCTGGTATAATAAAATATATAAATATATGCAGCAGGTTCTGTCATGTCTCCCTTTCCTCTTCACTAGGGAATGGAACCTGTGTACTCTCGTCCAGATTCTCTTCTTTGTGTCCTACGTTGTTCTTGTTCCACACAGTTAAGCTGTCTGTAGGATTTTACTATTACTTTAATATGATCTTTACTTGCATACTTGTTTAAAATGCCATCTTTGAGTACTCAAAGTAATCTCATAATGCCGTGGGTCTGTAGGATTAATATCTAACCTGAGAGTTCTGTGTCTAATCTCTGCCAGGATCAGAGTTTTGTGCTCGGACACAGCTGTTTTCATGTCATAAAACAGGAGTGGTTTAAAAAAAGATTGTGTGATGTGAAGAATCTTTTTCTGCTTAGAATCTGAACTGCAAATAAATCCTGCATTTGCCCAGAGCTGTGACAATTCCAGTGTGTAGTTGATATAATGCTTTGGGCTGCAAGTAACAGAGTAGCTGACTCAGATTGGCTTAGACAATAAAGAAATTTATCATCTCCTGTAGCCTCAAGTTCGAGTCACTTAGCTCAAGAGTAGGTTCAAGTTCTGTCTCTCACAGTGTTAACTCGAATCTCTGGCTTTTATCTAGCAGTAGAAGGAGGAAAAACCTCCCCAAGAATGGACATCTTCCATTCCATCTAATTAAGCCATCTAAGGTCCCATGTCCACTCCTTAGGCATTAATACCCTCTCTGGAATTCTCTAAGCTGATTGGCTGAGTCTGATCATGAATTGCCCCTGGAGTCAAGGATGTCACCTTGCCTAGCATCATAAATGGGAAGGGGATCTCTGAATAAAAATTGGGTTCTGCTAGGAAGGTAGAATGGGGAAATGATGCAGAGTAGGCAACCAAGAGTGTCTTATATAGTGAGTAACTCTCATAAACATCCTCTGCAAAGCGGAAGCTCTGGATAATGCAGTAACTGATGAAACTCGAACTAAAATGGATAAAAATAATAATTAAAGGGAAAATTACAAAGTTTCAAAAGATACTTAAAAAAATAAAAAGGCTGATACTCCTGGATTCTACTGTATTTGCTATGAACACAGTTCCAGCACATTTTCCCCCTCCTCCTTTCTGCTCAGTATCACATGTAGAGACACAAAAAGCACACAGGTGATGTGGTGTGTGCTTAGGTTCCTAAAAGTAAAACATGTTCCATCAACATTTCCCAGGAAAGCCCTGATCTGTTCTCAAGTGTTTTCCTTCCCAAAGAAGGCTATCGTTGGCATGTATTGAAGGCCACCCGATGAGTATTTGGGAATGGAGGTGTAGTGAAAGGGAGGAGCTGGAGGTGGGTTATTCTTTCTTATTCTCACCTCTTCTCCTTTAACCTACACAGGTTGTGAAAGGTAGGCTTCCAGACAGCAGTGTCTTGACTGGTTCCCTGCTGTATCATTAGCACCTAGAAATGTACTTGGCACAAAATAGACACTCAGTAAATTGTTGTTGAATCAACTGCTGCAAACCCTCCCAGGAGTAGCACTGAGGTGAGGGTAGCCATAGGAACAGGGAGTCTTTCAAGATCTGTGAGCAGGAAGGATAGAGGGCGGGAAGGGAAGTGCCACCTGTTCAGTTGGCTATTTGCAAGATCAGGGCTGCTCGGACAGTCTCCCCTCAAATCATCGGGTTCTTTTTTATTAAAGCAGAAATAAAACTAACCAGCTACTCCTTCAGAGACTCCGCTATCCCTAGTTAATGTCTAATGATGGGGTTTTGAGAAGAAATTTAATTAGCGTTCATGGATTTTGTTACGTTTCATGTAGCTTTTAGCTTTTCCTCAGGAAAACATATCAGACGTGGAGTGAGTATAAAGCACCCCGTGTGTTTTGTTTGAAGATGTTGATGTGAGTGGCTGTCCTTTGATGCTAGTGCTGTGGAATTTAAATATAAACATTTTGATAAAAGCTAAATTCCCAGCATCCTCACAAACCTTTGATGCCTCACCACTAAGGGAACGAGAGCTGGGGGCAGGGATGGCTGCTTCCCTTTGCCTGAGATGCTCTGGTTCTTTCTTTCCTTTGGAGAGTCCATTATTCTTGTTGCTCGTATTCATTTAATATCCCAACCCAGGCTGCCAGAAAGGAGATACGGACTCTTGGGATTGTTAACGGTGGCCACATGGAGGCTCTGTGTGTGTGTCTGCAAGAGTGTTCCAACTATTATCTGCGAAGGTGGTAACGGCTCTCCTTCAGTGAGGAAGGGCAATTAGTGCCAGGTCTGTGCTAGGCTCTACACGTGTCTTTCTGAGTCATCTTTACAAAAGTGCTATGAGGTAGGTGTTTCTTTTACCTCTACCTTTGCCCCCACTGCAGTCTGTTTTTAACACAGCAGCCAGAGTGACCCTGTTCAAGTGTAAGTCAGATCCTGTTACTTCTCTGCTCAGAACCTTCCAGAAGCTTCCTGTCTCAGAGTAAAAGCCAAAGTCCTTGCTGTAACCTACAAGTCCTATGATTTGCTGCCACCCCCTTACTTCTGTGACTTCCTCCTCCCTCCATTCCTGTTACTCCTAAATGACGTGGGGCACCCGTGCTGTTTTTGGGGAAATTCCTATCTCAGGGTCTTCGTACTTTCTGTTCCTTCTGTTTGGAATGGTTGCTTCTGAGATAGGCATGTGGGTGGTAGCCCAGTTCCTTCAGGTCTTTACTGGAAAGTCACCTTCTCACCACCAAGGACTTCCCTAACAATCCTAACTAAAACTGCACAACACCCAACTTTTCATATCTTCCTTTCCAGCTTTATTTTTTTATTTGGTATCAATTTTACCTACTGGCTTTGTTAATTGTCTACCCCATTAGAACGTAAACTCCACAAATGTAGGGATTTTTCTCTGCTTTCTCCCCTCTGCCTCTACTCTCTATACCCTTCTATCCAGCAACTAGAACAGTGCCTGGACCACAGGAGATGCATACTAAATATATATTGAATGCTGAATGATTTCATTCTTTAAGTCATCAAAAATTTATTCTGCATTTACTGAGAGTCAGACATTTTGCTGGACTCCCATAAAATCAGAACTGAACCAGAGAGACGGGGTCTCTAACTTCATAGAATTTAAAATCAAGAGAGGAAAGAAACAATTAAACAAGTGCCTGTTTTATACTTGTGGACTCTAAATTTCACAGATGTTAGTGAAATCCCCCAGTGTCCACTGTTCTTAAGTGGCACAGCTAGGATGAACAGCCAGGAATTTAGAATTACAATGCCAGCTGTCTTTCCTTTGTGCCATGCTGGGGTTAACATATATACTTTTTTTTGAAAAAAAAAACAGACTAACTGCACATGTTTGTGTGTACTCACAATACCCTTCATTGAGCCAGAATTTTGTTACTGTTTGCAGCTATTGGGCTAGTTCTCTAAGGCATTAAGGATAATCATGAGATAAAGCTCATCAATCATTATTATTGTGGATAAGCTTCATTTGATCTGCCCTTCAAGAACATCAAAATAAGAATAACAACTATTTCATCTCCTTGTTCTAAATAAAGAAAAAATCCTTTAGCTTATTATATGCATAGGACAATGTGAAAATAAAATCTGCTAAATAGATCCCTTATCTTACGATTCACACTAGGGATTCTTTTTGAAAAGTTTAGATTGCCCATTAAACTTCAGCTTTATATAGTAATGATAAATTTTTAAGTTTGATATTTTTGATCAGAATGGATTCTTAAAATAGGGATGTATTTAGAAGTCATTTTTCATTGTTAACTCTGGTTTTGTTAGGTTGGGGATCTTCACAGAGAAAATTTTCAAAAACTTTATGTTTTTTAAGGAAAAAACCCCCACTAAACCTCCTAAACAACAACAACAGAATTTTAGACAGACACTGGTTGATGGCCTGTCTTAGGAGATAATAATATATGCCATTTTGCAAATGTAGAAAAAGAATCTCTACATTTGGAAATATATCACTTCACAAGGGAAAGGCTTATCACCTCCACTGCCATTTGATAGTACAGGCTTGAGGCTACGGTTTTGCCCTCTTTAAGGAGAAATAACAAAAGATGCTGTTGGAAAAAGTTCTGCCAGATTCATGCTGTACCTTATAGAAATGCAAAAAGTCTTGGCTTTAGTAAGACCCTTGTCCTTTTCTTTGTGATTTTGGGGGAAAATGCATGTGAACAGAACATGGCCTTTCATTTCTTTAATCCTTTCCACTTTACTCTCAGTGAGGCGAGATCTTTTAGGGTATAAATGCCATCAGCATTAGCAGGAAATAACCTTGTTTTTATTTTTTATCAATGTTAGTCTCTGAAGAAGAAAGCTTCACTGTACTCCTCTCTGGCTGAAACTAGGAACAGATCAAAGGACTAACTGCAGGATAAAGCCAGGGCCCTGGAGGAGGGAAAGGGAGTAGGAGTAAGGAAACCAAGGGAAAGGGACTTCCAGCTGACCCTTCCAGATGTTCTGAGCCATACGTGCAAAATCCTATGTCAAAGACATTACATGTGTTATATTAGTAATTACCCTGTCCTTGGGCTCCCAGTAAAGACATGGTTATCACATGACATGAAAGTTGTGCGCATTTCTCAAAAACCTGAAAGAGACATGCTTTGGTATAAACAGGATAACATTAAATTTAAAGTGAAGGTATGAAGAAATGATCATTTGATATGATTTTCCCCAAATCACGGTCGTTTCGTGGAAAGTAACAGGAAAATGATAAAGCTGTACAGGTGGGCTAAAGTGTTCACCCCAGACTTATTCGTTGTCATCAGCTCTAGCACCAAAAATGTAAATACCTAAATGAATTCAGTGTTGTGTCAGGTGTGCACAGAATGAAATGTGAAGCTCTTTCTTTCATGGCTCTTTACAGGTATGGGACTGCCAAGGTACCACTTTTCTGGATGAAGGAAAGTAAAATGGCATATTTTAGTCCTCTAAAATTAGTCAGTCCGTGGGTACGTTGCTTTTGGAAAGAAAGTCTCCGAAGTCTTCTGAAGAAGAGAATATAATCTCTCATTATGCAATCTTACAAGTTCAAAGAAAACACAACACCATATTTTAAAAGTTATATTTTGAAAAGAGATAAGACATTCCAAATTGGGTTCTAAGTCATTTAAAATGATCACTTCTGGCCACAGGGAATGGAAAACCAGGTTTCCTGAAAATGTTTGAAAACACAAATAAATGGGCTCTGGGAAGAAGATCAATTTCGTCACATCTATTTCACTTCCCCTGAAATTAGGTCTTTTCTGCTCATTTCCAGTTTTGCTAGATATTCTGGTTCAATGAGACCATAGCATAGCTGAACTCTGTATAGAATTGTTGTTTCTATACTACTTCATGGTAATTAGATTAGTCTATATATTTTTCTGTTACTTTATTGGAAATACATTTAACCTTATATGTAACAATAAGATACCTAAAATGGTATTAGCAAAATTCTCAACAGAACTGAGATTAGAACCACATGGAGAATCTTGGGAAATCAGTCATGTTAAAGTTATGCCATGTTTCCTGGAGTCAGCTGATTATGCCCAACATTTTCATCACTGTGTACTCATCCAAGTATTTTCAGTAACTTATAAATCTGAAGTCTGCAGTCATCCTGCCCGTAATGCAGCCGCTGATGTCCACAAAACAATCAACTGCTACCTGGATAGTAGAATCACAAAGCGGTACTTAAACTCCCTCTTATTGGCCTTGATAGATGTTAATAATTTCATTACTTTAGATTATTCCCCACCTGAACAGGATGGGAAAAGGGGAGTCACCTTACATATTGGAAGCTTCATTGGGCAGTCATCAGGGAGACTCTGCTGGCGAGAATACTTTCAACATTATTTCAACATCATATGCAGATGCAGCCAAACTTAGAAACCTTCCAACTCTCTGTTGAATAAGGTCATTAAACAGATGAAAAAGAAGAAAGCATCTGGAAATGATATCATCCCTGCCAAATGTTCACACTAGAGAAAAAGTAACTCGTGTGTCTCTATATTATCCTCTGGAGATAAAAGAATGAAAGAGAAAATGCCAGAGGGATGTGGAGCTCATGAGCGTACATCCAATGGCAGGCTAGTTATCCATTCCTGAACCAGCTGCAGAGCATTGTTTTAGACAAAAAAGGATTTTCATAAATAAGTATCCATGAGAAAACTCTAATTTCTATTTTGGAAAGACAATACGTTCATGTCTCAAAGGTGGGTGTTTTGACATGGAGATTTCACCTCTCTCCCTCTACAACGGATTTCTGTTTCATCTAGTTTCTAATGCTTTTCTTAGAAAATACTGTATAAATGTCTTACACCCACTTTGAGATATTTGCGTTAAGGAAAGAAGCTCATCCGTGGTTTAGCGACTTGGAATGAACCTGAAAGTTCCTGCTTTAGAACATATCCTTACCTGATTTCTGAGTGTTGAGTAACATTTTCAAAACTGTGAGACTACTTTGTATACTTTCTCTTCATGAAAAGGTTTGAGAAGAGCCTTAAATACTGGAGATGCACAGAATTGGAACCAGAAAACCTAAGCCGAAATCCTATTTTTACCATTTTCTGGGAAATCATTGAGCCTCTGTTTTATGATCTCCAAACCAGAGGTAATAGTAACACTTACTGAAAAGGGCTTTGTAACTGTAATACACTGTCACAATCTCTCTCCTTCCTCCTAGTGTCTACTTTTAAAAAATGTTTTGCTCCCTTTTCGTTAGCTCTCTGTAATCGTAAAGTATGTTTCCTTTTGGCACAGTGCTTTATAATTACAGTTGTCTTAATATGTGTGCCTGGTAAGTAAGTGTATTAGTCAAACATTGACATAATAATGTAGCATAAGAAACAACCATAGACATCTCAGTGGCATAAAATAAAATCATATATTTCTCACTTATGAGACCAGCTGGTGTTCAGCGGGGAAAATCCTCTTTGCTCCACTTATTTATCCCCCCAGCCCCCAGCCCTGGCAACCACTGAGCTTTTTGTTGTCTCCATAGTTTTGCTTTTTCCATAATCATATAGTTGGAATCATATAGTATGTCATCTTTTCAGAACGGCTTCTTTCACTTAGTAATATGCATTTAAGATTCCTCCTTGTGGCTTCCCTAGTGGCGTAGTGGTTAGGAATCCGCCTGCCAATGCAGGGGTCACAGGTTCGAGCCCTGGTCTGGGAAGATCCCACATGCCGCAGAGCACCTAAGCCCGTGCAGCACAACTACTGAGCCTGGGTGCCACAACTACTGAAGCCAATGCACCTAGAGCCCGTGCTCTGCAACAAGAGAAGCCACCGCAATGAGAAGCCCGCGCACTGCAACGAAGAGTAGCCCCCGCTCACCGCAACTAGAGAAAGCCCGCATGCAGCAGCAAAGACCCAACACAGCCAAAAATAAATAAATTAAAATAAATAAATTAAAAAAAAAGATTCCTCCTTCTCTTTTCATGTCTCGATAGTCTATTTCTTTTTAGTGCCGAATGATATTTCATTGTATGATGTGCCACAGTTTATCCACTCACCTATTGAAGGACATCTTGGTTGCTTTCAAGCTTTGGCAGTTAAGAATAAAGCTACTACAAACATTCATGTGCGGGTTTTTGTGTGGACACGTTTTCAGCTCCTTTGGGTAAATACCAAGGAGTGCAATGGATGAACTTCCAAAGTGGCTGTGCCTTTTGGCATTCCTTCCAGTATCTGTGAGAGTGCATCTTGTTGTTCCATATGTTTGCTAGCACTTGGCCTTTTTTTTTTTGGATCTTGACCATTCTCATAAATAGATATGTAGTGATATCTTGTTTTGTTTTTTAATTTATTTTTTTATTTTATTTTTTGCTTCGCTGGGTCTTCATTGCTGCGCACAGGATTTTCTCTAGTTGCGGAGAGCGGGAGCCACTGCTTGCTGTGGAGCGCGGGCTTCTCATTGTCTTGACCTCTCCCGTTGTGGAGCATGGGCTCTAGGCGCTCAGGCCTCAGCAGTTGTGGCACGTGGGCTCAGTAGTTGTGGCGCATGGGCTTAGTTGCTCCGCGGCATGTGGGATCTTCCCGGACCAGGGCTCGAACTCGTGTCCCCTGCATTGGCGGGCGGACTCTTAACCACTGCGCCACCAGGGAAACCCGTGATATCTTGTTTAATCTGCCTTTCCCTGATGAGAGATGATGTGGAGAATCTTTTTTTATTTTTATTTTTAAATTGGTTTATGTGATTGTTGGACTGGGACAATTATGAAAAACAAATATGAAGATAGCAGAAATCACATTAATTTCATTGAAAATTACGTCTTGCTTAAAACGAATTTCAGGCAATTGGGATATTTGATACACCAAGAAGGAAAACATTAACATCAATGATATTTATTTTAAATAGAAATTCAGTACTTAGAATGTTGAGATTTGGTACCCTTCTATGATTCTGATTTGTGTTCCAAGAAATGCCTGTCCCTTTCTTCTTCTTTTTAAAATATCATATCGTTTCCCACACACACTGACTCATCACTTCTCTTCTCTGCCAGTTTAACTCCTACTTAGTCCACAAAGATCATCTGAAATCCTATTACTCTCACAAAATGTGTGTATACAAAACCATTTGTAAATAAACATCCAGCTAATCCTAATGTATTTTTTTAAAGTTCACAAAGCACTTTCACATACAGATTCTCATTTGATGCTCTCAACAAACTATGAAAAAGATATTGCTAGGACTTTCATTTTACCTATAACAAAATCCAGTCTTTGTGCAGCTGAGCAACTAGCCCAAGGCCATAAAGGTAAATTTCTACAGTTTTGCACTTTAGGGAAATTTTTTTCCTTTTTACCTTTTGACTCCCTTCACTCATTTCTCCCATTCCTGTCCCTGCCATATCTGACACCACTAATCTGTTCTCTGTATCTGTAAGCTTGTTTTTTGTTTGTTTGCTTTTTTTGTAGATCCCACATATGAGTGATCATACAGTATTTGTTTTTCTCTGTCTGACTTACTGACTTAGCACAATGCCATTGAGGTCCAGCCATGTTGTTGCAGATGGCAAGATTTCTTTTTTTATGGATTAGTAATATTCCGTTGTGTGTGTATGTATATATATATCACATCTTCTTTATCCGTTCATCTATCGAAGTACACTTAGGTTGCTTTCATATCTTGGCTGTAACGCTGCAGTGAACATTGGGGTGCATATGTCCTTTCAAATTAGGGTTTTCATTTTCTTCAGATAAATAGCCAGAAGTGTAATTGCTGGATCATATGGTTGTTCTATTTTTAATTTTTTTAGGAACTGCCATATTGTTTTCCATAGTGGCTGCAGCAATTTACATTCCCACCAGCAGTGCACAAGGGTTCCCTTTTTCCACATCCTTGTTAACACTTGTTATTTGTTGTCACTTTGATGATAGTCATTCTGACAAGTGTGTGGTAATATCTCATTGTGGTTTTGATTTACATTTTGTTTATGGTGTAAGATGGTGGTTGAAGTTTTATTCTTTTACGTGTTGTTGTTCAGTTTTATTCTTTTACGTTGCTGTCCAGTTTTCCCAATACCTTTCCTCATTGTATATTTTTGGCTCCTTTCTTGTAAATTAATTGACCATATATGTGTGGGTTTTTTTCTGAGCTCTCTATTGTGTTTTATTGATCCATGTGTCTGTTTTTATACTAATGTTATACTTTTTGAATTACTATAGCTTTGTAATATAGTTTGAAATCAGAGAGCGTGATGCCTCTAGCCTTGTTATTCTTTCTCTAGATTTCATGGTTTAGAACATTTCATCTGAAAGTAACAGAATATACATTTTTCTCAAGTGCACATGGAGTATTTTCCAGGATAGATCATATATTAGGCCACAAAAAAGTCTTAATAAATTTAAGAGGATTGAAATTATAAGAAGAATCTTTTTTTTTTTTTTTACTACAGTGGTATAAAACTAGAAATTAAGTACATGAAGAAATCTAGAAAATTCACAAATGTGTGGAGATTAAACAACATGTTATTGAAAAACCAATGGGTCAAAGGAAAAATCAAAAAAGAACTCAAACTACCTTGAGACAAAAAAATGAAAATATACCAAACTTTGTGAGATGCAGCAAAAGCAGTTCTAAGAGGGAAGTTCATCGTGATAAACACCTACATTAAGAAAGAAGAAAAGTCTCAAACAACTTAACTTTACACCTCAAGGAACTAGAAAAAGAACAAATGAAACTCCAAGTTAGTAGAAGAAAGGAAGTAACAAAGATTAGAGCAGAAAAAAAGAAAATAGAGACTAAAAAGATATTAGGGGAGATCAGTGAAACTAAGAGCTGGTTCTTTGAAAAGATAAACAAAACTGACAAGCTTTTAGCCAGACTCACCAAGAAAAAAAGAGAGAAAACAAATAAAATAACAAATGAAAGAGGAGATATTGCTGATATTACCACAAAGGATCCTAACAGACTACTATGAACAATTATACATCAACAAATTGGACAATATAGAAGAAATGGATAAATTCCTAGAAACATGCAAGACTACCTACCAAGACGGTATATTGATGAAATAGAAAATCTGACAAACCAACTACTAACAAAGAGATTGAATCAGTAACCAAAAACCTCTCAACAAACAAAAGTTTAGGACCCGATGACTTCACTGGTGTATTCCACCAAACATTTAAAGAAGAATTAATACCAATCCTTCTCAAACTTTTTTAAAAAATAGAAGAGGAAGGAACTCTTCCAATGTCACATTACAAGGCCAGCGTTACCCTGATATCAAAACCAGACAAGAACTCCACAAGAAAATTGCAAGCTAATAACCCTGATGAACATAGATGGAAAAATCCTCAGCAAAATATTAGCAAACAGAATTCAACAATACATTAAAAGGATCATATACCATGATCAAGTGGGATTTATTCCAGGGATTCAAGGATAGTTCAACATCTGCAAATCAGTCAGTGTGATACACCACATGAACAAAATGAAGGATAAAAATGATATGATCATCTCAATAGATGCATAAAAAGCATCTTAAAAAATTCAACATCCATTTATGATAAAAAAAAAAAAACCTCTCAACAAAGCAAGGGTTCATAGAGGGAACATACCTCAACATAATATAGACCATATATGACAAGTCCAACTTCTAAATTGTGGACAGTAGTTCTTTAAGGGAGAGTGTATGTCCTCTATTTCTTCCTCTTCCTTTCTGGAGAAATTCAGTGTTGCTAGATTTGGGAGCCACGAGGACATTCCTTAGGGATTGCAGAGTAGAAAGCTGGAAGAAGCTGGCTCCCTAATGATTCTGTAGAATGTCATCCACCTCCACACTCTTTTCATGGGAGAATAACCTTTGCATATTCAAGCCATTGTTTATTACAGTTGTTTTATCATTTACCAAAACACACACCTAACTGCTACAATTTTTTTTGGTTTTTTTTGTTCAGGTTTTTAAAGTTAATTTTATTGAGTTTAATATGTTGAACAGTAAAGCCATATGCAGGTAAAATAATTTTTGTCTTCTCCTGTGCAACCTTTATACCTCATTAACTAGAGATTTCAGAACAGTGCTACATATAAGAAAAATGACAAAAAGGCCTTCTTCTCTCATTCTTGGCTTTAATGGGAATGTTATTACAGTTTTACCATTAGTACGGTGTGGAGATTGGCTGAGGAGAGTCTTCAGATTTAAAATGGGAATGATGATAACTTTTTATTTTATATAATTGTTACAAGGGTCGGATGCTCTAATAAATACAAAAATGCCATGTAAATGTTAAAAGCTATACCGCAATTGTCTGGCATATAGTATACAGTCAACAAATGTTTTCAGTGTTACTATTATTGTTTTTAATAATTAATAACTTTTATGTCTTAATATTAGGGCTAAAAGTTAGAAAAGACATAGGTGTTTTCTATTACAAGGAGAAGTGATAGTGATTGAAAATTTGAAAAGAAATAATAATTTCAAGGGGGTCATTTCCATGAATTGAGATGCTTAGAAACTCATGTTTGGAAAATAATACTTAAGACTGTTTTACAAAGTTGACTGATGGATGGTCAATTCACCTCAATTACCAACTGAAGTATTGTATCATCATACATGTAATTTAGTCACCAAGAAGGTCCTCTCCTCAAGCGTTCCTGCTTTTCTCCTTTCTACAACTGTCTTAAGAACATGTCCATTGTGGATATATGTAAGTCCTTTCATCTTTTCACATTTCCAGTCTGTTCTTGGAGAAATCAGGAAGCAACATGTCAAAAAACTCTTTGGCTGTACCTCCATAAATGTCTTTTTAAAAAAATGTTCCATAGCAGAGATGCTTCTTTAAAAGCTAGTCCATTTTACTTCTTGCAATTAGTTCCAGAAAAGGTCTTTGGAGGAATGAATTGAATCTGTTGACTTACATACTTTGTGGATGTTGTTCGTTGACCTCATCTCTGAAATAGCTGAAACTTATGATCTGGTAGCTTGATATATCATATACTGGATATAATTTAAATTTAGTAACTACATATTGTTTTGCTTTTCTTAATGAGAAAAATACCTTAATTTCTTAATATTTTATATACAAGTCTTTGACTATAAAATGCAAAAGTGAAATTTGAGATAATTACAGGAAAATTAAATCAATCAATAATTTACACCCCCAAACAGATTGTTTTATGTTAGCTATGAGAATTCTTCCCTTCTCTTCTGTTTTCTCAATAACTACCTCAAAACAGTTCCTCAAGTAATTACCTCCAAACAATTTATCATGAGATTCATCTAACATGAACATTTACTGAACATCTATTAAGCACTCTGCACTCTGACATGTGCTGAAAAATAATAATAAAGTAGCATATAGCCTCTTATAGTCTTCCTTCTCTTATGTAATCATATCATTATAAAAATAATTTGATATTGTAAAAAATAGAATTATCACATCTGAGGAAACTGAGGCACAGAGAGTCAGGGCATTTCATAGGTCACACACATCAATTAAGTCCTGTGACTCCAATGTGAACTCAGAATTTGTGACTCTAAATTTTGGACAACTTCCTCAAATCTTAATTTCCCTTTATCATTTGATTTTCAGCCTGCCCTTTGAATAACTACTAACTAACACTGAATGAACGCTATTCTACTATGCACTCGCTATCTTAGTTCATTTAATCTTTATTACTCTCCCTTGGTGGTAAGGGCTGTTCCTAGGTCTGAGTTAGCTAAGTTTTGGCAAGGTTGAGTAATGAGCCCAGGGTCAGCATAGCTAAATCCTTAGCAGAGTTGGGATTTGAATCCAGGCACGTGGCTAGAAAACCCAGTCTCTTAACCGTTAAGGTGCTGTGCCTTTTCTCTAGTAAGGTGCTCATTCTCTCCTTGTTAATGTTAATTTGCCCACTTGGCCCACTCCTTGTGGCAGCTTAAAGTTTCATTGGCCACAAAATCTGAGTTTACTTGTCCTATATCTAGAGAAAACTGGAAAGTGGCCCGTCTTCTCTAGGTTTTAAGTTCTGAAAAGAGACGATATACTGATTTTTCAGAGATGTAATGTTTCCATGCACAAATGTAGGCGTTCACAAAATTGTTGGATTCTTCAAGCTGATCTGTTCTTTGCTGCTGTGTTAATGGAAGTAAGCGGTCAGGACTGAATTTTACAGACCACTTGCGCACAGAAGTATCATGTAGATTTCAGCCCGCTCTTCTTGGGCTCACTTTTATTACTTTCCTTGGAAATGCCTCCAGTGTTTTACAACTATTACACACCGTGATATCCAGAACTGACCAGAGCTTTCTAGGTGAAATTCTGTTCAGCATCACGATTCCTCTGAGCTTACAGCAAAATTACATTGGGCTGCTTTTTCTCCTTTCCTTTTGTTTCTGTACCTTAATTCAAGCCCATATATCATCTGTTATCCATTCTTCTCTCTGGGTCTTTTTGGTCATTACCACCTTCCAGGTGTTTCGGATTATCTTACCTAAGATAAATTAAGTTTGCTTTTTCTGCAGCAGGATATTATTTTGCTATTTCTGTCCTCTTTTTTGCAGGATGACTTCCAAATTTAGAATCACTTTTAAGTATATGTCCAGATTACCTTTTTTTCACAACATAAGGAAATGTAACATAAAACATGAACTATGATTGACTTAGTATAGCTACATTCTTATTTGGTTTTGATCAGTAAATTCTTCTTGTTTGTTTCTGAACACTTTGAAATGCTCACTCACTGGTTTGGTTTGGTTTGTTTTTTTAACTGAGCATCTATTATGTACACAGCATGTTGCCAATGAGGAATATAAAATAAATAAAGACCAGGCAGTCTGTCACTATGTATGCAACTTGATCCTCAGCTTTTGCAAATGCTAAGTGGCATGAAGCCTACTTCACAGCATTGTTGTGAGCACTAAGTGAGATTAAGTTGTGAAATCTGCTGGCACATATGAAGCTTGAAAAAATACCTGCTACTATTTCAGTGTCAGCTGTGTAATAAGCACTTTACATGCACAATTAACCTTTACAATAATAGGTGAAGTTAAATTTATCCCTGCTTGTACAGATAATATGCCCGAGGTCAACTGCCTTGCTTAGGGTCACTTAGCTAGCGAGTGGCTGCCTTAGGATTTGGACCTCTGACTACCCAACTTTAAGGCACATATAGGTTCACCGTACTGCCCAACCTCACCATTTAATGAGTGGCATGAAAATCTATTACATAAGATAGGAAAGGACAAGTACCATAATGTAAGCATAAATATAGTATTACTTGGGTAAGAGAAGCATGAGATTTTTCAGTTAATGGTTCATGAGAGGATTTATGACAGTTTCTCTGGGTCTTGAATGAAGGATAGAATTTAGACTTGAGGGAAGATGCATTCCTGGCACAAGTGCCAATATTAGCAGTTACAAAGTGATGGAATGATAGGTCATTTATGGGCACCCACGTCTGATGTTTTTTTGACACGGGTTAGTAACAGGAAATGAAACTGCGAGGGCTGGGTGTGTCTAGAGGGAGGAGAATCGGAATGGTGGATGAAGTAATCTGAATTTCTTCAACATGCAGAGGGAAGTCGGGAGGCTTTTGAGGGCTGAGCCAATGAGTTCAGCAATGCTCTGAGGAAATTAATCATGGCAAACTGTGAAATGGATTAAAGATAGGGAGAAACTGGGAGCAAGGAACTTTGTTGGGGTGCCATTTCAATACTCCAATTCAGAGATAAGTAACGATCTGAATTAGGGTATTGGCATCTGGGATGGAGTCTGGAAGGGAACAAAATATAAATATATGTCATAGTAGGGAGGGTTCACTGGATTTGTCAAGCAAATGTAGGAAGAAGAAAGAGGAGGAGGAGGGGCTGGTGGGAGAAGGAGGAGGAGTTGGGGAAAGAGAGGAGGGGAGGGGAAGGGGAAGGAGAAGTCAAGGAAGTTTAGGAATTGCTTGGGTGGTGGTGGTTCCATGAGAGACGAAATGAGTGCATTTGGTTTTAGACATAATGAGTTTGAAGACATGGTGAGTTTTACCATGAAATGTGACTGTGATTGTCCAGCAGTCTTTTGGGAACACAGAACTAGAACTTGGAGGAGATGTCAGAGTCAGCAGTGAGAACAGAAGCTGTGAGATTGGATAAGGTTTTAGAAGTAAAGATAATGTAAGCAGGAGAGAAAGGAAACCAAGTTAGACCTCTGAGTGGTACCTATAATTATGAAAAGCAGTTCAAGAAGATACTTGAGCATGTACTAAATCCCTGGCTATGTTCGATACCTTTACAATATGGTCTCAATCTTCAAAGAAACCTTGAGAAGCTGTCATCACTTTTCTAGTTAAAGAGAGAGTTAAGATCAGGAATGGTTAGGGTTATCTGTCAGTAATAATTTAATGATGAGCAAATTCTTAGTGCTTTATGCTCCAGGCACTAGGCTAGACACTGAGAAGACGGTGGTGACCCAACAGACCTGTTTCTATCATGGACCTGTGCATCTATATTTAATTAAGCTATTATAGCTATACAACTGCTGAAATCAACAAACACTTATGGAGACATTGGGGTTGTAAGGAATAATAAGAAACCAGTCTTCAAGGAGCTGCTGTGGAGAGAGGAATGGCAACTACACTGTCAGAAAAGCTTAGAAGCTCATGCTTACATGACCCAGCAACAATCATTTTGATACTTAGTAAAACTACTGCATGTAGTTACCACAGTTTTATCCTAATACCAAACCACTTCAACCCAATTAGATCTCATGAAACTATCTAGGAAAATACGATATGATGTGCCATATGCAAAAGAAAATATCTATTTAGTTAAAATTTAAAAGACGGAGACAACACCATGTTGATAAGCATGTGGGTCAATCAGAACACTCATAGGTTATTGGTGCCCATGTAAAATGGTACTATCATTTTGGAAAAAAGTTCTGGAAGTTTTTTTTTTTTTCATTAATAAAATTAAGCATACATTTATGAATGGCCCAGCAATTTCACTCTTGGAAGTTTACCCAAAAGAAATCAAAGTATACATCCACAAAAAGGCTTATGTAAGAATGTGAAAGAATAGTTTAGGGCTATTTCTAATAGAAACATTAGAATATTAGATTTAGAATATTAGAATAGTATCTCAACTAGCCATCAGAAGGAGATTGGATATTATACAAATACAATGGAATACTACTCAGGAATGTAAAGGAATGCACTTCTGATACATAAAGCGAAGCCATGCTGAGTGAAATAGTCACACAAGAGTGAATACTTTATTATTCCATTTACATGAAATTCTGTGTTATGTCAAACTAATCTGTGATGAAAAAGTCAGAACAGTGGTTGCCTCTGTGTATGTAGAGTAGAAGTTGACTGGGAGGTAGTACCAGGAAACTTGCTGGGGTGATGGATAGTGGTTTTGGTTATTTGGTTATTTGGGTTATTTCTCACAACTTCTCAAATGGTAAACTTAAGATCTGTGTATTTCACAGAACATAAGATTTTAACTTAAAAAAAAAAAAAAACACACATGAAACAAAAATTTGTATAGAAAAGTTTTCAGGTGATGGGTAATGGTATCTACAACTTGCTTTGGGATGCATCAAAAAGTAAGCTGGGTTAATGGATGGACAGCTAGATACATACATGATAAGGCAATTTAAAAAAAAAAGAACGACTATAGAGCTTAGATGGTGAGTATAGAGGTGAGAATCATGCAATTCTTTCAACCTTACTGTAGGTTTGAAAATTTTCATAAAAAACTATTGGGGGAAAAAGATCATATAAGTAGTGTAACCACTGTGTTGTTCATCTAGTCTGTCTCTCAACAAGTTAAATGCTTACCATGTGCCACGCTCTTCTCTCGTGAGCAGTTCCTTAAAAACTAGAATCTTTACTAATGGATAGGTCGGCAATTTGTTTTCATACATTTGAGCTATGAAAGGAATCATGTTTTATCTTAGTAAATTTCGTAAATGGTTAAGTTGAGCCAGATGGTAAGATCTGTGGAGATAAAAGATGGGAGGATATTTAAATAGGACAGAGGTTCTGGGGATAAAGCCCTGAAACTCATGATCTTACTGAAATCTTTCTCCCTAAGGATGGCTTTGCAGTGTATTTGTTTATGGCCTATGTTTCAGGAATGAAGACAAAGTTGTCTGAATAAGCTACATGCTTATTTATTTATTTATCTTTAACAGAAACCACTCCAGGTATTTATTTATTCATTTATTTTTATTTATTTTTTAATTTTTGGCTATGTTGGGTCTTTGCTGTGGTGCGCGGGCTTCTCACTGCAGTGGCTTCTCTTGTTTCAGAGCACAGGCTCTAGGTGCACGGGCTTCAGTAGTTGTGGCATGTGGGCTCAGTAGTTGTGGCATGCGGGCTCAGTAGTTGTGGCACACGGGCTTAGTTGCTCCATGGCATGTGGGATCTTCCCGGACCAGGGCTTGAACCCGTGTCCCCTGCACTGGCAGGCAGATTCCCAACCACTGCGCCACCAGGGAAGTCCCAACTATATGCTTATTAATTAATCCTGGTCAATATAAAAAATTATTGGAACTATAGAGAGATTTTGACCTTTGCTAAGACTTAGCTTTCATATTTGTAAATCTAATTTCACTCCGTCAAGCAGAGAAACACTCCATGAAAACAAAGAATTTTGTAATAAAGTATTATCTGTTAAGTCCAAAAGAATAAAAACCAATTATTTTTATGTTTAAACTAATTCACTTGAGATCCCTCTAAAAGTAAATATAAATAATTTAGAAGAATATAGGGACTGACATGTACACACCACTATATTTAAAATGGATAACCAGCAAGGACCTACTGTATAGCACAGGGAACTCTGCTCAATATCCCATAACAACCTAATTGGGAAAAGAATTTGAAAAAGAATAAATACATGTACATGTAGAACTGAATCACTTTGTTGTACACCTGAGACTAATACAACATTGTTAATCAACTGTACTCCAATATAAAAAAAAGTTAAAAAAATACAACAATGTAGAATGAGATGGCGTTATCTTTCAGAATTGAGAGATGTAGCAATTATCCTTGGAAATATACCAAGTTTTGCCAATCTGATAGTACTTTTGTATGAAGCAATGTGATTGATTCTCACACTATTTTATTAATTCACTGAATGATATATATTTGTCTTGATGTATTACATAAATCATTTATACATTACTTGATATCATGAAATAGATGTTTGGGTTTTGATGATAAAATGTGTATACATTTTCAATGAATGTTAACTTTTTACCTTCCTTCTCAAGCAGTTTTGAGTGTATTTTATTATTCTGACCCGATCTGTGGACCCTAATTGATAGAGCACCTTAAATCTTGCTACAGATGGGGAGACTTTATTGGAGAAATATCTGAGCACTGGATTGAGGGTTGCAGGGCTTTATATTTGTCACTAATTTGATATGTTGTATGTCACAAAGCACTTAACATCTCCAGGTTTCATTTTCTTTATTTGAAATTGGGGAGTTTGGACAAGCTGACTTTAATGTGTTCTATGATTTTTTTTTAAACTTTGCTAAAGAGTCTAGGAAAATCTTAGTAGAAGTTTGGAGTAATTGTGCTTGTATTTTCCTTTCTCTTTTTCTTCCCTCCCTCCCTTCCTTCCATGGGATTTTTCCTAGGTGTGTCATTGGAATGGGGGAAAGAAGGGTGCATTTCAATTAATTCGCATAAGTTTAGGTACTGACTTTGTAAAAATGCGTGTACAGTTAACAACACGGGGGCAAGGGGCACTGATCCTCTGAGCAGTCAAAAATCCGTATATAACTTTACAGTCAGCCCTCTGTATCTGCAGTTCCTCATCCTGGTATTCAACCAACCTCGGGTTGTGTAGTACTGTAGTATTTACTATTGAAAAAAATCTGCACATAAGTGGACCCACACAGCTCAAACCCATGTTGTTCAAAGATCAACTATATATGTAAATAATCCCATGTTGGCTTAGATACAATAAGAGCAACTAATACTAATTCACTGTTTACTGTATTCCTCATTATTCTTAGTACTTCATATATTAGCTCATTTAATCCTAACAATTTTATGAAGCATATACCATTGTTATTGGCATTTTGTAGATGGAGAATCTAAGGCAAACATATTTAAGTAACTTGTCCAAAACCACACAACTAATAGATGGGGTATCCAAGATTTAATTTAGGTGGTCTGTGTTCAGAGCTTGGCTCTTAACTATGGTGCTAATCTGCCTCTCTAATGACTATCATTACCTGTGTTTACACTAATGTCAGTCTATCAGTCAGTCCATCAGTCCTTCACATAATACGATAGCATATGTTCAGGTTTTCATGATACAAGGAGTTCAATTAAAAGCAGATTCTTAACAAAGCAACTATATGCCAATAAATATAAAGTTAAAAAAATAAAATATCTACATCGCCATAAAGAATAAAAAAAAGAAAATTCTTAAATCATGAGAATTTTTATTTTTAAAATGCTCCACATTAAAAAATTGTTTTCATTAAATTTTGACTAGATACAAAATATTTATAAAATATGTGTAGGACTAGAGTGACTAAAATGAAAGACTGATAATGCCAACTATTAGTGGGGATGTCAAGCAATTCAAACTCTCATTCACTGATGGTAGGAATATAAATTGATACAATCATTTCAGAAAATGATTTCCCAGTATCTGCTAAAGCTGAACATGTATTTACCCTATGAACCAGAAATTCCACACTCAGGTACATTCCTGACAGAAGTACGTACTTGTATGTGAACAAAAACATCTTTAGCAGCATTATTTATAAGAGCCAGAAAGAATACATGTGTTCATCAACGATGGAAAGAATAAATAAATGGAAGTATTCTTAGCAATAAGAATGAACAAATAGGAATTATAAGTAGCAACATGGTTGGACCTCACAGGCATATTGTACAAAAGAAACCAGGCACCAAAGAGTATTTAATGCATGATTTCATTTGTATGAATTTCAACTCTAATCTGACAACACTAATCCATGTTGTTGGGAGTCAGGATAGTGTTTTCTGGTGGAAGGTGATGACTGGAAGGGAGACCAAGGAAGCTTTCAGGTTCTTGTAAATTTCTGTATCCCAGTATGGGTGCCGGTTACACAGATGTGTTCACTTATTTGTAACTCACCAACCTGTTCACTGAATATTTATGTGATATTCTATGTTATAGTTTAATAGAAAGCTGTCATTACAAGAACATTCATAGGGCTAAAAGAATAGCAGTACAATGTACTGCCATGGACCCACCACTCATTGTTCGAATACTACTACCTTGGATGCCCTTTCTGTACATTTCCCCTATTATTTTCATCTTCCCTTACCCTTCAGCTAAAACTGTTATCTTGAATTGGCATTGATTTTTCCCTTTCTTTCATAGTAGTTTGTTTATATATATGAATTTAAATACATGATAATATATGACAGTATGTATGAAATTTAAAAATCATACATTTAAATTCTTTACACTGAGTACTAACTAGATGTGTGATCTTGTACAAAGCACTTAGTATCTCCAGGCTTTAGTTTCCTTATTTGAAATTGAATTTGAGCAAGTGACTCCCTTTTAGTAACTTTCTTGACATTGTATCTCTTATTTATTCAGTTTAGATGTTAAACGGTTACTTACTTATTTTGTGCATAGTACTATGCATTGGGCTGAGGAAGAGATGAAAGCAGGCACAACTGTTCTCCAGCCTCCAATCACCTGAGTCTAGTGGGAAGCAATGAGGCATGCAGCTCTAGCATGGTTGAGAAACACAGTTTTCATTTTCTCATCTGCAAAAGGAAGGAATGAACGTAGATGATCTCCAAAGACTTTTCCAGCTTTAAAATTTGATCAATGAGTGTGTATTGAAGAGCTAAAAAATTTGTGATACAGAACCTAATTATGTAAGTATATAAAGTATATGATGAAACCATCAGAGAGGGTTTTTAAGTCTTAATTCTTAAGACTCATTTTTAAGGGTACATAGTATTATGGAACAGGGACAAAAATTACTCATGTAAGAGTATTCAGGCCTCTCTATCTCACTCCACACTCACATAGCACATGATGGCGGTCCAGATAAGCAGAGTCAAAAAGATTTATAATATAAAGAATGACCTATTAGGAATCACTATCAGGGGAAAGGCAGGCAAATTCAAATTACAGAGGACTGGGGGAAAAGTGAAGAATTATGGGCTGAATTTAGAAAATGTTTTGGGTTGGAATATGGAAGGTAGAGGAGAGAAAGAATTGGATAATATTGGAAGTAGTAGAAATAGAGAAGGATTTATCATGTTTTGCAGTATGCTTAGTATATTTTGATCTTACCTCTGCCATCTGGCCCCTTGGTGGAAAAGGGGAAAAACTGGAATTGCTTTCATTCACGATTTTCTGTCATTTGGAGGTTATGAGAGATTGGGTTGAGTGAGGCCTCAGTTGTAAGTGGGCTATAGTTTTCTGCAGTCAAAACAGGATGAGGACATTCTAGGAAGTGAGAACAATTTAAGACAAGAAGAAGAAATGGGAGCCATAAATTAATAGAAAGTGATTAGACTCTCCTAGCAAAAGGTGGTATTTTACGTTGGGAACTTTTGGGAAATGAAGTTATTTAGGTGCATTGACTGCAGGCTTTGATGAACTAGGATGATTAAGTTAAGAAACTGTTAAAAACTCAAACTCTGATGGCTTCACTTATGCATATAGTGATAATCAAATAGATATTTTAGTTATTTCTGGGATGTGTGCTAAGTTTTGCAGCAGTAGGTGAGATGCACTCACAAGAGTCTCAAGAACTTCGAACAGCAATTAAAAAAAATTATTTCTGAAAGCACGGTTATGTGAGCGTGTGGACAGTATAATTATAAAGTGAAAATGAAGGAGAAAATTTCCAAGTAAGAATGATGAGACTGGCTGTTTAAATAATGAATGAAGGGAAGGAAGGGTCAGTGGTAGCTCCCAGGTCTTGAGGGAGGGGGAGAGTGGGAGAATTGGGTATTATTAACAGATTAGTATTAAATTCTTTAAACATGAAACTTTTTTTCACTAGTTCCTTCAACATGTTTATTGTAACGTCTATGGGTTGGAACATGATGGTGAACAGCAACAAAAATGAGGTCCTTTCCTCATAGTTCTTACCATTTAATTGGGGATTTAGACATAAAATTCCATAATTACATACCCACATGGATAATTCTAAATGGTAAGTCTTATGAAGGAATGGTATTGGGTTCTACAAGAACACTTAAGCAGAGATCAGACTTGGTCTGGATCAGGAAGGACTTTCCTTAGGATTCTATACTTGAACTGAGATTTGAAAAATGAAAAGGAAATAATTAATTGAAAGGAGAGTTGGGGGCAAGGGGCCGGGCTGATTCCATCAAAAGACAAGTGTCATGTTATGTGTTTGGAGGGTGGGCAGGAACAAGACCACACAGAGCTTCCTAAGGCCAAAGTAAGGATTTTGGTATTTATCCTAAAGGCACTGGGAATGCAGTGAGGGGTTTATACAGCAGAGGGGTGATCTGATTGCCGTTTAGAAAGGCCACTCTGGTTTGATATAGAGATTGGTTTACAGAGGCTGGGTGGAGGGTGGGAGGCATGAGCCGTGGGTGTGGGAGGGCTGGAAGGATTCTACTGTGGTAGTCTGAGCTGGAAGTGGTGGTACCTGGAACTGGGGTACAGAGAGGTAGACAAGGTTGCCAGCGGGAGATTACAGAGTGAGGAAAGAAGAAGGGCTAAGGATGAACCTTGAAGATCTGATATTTAAAGGCTGGTGAGATCAGAAAGAGCCTTCAAAGGTGGCAGAGAAGAAATGGGCAGAGAGACAGGAGGACAACAGAAAAGTGTGTTGTCATGGCGACAAAGGAAGAGAGGCTAAATAATTTCTGTATAGCTGTGCAACTCCAGAGATGCCGTTTGACAATGAATTCTGGCCCTGGTACCACCATCACCATGCCTTGGGAACCACACATCGTGGCTGGCCCTCTGCCTTTGGACACTAGATACTCTCCCCATTCCCGGAACGGATTCTCATCACAAACTCCTGATGCAGGACTTAGCGATTGTATCTGATTGGCAAAGCTTAGGCCATATTCCTGTAACCTAACCTCCTGGAGGTAGGGAAAGCATATAGCTGGCCTTTTTTGCTTCTGTAATAAGAGGCAAGCACAGCCTCCCACAAGACTCACCTGATGGTTCATCTCCCAAATTTAGGAAAGAGAGATCAGATGAGGGGTAGAAAAAAATCCTTTGGAATTGCCCGCTATATTCCTCCTAATAACATTTTATTTCAGGCATTTCAGAAACTTCTCTTGGTCCCTCTATTCATGTTGACATGAAGAGTTAATTGCCTCCTCTTGGTAACTTTGTGTCTTATATGCATCACAGTTGATCCATTTACCCCTGATATACGTGCACCTCCACGGCATCGTGCGCTGTGCGAAGAGCCGAGTTTGCGAGGATAAAGATGCAGCTTCTGTCCTCAGGAAGTTTGGAGGCTAAAGCAGGGGGATCTACTGGTGTAGAGAATAAAGTGTGAGCTCCAGAGCCACTCACCTGTCTAGGTCCCGTTCAGAGCTCCAAAGGGGGCCCTAGGAATGGGTTCATATGATCATGCGTTTGAAAATATTTTGCAAAAGTGAGCCAGTTTGTCTGCAATTGATTAAGAACAGGCCTTGACTCCCAATTCTGACTCCCTCTCCACGAAACTTCCCTTCCTCTTGAGTGTCTCAGTGGCTGTGAATGTTTCGTGGTGGGCTCAGGGTGAGCTGAGTTGGGAACACAGTTAGTTTGGGTTTAGTGGGGTATAGTTATCTGGTTTGCAGATACTTCCATGAGTGGTTAAATTATAGCTAGCAAAGACATCTGCTGAGAAGGCACTGGTGAAGCCTTGAAGACCATTCTGATCCCAGCATGTTTCTTGCTCTCAGAAAGCAGGAAACTGGGAGCCTTCAAGAATTCCTTTTATTATTGCAGAACGGTAGCTAATGGTCACTTCCCTCCTCACAGTGAAAACCTTGAAAACCTGTATCAGCCTCAAAGTCTCTTTCCCAGGATGCCCTGTAGCAAATACTCACCCCTAGTCCTCTCTTCCAAATCCTGGTGCTAACTTTCTTCAGTGGGAGGTGCAGGCACCCAAGGCAGAGCCACGGCTCCCCATCATCTGTTGGCCCCCCCTCCCCCTGCCCCCGCCCCACTCCCAACCTATACCATCTGTACTTGAGGTTGGGAACAACTTCAGTGAAAGCAGTTTGTCTTTTTTTCCTTTTCTAGTTCATTGCTTGGATAGAGAATTTTAAACACATATGCCAACTGGGGTTTGTCTTTAGAGGTCAGGGGTAATGGGATGGTTTGAACTTTAAAGTGGTTTGAGCCCAGTAACTTGGGTTTATTAATGATAATAAAGACACTTGAAAGAGAAACCCAAACAATAAGTAGATGGAAAAAAGCCCTTTACTCAAAACAGTTGATAAAGCCTGGATACTCCGTTTGAAGTGCATTTTGGAAAAATGTTTTGTAATGTTTCAATAAGTCCCCTTTTTCTGGTTATTTTTAGGTATAATTTTTAAAGAGCTAAGAGAATATTATAAAAATGGGATATTAAAAAATTACAGTATAACATTAAAAAAAATCATACTCAAAGCAGTAATTGATTTAGGGGAAGAGATACATTTTAGGTACAGATAGTGAACAGGGTCTTAGAGTTTTGATAACCCAACTAATGAAGAAGAATGAATCATGTGAACATATTGGGAAAAGATTTAAATTTCTTGATATTTTGACATAAATACTGACATAGATGAAGATAACATAAACCATCATCAACCACAAACTTAAGGAAGTTCGATAATTCAGACTCTTTAAGATTATTCACTACAATACTTAATACTTAGATGAGCTTAATTTGTAAAGCTATTTCTCCCAATTTGACCACAGTCCTAAAAATGTACAGTACATAATGAATTGTGAAGCCGAAAGAAATTTTTCTAAATTATCCTACAATTGATTTTTGAAAAATAATTTTAAAATTGTGGTAAAAATATGTAACATAAACATTACCATCTTAACTATTTCTAAGTAAACAGTTCAGTGGTGATAAGTATGCTCACATTGTTGTGCAACAGATATATATTATTGATTTTTAAGTATAAAATAAAATAGAGGAAATGCTCATTTAAGAATATGTGTGGCAAAATTGTCATATGAAAAGGCAATCAAGAGTATGCAGCCAGGGGCTTCCCTTCCCTGGTGGCACAGTGGTTGAGAATCTGCCTGCCAATGCAGGGGACACGGGTTCGAGCCCTGGTCTGGGAAGATCCCACATGCCGCGGAGCGACTAAGCCCGTGAGCCACAACTACTGAGCCTGCGCGTCTGGAGCCTGTGCTCCGCAACAAGAGAGGCCGCGACAGTGAGAGGCCCGCGCACCGCGATGAAGAGTGGCCCCCGCTCGCCGCAACTAGAGAAAGCCCTCGCACAGAAACGAAGACCCAACACAGCCAAAAATAAAAATTTTTAAAAAATTAAAAAAAAAAAAGAGTATGCAGCCAGAAAAAAACATAGTGTGTGACAGTTACCTAATATAAGTATTATTATTTTTATTATGGATTTTGTGACATTTATGGTGCTAGAGGAGAGTTTACCAGCTCCTTAGTGTAAGCATATGCAGTGCCTCCTATATGACCTTGGACCCACATGCTCCCCCTCTTTGAAACTGTACAGGACCTCCTGTAACACAAAAGAAAGGAAGGATTTTATTCTGAGGGTTTACAATCCTTTTCTTAACTAATCAGAATCCTCTCAATATAGAATGAAGTCCCCCTTTTGCTTTTTGGCTCTGAGAGTCCTGCTGAATTTGTTGATTTACCAGGCTCTCCCTTGTCCTGAAAGAACAGTAACTTTTTTTTTAATTTAATTTTTGACCTTCAGTTTTTTCTTCAAAAACTAAATTTTCTCCAAAATTTGTAATTTGTTATCGTTCCTTTTTCATTCAAAATAAGTACTCATTTTTGCACCGAACTTTATTCTCATAATTTTGTGCTGTTTTCTGAGTCCCTTCCCCTCTGCTTAAGGTCCAGGAGATTTTGGATCTCCCTGCCTACTATTTAATTAGTCCCCCTGACATATAGTTTGGGTTACGGTCTTTCAACTTCACTTTTCCTTTTGTTTCTCTTTACTTCCTTTAAAAAAAAAAACAACTTTTATTTCCTTTTCCCCCCCCTCTTTGGAATGATCAAGAAGTTTCAGAAATACTATAGATAGGAATTTAGTACTAAGAATGCTAAAAATAATAGAATCATAGCTCATTTTGTAAGTAGATAAACTATAACATTTTCAAGGTCACATTAATTTCCGAGTTAGTTCTGGCACCTAGTTTGCTGTCTCTAACTCAAACGTGAGTTCCAGCATTTCTAGCTCCTCCTCCTCTAAAATAATCACAGGGCTTCCCTGGTGGCTAAGTGGTTAAGAATCTGCCTGCCAAGGCAGGGCACTCGGGTTCGAGCCCTGGTCCAGGAAGATCCCACATGCCGCGGAGCAACTAAGCCCGTGCGCCACAACTACTGAGCCTGCGCTCTAGAGCCCACGTGCCACAACTACTGAGCCCGCGTGCCACAACTACTGAAGCCCGCATGCCTAGAGCCCGTGCTCCGCAACAAGAGAAGCCACCGGAATGAGAAGCCTGCGCACCGCAATGAAGAGGAGCCCCCGCTCGCCGCAACTAGAGAAAGCCCACGCGCAGCAACGAAGACCCAACGCAGCCAAAAATAAACATAAAATAAATAAATAAAAATAAATAAATTTTTTTAAAAAAAGGATAAAACTGGCATATGCTCCAAACTGAATCCTGAGGATTTTATGTAGCATCTAATTTGACCTCAATGAACGTCCACGTGGAAGAGCAATTTGGCCAGGTTAACGCCGTTGAATTGCAATTACTTCCCCC
Source organism: Eschrichtius robustus (assembly GCF_028021215.1). NCBI lineage: Eukaryota > Metazoa > Chordata > Mammalia > Artiodactyla > Eschrichtiidae > Eschrichtius > Eschrichtius robustus. The sequence continues at coordinate 147,020,373 of NC_090827.1, read as the reverse complement.
AAATCCAAACAGAATCCAGTTTTTTCCTTCCCAGTCATTTGGATAACTGTGATCTTATAAACTGATCTATGATTCTTGGCATAACTGAATGTCAGCTCTAGCTGTTTGCTATGTGAGCCTAGGCATAGCTCCATTAATATAAAACTCACAGTCATCAATATGTGTTAAAGATGCATTTGGGAGTATGTGACAGCTATGAAAATTGCCTTGTGATGAGTTAGAAGTAATCATTGTATGATAATTAAGCATTTAAAAATATCCATTGTGCACTACAGGAAGATTTCAGTATTGGCCATTTTTTTTTTCCTACAGTAGCTGATTTGCTGCATTTATTCTTTGTCTTTCTTGTGAATACATTTATTGCTAATGTTTTTAGCATTATCGTTAGCTTCATTGCATAATTAGTGGCATTCAGCTGCTGCTTTTTAGCTCGAAAGAACTGTAATTAGTTTTCATTCACTAGTGGCGTTTATGCAGTGTCAGGGTCATTGCCAAAGGCATAAGGACTGTAATTCTATTGCTAGGTTTTAAATTCCTACAAACTTACAAATCTATTTTGTTCATTTTAAGTAATAAGAAAGGGTATGAGTTTCAAATGATAGAATTTCGTCCTGCTTAGAGAAAAGGATATCACAGGATTTGAATGAGTGCTGTGTACGTTTATGAGGTATCAAGTTGTTCTCTGAAGTGGAAAATTCTATTCTCACGAGTTAGTTGGTTAATTCTAAATAACCCAAATCATATTTAAGAGATCCGTTCTTTTGTGTTTTCTCCACCACTTGTGCTATCTAAAGCAAAATATTATTAGTGGGTAAAAACATGGGCTTGTTGATACAGCCACTATGGAGAACAGTATGGAGGTTTCTTAAAAAACTAAAAATAGAACTACCATACGACCCAGCAATCCCACTACTGGGCATAAACCCAGAGAAAAGCGTAATTCAAAAAGAGTCATGTACCCCAATGTTCATTGCAGCTCTATTTACAATAGCCAGGACATGGAAGCAACCTAAGTGTCCATCACCAGAGGAATGGATAAAGAAGATGTGGCACATATATACAATGGAATATTTCTCAGCCATAAAAAGAAACGAAATTGAGTTATTTGTAGTGAGGTGGATGGACCTAGAGACTGTCATACAGAGTGAAGTAAGTCAGAAAGAGAAAAACAAATACTGTATGCTAACACATATATATGGAATCTTAAAAAAAAAAAAAATGGTTCTGAAGAACCTAGGTGCAGGACAGGAATAAAGACGCAGACGTAGAGAAAGGACTTGAGGACACGGGGAAGGGGAAGGGGAAGCTGGGACAATGTGAGAGAGTGGCGTGGACATATATCCACTACCAAATGTAAAATAGATAGCTAGTGGGAAGCAGCCACATAGCACAGGGAGATCAGCTCGGTGCTCTGTGACCACCTAGAGGGGTGGGATAGGGAGGGTGGGAGGGAGACACAAGAGGGAGGGGATATGGGGATATATGTGTATGTATAGCTGATTCACTCTGTGATACAGCAGAAACTAACACACCATCGTAAAGCAATTATACTCCAATAAAGATGTTAAAAAAAAAAACAACCCTTCTGTGCCAACAATCTATAATAATAATATGAGCTAAGACTTTAGTAGGTAGCCCTTGCTCTGTGGGCCAGGTGCTCTTACAAGGCTTTTGTGTACATTAACTTTTTAAATTCTTACAACAACGATGTGAGGCAGAAACTTTTATTATCCTCATTTTATAGATAAGGAAACTGAGGCAGTATTGAGGAGTATTGGGGCTGGACCCAGGGTTTCTGTTCTTCGCTGATACCGCATGCTATACTACTTCTATATAGTGGTTGCAGGGAAATTCTTGTCTCTTTTCTGTTTGTTTGAACTGGCCAGGGATGTCCATTTTTCAGTTTACCACTGACCGATAAATAAGAATCCATCTGCAAGACTTCTTTAATTACTATTTATCATTTTTTTTCAAATTAAAAATATAATTTACTTTTCAGTTCCTAGAGATCTCATTTCATCAGCTATATTCCTTTTTTTTTTTAATTTTTATTTTATATTAGAGTATAGTTGATTTACAATGTTGTGTTAGTTTCAGGTGTACAGCAAAGTGATTCAGTTACACATATACACATATCTATTCTTCTTCAAATTCTTTTCCCACTTAGGTTATTACAGAACATTGAGTAGAGTCGCCTGTGCTATACAGTAGGTCCTTGTTGGTTATCTAGTTTAAATATAGAAGTGTGTATATGTTAATCCCAAACTCCCAATTTATCCCTCCCCCCTACTTTTCCCCTTTGGTAATGATAAGTTTGTTTTCTAAATCTGTGAGTCTGTATAGCTATATTCTTTATATATTATCATGGTCTACTTTTATGCATGAATAAAGAGAAATGGACAGTTGAAACAGTCATTTGGATTACTGAAGCAAAAAAAGTGTAAATCTATTGTTGAGGAAAGAAGGTTGAGATTTTGGATTGAGTTATGAAAATCAAAAACATGGATCACATAAATATGATTCTATGTCAGCAAATCTTGGAGTCAAGATACCTTGCTCTGAAAATATTTGCTATGTGATATTTTCCTTTAATTTTAACATTTTCATCACATGCATTTAAAATACGTTACCAGATTGGAAAGGTTCTCGTTTTTCTTTCCAGATCTGGAAGCCAGAGAGTAGAAAGTGTTAAAGAGTTGAGAATTTTTGAATTAGGGAAGAGGAGCTGGGGGAAAAATAGTAAAATGACAGAGAAAAACAGGCTAGAGCATAAATCTGGCTAATAATTTTCAGCTAATTGATAGTTGGCTAAAACCTAGTGACTTAATTAATTATTCAAAAGACTCGTCTTTAGTCAGAAAAATTACAGAAACAAAAATCATTGAAGGTCTTGCCAAAACTGTTAAAGGAATTATCATGGACTGAGTACAGGCAGGCAGTGGGTGTCAGGTACGCACAATATGAATCCCCTCTGCTTTTTTGCTGTCGTCTTTGGATAGTCCCAAGATTCAGTTTTGTACACAGACCAGGAACGATTAAAGGCAGACATTGGGGTTCCAAACATGGGAAATGCACTACACCTGACATAGGAGCATCTGAGTCCTAATTCTGGCTTTATCACTTCGTGTTTATGTTCCCTTGGGCAAACCCAGACTTTCTCATTTGTAAAATAGTACGTGACTGCCAACTCTTAAAATTGTTAGAAAGAAAGAAAAAATGAACCACTAGTTCAAGAACATGTTGAAAAACTGTTAGAGACAGGAAAAATAGAGGGCATTGTGGCAGAGCAGGTGTAGGCAGGGGAATGCCAACAGTAAAACGCAGTAGAGATTGATCCAAGTTCAATGAGATAAGTGGTTACTCTAGGCCAGCGGTTCAGTCCTGACTGCACATCCCCAGCGAATGTTCTGCAATATGCTAATAACCTGCTTCTCACCTCCAGGGTTTCTGCTTTAAATGTTCTGGGGCTAGGCCCAGTTATAGATTTTTTTTTTGCCAAAATTTTTGAGATGGTCTGAAGAGCAATTAAGGTTAAAATCTCTGCTGTAGGGTCCCTGGAACAAAATTTGCAATGTGGGCAAAACAGACACATTGACCTTTTTAGTTTGAAAAATTAAAACTCTCCTCTTACAAATGGGTCTAAGGTAAATGCAATTCATGAAGACACAGTGTTGACAAAAAGAGGTGATCTCTGATCAGAAATACTGATTTCATACATATAGAAAATATTTTCATACATATAGAAAATATCTTTCATAGTTGGAAGGTCCAAACTAAAATGAAATGGATGTACTTATTTAACTTTTAAGATAATTTTTCACATTAATGAACCTTGGAAGCCAGGTTCACAAGAGTTCCAATTACTGAAAGGGCTTCGAATGTGTGATATCACATATCATGAGAAAATATAATAACTCTGTTAAAAAGAGGGCCAAGGTAATAAAATTATCATAAGCCACTTAAATTCAGTTATGCTACAGAACATCTAGTGATTAAAAACTTCTATCCCTGTAGCCTCACAGTTTAAATTCAATTCACTTATATTTTTGCCCTGTTGCTAATTGTATTATTTGAAAATTCAATGATATGTAAAATATAAAGGAGGCAATTGAAAACTAAATGTATATCTGCTCTAGGATGTCTCAATTTGCTGCTTAATTTGAATAATTTAGGGACTGTTAGAAAGTTGCTAAGGAGAATTAGTTTAAAAATATTTGGGACCATTTTCCCTCAAATATAATGATGCTTAAAATAGAAAAGTGCTTGAGGTTATAAAGTTTTATGTTCTGGCCTCCCATGGACTTTAAAATAAAACTTTCCAGTAAATAGCCATGATCCTGTGAACTGAGCAGAGGATGGAATTCTTTGGATGGAACCGTAGACTATCTTGCCCAATTTGCAGCGGAAGAAACCAAGGCCAGGAAACACTAAGGGGCATTCCCAGAACCACACAATTCATTGGTGGCAGAACTTGGACAGATCTCTTAGCTCCTAGCCCTCCCTGACTCGTTCTGGAGAAACCCGGTAAATATTGATTAGATACTGTCTGGGATGGACCTTGGACTTGGCCATGTGTGGCTTGTTTGCATCTTATAAATGTACCTCAAGTCCTTGAGGGAATCCCTGGCTGATGTGTCTAATCTTTTGGCAGCCGTCTTGTAGGACTTCTCCTAGATTTTACTTGGGGTCTTTTGGATAGTCTTAAAGCACTCTTATGTTCCAGGGTTCAAATATTGGGGTGTATTGAGTCTGCAGCATTCACAGTAGAAATGACATTAGCTACCAGGAGCTTAATCAACCAGTAGCCAAAAAGGGGTTATGGTGAACTGCTATTCAAATGAAAGCTCCAAGAATTATTAAGAGGCTGATTCATATAGAATTTGACTCACTGTACATTTGATGTCACCAATGGTCTCATAATTTTTTAAAAAATATTTATTTTTTTATTTTTTTAAATTTGGCTGCGCTGGGTCTTAGTTTCAGCATGCAGGATCTTTGTTGGGACACGCGGGATCTTCGCTGGGACATGCAGGATCTTCACTGGGGCATGCGGGGTCTAGTTCCCTGAACCAGGGATCAAACCGGGGCCCCCTGAATTGGGAGTGCAGAGTCTTAACCACTGGACCACCAGGGAGGTCCCTCATAATTTTAATACCCATATAAGTCAGAGTCAAATTCATCATGTCACTATCTACATACTTTCAGATATATTACCCTGTTGTTTCATCTCCTGCTCCTACTCGGCCTTCCAAACTCCCTACTCCCAAAAGAGGCTACATGCTAGCATACCTATTACAATACCCAAGTTGTTAACTCAATAGAATGGATTATACTAGTGGACAAAGATAGAAAAACAGTAATCAGGCATAAAATGTGTTTTGCAGTTCCATATGTATTTGTTACAGAACCAGTAGTAAAGGCTTCATGGAATATTTTATATCTCACAAAGATGTGGGAAGAGAAATAAAAATATGTCAGGGACAGTGTTTTAAACCTAAGTATTTACAGGCATGATATTATTTTTAAAAATCAAACAAATCTTACCAGTAAGTAATAAATTTGTAAGTGCTTTGATTCACAGATATCTAATAAAAATTAACCATTGAGTATGTCATGAGACTATTTGATATCCAAGAATTATTCCAAATTATACTTCTATCATTTGAGGCTTCAACAGTCATTCATTCTTTTGTCTTCTAGACATGCTAGAAGACATGCTAATTGTCTAACATGAATAATTAGACAATTATTTCTATTCTTTTAAAATCCCTATTTTTAAACATCTTCTGAGAGGGAGAGTCTATCAGGCACTTATTCCAGCCAAAAGAAGTTAGGCACTTATTCCAGCCAAAAGAGGTTAAAAACATCTTCAAAGAACAAGGGAGTTGGGATTCATACTCATGTCTTCTGTTTTCAGAGACTGACCTTTTAACCACTCCATGCTATAGCAGAATGACCATCAGCTTCCTCTTAGGAGCTTTGGGTAGAGGATGATTGACAAGCAATGAGCTCCTTTAGGGTCTGCCTGAGTCCAGTCTCTTGACAAAAGAACCAGCTACGCTAGGTTTTAATGTCACTTATCTTGTGTGTTTTTGTCCATGATAGAATTGAGCCAGCTTTGAATAAGTTCTTCTGGTTTAGGGTTTCCCTCTGACAGAGATCGGGATGTGGGGTGGGAGCATGGCCCCAGAGGATTATTAGTAAGCTTATATAAGCTTTATCTAACACTAATTATCTTCTGGACCAGTCTCCAAAGGCCTGTCTCAGATCCCAGTGAGAGGAGACTCTTACAGAAGGTCAGTTGACTAGAAACGGTGTATCCATATGAAACCAGCATTCATGGTCATATCACATTGTTGCCTAGTAACAGAGTTGGACCACAGAACTCAGGCTGAGTTGGAGGGCAGCTATGCCCTCAGGACAGAATATATTACTGCAGGCCAGAGATCCTGGGTTCAGTTGAGCTGACAGGGCTACCAAGAGAAGCAACTGCTTTCACCAGAATACAGTAGGACACACAGAGAGGTACTTGATGGTACAATAGAGGAAATGGAGGATAAACGTTGGAAAAGATGGTGGTCACAATCATGTGGTGAAATCAAGGGAAAGAACCTGGCAACCTTCTTGAACTAGTGGAAGAAAGTTTTACAACTCGAATTTCCAGCTACTTTTGCTCTTTGTCTAAGACAAGAAGTTTTTTCATGGTTGTTACTCAGTCAGTTATGCTGTCCTGTTTGATGTGACCTGGGTTAATACAGTTTATGTATTTATTATATTTGTAACCTAAGGAGATTTCATTATAGTTATTTGCAGAGTTCTTAACTGTTAGAAAATTTTGGATTCTATTATTAATATATTATTATTGATCTCTTAAAGCAAGAATTTGATATCATTGAAAAATAAAGTTAAATGGTAGAAATCAACGAAATAAAGCTGGACAATGGAAATCAGTGAAAATCCCTTTTCAGATAATCTGGGTAAATATTTGCCTGTAGGTTCCACCTTGAAGTTTGACCAGTTAAACTGGTTCTGGGACACTTTGCAGAGTTTGCTTTTAGATACCATTTGATACCAAAGGATAATCTTATTATTTGCATATCAAGAGCATTTTATTTTATTTTTGAGTAGGAAAGCAACTTCCATAATCAGAGGAACTTCATAGCACACATTCAGTTCAAAACAGCACCAACAAGAGTTTCCTTAATTTTTTTGCCTCCTCCAACAAAGATCATGACTCCTTTATAGGTCTTCAGACAGTATTGTGACCTCTTTTTGATATGTTATTAGTTTCTCTTTCAAATGACATTTTGAAGTTTGTTAACTTGTGAGTACAAGGGCTGTTTGAATGTCCAGAGGCCCTTCCTCCCTGTGGATCACAAAGCACTTCACAGAGGGGGAGGGCTTATGATTTGCCCTCATATCAAAGACAGCCGTGCAGTTGATGTGGAGAGTGTTGAGATGTGGTAGCTGCCCAGCTTCTGCCTGCTGGTCTTGACCCTTAGGTTTTCCTTTAGTAAGTGACATAAGCTATATTTTAAAACTTCAAATCTGCTTCCTTCTCTCCCCAAACATCCTGAACCCAGTAGACTGGAAGATTATGAAAAAGAACCTATCTTTTTGACCACTTATGGACCCATAGGATGATATCATCGAATCATTTAAAAAAGTGCTTCCCAGTGACTTCCCCACCCCACCTTCATGATCCATTGTTTAAAGATTAAAATTTTACAAATGAAATCATAAGCTTGGTAAGGTCATCATGGCCAGTGTCAGAGAGCTGAACTATCTGCTCAACTCTGTAAGATTTCAGAAATATTTATATGACATAAGAAGGCCCTGCTGTTAGAATCCATGACAAAGCCCTCCACTGATGCTTGCAGCTAAACCAAATTTAGTGTGTTTTATGGCCCAGAAAATGATCCTATTTAGGGAAACTGGTTTTGTAAATGCTTTAGAAATTAAAGGAACAATTCCCAATACAAATGTTGTTCTCAATGTAAATGCACTCAATAAAACCCAAGACCAGCCCATGGCAGAAAACCCACAGGACGTGCGTAGACCGTCACTCACGACTCAGCTCAGAAGTGTTGGATGAGCAGTCGGCTTGAAACCAGAGTCTAGATTGTGGAATGGAAACTTCTGCAAAAAAGGAAGGGCCCCTTGAGAGAGTATGGCATTCAGAAAACTTTAGAATAAAGTCTGAAAAATTAAACAGTGATATACAGCACCTGCCATTTGGTGATTTTGATCATTCACATATTCATATTCAGAGGGTCCCAACTTGATGCCTCTATATATGTGCAATATTTGCAAACATATTCATTAAGTAGTAGAATAATAGAAATACACAGTCGTGTTCATTGAGTACTTATCACACACCTGGCGTTGCTCTTAATGCATCACCTGTATGACTCTATGTCTTCCTCACAACAACCTTAAGAGGAGGGGGCTGCCATTAACCCCGTTTTACCTATGCAGAAACGTATTTATTCGAGGTAGAGCTGGGTTTTGAATTTGGACATGCTGACTCCAGTCTGTGGTTTACCACTATCTCATATAATTCATCAATTCATTTCGCAAATAGCTCTTAAGTGCCTGTTGCTCTGTCTGGAGCTTACCGTCTAGTGGAGAGGAAAATAAATGCTAAACAAATACATGAGCTCGTGTTAGGAGATTGTAACTACAGGAAGAGACATGAAATGATAAAGGGTTAGAGAGTGAAGGAGAGAAGGCGATTTTATAAAAGGTTGTCAGAGAAGCCCTCTCTGAGGAGGGGAGATTTGTGCTAAGATTTGAATGAGGGAGCCAGCCATGTGGATATTTGGATATTTTCGGGGACAGCAGGAAGCCAGAGTGACTGAAATACCGGGAGCAAGAAGGGGGTGGGGGAGTGGAGACAGAAGAAGAGTAGTGGCTGGGGGCAGGTCACCTGGTTATGGTCTAGTGTTCAATGCCGCCTTCACAAAGCTTTATAAGCCATCATAGCTAGGATGAGTAACCCTGATGTACATCATTCAAGATTATCATGATCATTCAGTTGATGAGGCCTTCTCATGTCATAGCAAGAGGATTACCAGAGTGCATCTCTGCAACAGGAACTGGTTTACTAGTTGGGTTCAAGATTTGAGGCATCTGATATTGGATGTTTCACTGCGGGAAATCGTTTGGGGTGATCAGTCATGCCCGCTAGCCTGGGACTACCCCGGTTTTAGCACTGGAAGTATTCCATCCTGGGAAGCCCCTCAGACTAGGACAAATCAGGATGGCTGGTCACTGTCTAACAGAGTTCTCAAAGGGTTTCTTAGGAAATGGTTGCTTGAGGGAGAAATAGTGACATGCCATCTGGGCTCTGGCATTGCCCCAAATCGCTTGTCAGGCGTGATTATGAGGCAGGAGACCGATGGGCCCCCAGGGCAAACGGTTTGAGTTCGTTCCTTGTGGTCCGAGAGGGGAATAACAGGACAAATTGAGAGAGGAGGCTGGGCCCTGCCCAGATAGAAGATAAGAGACCACATAGTCTTCATTCTTTAAGTCAGGAGACCTCCCCAACTACACATGCGCAGAAAAGCTCCTTGGAGGTCAAAAGGGAGGGGGGGCCACCCCATAGTAAGTGACGTCAACATACCCATAGGCCTTTTCGCTAAGAATCCATCCTGGCTAAGAGATGTGCACACAGGGGAGGACCCTGAGATAAACCAAATACGGATTCTGAACCAGGCAAAGCAAGATGACTGCCCAAATGAAATCCGGAAAAAATGTCCCATAAAAGTGATTCAAACTGCCACGAGGGCGCAACTCTCTGAGCCTGCCCGTGTGTCTGGCCACACTTACTGTACTCTTTTCTCTCCTAATAAACACTTTACTTGTTGAGCTACTTTCCGTCTTTGTGGGAATGCTTTTCTGCAAAGCCATAGGGCCAGGGCCTTGTCACTGAACACAGGTCCAGTGATTAGGATTTGGTGCTCTCACTGCCGTGACCCTACCTCAATCTCTGGCTGGGAACCGAAACCCTGCTTCAAGCCGCTGCAGGCCGAGGCCACCGGAGATCAGTGATACCTTTTATTCTGTAGATAAATGGTAAAGTAGAAATAAAACAGAGACTTGCAAATGTCCTTCTAAGTTTATGAAAAATCAACTTTGCCAATTTCCCTATTGTTAAACTACTTAACTTTAGTAAGTATGTTATAAACAATGCATTCAAGTATTTAGAATCACTTTCAAAGATAGTCTCAGAGCATTCTAGAAAAGGAGAAATATTTTTGATCACATTTTCCAACTGTAGAGCAGTAAAACTAGAATAGAAAAATGAAGGTAACAGCTTATATTTCAACAGGTTAAAGGGAAAAATAGATGAATATCTCAATTGGTGCTATGAAGACATCTGCTCCAATTCGAAAGTATTCCTGATGTTTAAGAAAACTATTCCTGAAAATTAAAAAAAAAAATTGCAAGTAGAACCAAACTTCCGTAGAAAACAAACTAACATTTGTTGGAAACCAATACAAAGCAACCTAAATTTCATCATTATGAAATTGGGAAGATTATCCAAATAATAAACTCTAGCATTAAACCTCACGATACAAATAATTTTTGACATGAAAAATGCTTACGATATGATGTTAAGTGAAAGAAGTTAGATACCAAATGTATATGCAATATGAAGTTTACTATATTAAAGAACAACAAAAATAAACAAAGCCCCCAAATAATTACTTTAAAAAGATTCTGTGAAGGCATGCTAATGCTTGAGCCATGCTTACTTGTGTGTGGAACTTACACGTTTTAATATACTCTGCAATGTACCCCTACTGTTCTTAAAATCTGGAAAATAAAATTAGGAGAAGAATTTTAAGAAACAATTTTGGGTTTGTGCTGGGATTTCCAAACAAATGCAAGCTACTGCTAAAGGGACAAGAATGATCAAATCGCAGATGAAAATTGACTCCTGTCCCAAACAGCTAAGGCAAAAGCTCTAATAGCAAGAGTTTTGTCTTGATGTGGCATTGGAATGGAGGAAATAAAATACATCTTTATTGGAATAAAACATAAGGAATCTGGAGAGTAAATCTAGTCTTTGAAAGTTATTTGAGAGTAAACTCTGAGCCACTCCCTTGGGGGAAGGGGTCACAGCAAGGAGAAGGAAGACAGACCTTGGAAGATCCACCACTGCACATCACACAGAGAAACTAATGGGTTAGCCATGGCTTGTTAAAATGGGTGGCTCTGGGATTTGCCAGAGGCCTTTGTGATTCAGTTTTAAATGACCCTTTCTTTCTTTAAATTATTGTTATTTGTTCTTTGTAGTTCTCTCTATTTACATATGAAGGTAAGCAGGGTATGGAGAGAGATGTGGTCCTTACCCAGAACATTATAGCTCCTCCTTCTCCCTCTCCCTTTCTCTCTCTCTTTGGTTTCTATTTATTTCCTTTGTCCTTTAGTGAGACAGAATTTCCTCATTGAAATACTGTTAAAAAAAAATACATCACTCTTTTAGATTATTTTATAAACGTTCATACAATTTCATGTTCACTGTCTTGTATCTTCTTAGTAATTTATGAATTGAATTGGTATTATTTAAGCTTTTGAAAGCTACACAGCTGTGGCTAGGTGACAACTGACCGGCATATCTGCAGTGTGAATGAGTAAGAATTCTAACTCCCACTAAGGCTCTTGGTTCCCCAAATAGTTCTGTCTGCTGTAGTGCAATGCCTTTGGGGTGTGATTCCTTAAGGCCTAAGAAATAAAATACAATCAATTAGGAAGTGTCTCTATTTCAAACAAACAGAGCAAATACTCACATATCTTATGCATACATTAGACAATTTTAAAAAGTCGATCACTTGTTTCAATGGAGTGAAACAGACTTTGAGGTCTTACCTCTACACCAGGTTGGAAGAAGGTGCCTACTTGGGCTATTTTGGGTGTTATGTGTAATTTTGGAGTTTCAATATTATTTCAAAACTTTCAGGGTGTAATTCTTTTTCTTGAATGATACTGGGTCCTTTTTTTGTTTTTCCTTCATTCATTAGAAAAAAATTACGAATATTGTACCAGATGCCTTCAAATCAATAGTGAACAGTCTCATGAGTCTACATTTCCTGCCCTCCTTGTTTCCCCAAAGGAAAGCAGTTATAATCTTATATAATATTCTACAAAATTTAAGTTCTTGGTTTAATATTATCATTTTATGTCTCACGTGTACATTTACATTTTAAGAAATGCAAAACAGTGTGCATTTCTTGGGTTGTCTCCGCGGATATGTTTTCTTTCCTTTCGTTGTTTTGCATTGATTTAGCGCCTCTTCTCTGAGCACTTCGTGCTGTCCTATGTTGTGTCTTTAAGCAATGGCATTATCATGCAGAAGAATAACGTTTCCATTAATGCCTAAGTCATTATTTAAAAGGATAATTATAATAATTCTTCATGAGAATCTTTACCTTCGTGGGAGGCAAGGGAGAGGCATATTAGATGATTCCTTCTCAGCAGCTCAGGACAGGAAAATGGACATATTTGAAGTCTGGTGCCTTTCCATATCCCTAGGTAGAGAAAAACATGGAGTGACTAGCAATTCTGACCCAGTGATGACAAGTGACATGTTTCCTGCTCAGGATGGTTTCCCTGATTTCAAAGCATGTCACGGAGTTAGACTCTGCTCTGGCCTCTTCATTCCTGGGGAAGCCACTTTGGCCCCGGGTATCACCATTTTCTCTTTTAAAAAGCAACTGACACATTGACCAGAGATGACTTGCAGACTCTAGTCATAAACGTGGTCTGCGGGATGAGACTTTCCCATCACTGTGAAAAGTTAGGCAGGCTCCATGGCGTTTCTGGTCACTCTTGGGCAGTATGTTTTTCTGGTAACTTCAGGTCACAGACAACTGTCTCAGTTGAGCAATTTTACTGTCAGTTGCATGTGTTAATAAAAACTTCAATTTTGAGTTAAAGTTGACGCTTCTTCCTGTCTGGAAGCTCAGTGGGAAGCCTGAATTTGAGTGGGAGTGGGAGGGATTTATTACCTAATCTTCTTCTCCTCCTTCCTTCTCCAACTTACCCATAGAACTTTCTGGTTCTTCAGAATTTGGGGGTGGAGAGGAAGAAGAGGTAAGAAAGGCAGCAATGGTGTTATTTCATGGCTCCCCATATGGTGATCTAGCATCTTGACAGGTGGGGTGTTCACAGCTGACAACTTGACAGATGTTTACAGTTGACTCTCTTGTTGGGGGCTTTTGTGAGTTTTCCACACTTTTCTGCAAGATCTCAAGCAGGGGATCAGCTTGCCGTTTGCTGTATGATTTGTAAATGTGTCTTTTTCTAGTAGCAAATGATCCCTTATTACTTTGTGGCACAAGCTATTGAGTTTACTTTGTGGCACAAGCTATGAAGTTCTGTGCCTGATAAATGTGTGATAATCAACTGAAGACAAAGAAACAGTACATTAAACCAGGCTGGTTAGTCAATATAGGGAAAGAGTTTATACTGATAGGACATATGGGATAGAAGAAAGTACAGATCAACACAATGTTAAGATAATATTGATATTGCAAGTAGACAGGAACAGAAATGATGGCTTTGAAGTCATCCACAAGGGGAAAAGACATAAGGGGAAAGAAAGTAGAGCATAAAAATAGATGTTGCATTGCCAAATAAAAAGAGAATCTGCATGTGACATTAGGATTGTCTGTGAATCAGAAATTGTGGAAATGTAAAAGAGGAAGTTATACAAGAATATTGTATCTGTGGCTAGGCAGAAAATAATTTCACAACAACATATGACCCAGCAGGATTAAACAGCTCACAGTAACTTTGCCCAACTGCTTCTAAGGACTTAGGTAGTCAATAAAACAGGGAAGAAAAGGAGCCAGTGGACATCATTACTCTTTTATAAGAGAAGTTTTATATGCTTCTTTTAAAAGAATGGAAGTATGTTATAAACAGAAATTAAATGGTTGAAATAAGAGTTTAATTTAAAGGCAATAAGACCACTAATATGCTCACTAAATATCAGCTGGCTGTTAGGAACCTATTTAATGAGATTTACCAACCACTAAAACCACCATGTCTATCTGTTAAGTAGCTGTTAAATATCAATAATTTTGTTTGTTATGGAAAATTCAGTTAAACTCTTTCAACACCGTAGGAAAGCTACAAATAATAATCATAAGTAATATTTATTGAGTGTTTATTCCAGGCCAGGCACTGTTCTATACATTTGCTGAACGTGATCTCCTTCAGGACTCCCAGGCTTTCAGGTCACTATTATTGCGTGCTCATTCACAGTTGGGGAAACTGAGGCCTGGGAAGTGTCATTAACTTGCCTAAGGTCATGCAGCTGGTCAGTGGTGTGAAGCTTGCACTAGGACAGTCCGACTCCAAAACCCAGAGGCACCTGTTGTAAAGTGTCCAGGAGTCTTAGGGCAGTAAATAAAGTGTAGAGGTAGAATTGTGGAGTGCAACAGCTCTTGTACTAGTGACAAAAGAAATGGGTCCATGCCAGTTCAACCATATACATGAGGAGGCTACACAGTGAAACGTGATATAATCTTTACCCATGGGGTGGGTGTATAAGTGGTCATGTTACCAGCCTTACCAGCTAGAGGCTGGGTGATGATTTTCAGCCCAGACATTTCTGTGGTCTTTATCACACTAACGGTAGGAGTCAGATCATGGTCTGTTGAAGGCAGTGCAAGGGACTTGTCTGTTACGAACCCTCACTATCACGTCTGCTCATAGCTTCAGCCAGCTCAAGAACTGGAGACAGGAAAGCAGGGCTCCTGTAGTTTCAACCCTCCTAACTCTTTCTTTGTCTCAAGTTTTTTATTCTTTCATCAGTGGCCATCTCTTTATCTTTCACTTGGCTAAATTTTAGACTATGCCCGCAGGTTAAGAATTGCATCGTCTGTACCTCAATACGATTCCAACCACACTGTTACCTTTTACAACTAAACAATGACCTTAGTAACAACATACGCGAGAGCTTATTTACTTTAACTGAACGTATTAACCTTAATGGAGCAACTACTTTTAAGGAAATAATTATGCACGTCTGGAAAAGATGTAGCAAGACCGTTATGTAAGAAACTCAGCTAAATATACTCAGCTGAAATAAAACACATAATTCCAGAAATAGTGTATAGTGGATGATACCAGTGAATTAGAGCACAGGGCATGTAGACAGTATCCTATGTTAGCAATTCCATAGTCACTCTTTGCAAACTCATTCCACTGACTGCCTAATGTCAAAGTTTGAAGAAACCTCTTTGCATGGGATCTGTATTTTCTCGGTATAACTTTCGGCTATTCCTTCTTGGACTACCTGCCCAGAAGGGAAAAACAGCTGATTCTTGAAAGAACCCTTCCATTGGCCTGAAAACTCTCATTGATCAAGTTTATACTTCTTTCTCTAAGCTAAATACCTGTTGTTATTCATAGTTTTTGGTAAACTTGTTTGCCATATGCATGAGTAGGCTGCATAATACACATTAGGTGTGCATATAAGTGACCATGTTACCAATATTTTCTACCACCTGGAACATTCTGACTTAATGAGATTTCTGCCCTAGCTTTATATTTCCCAATTTTCATAAATCCAACAGCAGGTGATGTTAGAGAAATGAAACAGTGGTGGTGATAGAACTAAAATAGATCTGTCAAAAAAGAATAATGTATCCCTTTTTCCAGTGCAGACTGATGCATGTTTTAGTAGATCTAGTTGATTACCGTCCACAAGCTTTATGCTTACTCTCTACAGCTTCACTGTCTAATGAGGTAGTTACTAGCCAACCATGACTATTGAAGTTTAAACCAATTAAAATAAAACAAAATAAAAATTTCAGTTCTTCAGTCACGGTAGCCACATCTCATGTACTCGGTAGCTATATGGTAGCTAATGGCTATCATATTGGACAGTGTAGGTCTGGAACATTTTCAACATTGCAGAAAGTTCTAATGGATGGTGTTCCTTAGTGTAGAACACCCCTGATCGCCGGCCTACACGTTCATAATGGCACAGAAAAGTACCTTTCAGTGATTTGTGACAATACTCTTGTTGAGTGCATCGTAAAAGAATCTTGGAGTTAGTGAAATAATTTTTACCCCATACACGTGTTTTTAGCAGGAGGACAGGATTTAACACAAGAGAGACTCAGGAATCCTGTCTGTTCTCAGAAAATGGTCATCTTTACCTATGTGGCTGCTGATTCATATGCTATTTCTGTCACTAGGAATTAGGAAAAAGCCATTGAGTTTCTCACTATTTTTTTTTTTTTTAAGTCCTCTCCCTCTTTTTCTTGATGAGTCTGGCTAATGGTTTATCAATTTTGTTTATCTTCTCAAAGAACCAGCTTTTAGTTTTATTGATCTTTGCTATTGTTTTCTTTGTTTCTATTTCAGTTATTTCTGCTCTAATATTGATGATTTCTTTCCTTCTGCTAACTGTGGGTTTTGTTTGTTCTTCTTTCTCTAGTTCCTTTAGGTGTAAGGGTAGATTGTTTACTTGAGATTTTTCTTGTTTCTTGAGGTAAGCTTGTATAGCTATAAACTTCCCTCTTAAGAATTGCTTTTGCTGCATCCCATAGGTTTTGGATCATCGTGATTTCATTATCATTTGTCTTTAGGTATTTTTTGACGTCCTCTTTGATTTCTTCAGTGATCTCTTGGTTATTTAGTAATATATTGTTTAGCCTCCATGTATTTGTGTTTTTTACATTTTTTTCCCCTGTAATTGATTTCTAATCTCATAGTGTTGTGGTCAGAAAGATGCTTGATATGATTTCAATTTTCTTAAATTTACTGAGGCTTGATTTGTGACCCAAGATGTGATCAATCCTGGAGAATGTTCTGTGCATACTTGAGAAGAAAGTGTAATCTGCTGTTTTTGGATGGAATGTCCTATAAATATCAATTAAATCTATCTGGTCTATTGTCATTTTAAAGCTTGTGTTTCCTTATTAATTTTCTGTTTGGATGATGTGTCCATTGGTGTAAGTGAGGTGTTAAAGTCCCCCACTGTTATTATGTTACTGTTGATTTCCTCTTTTGTAGATGTTAGCAGTTGCCTTATGTATTGAGGTGCTCCTATGTTGGGTGCATATATATTTATAATTGTTATATCTTCTTCTTGGATTGATCCCTTGATCATTATGTAGTGTCCTTCCTTGTCTCTTGTAACATTCTTTATTTTAAAGTCTATTTTATCTGATATGAGTATTGCTACTCCAGCTTTCTTTTGATTTCCATGTGCATGGAATATCTTTTTCCATTCCCCCACTTTCAGTCTGAATGTGTCCCTAGGTCTGAAGTGGGTCTCTTGTAGACAGCATATATATGGCTCTTGATTTTGTATCCGTTCTGCAAGCCTGTGTCTTTTGGTTGGAGCATTTAATCCATTCACGTTTAAGGTAATTATCGATATGTATGTTCTTATGACCATTTTCTTAATTGTTTTGGGTTTGTTTTTGTAGGTCCTTTTCTTCTCTTGTGTTTCCCACTTAGAGAAGTTCCTTTAGCATTTGTTGTAGAGCTGGTTTGGTGGTGCTGAATTCTCTTAGCTTTTGCTTGTCTCTAAAGCTTTTGATTTCTCCATGGAATCTGAATGAGATCCTTGCCGGGTAGAGTAATCTTGGTTGTAGGTTCTTCCCTTTCATCACTTTAAGTATATCATGCCACTCCCTTCTGACTTGTAGAGTTTCTGCTGAGAAATCAGCTGTTAACCTTATGGGAGTTCCCTTGTATGTTACTTGTCATTTTTCCCTTGCTGCTTTCAGTAATTTTTCTTTGTCTTTAATTTTTGCCAATTTGATTACTATGTGTCTCAGCATGTTTCTCCTTGGGTTTATCCTGTATGGGACTCTCTGCACTTCCTGGACTTGGGTGGCTATTACCTTTCCCATGTTAGGGAAATTTTCGACTATAATCTCTTCAAATATTTTCTCTGGTCCTTTCTCTCTCTCTTCTCCTTATGGGACCCCTATAATTCGAATGTTGTTGCGTTTAATGTTGCCCCAGAGGTCTCTTAGGCTGTCTTCATTTCTTTTCATTCTTTTTCCTTTATTCTGTTCTGTAGCAGTGAATTCCACCATTCTGTCTTCCAGGTAACTTATCCGTTCTTCTGCCTCAGTTATTCTGCTATTGATTCCTTGTAGTGTAGTTTTCATTTCAGTTATTGTGTTGTTCATCTCTGTTTGTTTGTTCTTTAATTCTTCTAGATCTTTGTTAAACATTTCTTGCATCTTCTTGATCTTTACCTCCATTCTTTTTCCGAGGTCCTGGATCATCTTCACTATCATTATTCTGAATTCTTTTTCTGGAAGGTTGCCTATCTCCACTTCATTTAGTTGTTTTTCTGGGGTTTTATCTTGTTCGTTCATCTGGTACATAGCCCTCTGCCTTTTCATCTTGTCTATCTCTCCGTGAATGTGGTTTTTGTTCCACAAGCTGCAGGATTGTAGTTTTTCTTGCTTCTCTCACTATCCTTGCTTTATATTTTCGTCATTCATTTTTTAAAAAAATAAATAAATAAAATTATTTATTTATTTGGCTGCATTGGGTCTTCATTACTGCGCATCTAGTTGCAGCGAGTGGGGGCTACTGTTCGTTGCAGCACGTGAGCTTCTCATTGTGGTGGCTTCTCTCGTTGTGGAGCAGGGGCTCTAGCACGCGGGCTTCAGTAGTTGTGGCACATGGCTTCCGTAGTTGTGGCTCACGGGCTCTAGAGCTCAGGCTCAGTACTTGCAACACACGGGCTTAGTTGATCCGCGGCACGTGGGATCTTCCTGGACCAGGGCTCGAACCAGTGTCCCCTACGTTGGCAAGCAGATTCTTAACCACTGCGCCACCAGGGAAGTCTCTGTCGTTCATTTTCTGGTGAAGTACTTTCCCAAATTGTACTAGAGGACATCATGACTTCTGTAATAAGGTAGATTGATGTCGTTTATAGGTCAACTAAACCAAGTTCTAGGTTCTTAAGCTGATTTCTATGGTGTTAAACCCTTTTCAGTTTCTTCATAACCCTTGAAATGCATCAAACAGTGGAGGTTTGCAGATTCTGAGGTATAACATAATATTAACAGAGAATGACTTCAGTGTTTTTGTGTCCGAATTCCTGTATATATGTGTTCATCTCAGTGTTTTATTTTAAAAGTAAATGTTAAAACTGTTTATAGGCGCTTTTCCCCTTCCTGTATTTGGTGACATGGCCCCCACTGGTACCATGGCAGGCTCTGTACTGATCATGATATTAAGATGAAAACATCATATGAGCAGTTGGAAGGAAAATGGAAGCGATTGTTTGTCAAGTTTCTGAGATTTCAGGCTCAAGTATTTTTTTTCTTTTCTGATCTTGGCCTCAAATGAGCTTCCTTTTGTAATTAGGAAATGATTCGGACCTGAATATATTGCTGGTACTCAAAATCATTCTACTCAAGAGTGACTTAATTTTTTCAAAGATTATATTTAGGGGGGAAGAATTGTAAAATGATATAGATCTTTGATGTGACTAATGTTAGGGATTCATGTAAATCCCTTAAATTTTTTTCTCTGCAAAAAATATGGTTCTCCTTCAGAGCCTCAGCTACTATTTACATCTGGCTAAAGTGTGGTTGCCTCTGGGATCCCAGCGGGGTGAAAAGATGGAGTGGCCCGGGGCAGGAGCTTCGTGCATTACATTATCACCTGTCGCTGCATCTTACATGCTTTGTAAGAACAGTGGCCCTCCTCATTCAGGTCAAGAACTTGATCACCAGCTAGATTCCCAGCAGCTTGTTTGACCTCATTAAAATTGAACGATCATGTTAATGTTTGGGGCTGAGGCCAAACCTCTCAGAGCTGTTTAAAATTTCTGAGGATATTATCATAGGATTTGGTTTCTGATCTTTTCTTAGTACTTTCTAGTGGGTCTGTCTGAATAGAAATAGACTAAGAGGGAATTAGATCTGGAAATTGGAATTAAAAAGCAAAACATGCTACAAAAAATACAGCCAACACATGTCTACTTAGGTCACTTTTTTTTTTCCTTCTAAAAACAACTTGGGATGTAAAAACCTAGAAAATAGAATGCTTAAAAATTATAGCTAAACGGGAACATGTGAACTATAAAAGTATAATGGCATTTGCCGGCCAGAGAGGCAAATAATTATAGTTGTTTTTATTGTCAGGGAGTAGTTTCTACCTGAAACTATGCTAACTCAGTGATGACCTCTGCTTCCATGCCTATCCTGCTGAAGGGCAAAAAAGCAAATTTAGATCACATAGGAAGTGTGGCACAGGATAACAGTGCAATTTCTAGTGGCTTTGTCAAGATCACGTGGGATCAGATTTTCTGAAATTTGCTGAAATTTGCAGATTTTCTTGGACAAATATCCAACCTATATCTATGAAGGATAAAGTTTTTACTTCTAGTTTAATTATTTCCTGCCAAAGGACATGCTTCCACCATTGCTTGGGATCAAGTGACCTTCCCTGCTCAGTGGTCCTGTCAAGTTGGTACAGATGCCTCCACTAATTGGTGTCCTGCCCTGTTGTCCTCATGCTGAGTTCAGCATGAAGCCAGTCTCTCTCAAAGAATGGGCAGAGTGTGATGAAAGCCCTGTGATGCTATGGAACACAGATATGTGGTGCCTGAATGTGTTTGTTCAGTCAGCGTGGACACTTCAAACACAAATAATACAGTTGATCAAATTTGATTGTCATTTTTGACTTTCATAGACATGATATGTACAGCACTGTGCTCTTGCAGATAGATAACTATTAGCCATCAGTGATTCTAGGACTAATCCTTCTTTCTTAAAACTATTATCAGCCACGGAGATAGAAGGAAAGTAAACTAAGTCTGAATCCCCACTGCCAGCTGACATCTTATGCTTGCAGTTGGGTCCTTTTGGGTACCATCTTTGTAACTACATTTTATATTTGTACTTCAGTCTCCTTGCCTACAAAATTATGATTTAGGACTAGAAGTTGACTAATATCCTTCTTATATTGAAAGTATATGATTATATGACATAACTGGGCCAAAGGATGGAAGTGAGGATTAATGAAATAAATAGTAAGCTGTGCTATTTTGATTCATGGAGATTTTATAATCATGCGCTTGATTTTTTTAAAATCATTCTCTTTTAAAAAAATTTTTTTGGAAATATAGTTGATTTACAGTGTTGTGTTTGTTTCAGGTATACAGCAAAGTGATTCTGTTATATATATATTATATATGTTATACATTTAAAATATATATTATGTATATATATTATACATATAAAATATATATTATGTATATATTATCTATAATATATATAATGTATATATAATATAAAACATATTATGTGTATATTATATATATTATGTATATATATTATATATATAAAACATATGTATATATATTACATATTATATATATATATATATATATATATATATATATATACTCTTTTTTAGATTCTTTTCCATTATAGGTTATTACAAGATATTGATTATAGTGCGGGCAGCTTTCACATGACCTTAACAAAAATCATAACACCTTACATTTGCACAGTAACACCTAACCTTGTTCTGGGTATATCAGAATTTATCAAGCACATTTATGTACATGCTATGATTTGAACTTCACAACCACCTACTGTAGTGAATGAACGGAGCAGATGTTGTAGTCCAGTGTCTCAGAAACGTCATGTTGAAGAGGTCACCATGGTTTGTGGTTGAACTGGCATGAACCCATTTCTTTTGTCACTAGTATTGGGTTGGCCAAAAAGCTCGTTTGGTTTTTCTATGTTATGTAGCTGTTCCACTCTACAACTCTACCTGTACACTTTATTTTCTGCTAATAATCCTAATAATTTTTCAGACTTAAAGAAAAATAGAACCTTGCAATATATAGGATAGTCATTTGCTTTTAACTTACTGAAAGCAGTTTTGGTTGGTATTTCAGTATATTTGACCTCTGTTCTAATCACATTCTGAAAATTAAATTGTAGAATTGTTGTGAAAGTGATTTTATTTTTACTTTATTTTCAAGGCTTCTGTGAAAAATTTTAAGTTCTTGCAGGTAGAGGTGAAAGGAATCCTACAGGTCTGTCATTGCAATGGGAAGCCACCTTAATACCCTTATTTACAAAACAGAAATAGAGTCATAGAGGTTCCAAGGGGTAAAGGGTAGGGAGAGGTAAATTGGGAGATTGGGATTGACATAGACACACTACTGTATATAATATAGATAACTAATAACGACCTACTGTCTAGCACAGGGAACTCTACTCAGTGCTCTGTAATGGCCTATATGGGAAAAGAATCCAAAAAAGGGTAGATATATGTATATGTATAACTGATTCACTTTGCTGTACAGCAGAAACTAACACATTGTAAATCAACTATACTCCAATAAAAATTAATTAAAAAAAATGGATAGATGTGTGACTGGGGAGAGGGGCTGGACTTTAATTGCCTGGTAAAACCTAATTGGCTTCTTAAATTTGGTGGGAAATTGCCCCCTTCAGGCATAATTATAGGAAAGTATATTGAGATTTGCATTCCAGATCCTGGAGGGATGCACATACTCTGTTTCTGTTTGTTTGTTTTTTTTCTTTAAGTTCATGAAGAACATGATAACCAAACATTGGGCAATCTTAGAAATTTTGTTTGCAGTTTGATTACTGTTGGTAGGCAACAAGGGGTTATGATTCATTGAGAAATCTACACCCTGCATTGTAACAATTGTTGTGTAACTTCTCAGGAAGTTTATCCTGTGAGCCGTGATAATAAATCATAACTGAGACCCCCGAAACCCTCCTTCTCAAATTCAAAGAACAACTATTTCATAACTATCTTCTTGAGGGATGTTTGACTTTCTAACAACTATTTTTAAGGAAGCTAAAATCTCTAAGCAAGACGCAAGCACTTATATGAGTTTTATCAAGTTCGTGCAAAATTGTTATGTAATTTTAGATTTCTTGAAACTCTGGGGTAGACATTTTTTCTAGGTTTACATTCATTATATTAACATGGCGACTGTTTCAATAAATGAACACCTTAATAAATAATATTTCATGTTTTCAACTCCTCTCCAAAAGGCATCTTCTTCAGGGATCTCAGTTTGGCTCTTTTGAATGGAATTAACCTAAAAATGACATTCTTCACATTGACTCATTCTCTTGACTGAGTTGCCCTTTATTGGTTTGGCCAACTCATCTTTACCTTGGGATGCTGGGAAAAGACTTTTATTCTTGGTTTGAAAATCTTGCTGATTTGCAGAATAAACCTCCAGCCCGATCTCTTATCTTTTGTCCGTTACATAAGTCGTGCTGTGTGAACTAACATCTTGTCACTCATTGTCCTAAAGCGGGAGCCAAACTGGTGAGAAACCACCTACTGTTAGATATGAAACCTGTGCCAAAAAGGCAACAGCTCCGTGCTGTTCTGCTGTGCCCCCCCCTCACCACCCCCCGCAGTGATCAAACAAGCCTGAGAGCAAACAGGAACTGCAGCAGCAGGAATCAAAGGACCCTGCTAGCCCAGCAGAGTAGAAGGAAGTGAGGAAGGGATTTTCTTAAGGTGAGGTGACACTATGCAAATAAAGGTAGCCTTCCTTTGTTTTTGTTCAGGACATTTGAGCACCATTAGAGGAGAAAACTTCAAGTTGATGCAATTTTTATTCAATGGATAGAGAAACAACAGACGATCAGTGTTAGAAAGATGTTGTTTCCTATTGGTGTTTGTGTTTACGTACTTATGTTTATACTTATATTCTTAGTTTGTTCTGAAAACAATTTATGGTATCTCATTCTATCACATGCATATAAATATGGGTGTGTATGTGTCTGTGGGGTATATATATTAGTTTTTGGTTAAGACCTTCTAGATTATCTTTTAAAATTTTTTTCCCAGTTTTATTGAGATATAATTGACATAGAACATCATATTATAATAGTTTTAGGTGTACAGCATAATGATTTGATACGTGTATATATGGAGAAATGATCAGCAAAATAAGTTTAGGTAACATTCATCACCTCACATAGTAACACATTTTTTTTTCTCACAATGAGAACTTTTAAGATCTGTTCTCTTAGCAACTTGCAAATATACAATACAGTATTGTTAACCATAGTCACTATGCTACATGTTACATCCTCAGAACTTATGTGTCTTGTATTTGGTAGTTTGTTATCTTTTGACCACTTTTACCCATTTCCCACCTCCATCCTCCACCTCTGGCAACCATCAATCAGTTCTCTGTTTGTATGTGTTCAGTTTTTTCAGATTCCACATATGAGTGAGATTATACCATATTACGTAGTGCTGTCTTTCCTTGTCTGACTTAGTTCACCTAACATAATGCCCTCAAGGTCCATAATATTGCCTCAAATGGCAAGATTTCCTTTTTTTTTATGGCTGAATAATATTCTATTTTGTGTGTGTGTGTGTGTATGTATATCACATTTTTAAAATCCGTTCATCCATCAGTGGACACTTAAGTTGTTTCCATATCTTGGCTATTGTAAATAATGTGGCAATGAACATGGGGATGCAGGTAGCTCTTTGAGATAGTGGTTTCATTTCCTTTGACTATATATCCAAAGTGGGATTGCTGGATTGTATAGTAGTTCTATTTTTAATTCTTTGAGGAACCGATACTGTTTTCCACAGTAGCTGCACCAATTTACATGCCCACCAACAGTGTGCAAGGGTTTTCTTTTCTCCACACCTTCACCAACACTTGTTGTCTCTTGTCTTTTTGATGACAGCCATTCTAACAGGCGTGAGGCACTATCTCATTGTGGTTTTGATTTGTAGATCACCTTTTATAGGTAGAACCAGACAGAATATTTTCAAGTAGTCATCTTAATAATGGAGTTAATCAGAAACAGTTGTTTTAATGTCACTTAATTCCTTCAGAAAATTGCTTCTGCTGGTCAAGTGGAAATCTTGATTTTGCAGGATATTAAGAGGAAATGTCTTGGCACAATTGATCTTGCACAAGGAATTTAATAAATAATAACTAAAAGACATGACTCTATAAACTCTTGTGAATGATCATTTTTTTAGATGTAGAATACAATTCTGTGGCTCCATACTATTTCCAAACCTTCAGAGTAACACTGTAGTTTTAAAAACATGAAAATGAATAGATGATGGGCTTCCTTGGTGGCACAGTGGTTAAGAATCCGCCTGCCAATGCAGGGGACATGGGTTCGAGCCCTGGTCTGGGAAGATCCCACAGGCCATGGAACAACTAAGCCCGTGCGCCACAACTACTGAGCCTGCACTCTAGAGCCCGCGAGCCACAACTACTGAAGCCAATGTGCCTAGAGCCCGTGCTCCGCAACAAGAGAAGCCACCGCAATGAGAAGTCCACACACTGCAACAAAAAGTAGCCCCCGCTCGCTGCAACTAGAGAAAGCCCGTGTGCAGCGACGAAGACCCAACACAGCAGAAAATAAATAAATAAATTTATACAAAAAAAAAAAGAATAGATGGACAGAAGGGATAGTTTATTGCTTCTAATGAGTAGTATTCATACTATTTCCATCATTTAGCCATTTACCATGCCTGCTGACTTCTGATTAATTGTATATTTCCCGCAGATTGACAATATCGCCAACACTTAGGCAAAAGCATCAAAATATTGAAACCGATTAGATTTGGTGTAGGAGTGGGTTGATGGTACTGGAGACAGGGTGGGCACGAAGCCGTAAAATATAGTGAATTCCCGGCTTCTTGTTTTCAGCCCTTTGCGATATGGCCCCCAACACTCATCCTCAGCTGCGTCTGTTAACATACACTTTGCTTCCACCATGTCAACTTATTTGGGGTTTCAAGCCATGCTCTCTCATGTCTGTGCATTTGACAGTGTTAGGGAGCAATGTTTCTTTCCCGCTCCCCATGTACCTATGAATGTGGAGGAAGGTCCACCAGAGTAACATTTCTGACCTCTCTTCGTGCGTTCACACATGTTGCTCCCGAGAAGGTAAAGTGTGACTTATCTCATTGGAGGGTTTGGAAAGAGAAGCTGAGCATGAGTAGGCCGGCCCCTGCTCTCTCTTTTCCTTTGGCAGCTAGCTTCCTCTCCTTTGCCCACCATGTTGTCATGGTCCCACACTGCCAGTAACTGGAAGAGTAAGTCTGGCCAACTCACTAGCAGCGTCCACTTGCCCACAGATAAAACCTGCATCCTTTACCCTAGCCTTCTGTGATAATACTGATTTTCTTTTGAGCTCCCGTCTGCTGTCTTCTTTGAATTATTTTTCAGTTGGTTCTTTTTTAATTTTTTTTTTTTATTGAAGTATAGTTGATTTACAGTGTTGTGTTAGTTTCAGGTGTACAGCACAGTGATTCAGTTATACATACACATATATTCATTCTTTTTCAGATTCTTTTCCCATATGGATTATCACAGAATATTGAGTAGAGTTCCCTTTGCTCTACAGTACGTCCTTGTTGGTTATCTATTTTACATATAGTAGTGGGTATAAGTTAATCCTTTTCTTTTTTTTAAATTTATTTTTGGCTGCATTGGGTCTTTGTTGCTGCGCGCGGGCTTTCTCTAGTTGCGGCGAGCGGGGGCTACTCTTTGTTGCGGTGCACGGGTTTCTCGTTGCGGTGGCTTCCCTTGTGGCAGAGCACGGGCTCTAGGCGCACGGGCTTCAGTAGTTGCAGCACGTGGGCTCAGTAGTTGTGGCTCGCGGGCTCTAGAGCACAGGCTCAGTAGTTGTGGCACACGGGCTTAGTTGCTCCACAGCATGTGGGATCTTCCCAGACCAGGGCTCAAAGCCGCGTCCCCTGCGTTGGCAGGCAGATTCTCAACCACTGCGCCACTAGGGAAGCCCTAAGTTAATCTTTATTTTGGGTTAAGGGGTACTATTTTCTGGGCCCATATGAACCTACAAAACATGTATTGTCTCCTTTTCCTGCTATTTTCTTTCCCTTCTGTTTATCTTCTTAAAACTCAGCTCAAGAATTACCCGCTCTGGGTTTTCCTCCTTTCTTCTTGTTCTGTGCTTCTGTAGAATCACATGCATACTTCTCCGTAGCTTATTTCCTTGTCTGTCTTCCTCACCAGAATGCAAACCCCTTGAGGGCAGAGAATGGTTCATTTTTTGCCTAGCTCCCATCAGAGAAATTGCCATATAGTAGCTACTTAATAGAGGTATATAGAATGAAGTGAATGAATTCTGAAAAGATCAAGGCAATTTTTAATCCACCAATGTTGAATTACGGGAGTTAAGTCCTATGGTCAGAAAGAAAATGTATGGGTATGTTTTGTTCTTCAGAAGCTATTTTCCACTTTGTTACCTTAAACCACTTCATATGAGCCATAATTATAAAGATATACCTCCAGGAGTTTTGTCCTGAAAATTATTCAACCTCCGACTCCACATGCCCTGGCAGTGTTTTAAGTATCGCCATCTATGCTTCCTTCCCAATGTAATTATTTTGGGTGGTATAGCCAGTAAATGTAAAGATGAGTGTGGATATAGATGCGTACCTTGGGAATGGGGAGTCCCTATTTAAGGCTAAGCAGAAGAACACTGGGGTGAAGAGTGGAAAATCTGGTATATAGTTTGTGGGCACGGCTGGAAATCAATCTGGAGGCCTCCGCTAATAAAGTGACTCATTTGAAATTAATGATTTTGAGGTGAGGGCCAGAGTAACAACTAGTGATTGACTCAGCGGGTAGCAGCTCAGACCTTAAATCAAAGGGAGGACTTCATCCCTGCTTCCTGTGGACATAGGTACTTGCTGTTCATCATTTGATTTATTCCCGCTTTGCACGTGATTGACACCCACTTACTGTCCAGTTTAGCGTCTCTCCATGCATATCCACCCTCTCCTCTGAATGGTTATAAGCCCCTCTGGAGCAGGGTGACAACACTGATACACCCCTCTGTAACTTCGTTAAGTCTGTTACAGAGAGCATGGCACAAAGTGGGTGCTCACAGATAGTTTGGTGATTAATCTTTTGTAACACTGACAGCAAAAGTGACTTTCAACATGGGAAAATTGAAAATAGCTACAAATCCCTGTCTTGAATTTCTGAAAAGATAATGGGAATCATCAAGAATTTGATTCTCTCATTGTGTCCCTTTTAATTCCCCCTTTATGTCAAAATAAAGCTGGTTTTTTGTTTTGTTTTGTTTTGTTTGCCAGTTTGTTGAAGTCAAAGGTTATTGCATCTAAAGAGAAAAGAATGGAATGTTTTGGGGGCTCCTAGGTTCAATATCAGTAAATAATGTGTCACTGCTGAGTTCTGGGAGAAAATAAATGCTTCAGCTTCAAAAAACTGTCTGTTAAACAGAGAGACAGGTGTGTCATGTTTACAAGGGGTGTGACATTATAAACTCAGCTGAAACAACCCATCCAGATGTGCAGTGATCTGTAGCTATGAACCCAGAGAACCCTGTCACAGGTTTTATGGGTAATTTTTGTTTGTGAGTGTTTAGACACCTTCACTGCCAACTGGAATGGAGCCAGTATCAGTAACAGCACACAGATGAAAAACCATGATCTAATCAACTCCCATCAAACCAGTCAGTGGTAAAATCGTGCTTCCCAGAAACACTTATCGCAGATAACATTTTGGTTGTTAAATTTATGAAGTGTAAAGTTATATAACTTCTTTCTTGAAAAAGTCAAGACTGCATTTTCATATACACATCCACTCACAAACACAGTTCAGCAGTGGAAGCACTAATAAGGTCATTGACAAAAATAAATTACATAAATTGTATTTAGCGATTTTCAACATTCAGTGAGAAAGTCCACGCAGGGGGGCACGGCCTTGACAATTATGAAAAATGTTATCCTGAATAATTAGCAGAGTGTGTTGACAAAAATGTCAGCATGAGCGGTTTATCTACTGGCATGTGAGATACACCTTTATGAACCCACAGTTTTGCTAATTTAACATGTTTTCATCTTGCAGCCTTACTATAAATTCTTCATATAAATTTGAAGGTAAAGGTAGTGCTTATCTTAGAAGAAACTACCTCTGTTCTGTATCATGTATATCACAGGCAAATGTTGCTGCACTGATTATTTGAGTGGTAGAGAGTGTACTCTCTTTCCTCTGTGGTTCAGACATTAGTTGTCCCCCAAACAATGAGGAAATGCCCACAGTGACTTGAATTCTCTATATTCGGAGACTTGGGACCACACAAATCATAGATCTCTGTCCCCACCGTGACAAAATTGAGATTCTTAGATCATTTCTGTTGTCAGCGCCACTGGATTCAAGGTTCAAGGCACAGGCACACTCGTCCCCTGACATATGCCTGACCTTACATGGGTGGGTAGTTTGGTCATTAGCTGCTTCACTAACCTGCAACTACTTCGACTGCTTTGGATACACACCTAGCAGAAACTAGGAGGAGGGAGTGTGATAGGATATTGGATTCTTGCAGAGAGCCCTATTCTTTCTGTTTCAATATGTTAACTTTTGATTTAATAAGTTTTAGAAGCAAAAAGGTGCACAATATCAATTACCCACTTAATCATTCATCTGAAAGTACCCTCTCAAGGGTCACAGGCTGCCATCTAACACAAATCCAAAAACACTCAATCCAGAGGGTCCTTTTATCTTGCAGAAGCCTTTGGCCCTGATGACTGACCTATCCTATCTTCCTCATGCCTCCCTTGGGCATCTCTGTTGTTTCTCTCTCTCCTTTACTAGTTTCTCGTCTTTCCTTTATTTCTTTTTTTTTAAATAAATTTATTTATTGTATTTATTTAGTTTTGGCTGCATTGGGTCTTCACTGCTGCGCGCAGGCATTCTCTAGTTGCGGCGAGCAGGGGCTACTCTTCGTTGCGGTGCGCAGGCTTCTCACTGCGGTGGCTTCTCTTGTTGCAGAGCATGGGCTCCAGGCGCGCGGCCTTCAGTAGTTGTGGCACACAGGCTCAGTAGTTGTGGCTCGCGGGCTCTAGAACACAGGCTCAGTAGTTGTGGAGCATGGGCTCAGTTGCTCTGCGGCATGTGGGATCTTCCCGGACCAGGGCTCGAACCCGTGTCCCCTGCACTGGCAGGCGGATTCTTAACCACTGTGCCACCAGGGAAACCCAGCCTTTATTTCTTTAAATGTGGGAGTTTCCCAAGTTGTATCTTATTCTTTTTTCTTCCAGGAATTCACTCAGTGATCTCATCCTTCCTCATGGTTCCAATTAAGGTTTATGTGCACATGGCTCTCAAATATGTATCTTCCCTCCCTAGTTATTGGAGCACACTCCCATGGTCCATATGTATTTCATATGTTTTATACTTCACTCAACATGTAAAAACCACAGGAGCATCTGTCTTTAACTACAAATTGTCTTCTCGGTCTCATTTCCCCCTCCTTGTTAATTGCAGCATCATTATCATAGTCATGTAGCATCTAAGCGTCAAATTTCATCTTGACTCCTCCTTCACCCAAACATCTAATTCTGTCATTTCCTTCTCATCGACATGTCTTATATCTCTTCTTTCTCATTGCCAGCCCTCAGTTCATGTTTTGATTATCTCTTATCAGAAAGTTAACACTACCTTTTAATAGACATCTGAGCCTCTTTTTGAACCTCAGTTCATCTTATAAAATGCCTTTAGGTTTATTTTGTGAAAATCCATTTTTTCTATAACTTCACTATTCTAAAAGTCATCTCTTTCACTCACTAAATATTTATTGAGGTTGTACTATATGTTTTGGGCTCTCATAAATCCTGGCATACAAGTGTAAGTGAGGTATGGTTCCCGTCCTTAAAAAAATTCCTAAATAAATCACCAATAATTATAATATAGAGTGATTTGTATAATGAAGGACATATTTTATTATCTCCAGGTTAGCCACTTAAGATTTTTTTCCCTCTTTTCTCTTACTGTACAATTCCTTGCTCTTTTCAAAACCCAGGTAAAATGGTATCTCCATAATCTGCTCACTTAATCACGTTTCCTTCATTTCAAGTTTCATATAATGTATTCTCTGAGTCATTTATTTGGAAATTCATCATCTGGTGGTTTGTCATCTCTTCTGTTGCTAATTTTAACTGTAATTTACTGTTTAATTATCTTGTATTCTCATTTTAGGTTGTCCATGTTCTGAGATTAATAATAAAGTCTTAAACTTGATAGCTTCCACAGGCCCTTATGGTATATGGGTATTAGGTATTCAAATGCAAGCATAACAAATGATAAATGATATTAAGTACATTTTACTGGTAAAATAAATTAATATCTTTTTCCTACCCATACTTAAATCTGACACTGACATTAAATAGTTTGAAGTTTTATACAACCACATTTTTATACAATCAAATTTATTTTTTATGTTAGGTGTTCTCAACCTTCTATCACATTCAAATCTTGTCCTTGCAATTTCTAAAGCTCATCTACCTTTAACAGTTTCCACAAGAATCGTTGTTAAAAATGAAATCCAGTGTAGTCTCCTGAGAGGCGGAATATACCCTTGAAAACAATTTCACCACAATACATTTTCTAACTCAGGAGATTTTGATTTTTGTCAGTTTGGTCTCAAGGCAAAACTTGAGTGTTAATGTAATGAAATAAAATATAATGCCAATGATACAGGAGCTGCAAATTCCATTAGATATTATTCTATACTTATCTTGAATGATGAACTCATTCAAGATTTTAATGTTATCAAGTGTTTTAAAAATTAAATTGCGTTGTTGATTATAGTTTCCTCTTGCCTCTATAACAAACTACCACAAACTTAGTGGTTTAAAAGAACACAAATTTATGTGTTGCTGAAGTTCTGTAGGTCAAAAGCCCATCATGATGTACAGAACGAACGTACAGACACCAAGGGGGGAAAGTGGCGGGTGGTGGTGGTGGTGTGATGAATTGGGAGTTTGGGATTGACATGTATACACTGATGTGTATAAAATGGATAACTGATAAGAACCTGCTGTATAAAAAATAAATAAAATAAAATTCAAAAATTCAAAAAAAAAAAGAAGCCCATCATGAGCCTCATTGGGCTAAATTCAAGGCATCTTGGGGTCACGTTCCTTCCTGGAGGCATGAGGGGAGAATCCATTTTCTTGCCTTTTCCAGCTTCTGGAGACTACTGGCATTTCTTGGCTCCTTCCTCATCTTCAAAGGCAGCAATGGCAGGGGACTGAGTTTTCATACGGCCCTCCCTCTGATTCTCTCTTCCAAAGTCACATTTCCCTTTGACCACAGCCAAGAAAGATTCTTTAACCACCCATGTGATTAGATTGGACCAACTTGAATAATCCAGAATAATTTCCCCATCTTGAGGTGTTTAACTTAAGTCTCATCTGCAGTGTCTCTTTTCCCATATAAAGTAACATATCCACAGATTCTAGAGATTAGGGGATGGACATTTTTGGATGGCCATTATTTTGCCTACTACAGATGATTTTATGCATCTCTAACATTAAGTCTATTTTCAGTTGAATGTATTTCCATATTATTAATAACCGTTCTATATTCCCTTCAGTAATAAAATCTTAGAATGTGAAGAGTCTATAGAGGTCATCTGTGGTAGCCAGAATTCAAAAAGGCCCTCAGTGGGCCACGCCTCATGATATTCATGCTTTTGCATTGCCCCTCCTAGTTGAATCAGGGTTGACTTTGTGACCAACAGAATAGGATGGAAGTGAGGGTGTGTGACTTCTGAGACGAGGTCACAGAGAAAGCATTATGGCTTTTGCCTTGGCCTCATACCCTGGGGAAACTGGACGCCATGTAGTGAGGACCTTCAAGCAGGCTTATGAAGAGGGCCCAGTAGGAGAAAACTGAGGCCTCCTGCCAAGAACCAGCACCAACCAGCCAGTCGTGTGAGTGAGCTGCCTGGGGAAGGAAATCTACCAGTCCCAACCAAGCCTTCAGATGATCAGCCCTTCCTGACATCTAGTCTGCAATTGAATGGGACCACTTTTCCAAGGTAGACCATGCCACTGTGTCCACACTGCAGGGCCAAGGAGTAGCAGCTGTTTTTGTGGGGTGTGGACAAATCTCCAGGCCCCTCACAGTGTAAGTCAGAGCTGAAGTTGGAAAGAGAAGGAGAGTTACTTGTAGGCCGGGGACTGGTTCTTCTGGAGCCTCAATATTTAGGTACAAAATTCTGCATTTACATATTCTAAATGAGAACTGGCCCTGGCCAGTTGTTATAAAAATGTAGTCATCAAAGTAAGTAAATAGAACACATTTTATTTAATAGATTTTTAGGTGGATTTATAACCTTTAAATATTTAGACACATGGTATGTGGGCCTCCACTTGTACTCTTGTGCCAGCCCTGCAGTTGTTACTGGTGGGGCTGGCAGAGGGTGCATTCTGGCTTAGACACATGCACGCATTTGCTAATGTACACAGTGAGGAAAGGAATGTGCGGGGTGGTGATATGAGACAAATGAATTATCCAGCATTGCTCCTGATTCTGGATCTTTAGTTCTTTGTGCTTCTTAGGCACATGAGATTAATCTTAGACATTACATCTGGGAAGCATTGATTAGACAATATCTCGAAGGATCTGAAAATATCTACTGCTTTCTACATAGTACATTCATCAGTAGTTAAATTTCTGGGTTGGAATTCTTTGTTCAGCTGGATTCTGAGGAGCCTAAATCTTTACAAGTTTCAGTTCTTCAGTCTCCTTTGTCTCTAGTTCCCTTTAGTCCAGTGTTTATAGAGGGTGGTCCCAGGACCAGTAGCACCAGCCACACTTAGGAACCTGTGGGAAAACAAAATCTGAGTACCCTGCCCCCCTCACTCCTAAGACCTACTGAATCAGAAACTCTGAGGTGGGCAGGAGTGGCAGTCTGTTTAACAAGCCCTCCAGGTGGTTCTGAAGCAGCTACAGTGAACGTTTGGAGACTACTGCCTTAGCCTTCATCCACTTTTGGATGGAGTTACCAGAGACAAAAACTGTACAGCTAAAAGGTCCGCCATATTGGATCAACAGACACCAAACAATACTATTGAGAAAAAGTGTGCTTTTATAATTAAAACAAAGAGTACTTTTTTTTTTCACCTATACATATGTCTTTTCTTTTTCAAATTCTTTTCCCAATTAGGTCATTACAGAGTACTGAGCAGAGTTCCCTCTGTTAGACAGTAGGTCCTTGGTTGTTATCCATTTTAAATGTAGCAGTGTGTACATGTCAATCCCAAACTCCCTAACTATCCCTCCCCCCACCTGGGAACCATAAGTTCGTTCTCTAAGTCTGGGAGTCTAAAACAAATAGTACTTTAAGTTCCCTCTAGAAGAAATGAGTAAGCAAGCTAAATCTCACCTGCTTGGTGCCTTTTGACAATGCTTGCTTGCTTGCTTTTGAATTTCCTTATTTTTATATTTAGCAGTAGTTCCAAGTTGTAGTTTTTGATATTGTTTTTGTTTCCAGGCCCAAAGCCGCTGAGAGATGCTTCATCAAGGATTGAAACACCATAAAGTAGAATCAATAAATTAGCTTAAAACTGAACTTCAGAGTTGGAGGGTAGAAGAGAAAATGCAACTACTTCTCCACATGTAATTTAACTTCCAGAATGAAAAACAAAACTGTTGCTTTTTTTTTTTTTTTTTTTTAACAGTTTGATTAAATTCTCTGGTCACAATAACAGTGCAGACCCACTCTGATATTCACCGCGAATTGAATAGTAATAAAAAGGATGTGTTTTTATCTAGTGGCAGGAAAAGAAGATGAAAAATCATTTGTACTCATTTCTGAACTTACACTAGGGTTAATATTTATTAATAATTGATGTTTAACATGATTTTATGTATGTCTACTTAGAGATGCAGTGGATTTTTATATAAAATAGAGAAGAAATCAAGAACATAATACCATTTTTTACACACGCCATCTTCTATTGTTTTCATGTCTTCATTTGTCATAAGTCTCAATTTTACCTTCTTTTCACTACAAATGTCATTATCATACATTTGTGAGGATAAATTTTTGAGGTTTTCTCTTATTTATGATTTTAT